>NC_042532.1:17018825-18218825 GCF_900963305.1 Echeneis naucrates
TTATTAGAAGCATAGCCGGTAATCAATATCTTAATAAGAGCGACTTCAGATTTGATTTGAGTAAGTTACTGCCGTGCCTTTATGAATAAATTGTACGCTGCAGGGCGAATAATTAAAGCAACCCCTCATTTAATGTGGGGAAAACTAAAGCACACCAAGCATCGCTTAAATAAACACGAAAGATTTATTATCTCCGTCAGCTAATTACCTTCCTACTAAATGTGAATGATCACGATGTCATAGGAAATGAGCTGAATGCGAACAGGCATTAAGTGTAATGGTGGTCTAATTAATACACTACAAATGTCTCGCATCCCAGAATAGTATTTTACTGAAATAAAATAAATAAATGTAAAATTGTGATGACAAAATAATGAATGCTCTTGCACAATATGTCTGCAAATATTTTTATTATTATTATTATTATTATTAAGAGCCACAAGGCCCAAATTATTTGTCATATCTGAAGCTAAATTGTATTTTATTACGGCAAAATTGGGCTTGAGTTCATTTTTAAAATTCAAAAATCAAATTATATATAATATAGAAATATCCAAACAAAATCATGAACCACATGTCCCTCGAAGCAAAAAAAAAAAAAAAAAAAGCCCCAACTTGGTGACTGCTGTGTGTGACACACACACAGACACACACATATTACCAGCACAGGGGAATATTATTGTGATTTTTCGTTAGGAAGAGATACAAGTAACCTCAAAAAGCCTCGTGGTGCTGGTGTTGCTTTTTGGCTGACTTCCTGTGCTACAAACAGCACGAAGTCACGCAGGTCAGACAAGGAGTCCCTGTTAAATCATAAAGTGTCTGCGCTGCCTTAAAATCCAAACTTATTTTTAGTTTATTTATAAAAACGCGAAGCTCTTTCCGCATGTCGCATGCCTCCCCCTCGGTTTGTCTGTCATGCAAAGGCAGGAGCACAGTCAAAATCAACAACACAAGACGGTCAAAGACACACACACACAGACACACACGAGGAGCGTCTCAGCAGCGTGCGTGCGTGCGTGCGTGCGTGTGCAGGTGAGGCGCCGCTTGTGGTATTTTTCAGGCGTTCATCTTTAGAGGTGACGTGTTTGAATGCAAATAAAACACAGACTGCAACAGATCCCCCCCCCCCCCCCCCCCCCCCGAGGGCCCGTGATGTACGAGCTCCCTCCGCGCTGCAGACGTTATCTTAATGACGTGATTTATGAAAACGGTTCACTGGCGGACTTTGAGGGGACCAGAGGAGGCCGAGGCGAGTCCGGCCAAGACTCAACGCGCAATTACCGGATTGTGCACGCTCGAGCGCGCACGATCAGCGCAGAGAGAGAGAGAGAGAGAGAAACCGCGCACCGCACTGACTTCTGAGTCAGCTGTTGTTATCCAGGGAGTCGGTCCAGCTGGTTATTGGTTTTAGGTGCCACATTGCTGCATCATTAATCACATAATTGCAAATAATTTCACATTATTACATCCATTATTAGCCGTGATATTAATAAACCCTTAATAGGCTTACAAATGTTCTATAAACTTTTGATTTTAATTGATAATAATTGGGCCAAGTTAATAGTTATAGTTAAATATTAGTTTTTTCCATAAGACGAACAGTAGCTATAAACACAGTGGGGCCTCAACATATATACCTTACTGTAACACTGTTCAGGTCATATTTACATTAAAAACAAAGTCCAAGGAAAGGGAAGAGACTCAGTGGTGGTTGTAGTCAGGATATATGGGATGTTTTGGTAGACTGATGTCACAAATTATAAAAGAAGCATGATGATGATGATGATGATGCAAAATTGCATAATTTCAGAAACACAATGATCTCAACCTTGAACTAATCACACTAATGGATTGTTAATTTAGTACATGGAACGTTCCTTATACTCTCAAGTAATTAATGGTTTATTTAAAATGGATCTAGATAAAGGATGTAGGATTAAGGCTTTCCAGCTGGATGAACATAATCAGTGCACTGCATTAAGTATCATATAGTCGCTACACCAATAATTTACAACTGACTTAGTCGAGTTAGAGCTCACTTTTTTCATATCAACTCATTGTTAATCTCATGGTGAAGCACATCAGCACACACAGGACATACATCCAAGTTCCCGGAATAATAATAATAATAATTATCGTGTTATGGTAAGAATGGATTCAGGGGAATAATTACGATTGCTCAACATGGGAGGCTTTCTGTGGTTCATTGCCTCCCATTCAGAGTTCCCAGTTATTTAAGCCAGTGCACTGATGGAGCCGATTTTAGATTGTGGCAGAAAGAATTTCATCACATCATCACATGATTTCCTACAGCAAACAAAGGTCTTCTCCACCTTTCGCCGCAGCATACCACTAGTACAAGTAATTAAAATGTGTGTCGTAGGGTATGATCAGCAAAACATCAGGCTAAACTGGGATGGGGGACGGATCTTCCACAAAGTAAAATATATATATAGCACATGGCAACAATAATAAAATGGGGAGGGAGATTGGCTAAACATGCTATGCTTCATTGAGCACTCAGACTAAGTAGTCAAGGGGCAAAGAAAGCATGACCTTGTAAGAAAATGAAACTTTACAGTTTAAAGTATTCTGTGTGTGTGTAATTTTGCATGTATCTGGGTTATGTATTCGTGAAAAGGAAAAGGTTGCATGTGCGTGCATGCGCTCTGTTTTCATGCCACGACATGGTCAAGTGTGTGCGTTTATTTGTTTGTTTTTGCGTGTGCATGCATCCAAGTGAGAAATTTATACCGGGAAATTGGATATAATTGTGCGTGTTTGTGCAAGACATGCATGCACAGGCATCCAAGAAAATTGATATATTTAAGCATGCGTAAGTGTGTGTGTGTGTTCTTATGTGTCTGGATTATGTTTTCAGAGGGTGTGTATATTTTTAAATTCAGCTCTGTCTTCAGCCTCGTAATTAAGTCTCAGCTGGAATGAGCTCTTCATCTGGAGAGGTATTGTCTGTCATCTCTGTAAACTCATTGTGCTAGTTTTTGAATGTTTGATAGGACATAACCGTGTTCTGGGTTTTATAAGTAATAATGCATTTGAAAAGCAAAAATGCAAAAAAATTAACAGATTCAAAATTTCCGTCTCACCACTCGAGCCGCAACATGCCTTCTGTTTATCCTCCACCGCCTTGCTCCTCATGAACAGTGACGTGTGTTTAAAAGCCTTGAATTGGGCGTTTAACTTCCTGCCCTGTTGGTATCAGGTCAGACACACAGGTCTGCTGCTCTGTGGCATGAGCAACTGCTGGATGGGTTCCTAATGCTGATTTTTCAGCCTCGCCGATTTTTGATCTCATTTAATAGTTTGTGTTTTGTTTGAGGAAATCTTCGAAAGAAAAAAAAAAATCAAGGCCAAGGCAAACCTCATGTTATTTCAAGTGAATCTGATACACAATTCAAGAGTTCAGATACAGTAATTACAAACCCTCCGTGCTCCTGCTGTAAGCGCTGAAATATAAATAAACATAATAAGTACTGTCAAAAAAACAAAAACAAAACCGGACAAACTAAAAACCCTGAATTACATAGCTGTATCTGTGTCTATGTATTTGTGTGTGTGCGTGCTTGTATGAATGTGTGCATTGTGTGTGTCTGCCCTGTGATTCTCTGGATGAGCTGGAAATTTACAACACAGGTTTTTACTGTAAGCCCCGGCCAAAAACTGTAATTCTTTCTCCTCTTTTAGCTCTGTAGTTGGGAGACAGGCCTGCCCACTTTGGGTTAACTCTATCAAGATGAACAGCATTTGGACGAGTACAGTAATCATAATGTAATTTGTTGTGCTCATGGGCCAATTTGTGTCATTTCAGAGGATACATACCGTGCCTGGTGGCCATGCTCGAGCATGTCCTGGGGCAAGGCTTTAATTAGGGAAGCTCAAATTTATAGACACTTTGTATTATTTCTGATCCTGAGTGGTTGGAGGATGACATACTTAAGAGAGGGACGCTGGCAGACGACGAGGAAAAATTTGATAATGAGAAACAAAAGTGAATGATAGGTCATGTGAGGAATTTGTTTACCATTTCATTATCATTTTGAAATCAAAGAGTCCTGCAGTGAAATCAAAGCACACACAAATGTCGCAGTCTGGCAAGGGCTCATAATGAGCATTTAGAGGTGCACACCAGTTCTCCATAGTCTCCATAGTCTGCGTGAAATGACAGCAAAGGATGGAGATGTGAAAGAGATGCTATGTTGTAGAACAGTGTGTTATTGTTTATCAGCTCATTAAGATGCAGCCCAAAGGATGAATATTCAGTTTCAGTTCTAAAAAATCTGGTTTTGATTTGTTATTCCCCCTCTGAAAACAAAAAAAGCAAAACATGAAGATAAAAAAAGGCTCTTCAAAATTTGGCATAAATTTTCTGCACAGCTATTTAATTTGTTTTAAAATGTTCTGCCTTTAGAGCAAAATGTGATCCAAATATGTCATGAATATGATGACTCAGAAAGAGTGACTAGAGGGCAGAAGTGAGCCATACTGCATTTAGGTAATCCGCCTCAGTAATGTATTGAATTAAGAGGGTTTTTTTTTTCTTTTTCTGTTCCCATCGGTACTTTTAGCAGTGAGCTACGGTGAAGTTAATGGATTTTAAGGTAATATGAAGATGGATAACTTTGCTGATCCTTTCCCATGTATGCACAAATGATTTCACTTAAGCGCAACATTTAGCTTTAAAAATGTGAGATAATCCCTTCACATCTGTGTTTAGTTTACCACAGGTATCATTGGAAATGTTAATATTATCAGCACAAATGACTTGCGCAGCAGACTTTGTCCACATTTATTCTGAAAGACCTCCAAGCTTTCATTCACCACACTGATTCTTGTTTCACTGCACACTGAGGTCCAAATCGTGACTCAGATTTGACACAGGAGATATTTTCTATGGCCTGTTTGAGCTTTAAAACGAGAGGTCACACTGAGATGCGTTTGGTAGAACGGGGACCACACAGGGCGCCTGCACCGCAGCTCTGCAGCGTTTGAAGCTGGTCCAGAGGGAGAGCAGTGGCCGAGAAATGGGATGGAGAAAGGTTAAGTTATCAGCAGTCTGACAGCGCGAGCGCTCAGCTGAGTGGCTCTGTAATCACAGACTCTGACAGATGCTTTCTCGATAAGAATCCCCCAGAAGCTTTGGAGGAACACACAGATGGCCAGCTGTTTCTATAGAAAGACACTGATGTTGACGTCTTCAAAAGGATGACATGAATCCAACAATAACTGAAGCTGAGTTTGTCTCTTTTCAAGAGAAGGCATAAGCCTCCCTTGGGTCTGGTGCATATGTATTGGAGCAGGAGAAGGTTTTATTTTTTTCATTGCATTCTAACTTGGAAGTATTTTTTTTTTTTTTGGGGGGGGGCTGTGTTTGTTTTCCAAGTTTGCATGCGGTATGTAATAGTTAGAGAGAAATTATCGGTCATTTTTCCTCCACCTTAGCTTGTACCGCACAAGAAGAAATCTTTTGAGAGCTCCATTGGTGTTCTGGTCTTTCCTGAATAGCAGTACTCTCGGGTGTGTTTCATAATGGTACTTGGACCGTTGCAGCCTGATATATCGCACCCAGGGGAGAATCTGCACTCGGCACTAATCTATCAGTCCCCAGTCGGAGGAAGGCAGAATGATACGCTCAGGCTTCTACGATTATGGCCCCCATCATATTCAAAATTTATTTTAAATTGATGGTATGGTTTCTCTCTCTCTTTCTTTTTTTTTTCCTCCTCCAAAGAGGAAATGTCTTGAGTGATCATACACAGGCCATTGCGGTTTTGCAGATGTTTTTATTGTGATTACTTGAGGAAATGTTTTGTTAGTCAGGTTTTTTTTTTTCTATAGCATTATTTAACTGTTGTTCTTCAATGTGTAAGCTGCTGGGTAAAGAGAACGATGTAACTTGATCAGTTATCAGACTCTTTATAGTTCATTGATATTTATATGACTTCCAGCTTCTGGTTTCATACATTTATTATTTTAACTTTAATAATTAGTATCAAAATATTACGCTTCCGAACTTCAGCCAACTTTGCTTTCTCCTTGATAGAATAACACTATGGCACTTGGTTTTCCTTAAGTGGAAAGGAGACAAGGTAATTACCCTTGGGGCAATTAGAGAAAGGGGCTGAGGGAGTAGCAAAGTCATTTTCAAACCCAAACATCCTGGTCCAAGGGGCCAGAGCGGCTGGACAGCCTCCTGGAGGCCGCTTGCTGGCTCGTAGGGAGCCGCTCTTGGGGAACCGGATCAGGGTTTGTTTTCTTTCTCTGGAGGCAGGCCTCTGAAACTTCTGCCAGATGAACGGCACCTGAAAGGCCGCAGCTCTCCCACCACCGTCAGTAGAGGGAGTGATTTACTGTACTCGGCCAGGCTTGTTTGTGTGTGTAAAATCCTTTAGTGAGCTTCATCACACTGTGCGCAGTGTAGTAGATGAGGGAGGAGGTTTGTTGTTGGTTGCGACTCCAAATGTTATTTTTTTGCAGTATTTTTAAGGTGGCTTGGAAAATGTCTGCATAAACTCACATAATGCTTCTAGCTCAGTAAACTATGTGATATTGATGCATAATAACGAATGCATGAATGTGAAAAGCAGATCAGTGGATTTCAAAAATGTGAAAATGGTTCTGAATTTACACTTTTCCCTCCTCACTATTCATTTGGGATTTGGGAAAATGTAGCAGGCATTTTTATATTGTGGACATAAACAAACAAAATCATGGTTGGTGAGGTCAGTTGGTGCATAAACTTGTCTGGGAAGTACATGATGTTTCTGATTTGCCTGCTGCTGCAGTACTGCCATGCTCGCAGAAAGGAATCCAGAAAAACACAGTGGAAAGGAGATGGAAAAATGAGCAGAAAGATTTGGGAGTGTCAAGAGAAGACAGCTCTTCCCTGTCTGCCTCTCTTTCAGATCCAGTTGTGCATGTGATCTGAGAATCGGTCCACAAGCTGAGTTACAGCATTGACAGTTTGGGCCAGAGGGCGGTTCAGAAGCTTAACGGCTTCTGAATGATACCCATCAGGGAAGAAACGGGGCGGAAAGCTCTGCATAAAAACCTCTACATGAAAAAAAAAAAAAAAAAGAGCTTTGTGGGAAAGCGAGAGGCGAAATGGGCGTTTCTGCATGTAGGTGAATCACACAGTATGAGCCACCGCGAGCTGACCAAATGACAAATGTAATACATTTATTACTCATTCTAGTGGAGCTGATCCTCGCCCCTTCCCTACTTCCACATAGTCAAGGTCCATAAATGAGTCCTGTGAGCAGAGATGCAGAGAGAGGGTTCATATTTGCATCCACAGCTGAATGTGAATTAGTCTTGGCCGTTTGACAAGAATCTCTAATGAGCAAACACTGGATGACATCATTTTGAGGTTTGCAGGGAATTAGCTTGATTAGAATAACCCTCCACTCTCACCTTGGCTCAGACATCCAATTCCTCTGCAATCTGCCTGTCAAAGCCTCCCTCATCTCCTACGGTTTTGGTCTGAGACTTTGCCCCCACACTGTGGTGTGTTTATTGTGGAATAAGTACGTTTAAGAAGGAAAGAAAAATGAGCGCTGCTGCTGAAGTTCTCTCTGCTAGATTTTGTTATTTTGCTGAACGTTTTTAGCTGTGAACAGAGGTGGGAGGAAGGGGGCTCTGTTTTATTTGTCATTGTGAGTTTGCACAGCTCCTTCTTTCCTCGGATAGGATGAGTTAGGCTTGCCATCAGCTCTGTAAAAACAACAAGCTTCCCCTGCCAAACCGCCTAGATAATTAGTGAAGCATTTCACACTCTGCAGAACATCAAGAAGGAAATGGAAAATTGACAAATTAAGCATGGGAGGGGTTTTTTTTTTTTTTCTCCTCTGAAGTGGAGAGTTGGTGGAGCTCCAATTCAGCACATGGTCACTCTAAAACAAGCTCACTGTATAACAAAGTCCAATTTACACCAATCAGCGGCGCACTGGCTTTTTTAATGCCCTGTTTTATGACAAGACATTTTTTATTCTGAATTCATTAGAGCTAATTTATTTACATTTGTTTATCTCAGAGGTCTCATAACTGATTATAATCATCAAGATAAGTGTAAGAAAAATGTGCTAAGTTGCCTTTTAATGCAACCACAGTATGTTTTGAATGGGCTTTTCGGACAGAGAGGCTGTTTTTAAATTTGGTTACCACATTTCCTGGGTGGGTCAGACATGCTCTTAAAAAACAATCAAGTGCAAAGCCTGGAATGTCATCAAAAATTGTTTGGTTTCGTTAAGTGTTGGTTGTTTAAAAACTACTTGTTTGTGTGGTCTCTGCCTGCAGAGACTGCCAGGCAATTTACACTCTCATTATTACTGTAGCCCTTCATACAGAGGAGAATTCAGAGCATCTATTGTTTTAGGTATTTAAAAAGATAATGAAGAGCGACTCACTGAGAGACTTTTTAAGCTTCCTTTTCTAAAAACAAAGATGAAAATATGGAAATATATTTTCATCAAACTGACTTCATATTGAAGGATATTAGATAATGACTCACTTGATATTGAAGTTGTTTAATAGCTTCAGAGTAACAGAAAAAAGTACTTGGCCTCTGCTGCAAAATAAAGTAAGTTTCAGCTGCATCTTGCTATTGCTTTCTTGAGTTCTTCAATACTCACGCCAGCAGGCCACAGCCCAAGGATGTTTATTTCAAGACAATGTTGAAAACAGGATTTTTAAAAATTTCTTTTCTTTTAATTTGTCATGATTAATGGTTAAGAGGAAAGTTTCGGAAAAATATTCTGTTGTTGACTTGCTAGATTATTATCCTTTTTTATTTGTTTTCATTGACGGTATTCGTCATTTGGTTGATTTAAAGTACAAGATAGTTGTTCCTGATCTCAACAGCTGTTAGATGATGATGTCTTATTTGGTAATTAACTCATATAGTGCAGTCCATCATTGCGCATACATTTTTTATGTCATACACAAGCGTATACTGCTTGTGCAAAGACACTAAACAAACACGAGTATGACATAAATGCAAACACACTGTTAAACACCGATCCCACCACCACACCCCCTAGTCGAAGTCTTGCAACCCCGGCCCATCCGAGGTGAGCCAGCAGAAGAAACTGTCATTGTGCCCACTGTGGCACTCTGGAGAGTTGAACTTGACTGAAACATATGTCTTCAATTTTAATAGCTCTCCATTCCCCCAGATGGCCTGAAGGGGGGAGAAGGTTGCCTGAGAAACTGCGTTTCATGTAAGAATAATTTGTGCTAAGTAGCTGGGCGATCTGTTTGTTACGCTAGAGCTGACAGTTTGTTTATGTTTCTTGAGGAGTATGATGGATGGGGCAGGAGTTGATGCTAATTAGACTAAATTGTTGCGAAGAATGCTGAGGGTCTGCACTGCACTGCTGAGGCCAGTTTCCATTGTTCCCGCGTCTTCGCACTTTGGGCGTAATTGAATGGAGCTTGGGCCCATTCATCATGGCAGTGGGCGTCTCGGACGGGAAACAAATGACTGGACCTCGAATAGAGAGGTCTGCAGAAAGGCACCATGGGTGACAGAGTGCTGGTCGCTGGTGAAGGAAGATGGCACTTTTTTTTTTTTTTTCTTTCTCCAGACAAATTAGAGCAGACACAACCTGAGTCCAACTGGCCATGAAATTAATGTTTACCCAGTGAGTCTTGACCAGGGAAGATTAGCTGCCCTTGAACTCCTCCCCTTCAGCCTGAAAGACATGGTCAGTTGCAAAAGATGGCTATTAGGGAAAGAGTCACAGCATGTGCTCTCCTCCAGAAGCCATGTGATGCTCGCTCTACTCGTACTACAGCTTTCATTTTACTGCAGCTTCACCATTTGTAATTATGACTTTGATATTGATGTGAATGGTATTGCCAAGTTGGAAAGTTGTAAGCATAATGAATACAATAAGCGTAATATGATATATGGCATAAGCCATCCGTAAGTAGTAAATGTCCTAAAAAAAACTCCACATTGTCAGCGTAGACATCCCTGATGGTATTACCAGGATTATATTTTCAGATAGTAGAAAGCTTCCTTCAAAGCCAGTGCAACTGTTTTCATTAGTCATGGACTATTTCTCCTGACTGAACAGAACCAAATGGATGGAATTGATGGACAGCCCCTTTTATTGTTTGTTATGTTTTAAGTTTTAACCAGAATGCTGCCCTTCAGTGCACAGAACCACCACAGAATCACCGTTGGTTTTTGTTGTTGATTACCAGCTGAGGCCCAAACGTTTTCTTACACACGGAGGTGAATGAGAATAACTTAGCAATTCATGAAGGAGATTATTTGTGTAACACAGCCTAGAGCAAACATGTTCACGTTTCATACTGGCCTAAACATCATTCCTTGGTCAAGAACACACTTAGCGCCTGGCATTTTGCACACAGTCTGACAGCACCACATACATGACTCTCGAAACATGTCCAGTGTTTAACAATGACACCTTGTTAGCCCCTCATCTGAGAAACAAACCCCACAATGCATCTGTGAGTAATTAACACTTTAACATATGCACTACAACAATGCTGTAAACAAAATGGCATTGTCACAGTTTCTATATGTAAACGTGTGAAGTCCAAGCTAACAGAGAACAGAGCAGGGTCGAACACAGGGTGGACTCAGCACATGTTCAACCTCACAAAGGCCCACAAGCTTGACAAGGACTTGCCCCCCCGCCCAACTTTTGGTGTAGTTCGGCTTGAGTTAATCTCTGAGTACCTCCAGTGGTTTGGTGTATAAGGAAAGGATTACTGAATTTTTCATGCACCGGTATTCCTTATCCTGCATTGTTGTATGTCTTGTTGAATACAGTACATCAGTGTTTGTGCGTGTTTAAGCACATCCATCTGTTTTCTTCATTGCTTATCCTGTTTTGAGGCCAGTGTGCATTGGTTATGAGCCAGAGAGCACCTTGGATTGATATACGTGGTAGTACCCAGACTAAAACATCCATGTCAGTTTGCCAGACCCCCCCCCCCATATCTTTGGACGAGGAGGAAATTATATGCACGCACAGAAAAGTTGTAGTTTGTGGTGTTAGTAACATTGCTAATCCCTGGGCCACTGTGCATCCCAACCTCTGAAGATCATATATGCTTATCTGCACAAATGCTCAAGGCATGGAAGCAAAGCAGGTTTTACTTTTTATTCAATTCATGACTAAAATTCAGCTTGTAGATATTTGCAGGTTTTACTTTTTATTTAGTTCATGACTAAAATTCAGCTTGTAGATATTTGCAGGTTTTACTTTTTATTTAGTTCATGACTAAAATTCAGCTTGTAGATATTTGCAGGTTTTACTTTTTATTTAGTTCATGACTAAAATTCAGCTTGCAGAGCTTGCTTACAATTTTAAAATGACTTGACACAACCTAGGCTTTTTCCTCCACACTAAACACAATAAGGCAAGTCAAAAAGTGAGAAGTTTGAATAATGGTTCCAATAAACAAAGCATTTCTCTGTCATACTGTGTGCCTGCCCACCTGATGAGTGTGTTTTCTGGGCTTGTTAGGAAGACAAATTGTTATCTCTTCAGCCTGAAATCCATTGTGGTTTATTGAGGCTGCTATCAGGGGAATAATGATCTTGTCCTCCTCCTGATAGATTTTCTTCCTGTCATATTGTGACATATCAGAGTAAAATCAGGCATCTAAAAGAGATGCTCTTGCTCTTTAACTCTGAGAGACTGATCCCAAGATCTGACATTTGAACTTTTTAATAGCTGACATATTTCATTGCTGACTTGGCAGCTCCCTTTTGTTGCTGCTCTGGAAATAACTCAACATGACTTAATGTCGCTGATGCTTTGGCTCTCTAACTGGAATATGGAAAATATACAACCAAACAATGAAATGGAGAAGTGCAAGGTGCATTGCCAAAGCTTATTTTTCTTCAGCTGTGTCAGAATGATTTAGTGAGGATTTTTCCTTTAACTGTCCTCCCTGAGAATTAAATGTTTAGGGCTTCTGTCTCTGGAGCTACACATGTGCCCTTGTTGGGCTTCGCCTGAAACTTGCCAGAATTACTCTCTTATGTCTCGTTTCTGTTTTGAGCTGTCTGAACAAATACCAAAATAACTATTAAAAGCTCCCTTAGCTGCTTTCTGTCCTGAAAATATTGATTATTTTGCATTATTTTAATGGTTTAGAGCATCTCAGTCATTTCAAAAGTTTGAGGAATTAAATATTATAAAACCCTTATATAGATATAAGCCTTTGCATGCATTTGTATCAGAATAGGAAATGATACAGTATGGGTGGGATGTGGGTTAAGGATTTTAAGGATGGGGGTTGTGTGAGGGGATAGAGAGAGGAAGCGAGTTAGCCTCGGATGGGCGAGAGTGAAACTTGAGCATGATTGAGTTAGGGGAAAGGAGACAGGAGCCCCGAGGCTGCCAGTCTGATGCTGTGTGTGTATACATGGCGCTCTTGTCATGTTGCCCTGTTAGCATGGGGAGATTGTGATGGAGTTATCTGGCCTGGCCCTAAAAACGGCTTGTCATCTTGTGTATACACAAGGAGGTAGCGTTAGTCTGTGTGTATGCTTATACGGTGCCAGCAACATTACTCACAGGCCTTTTGGGACACTAGCAAAGCCTCGCCTGGTTCCTTTCCCTCTCAGTGGAAATATACTCATTGCATCCTCTGTATTCTCAGAAGATGAAGGTTATACAAACAGAGATGGAAATTAGGTCTTAGAGGGTTAACCTATTACCTTTCTTGTGGGATTCATCCTCACCTGCTTTTTAAATGGTCTGTGACATGGCTGGGAAAGGGAATGAATTAAACTGCCCTCCGTTTCCAAAAGAAGGAAAAGGGGAGAGAAAAGCTTGTGTGTGTACCAACTTGCCATTTAATGGCATTTGTTAGCAATATGAATATATTCCTTAGGCTTGATATACTTTTTAACTTTCCCCCCCCCCCCTACCCTTCCAATCTTGCACAGTGTGCAAGATGCTGTTTGAACTGTGGGAAAAAATGTCCCAAACTGTACACAGTATGGAGCCCATGCTTCACACTGCACCAACACTAAGCAAAAGCAGATGTTAAAAAGTTTACAGAAATCAGAACATTATTTTCCTGTTTCCATTGCATTCTTCTAAACACTTAGTGAACAAGCTTTGAAGTCACCCAAGAAATCTAGTCTGCGGGAGAAATGATAGGATCTCCTGGAGCAATGGAGCCAGGGAGGGGATGGATTGGGGGGGGTGCAGGGGGTGTTCATAGAAGGAAAAGAGGATGAGGAGCAGCATTGAAGGGGGGAGGGTTTTGATGGAGAATTAGAAGTGCTTGTCATGTCTAGATTCTGCTTTCTCATAAGATTTCAGGTTGAATCATCTGATTGGGACTTGTTCGCACATCTTGAGCTTTCTCTCCCTTTCCTTGAGCGGGATGTGACCTGGGATGCAGGGGGGAGATAAGCTTTGTTTAGGCAGGTCTGCTGTGGGTCTGATCATAACAACAGATAAATCCCACTGACTGTGTTAGATAGCCTCACCGCAGGCAGTGTGCAGGACTGCCAGGAGCCCACATTAGCTCTCTGTAATGCGTATCCAATTTTATAATAGACCTTCCAACTACATGAGTAATGTAGCTGCCTGGCAGGCATGTTCATTGGAGGCCTTCACACAAGTCCCCTATCATGCGTCCATCTTGCACCTATCCTGCATTAGTGCTGCCTTAGCGGTGGTTGCAGCCTGTTCTTTCTTAAATGTTCTCAGATATCCAAGCAGTCATGTTGGTGTAACGCAAAACGTGTGTGTCTTGATCAAAGTGGCTACAACATCATTCCTTATACCCTCAGATAAACAGACACAATTCTCATTCTCTAAACTTTCTCTGTAAGGGATAAAGAAGCAACGAAGCAGCAGTGCAGCAAGCTTTCCATAAAACGTGTGACTTCTAAGTTGGCTACATCTGCAGCGCATTAGGTTTCAAGCACACTCTCACAGGTTAACCAACTCTTCATGTTACCTCAAGTGACTAAGTCTCCTGAGAAGCAAATGGATTGCAGTGGTCCTCGATGCGAAACACACTGAAGAGCTTCATCATCTTAAGATGCATTAGAGTTCAATATCACCATCACTTGGTTTTGATTTAGCTGTGCAAATCACCCTTGTTACCATGTATTACCAGCAGAGGAGGATACAAATGCCTTGTCCCTCTCCTGTAGTGTTCCAAGCCAATCTGCCTCCTCTCAGCCCTTGTTGTACGCTAATACAAAGTGGCATATGAATCATACACACAATGCATGTCTTCATCCGACCTCCACAGACAGGACCTCACAAGACAGCCATTTTGCTGTTTCCTGCGCTCTCATCTTCAAGGCTTAGTAGAGACATGCACCCCCTCCCTCTCATCGTTTAATTCAATAGAGAATATGACAATCACAATTAGGGCAAAGACGGAGTAGCCTGACAGCCTTCCCTTCATAATATGGATTTACAAAACTGTGCCCAGTTACCCACCCACGTGTGGTGGGGTCCATGATGTGATGCATCTTTGTTGGGTTTGACCCAAAAGACCCCCCTCTGAAAAACAAAGTGCCTGCAGAGAGTGCTGGAAGATTGCCAGCTTGGATTGCCACTGAAAACCTATGAGAACTTCTCTGAGGCGGCAAGTCTTTAAGATTTCTGTGTGTGTGTGTAGCTATGGGGGTCTACCTCAGAGTCTGATGGGAAGGGAAAGGATGATGTATATGTATAAAGTAGACCTGCAGGTATTTCCGTCCAAGAGGCCTTTTTTTTTTTTTTTCTTTGTTTGCCTTGTTTCTTCTCCACACGCTCCATTGTTTTCATTGGCTTTGCAGCCAATGATGCTGCAATGCTGGAAAATGGCTGGTGTGATTTTTACAGGAGGACAGGGAACATGGGTCATAAAACTTGCCTCCATTTTCCACTGCCAGAAAAAAAAAAAAAAAAAAAAACGGCGCCCCCTCCCTTCACCTTCCCTGTCAAAGCACAAGACCTCTGTGGGAAGTCTGTATTGGAGGCGTGTGTGGGAAAGTGAAGATGTGCGCAACAAGACAAGCACACACTTCAACAAGGATGTCTTACTGGACGACACGGGCGAGAGCACCTCCACACACAAGAAAGCACATTTGACGTCATTATATGAATGTTTTTCACTGATTCTAGTCGTTTTGATGCTGTGATAGACAGTGAGAAGACTCTCAGGGGATTGTAGAACAACAACCAGCCATCCTGGTCTTGGCTCCCCCAGATGGGGAAACCTACAGCATTCCTCCCCCAGCAGTAAGCTGCCTCTCCCTGCCAGACAGCGAGGCTGTCCATCTACTTGCCCTCAAGAAGCCCTGAGCTCAACCTTTTTTTTTTTTTTTTTGGAGTTTAAAGTAGATATGTATGACAGCTTTGACCCTGAAAAATACAGTTTTCTCACTTGTATCAATTGATATCTATTTATTTACTCTAGACAGTTGTTTGTTTTGGTTTTTTTTTTTTTTTAATTCCTCAGATCTGCTTGGCTTTCAGAGTTGTTTATTTCTGCCTCCTCTTTAGGTGAGTGAGCTTGCGCTTGTAATTCCCAAATTTCAAGAAATTAGTGATTGAAACATACTCAGACTGATTGTGTCTCAGCCTTAAGAAAGGTCAAAACTGTAGCTGCAGAAGTTTGGATCTGCAAAGGTGCACTACGGATCACTTTAGCAAGTCTTGCTTTGCAATTATAATATAATAATGGCCTTTGTTCTGAATAGTTGATACAGTGGATGCAGTGGTTGGCAAAATAGTTGTTTACAGAATGCAACAATAATTACCACACAGATTAAGTAAGAAAATATTATTTTTGTCTTTTTAATAAGGTTTTTAGTTGATTCATTGCATTCATTGTTGGCAAATACAGGCAAGATAATTTTAAACATCTTACTTCAGAAACATCTCCTTTAGTCAAATCCTCTGCAGCCAGTGAAATGGGATGATGAATTAATTTTTTTCCCCCCCTCCTTTATGTAAACCGTTAATGGTAAACCTTCCCATTCTCTTGACCTTATGCAGAGCTCAGACTGATCATTGGGGATTCAGCACTGTGTGTGTGTGTGTGTGTCCGCGTGTGCCCGCACTAGTGTCTTGTAGGATTTTCACATCAGTGAGGCATTGCTACAGGAAATCTTTTTCGGTGCATGCTGTTTTTGGGTGTGAAGGAGGAGAAAACGTGGGGTGAAAGATGGCCCTGTGGGACACGGGCCAAACCATGAAAGTTTAAGTAAATATAGAGTGGGGGGTTAACCATGGTGGTCTGGGGTCCCCCTGCTTTCAGTTGATGTTTTCTCGCTCCTCCATCCCTGTTTGGACAACAGCGTGCCGTGTTGTGCGATACTCCAGTGGCCCGGTCTTGTAGTGTTCTCTGCTTGAGAGCACACTACTGTATATTCATGTACTGCGCATGTAATGCACCCTTGGAGACGTGGTGTGTGTCAGAAAAACACAAACTGACATAGCAATGTACAGTGTATCCAGCCTAAATCTGTTGATAAACATTCTTTTTTTTTTTTTTCTTTTGCTAAACATAATTTTTGTGCTGGTGTTGGCCGTTCTGCGGTCTTGTGAAACAGAAATGAAAGCCATGACATACTTGCGGTGTTAGAGCACAGTGGCTGTGTAGTTGGTCCTTTTATAGCAATTTAACGTGACCAGTGTCAAACTCCATTTTTGTTTATATTCATGTCTTTATAAAAAAAAAAAAAAAAAAAAAGGTTCAGTCTTGTGTTTTCCACTGTGGTGCACCATTTTCAACCTTTAAAACAGTTCATGCGTAGTAAACATCTGAAATGAGTTGCTGCTGAAGAATCCATTCACACCCTGCATTCCAGCCTTAATGTCCAACTGCTCCTCTACATAATTAAAAGCAGACCAATTAGCTTCTGAAAAACTCCACACCATGTTTTTGGCCTGTGTAACTGAGCCTCAGGAGCTGTGTTGCTCGGTGCTTTAGGCTGAGAACCTCAGGTATCTTCATCTCACTCGTTAGTTTCTTTCGTGTCTTAGGTGTGTTTTTTTTTTTTTCTTTTCTAAATGCACGATGCTGTGAATTTAGTATCAGCGAATCCTGCGTCTGAATGCACACAATAAAACGACACATCCTACAAGTATCCTCCTTGTGTGCGTGTTAGCTGTTTTCTCAGTGCAAATGCCACAGTATCAATGATGCGTCAAGCGATTTGGATGATTTCATTAGTAATGCGGTGATCTGAGAGTAGGAGGATATTGTACATTTGAAGATGCATTTTCAGTGCAGTCAATTTGGACGGAGCTGGCACAGATCTGCTGAAGGCTCCCGGATTTTTTGTTTTTTTTTTTTTTTTGGCTGAGATTCATTACTAATATTGAGGTGTAATTATGGTGTACCAAAACACAACTTGTTATTTTATAATTATAATTATTTTATCATTTACTTGTAATTTTGTAATTTGGTTTTGCCTCCATAAAAAGGGGAAAATGCATCAGACTTGTCTTGTTCCTTCCTGCTCCAATAATTTCCAGATTAAAGAAAAGGACAGAAATAAGAGAAAAATCAAAATGTAATACAAAATTTGTGCAAGTTTGTTAATAATTTTAAGAACTATTATGCATGATTTTTAAATAGCTTTTCTGCTGCACAGCCACTAGAGATTGGAAACAGTGGCTGTTAATATGGCCACTATTTTGATTTTTAAATCTGTTGTAGGCAAATATTCACGATTTTGACTTGTTATATCTTGTCAAATGTAAAGGTTTAAAGTTTTTCTTTCTCTTGAGTAATACACTGCTTTTGTGCTGTGAGTCTGACATTATTAGTGGAGAAAGTTTCTTTATGTAGTTAATGTTGACGCTGTAAATATTATACCAAAATGGAAAAACCCCAAAGATGAGTGTAACATGGTAGCATTAACCCAACATACATGTGTATAGAAAAAACACCATCTGCTCTGCGACTCAGCTATATTCAAGATCATTTCTATAGATGAAGCAATTTCTGACATTGACAGTTACTTTGCATTCTGACCACTGCAGCCACGTGATTAAAATTCATTGTTGGACTTGTGAAATATCCCTCCCGTGTGGAAATGCTTCATTGAGCAGGTGTGCATGCCTTGCTGAATCTTTCCCACCGTGATTAAATTGGTATGTTTTAGATTATGGTGTGTTTTTTGGCTCCCTGCCGTGCGGAGGTTCTGTGTGTATTCATTTTGAACTCATTGCTGTTTCTCTTTTCATGTGCTGCTGGGCTCGAGCATCTTAGCTGGGAGCCGTGTGGCCTGAAATAAGTTGTAGTCGGGCAGCCAAAGCTGGAGTACAGCTGTTCACTCATTATCTTCAATGTGAACTCAGGACACCTTGAATTCATAATGAGGGAAACATCTGATAGGATGGTTAAAGCAACAAAAAAAATCTGCTCTTGATTTGGCAGAGGAGATATGGAGAAATGTTTTGGGATTCCGCAGGTGGCCAACATGATATCATGAAATAATTGTAGATAAGCAGACAATCTTACTTCCTTCTATCTAAACAAGCTACCATCCAATTGACTGAATGTGGGATGAGACATTGTAGGTGAATTCTATCTTGGGCTTTGTTTTAGGGCCTGAAAAATGATGGAAATGGGAAATATCAAAAACATGTCAGGTTAAGTATTCATTTTTATACATTTCATGTAAGCCAGCTGAGTTCTTAGACATTAGGCTTTTGTCTTTGAAAAGTCAGGTAATATTTTGAAGACACAATAAACGTCCTAATTCATTCATTATTCTTGCATGAATAACAAATCAAAGCCTGAGACGAAAATCTGTCAAAAAATATCATTTTAGTATAAGTGTGGACCCAAATTGGCCATGGAAACTGTAATGTCGCTCCAGAAATAGCAAATCAGAAAGGAAGAGAACATGAATAGCAACCCATAGCCCATCCTGAACTCAACCCAGTTTTCAGGGTGTTCCTAATGCAGTGAAGGCCCTGAAACCTCAGCCTTAAATCTGATGGGTGGATGTAAGACGAGACGGACGGTAGAATAACAGAACGTGCACTTTGTTCACCCCCAGCCTGCAGTAAAAAGCTCTGAGAATTACAGAGTGAGAGACAGTTTAACTTCGGGTCATAAATATGTGTTTGGAACATTTTTTCGCTTTTTCCCAACCCGCACGCTTCTGCTTTGACGTCCCTGTTACTATGGTATGAGGAGGCTTTGGTGTGTGTCAGTTGGTCTGTGTGAGGCTACTTTGTCGAGCTGTACACCTTCTTTGTGATGTGTGTTTTTGATCTTAAACGTTTATCTCTTTTCCAGTATCATGCATTTTCATCCACCAGTTTTCATTCTGCAAATTTAAAATTTATTACATAAAATAGCAAAAATGCAATAGTTGGAATATTGCTAGAATATTTTATGGAAAAACTACTTTTTTTTTTTTATGTTGCAGTGGAAACAGACTTGTAAATATATTGTGGCATACATAAAAAAAAGAAAGAAATCGTCACAAAAAAAAATGTGACAGACAAAAACATTTAACATGCATGGATTAATATTTATTACATTCATTCATGAAATGGGGGGGGGGGGCTTGTGTTGTGCGTCATACGTGTTCCCATTTACCGTGGAAGTTGGATGATAGTTTGGGATGACAAAGTCTTGTTGCTTTTTCCACAGCTGGATGTTGGACAGAACTGTGTGTATCGCTGATTTCGTAGGCGCATATGAAACGTTGATAACTGCTATAGTTCATTATTAAAGCGTTCAGTTGTGTTGATGCACATAACTATTTTGGATTTCTGAAGTCAGAGTTTGTGTGAGTTAGATTGTTCTGACTTTCCAAGTCAAAAATCTTGACTTGTTCCAGTTGAAATTTTCTAAGTGGTAACAGTAAAGGGAGCACACAGGAGACCCAGACCAGCCAGCTGGGAAGAAAATGCTTTGAATTTAATTTAAGTTTTTAAATTACAACACTTTTTCTAACCCCTTGCCCTGAACAAATAACCTCCACTACAAAAACCTAACACCTAATAAAAGCTGAACTAAAACTTGAATAGAAAAATAATCAAAACTAAGCCAGCAGAAACTAATCGAAAACTGAATTAAAATTGAAAACAGCCAAAATAAAAAATAAAGCCTCTCTCCTGCTGCAATGTTTAATCCCACCAGATTATATAATTGGCATCATCACTGGAGTTGATGGGCTGATCTCTTTTTAGTATTCACACAGCTGTAGAAGATAGAAAGGCATGGCCATTAGCATTTTCTTTTGCAGTTTTTTCTGGAACATTGGTTAAAATTATTTCATAGTCACTGACACACACATTTCCCTGATGTCTGTCTTTTTATCATGTGTGTTTACCCTCATCTTTTCCCTTCAGGCAGTGTCTCTTTCTGTCCGTCTCTTAGATACACTCCTAAACAGACTCTGTGTGAGCGTGTGTGTGTGTTTAAGTGGGAGAGGTCTCCCTCTTTCCTTCTTTCCAGCCTGTGGGAGAGTCCCTACCCAAACCGCAGCAGGGTAATAATCACTTAACCTAAATCAGGCGCAATCAAGATGAGCTGGGCTGCAGCTGGGAGGCACCCAACACATGGGGGTGAGGGATGGCAGCAGGCGGGGTATGGGGTTGGGGAGGGAGGGGGGGGTCTCTTTGGATGACTATGCGGACACTGATGACCAGGAGGAAGATCAAGAGCGCCAGCCTTTGTTGTGCCATCCTCGTTCTCATCCGGCTCCAACCGGGAGCAAATCAACAGGGGGAAATTGGGGAAATCAGAGATGAGAATCCCCCACAGAGTGAAGGTTAAATGCTCTTCCTGTATGTGTGTGTATGCTTGCACAAATGCATATGCACGCGCATGCACACGCACACTGTGTGTTTTGTCTACTTGTGATTGTTTCGTTAGTGCTCCCCAGGCCCCTGCTGAGTCACTGAATCTGATCTTGTGTGATTCAGTGATTTGTGTTCTGAGCTATTTTCCTGATGTTTGTGTTGTGATGTAGGTCCTGTCACAGCTGCAGGCTCCACGGAAGACACACACAGACGCACACTTTGGACACTTCCAGGCATGCACACACATACTGTATACACAGTATATGCCCTGTCAGAGCTGTACGCCTATTGGGGAGACATCTGCAAATAGGCCCAGACATGCACACACACATGCATCCATACAGAGCTGGGTGGAACCACGTCAGGGTCTGAAATCCAGGTGATTTATTGGGCTCCGCTGCAGCATGTCAAAGCTGTCTGAGTCTCTTCGCCTTTCCACCCCTTAAAAAGCTTATCTCCTCTCAGCTTGCTCCTCTGCAACTGGGCCGGCTTCTAATCAGGCGGCGATTACAGCAGCACAGTATCGCACAGATAAATCTGAGCATTGCATGTATTAAGTGTGTGTGGAGAGGGCCTGCATGTGTGTCTATTTGTTGTAGCTGTCTTGATGTTGTTGTAGCCCACCTTATAGCATCTGCCATTCATTTGGAAAGTAAGACAAACATAGTAATGAAAATGACTCGCACCACTGGACTATTCCTGTCTGGATTTGTCTATTTCTCTTCACTTCCTGACTCTATTTCGTCTTCATTTGCTCTTGCTGCCTTTAATTCCTTTGTTGGGGGTTAAGAGAAGTAGAAAACAGCCATTATACTCCATTGTATATGGACATATCTACTGCATTTTAAAGACAAGTTTGCGCAGCACATGGACCAAATTTCAAACCCCAGCTACATCTCCACAATTGAATTTTACTTTGTTTAAACACACTCCTAATGCTTCCCCAGCAATGTCGCCAATCTGCATTGAACCCCGCTGAAGACTCACATGTACACAAGTGTGTTTGTAGGGCATCTGTGTTTGATTTCGGTGGGGCTGATGTCGAAACTTGAGGGGCAAAGATCATAATGCAACTTAAAAGAATTTATCTGCAACTTTTACAGGGCTATTTGTTGTCTATCTTCTCCACTGAGTGAATCAATAACCATTGCTGCTCATGTATTTGGTGCATTGTAGTTCACAAAGGGTGGCCTTCCTGTTCCAGTATGGTTCAAGTCCAGTGTAGTGAAGGAAAGCTTCATTTTTGTTTCTTCTTACATTTTTGACAGTCTTTCCTTACCTTCAGTTCCAACCAAGGTATTGTGTATAAACAGACAAAGGGTCTGTCAGACAGGTCATAAACAAATCTTCAATTCAACTATATTATTCATCATCCATCCATGTCCCCCTAAAGCTGTTGTGAAGTGTGTTGCGTTAATGAGATATGGAAAAGAAGATGGCCAAAACAAGACCCATGCTTCCCTTCAAACAACGAGGCTTTCTGTTGAAATGTAAACACATACACATTTCTTATTCCATCCAACATTAAATCGAATGCCTCAAAAGCAAATAGTACGATTTCTTACTTGGATTCCTTTATGAGGGGGGTGGGGGTGGGGGCAATTAGGTGACAAGGTGTTGAAGTGAAACAGCCTACATATCAACAGGGTGGACACCTGCCCTTCTGAGCAAGTGACCCCGAACCCTCCAAATCCTTTCTCACACAATGAAGGGTTATACACACAGGAGCACACATAGCATTCACACATTAAGTGTTTTCCTTCTGCTGTTTTAGATGCACTGCACAAACTCAAATACACCCCTGATTGGTGCACAGAGACGTCTGACTCTAGCTGAGCTCCATATACATTTAAAACAGTAATAATCAATAAAAAAAAATCTAAACAAATTGATCAAAATTTAAATATATTGATCATTAGCAGCTCTATGCAGCTTTCATTACTTCCACCGAAATCCATGCATCCCCAGAAACATTTCAAACTGAGTCTCCTTTGCGGTAAACGTATGTATGACATTTCAGGATTGTAATTTTTCCCGGAGACTGTTTGACTGAGTCCTTAGCATTGATTGTTGAAATGCATTTGGAAAATGTTTATTTAGTTTTGGATTGAATTTCATCAATCCATAAAATAGTTCATTAAAGGATTAGTCTTGTCTAGTGTAATTTATTGTCTACTGAGCTGTGTAGTTCCACACGAGAAATAATGCTTTGGCTTTGGCCCAATGACACTGAAGTTAATTTACAATGTAATCTCTGCTCAACCAGTCTGAACAAGAGAAACAACCAAACCACCAGAGTTTTGAACATGTGAGATTTGAAAAAATCTATCAAAACTATCAATCTATCAAATCTAGAGTTGGAGGGTTTTCAATGGAATTATTCTTGCGCTGTTCAGAGGTCAAGTATACCACTTTGCAGTAATATTCTGCACATCATAGTTTTCGAATCCAAGTGGCGATTTCCCCTTTTTGTTTACATCTCAGTGGGCTTTGATAAGATAATGGCAGCAGTTGCACAGTGAGCGTGTTCTGAAGCACCTGACCCTTAAATGGGTGCTGAGTGGAGGGCCTAGGCTGGGCTGCCGAGACGTGCTCATGCTTTGTTGACTTAAGCATTCAGACCGAGCCATCAATCATCTGAGTGTGACGGGTCTGCCCCTGAACCTCAGCCTACTTTATCCGCCAGCAAAGACTCCCTGCTCAGCGTGTGCATGTAAAAACCAGCCCTGATGTGAACTGAGTGTATTGCAATTTTATCTCTGCCTGTTTCAGTGTCTTGCAAAATTCTGTTTTTCTCACGAGCAAACACACCTCCCTTTTTCTCTCTAATTTCTCCTCTAAAACGGCTCCGAATTGGTTTTAAATCCTTCCTTCCTACTTCTTCAAAACCACCAGGCATTTGGAAAAAGTTCCTTGCAATTATTTTTAATCATATGCGGCCGTCCCAATCAAGGGCAGTTCTGGTGATCACATTTGCATGGGTTTCAGGTTTTGCCCTTCATGTCAGTGTAGTACCCATACAGGCTTGGGGGCTAAGGACCACCTGGACGATCCGCAGATTCACTCACTCTCTCTGCCTTTCTTTTTTTCCTCCTCTTCTGCCTTTGCTGAGTAATTTAACTTTATATTGTAAAAGCACTTTTTTTTTTTCTTTAGTATTTTTTTTTAGTCTTAGCTTTCAGCACTGAAAATTGAACAGCTAATACACAGATTCTATGAAACAGAAAATATGAAATATGGAGAATATGGAAAGTATGGAAAATGTTATTCCCAGAATTCCCATATGCACTGCACCACTAAGTCCAGCTGACCAGCCCACCCAGCCTGTGAGAGAGTGGCCTTCCATTTTTCTTCTCTCTGTGGACTGTAAAGGTCAGTGTGTGTGTGCGTGTATGCGTGTGCACGTATCAGACCATCATATGTTTGCCTGCCTATTTTTGTGTTCCTGAGGCCGCAGCCCATGTATATATGTGTGTGTACAATATGCGTTTGATTGTGTGCACATACTCACATGTGTCACAGGAAAGCAAACCTCTGTCTGTGATCCCTTGCTCCTCTCATTTTCCCTGGTGAAAGGCTGCATTATAACTGATTTCCATGACCTCAAGCCAGGGCCTTCACTCCCTTCATGGGCGTGTGTGTGTAGGTGTAGGTGTATATTTGTGTGTGTGTTTGTGTGCGTGCATTATGACTGCTTTCCATGACCTCCAGCCAGGACCCTCCTCTGCGGCCTGCCTTGCAGCACTTGTTTAGACAACAGTGGTGCACATGTTGGCTGAAATATGGCTGCTGTGCTCGTTTGCTCGGGTGAATTAAGCTACGGCATGTGTGCTTAAACCCAGACGGCTCACTGATTTATCCATATATTTAAATGATTGATTTAAGAGACGTCCAGCCAACACTTGCTTAAGCTGTGGATGGGGGGGGGGTGCACAGAGATGAGAGAGAAGAAGGACAGAATTCAAATCGGAGCATACACAGCCTCTCTCACACAGGTACTGATATTTATGCCATCCGTCGCGCGGCTGAGGAACATTATTCACAGAGTTGAAATAAATTATTCAGAGGTAAAGCTTTACTTTGCACAAGATGGATACTTTTAACGATGTACTGATTGCTTTTTAACATACTCCATTTTCAAATGAGCTATAAAATTTTGTTTATTATGGTTCAGAACATGACATAGGCAATCTATTTTAATGTCAGGAAAGCCTGGAAGAAAACATATGAAAACACGTCCTCCCATTTGCAGTGGTGTGTGTGTGTCTGTGTGTGTGTGTGTATGCGGCTGCGTGTGCCAGTGTGTTTTATTACCTGTCTCATTATTAAATGTGTTGGAGGCCAGCTGAGCAGGGACAAAACATTCCAGCTCCTTTAATGTCTCCCTCTCGTCTCCCCCTGTCCCCCTCACTCGTCTCTTTGATAATACTTTTCCTTATGAGCCAATAAAACCAGACGCTTTCTGAGAGAACCACCATTTCCCTCTGTGCACTGTGAAAAAGTGGGCATGTTAACAAAGTCTAATATTCAGTCTTAAAATCTAAATTTTCACGACTTGAAGAACATAAAGACTAGCTTCACTTTTTTGCTGTGTAATTCCACCACGAGTGAAATGAAGCAGATGGCTTGAAATAAAAATATCAACACAAAAACTGCTAATTTGACTTGAAACGAGAATTAAGCGTAGTCTGACTGTATTTACAACTATATGGGTACATTGAATAGGCATTTCTTGCAGTGTATACATATGATTACTTTTTTTATGTGCTTATTAAGCAAGAAAAATGCAGCAAACTTTTTTGATAATTACTTCTCACTTTTTTTTTAACTGCCTTGATCTCAATGCTTCTGCTTCCTCCTCCTCTCTCTGGCCATTCCTCTCCCCTCTCTCTCTCTCTCTCCGTCTCTTTCTTAGAGGGTCGAGTTAGGCATAAGCAAATAATTAGGTAATTGCCCCCTTGATTGAGCTCAATAGGAAACATTTCAATTAGGGTAAAACTGCGCGAGGAGGAAGTAGGCTCTTACAAAGGGAAACATTCCTTGTCATGCAACTGTCAGGCCCTGAGCCCACACCATGAGCCAGGATTAACTGGATACTAGCGGAGGAAACGCTGGGGAAGAGGGAGGTTGCTCTGAAAAGCCAAGGGGAAAAACGTTGGGGAATAGGGTAAGGGAGCTGGGGGGGGCAGATGGGGCGGGGGTGTTTGTGGAGTGGTAGGGAGAGTGGAGAAAGTTAGGGGAACTGAGGGTGGAGCATGGAAAGTAGGGGTGTGTGTGTGTGTGTTTGGGGGGGGGGGGGGGTTGAAGAGACAGCAAGAAATGATTGCGGCAATTACAGCTATATTTAAACACGCCTTCCCTCTGATATGATTTTCTGGTGATCCCCTGTCCAGATAAGAGGGAGACCTCTCTGCCTGCCCAGCCGCCTGTAACAAATTACTAACTCCTAGCCATGGAAGAGACATAGTTCCTGAGTGAGGGGGGGCTCAGAGAGAGTCAGATATCCAGAGAGAACAACCCAATACCTCTGAGACACTGGGCTGGATAAAACAGGAGAGAAATGCAAAGCATAGGACTGCCGTTTGCAGAAGAGAACATAAATATCTGTCGAGAATTATGTGGTTGATAAATGGCTCAGAAAATTGTCCTTCAAAATAATTTTTCCCCCTTTTTTGAAATTTTGCATATCGAGGTTTCATTTTGGCTCCCGTCTCCACCAGAACTCCAAACTGTGAACGGTACCAATGTGCAATTTTATGTAAACACATGACGCTCGTGGGTTTTACTGAGATGTATTTGGATGTGCACAAAGTTCACTTTTTGTTTTTTGTGCTCGTGTATGTTAGTGAGTGATAGTCCGTCTGCAGCAGTGCAGCTCGCCTGCCCTTCTGTCATCGCATTCACCTTTGCCGCCCTCATACATGGGCCATGAAATTGAGGAGCTGGGCACTGACCTCTAATAGAATACGGGTGCCTGTAGGTGTTTTATGTAGGTGTTAATGGATAGTGTGTGAATGTCTATGTGGACAGGTGTTAATATGGAAAGGTGGAGAAACCAAAGCCAGTGTCACTGTGTGAGACAGAAGCTGTTTGTATGTGTCTGTGCATGCACATGTTTGTGTTTTTGTGTTTTCGGGGGGGAAAAAAAAAACTGTCAAACTTAATTTGTGTTTTCACCACTCATTAATGTGCGCACACACAAATAATGTTTTTCCATTTTGCAATATAAATTTAAATTTGTCTTTAACTGTCTAATATTTTTGAGTGTGTGTGTGTGTGTGCGTGTGTGCGCGATAGAAAAGGCTTTGGCTGGAGCTTTTTATCCATGTCCCTGTGGGACACAGTGTGGTTAGAAGAGTAAACGGTGGTCCATGTTAATACGTTTCCTGTGTCTGGCCCGCTGTACCTGTGTGGTTCACCTCGATACACACTCGCTCTACAACAGCGCAAGTCAGACAAAAACCAAAACCTCTTTTAGCAGCACTGGAGAGTTACTTTGAACATGTTGGATGGCTGAAATATTTAGTTTTATGAATTAAATGGTTGGAGGAATTGACCGGGGACATATATCAGCCAGTATTTACTTATTCCAGATATTGAGGTACTTAAACAGTGACTCTGTTGCATACTTTGGCTACCAAAAGTGCAGACGTGGATTTTTGTTTTAATAAATTTATTGATTTATTAAAATTTATGGTATCCACATGTTGTATTTTCATAAATATTATATAAAGTATACATATTTATGGAAATGTATAATGTCAGATAAGCATCTGATTTCTTAAACAAACTGCAAAAACAATATTTTAAAACAAGAGGATGCCAATAGCATCCCAGCAGTTTCCAAAAATATTTAAGTCTTAACTTTGCGAAAGCTGGAAATGCTGCTTGTTGTCACTGAAAACAATTATTTAAATACTCATTTATATCAGTCAGAAACAAATTATGCCCTATTTTGACAACAAAATAATTACTCTACTCAATCAATAATAATTTCACCTCTATCCAAGTAGTATCTCTGCAACATATTTATCGTAATTATTAAACAGCTCAACAAACAACCAACAGTTTTTGACAGGAAAGGGGAAGGTTTGGTGGCAAGTCTCTACTTGTCTCTCTAATGTTTGTAAACATGTTGATGGCTTAGTTGATGGCTTTTTTTTTTTTATTTTTTTTATGCACTTATGCAACACCATTTTATTCAGTTGATGCTCAATATAATGCTGCAATTATTTCCATGTAATTATATTCTTCATTTTGCTTACCCTCCCTGTTTCATGTAACTTATTCATATTCATATCACCACTGCGTTTACTCCAGTAAACACCTAACGGCTGGAATGGCACTCTTTAACAAACTCGGGCTGCTTCCTCCACCCTGATGGTGGCCCAGACACCCACCCTCTGTTATGACAGCTCCCAGCGCTGCCTTGATTTAGCCAAGGCAGGACACACATATCCGCAGTTATAATTCAGTAATTTGTGTTTGTGCATTCTGTGACAAATGTGACAAATGACTGGCCTGCAGTTAAATACCTACTTGCCCCCTCCCCCCCCCACACTTGTTTCCTGTCCAGGCCGGCGTATGCTTACACCGCTCAGGTGTACATTGACAGGGCTTGCGTGCCGAACATGAATAGGCCAGCTGACAAGGGAAATGATTACACAGACATGTTTATTTTAGATGTGATTTTTATTGATGAATAATATCAACTCCACAGGCCTGTATGATCACGTTAAGCAACTGGTTGGTTCGTGAGATTTCCAATTTTCTTTTCTTTTTCATCCTTCTTGTGTCGTAAAGCCCTCAAGAGTTTATTCGCCTAGTTTGTATCCTGGACGGCCAACATGCTTTGCTTTGCCTGTCCGAACACACATGCTTACTCATACACAGCGAGCATTTCATTTCATAGCCCCCCCGCCACCCCCACCCTCATATACATTTTCCGGTGCATTTTTCATCATAAGCGCATTCTGTCATCGATATTTGTGAGGAAATTGAGGGTTTGCATCGGAGCGGGCCTCAGCAGAACACGGAACATATTATGGAAGTCAGGCAGCAACAGGAGGAATCCTGGTAATGTTTTACCCACGAAATGAGTTCCATTCCATTGAAGTGCTGTGTAGGGTTAGGGATGTAATACTCATATGGAGTAGTTTATGAGGATTAAGAGGTTTTATTTAGTCTATGTGGCCAGCGGGCCTCCTTTCTGCAGCCTTTCTCCATCACACCCTATCCTCTCTCTCTCTCTCTCTGCTGTCGAGTGGACGAGCAGCCAGTGAACTGTTTGGATGGCAGGGGAAGGCTGAGCGTGCTTTTTGGTGGTAACTGTCTGACTTTGCCAAAGGTCCATGAGGCTTTTTGACACCCCGTTTTCCATACAACCTGAGAGAAGGCAGGCCTGAGCTGTAACACCTGTGGCAGGTGGACGCAGTAGTCTTTGAGTCTGGATTTGGCTTCTGGCCTTTTCTCAAACTAACTCCCGACTCTTCTGTCCTCACTTCCTTACACCGAGGCATCAGGCTGAGCTAAATGGTTTCTTCCAGTATGCAGGTTTAGTGTGTGTGTAAATGTGTTATTAAAAATAATCGGTGCGTTTTTAGCGTTTGCTTTTCTACTTAGCATTTGTATGCCTGTGTGTGCTTTGGGCTCTGTGTACGTGTGTGGCTTTCCTCCATCTTTTTCCCAGAAGGAAAAGTCTCAGGTTCACTCTCTAGCTCGTCCTGGTAGAGGGTCAATTGCAACCAGTTGGCCGCCAGTCTGGTCCAAAGTAAACATTTGGAGAGAGGCGACTGTACAAGCAGGTACCTGGGGGCTCTGTGAGTTGCTCAGCTTAGCTTTTCCCTTCCTCCCTCCTCTTCCCCCCTCCCTTCTTCCCCTCCATCTCCACCTCTATGCCTCCTTGATGTGCAGCGGTGGGGCATGCTCTTCTAATTTCTCTAAGGGCGAAAGATTGCCTGCGTTGCTGGTTTTGGATCCTGCTGGCTGGTCAGCTGGGCTCCGTGAGATGGTCTATCTCCTGGGACGAGCCCTCTAAAGAGTCTACTTAGTTGGCCTTGCTGTTCTTGCCTGCCTACCGTGGTCTGTCTCGTTTAAGAGCAGATCAGAGAGAGTGCAGGTCTGTTTGATATATGTATACATGAACAGAGAACACAAAGCACATCCTCCACATTGTGTAAGCTATCAGGGATATGGCTTTCATTTACAGCCCCTCGTGCCAGCTAGATTAATTCAGGTCCAGGAGGGGGCCACATTTGTTTTGTGTGGCAGGAGAGTGAAGGTCTGTTGCAGATTTGCAGTGAAGTGTTGGGGAGCAGTGCAGGCCCGCGAGCCCACTTTGCAGCTTGCAGCCTTTTGAGCCTGATGGCAGGCGACTCCTTTAACTGGGGCTGGGGAGCAGTCTGCACAGCTCAATTTTGCCCACATTAATCAAACTCACATTTCCTCACATCAGCCTGTGTGCCTATCAGCAGGGCTGCCTTGTTAGCATAATGAACTCAGGAGATTTTACACAGAGAGCCACAGTCTTCTAAAAGTGAATTCAGTCTGATGTAAGAGGAATGGAACAAAAACCCTAATGTTGTTCTTTCTCAATTTCATTTTACTAATTTTATCATTTGAATTTTCTACTCCCATATTACCTAAATTAAATAGTTTTAGACTTTACATACAAGAAATAAATAAAAGACTGCCTTCGTGAATCTTCTGATTTTTATGTACAATCCCACCACATTCAGGTATCACATTTCTTTCACACCCCTCATCAGTTGGCTCTGCATAAAACATCAAAATCTATCATTTCATGGAGCGTTTAAGTCAAAATGGCCTTTTGTGTACGTGTTGAGTTATTTCTTTCCAGGCAGACTTCCTCTTGGTACAAGGGGGGCAGAGGGTCATTGAGGAGAGAGAGGGGGTCGGGTTGTAGAGGTGGCGGGGTGGCTGTCTGAGAAAGTGAAAGCAGTCAGACAGTGTGGAGAGAGCTTTGCTTTTCTGTTCATTCATACAGGTGCTTATAATTTGCAGTGTGTGATTAATCATTGTTGTGTTTGGGCGTGACATCTTGTTTAATGGATCTGTCCATCTCCCCGTTGCACTGTTCTGCACTGAGCTGCAGGCATTGCCTTTATATATTCAAGACCAACATTTACACACATGCTCAGACACAAAGAATTTAACTCCAAAATTGACATAGTTGTAATTTCTGGGTCGTCTTTTTTGTTTTAAAACACCTCCAGGATTACTCCGTGCACTGATGTTAAAGTAAAAAATGCACCGGTGAGCAAAGTAGCCAAACGCAACATGTGCTAGAGCCCACCAGCTGCCACCACACAGAGGCGGTGGTGTTTTCTGTGTGTGTTTGCTTTGGGTGGAGGGCAGGCTGGCTGGTCAGCACGGCTGTAAATCAGAGTCTTCCTGATGGAACCCTGATGGAACCCTGATGGACAGGAACCTAATCTGTCCCCGGTGTGTCATTACGCTCAACCTCCCAGATAGCCACAGATCCTGCTGCTCCTCTCATCTCTCCCTGGCCTCCACACAGACAAACACAGACGCACACAGACCCACACATACCTACGTCCACAGTAAACCAGCCAGGGCAGCCTTCTGGAAACCAGAGACAGTAACGGAGACACACATGTTGAACATAAACCGGTTGAGCCGGTGTCAAGAGTTCATCGTCAGCATCTGTCATAGCAAAATCGGTGCCCAAAACGCATTTTGCTGCTCTCACACCACAGCGCCTCGCTCTTGCTTCAAATGTACACAGGCCATGCAACTACTGTCGCCAACCTGGCCTCACTGATGGCTTTACATAAGCAAACTGACGGATCCTTTTAGGACATGTTAGGATCTGTCCCAAAACCCGGTTGGCTCCTGCACAAGAGCCCCCACACATTGCAAGGAGTCAGAGCCAAGATGTCATCTGGTCATTTTATGATCCTTTACATATCCAAATCCTAAAGAAAATACTGTATTTCCATTTGTTACTAAAATGAAAATGAACCCTGAAATTTGAAAATCAAGATTTCAACAGCATTCTTTGAAGACTGCTCCTTTGTATTTACATGCAATAGTTTCTAACCTCAAAAATACAGCTAAAGTTTGTTTTGTTTTTTGTTTTTGTTTTTTTTAAACCACCTGTTTTATTTTATTAATCAAATGTTTTCAAGTGATTTATGTCACTTTTTTGGAACTTCTCTAACAGCTCCTTATAATTTTGATGTGGTAACTGAGACTTTCCCCTTCTTTTGTTAAAATTGGTTCTTAGTCATAAATTCTCTGCTGACAGTTTGGAGTTTTTTCAGCTTTTCTGAAAACTAACAGGATAAAAGCGACCACCATGTCTGTGCCCGGTTCAGTTGGCGTTTGTCCACAGAGGAGATCTTGACCCCTCCAATTACAGAATGATGGAGTTATTTCTCATGCATGTTGGTGAATTTCATTAACAATTTTGCATCCACACATGAAAGACACTCTTAATCTCAGAATCCTGCTCTGGATTTGTTTTTTATATTTATATATATATATATATATATATCTTTGTGTCTGCAGTTTTCCTTTTGCCTTTCTGACAGACTGTCCTGTGTTCCTATTATTAACCATTTCAGGATTCTTGCTAATAGATCTTTCTAAATGCAGCTTGGTGCATCTGTAGTTATGTGATGTTTGGTTTCTTCGGCTATCTTCTGCAAGTCTTTCACGACGCCTGAAACCAGAGAACTGAGGCTATAATCTGATGCCATCACAGGACAAAACGTGGATCAGCTCCACTGACAATGAATCAGAGACTTATGGACTCAAAGAATGTTTGTTTGACCTCGTGCAGCATCAGCTTGGACTCTGTGTTAGTTCAGAAAGTCAGTCTGTCAATCAAGGCCAATGGAGCAGCTCCAAGGTTTGTCTCCTTAATGACAACAAACGTGAGAGCGTTGCCTCACATTTCCAGCTTCAGGGGCTTGTGATCATACAAACAAATCTTGACTTCACTGTCTAAGATTGCAGGAATAATGCTGTACTTTGCACTGCATTTACCTAGTTTGAACTTTCCCTTCCCCTCGCTGCATTGTATTCGTACAGAACATGACAAACCAGTTTCTGCCTCTGCATCTGTCGCCCTATCTGTACATCTATAGTCTGTTTGTGTACGACTTGGAAGGCACTGATAGGCTTAATCACAAAAAAGGTTTTACCCCAGTCTGAGCATTGGTTTAGTTTGGGTGAGCAACATGGCATAGGGCCATCTGCCAAAAGAAAAATCGTCAGATATGCCCTGTCAAACTCTGAGCCATTAAGCCTCTCTCCCCTCCCACGTGCAACAATTAATTACCCCAATTCAAATAATGTTGATAAATCAGAGATAACACAACACAAAGCCGCGCTGCTGATTGCATAATTGTTGCATCAAACCGCTGCCGTATGTAACATAATCATGGTCTCTCATCAGAACTAAACCACCAGTGTGGAGCTGGGTTATGCAATGTTTGGAGAGAGAAACGCCTCACTCACCAACTTTGTGTGTGGAGCTGGTTGACTCGTGTAGGGCCTTCACTTGTCTTTGCGTCTTTTATTTAAAGGGGACAAAAAAGGCCTATTTTGTTTGAAGAGGACGGACCGCCTCACACACCCAACTTTTTTTTTTTTTTTTTTTTTTTCCCCTCATACGCTGGAACATATTTCTACTATTTAAGCAGTGATGGCTGACTGCATTTACACTTGGTAATGGCTTCCTGCCTTTAACTCTCCTGGCTTAGGACAAGAGTGAACCATGCGGGTACTTCCCTTTTGCTGCTGCTGCAGGTCCTGCCCCTGCTATTACTGCAGCATTGCAGCTCTTCTCCTTTCCCCCCCACCCCTCATGTCCCCGTACAGAAAGGACAGACCACCCTGTTAGCTTATTCACTCTCTCCTCTACTGTACCACTCCTACCATGGATAGTTTGTGGACTGAAAGATCATATCACTCCTCAGGAATGTCCGCTGGTTTTTCAGTCCCTGCATCATTTACATTTATCTACCTTGCAGCCTATTTCTTTACCCACAAAAGATTGTATTTTTGGAGAATGTCCCTATTGTGATGCATCCCAAATTGTCAGCCAAAAAGGCTTTTTTTTTTTTTTCCCCAGGTGGCAAGATTTCTGGGTCCATAAAGGATCCTCTACCCCGACTGTATTTAAACCATAAAGCTAGATTTTCAGCTCATGACAGGTTTTTGTAGCTTTAGATGCCTCCAAGCAGTTTGCTATTATGGGATACAGGTGCTCAAACAGCCTTTTAACAGAGGGGTAATGGGCTTTTTCTTTTTTCTTTTCTTTTTTTTTTTTTCCTTAAAGATGAGTCAATGGCCGTTGGTTTAAATGTCCTTCCAGTCTGTTCGAGACAGCAACAAGCAGTGGGGGGAGCTTCAGCCTATTCATATAGACAGAGGGTGTTAACAACTAATTAAAGAATTTACTGCCTCACTAAACCTCCATTATTGCTGTTCCCTCCCAATTATTGGCTCTATTATCAGCTTTTATGGACTCAGGTGAGCTTCCGTACAAAGTTGTGCTTGTTTTGGTCGAGTGGTCAGCTCTGTCCCTTTTATGAAATAAAAGGATCTTTCATGGCGGCTGAGAATTAACTTTTATAGTAAAGTTTAAAAAAAAAAAAAAAAAAAAAATCCCATTTCAAAAGTGACTAGTGATGGATAATTCCTCTGTCTATTTTTCTTGTTACATTAAATGAATTATGCTTTTTCAGCTGCTTTCCTTCTCTCTCAGGCATGGAGCCATCTCTTGTGTGGTTCCCACATGTCTTTTCCATCACTCTCTCCTTCTCACCTCTAGCTCTGTTAATCAATCTGTCTCCCCACTGTCCACTAGGTGACAGTAACGACACAGCTCTTCCCTCTGGGGGATGGGGTTGCGATGAGGTACATTCTTTGTTTACACAAGGTGAATTGGCTGTAGACAAGAGGTTATAGGCTGTGTGGGTGTGTCAGCAGCGGTGGTGATGTTATGGTGATGTGGTCACGTGGTGGTGAAGTTAATGATGGTGGTGTCTACAGTGGCAAATACACTTACTGCCCATGTACTACTCTGCTTCACATCACTCGGCAGCACTGTATAAAGGCTCACCATAATGGGCCATTCCTTGGGCTCTGCATAAGCTCAAAAAAGTATCATGCACCATAGGAAGTTGTTAGTTTTGATTGTTTTGTAGCGCTGAGGTCATAGCTGTCCAAATTTTTTACATTGCAGCTCAAATCAAGTGGTTCCCACCGTTTTTGTTTTGTTTTGTTTTTTTTTTCCTCCACAACATAACCTTACAATCCTGTTAAATGTACTTCAAGCATTCCCCATAATGTTCCAGACGTATAGGTCTCCACTGATTTAAACTTAACGTTATTTAATACTATGAATAATATAATATACCTGTGTACCCCAGATGCATTGCTGCAAATATAAAACACTGCATCCTTGCAATCATAAATACATTCTGGTGCCGTAGCTTGATGATTTCAACCAAATTTGACCCATAAATTCAAAGTAAACTGAGATCATACCCAGTTGATATTTCTCTGTACTTGCAATCTAACCAGATGATTTGTGCCCATTCATACATTCATTCATTCACTCACAGAAGTGCACAGTCTGTCAACATACTACATACTCAAGACAAACTCAAGACAAACAATCTGCACACAAATCAGTGTGTAAATTATTGTGCTATAATCAAATCAAAGTTTCAAGGCCAAGCCCACACTGTCACTACTGTCCTTTAGCTGATGGCCAGTGAGCCATTATTGTTGAGTGTTCGATAAAATAGTGTCCTTTAAGGAAAATGAATTTCACTTTTCAAGTCCTCAGTCGAAATATTTACCATTACAAGCAACGTTCACACAGTGCTCTTCTCGTGACGAACCACCGACCTGCTCTACCTCCTGCTCCACAGCATCTTGTGTCATAGAAATTATCAGAGATAGTCAAAGTTGATATGGCTTCAGTGTTGTACAGATGTCACAGCATGTTCAAACTGGAGCAGTGTGGGCTAATGAAAACAGTGATGGGTATTGACTGTTAGCTCTCTCACGTTTTAAAATGTATTTTAGTTCTGGTTTGCTGTAATCTCCTCTTAAATGGATTTTAAATGAAATATGCCATATTTTGACAAAACGTTACCGTGGCCATCAACGCTCTTTAGTTGTGTAGCAACCGCCTAGAGATCAGCTTATTGATGCCAACAGCCCCGAAGCATCTGCTTTGTTGTTTTTTGGCTGCGTTTGATCTGAAACTTGAGTGAGATGGCACAGACGGGTGTGCTTTCAGACAAGTAAGCACCAGGGATGGCAATAAATTTGAACTGCAGTGTTCATAAGTCAAAGCATACTATGCCAATCTTGGTGATTTAATTTCTTTGATTTGAAGTCCTTCCTGGAAGTCTGTTCTTCCTTTTCAGCTTCTGATTAAGTTTGTTATGATGTGTTGTTAAGGCAGCTGGACAATCAAAATATGTTCAGCTCTACAGTTCCAGACATGAACCCATAATGGGTGTCAGAGAAGCTTATTCTATTTTCAGAAAAATATATTTTAATTTTAGAAACTTGATATTTGAGTACTTGATTGGTTTATCAATGAGAGGAGTCTTCGTTTCTCTGGTGGTGAGGAGAGGGTTTTTAAAAAGTGCAGGGAAACAGACTTTACAAGAACTTACATAGCTGAAATAACATGACAAATCAAATATGTACAATATTGTAAAGTTTTTATTTTTAGTTTAAGCAGTCTAAGTTTTCGACTTATGACTTCACTAAGTCTGACAGGTATGCCCCTGTCTCTGCCTTTCAACTAGTAGTTTCCCACAGAAGAATTTATATTTATGAAAAATCATATTTAGTTTTGCTACTATGGAGTCCATTCCCGTGCTGTGGGTCTGAAGAGTGATTGAATTTTTTTATTATTATAATAGTATTGATTTCATTAGCGAGTAAAATATCTTCTGACCCTCAGGTTAAAAACTGCAGATAGCTATAAATATAAATTAAAATCTCTCCCATCTTTTGTTGCAGGATTATGCAGTTGATTTAGTTAGTGACAGGTGTCCTGCAGTAGTTAGAGAAAATTTGTTTAAAAAAGTGCTGCTTGTGAAAAGAATCGGGCTGAGCTGACACAGAGCACTTCCTCTCAACCATCAGTTACACCAGGTTTTGCATCCATTTTTCACCCTTTTCTTCTCCTCCCGTCACCCGTTTCTGCCCTCCTAATGCAGAAATTTGCATCTGATGACACATAAAAAAAAAAAAAAAAAAAAGGAAATGCGACCACAGGTGTCAAGAACACAGTGAGAGTGATAGACGAAGGAGGTTTTCACAATGACAGTGCTGCACTGTTGGCACAGTGTACCCGTCAGGTCTATCACCAACTAATCATTAGTCAGCCCTGACAGTGCAGAACTTAACCCTGTCAACAGCACGCAGACCTTTACTTTTCTTCAGTGTCACAGAGTTCAGCTTAAGTTTGACAGACGGGGACATACCCAAGCTGTCTCAGCCTAGCCGATGGGTAAAACCACAGCATGACACATGACTAATAATTAATCTCAACTGCAGACTGCGTGTTGAACTGTAAAATTAGAAAGCAGGATGGATGACAGATATATGATAAATCTGGGTTTTTTGTTTTTTTTTTATTACCTGGTTAAGAGTGCGAAACAGCTCTGTAGACAGGACACACTGAGGCTCTGCTGGCTATATGGCACATCAATTAAGAACATATTGAGTTTTGCCTTGAGCAAGAGTTAAAGTATATTAATAATAAATTCAGTTAATGCATAATGTCCGAAATCAAACTGCACCATGACATTCCCTCTTTATTTGTAACTTTCTATCAGGAACTAAGTGAAACTGTTGTGTATGCACTCTGGATGCCCGCACCACGAGCCCTTTGAGGCGATAACTGAAAATACAACCCATTAGTTGAAACAGGCCCGCAGAATACTGGGACGATTGCACCTATCATCAGGGGCCCCCAGTTTAAAAAAAGAGAAAGAAAGAAAGGAACCCACTGTCACTGGAGATGGCCGTGCGTGTTTTTCTAAGCACCCTTTGAGCTTTTCAAGTGCAGAATCAGGGACCGTTTGGGAATGTTTTGAGCCATCATAAAGTCTTATAAATATGTAAATTCCTAAATAAGCATTTGACCCACACGTGTTTGTTTTAGGAGATGGACTTGACTTGGACTTGTTCTTCTTTTCTTTTCCTGCTGGTTTTGGTTGTTTTTCCCACTAATTTACTGAGAAGAGCTTTATCCAGCAGTGACAGAAGAGTAGAGCTGGACGAGGAGCGTAAATCACTTTTTGTAATGGCTTCCTGCTTCCACATTAATGAAAATATATATAGGAATATAGAAATTAAAGGCATTTCTTCTGCCAGAAACCGCTCTCCCCCATGAGGGGATCCTACATGCTATTATGACACACAGCTTATGCCACTACTGTAACAAAATGGTTTATAGTCCATTTCAGTTTTAATGTGATCAGTTTGGGATTGTTACACCGGCTGTTTGCTTTAAAAACAGGTTAAGCTCCAAGGCAATATTTCAGTAGTGTGGGGCGTCTCACTCGGTACTAACTCTAGTTTATTGGCCTGACTCAAACCGGCAGGCATTATGTTATTTGGGCATTTTTATGTTACCTTTATATCGAACATTATCCACATTTACCTTGTTTATGCTAAATATTGGCACCAGTGTTTCCTAACAAACACTGTAAATTTATCAACACCTGTCATAGCAGGTTTATATTTTAATAAACACATGGAAGGAGCCAGGAAAAATAGACTTAAAATGTATGCTATGAAAATTAAACATCAACACAGGCTAAGGTTTGAGGAATAGCAGGACAAAAGTTGCCGTGTGTATGTCTGTGTATATCCCAACACGTATCTTTATCTATTGCTCCACTTTTTTGCAGCGACATTCTTTAGCATTAAAAGAAGCTTTATCGAGTTTCTAAACCTGAGCACCCACACCAGTTGCTGATGGATATCGCATTGGCTTTGTTACCACAGATGACGAATTGCAGGGGAGGGGAGCAGCAGCAGCTCACAGGCTTTGTTTAGCATTCCATATCCGATTTGTTTTGAAAAGTATTAATGGAGGACATAGAGGCATGCAATATCACCTGCAGGTTGAGTCAGGAGCTCTTGTCAAAACCAGAGCAGGCCTGTATGTCATCCTGACACTATTACGCCTCCAAACTGCAGGAGGAACTGTGGTTTTCTGCAGTGAGACTCAATGATCCGAGAAAAGTATTATTCAGTAGCATTTTTCCAAAAACAATTAGTTATCGTAGGTTTGGATTTATGTAAGTTGTTGGTTATGACCACAAAGAAAATCAACATTGAATATCTCAAAGTGAAAAGTCTTCATCATTCAATGACAGTAATTAAAGACAATTTTTAAGTGAACTCTCATTAGAGACTAACATTTACTCGTTCAAGTAAGCATGTGAAATGAGTGAACACTGTGTCTCTCATGTATTTGTCCATTTAACTGGGGGAGTCTTGTTTCCTGTGGCAGTCTCCCTGTGGCTGCTGGGAATTACAGTCATTCAGTGTGTGTCTCGGCATGATGGATGACACCTGCACCCGTTGAGCAATCGCTCCCTGGTGAACTATTGTTTTTCTTTCTCACTTTTGCGTGGGAGCAAATTGAGTGCATTCCCGAGCCAAAACCAACTCAGATAATCATCTCATCATTGTGATGTATGATTCTTTCTCTATTTGGAAGACAAGTCATCAGACAACCTGGAATGTCTTCCCAGGAAGGTAGTGGCAGTTAGTGTTTGTCATCAAGCTGCTTGTTTGGTCCATCCCAGATTATTTCTCCCATGTTGACCGAAAGTCGTTGCAACTGAATACGGGATGGAGTGGCATGTCTTAATACCAGGCCGTGTTGTTTCTGCCACGTTCTTCTTCGATACCCGAAACAAAAGCCAGCTTCCATGTCTGTTAAAACCCTGCCCATGATGTCAGCTCCGTGCAATAAGAAAACCAGGCGTTGGATGAAAATTATATGTTGTCACAGTATAAAATCAGCATAATGTCTCACTGTATCCTTACAGCTCATTTGTTTCCACTGCACAATTAGCCTTTATGCTGTGTCTTGGCACAATGGATTTGTGGCAAATAGTAGCCTTGTAGTGAATATGTCAGAGCGTGCCTGAGTGGTTGTGCTCCAGACACTACTATGCCATTAGCACTTTTGGTTAACTGCGTGTGTGTGTGTGTGTGTGTGTGTGTGTGTGTGTACACGCAGGGTGCTGGATGACAAGCCCTGTCAGTATCTTTGTGGTTCGGAAACAAAGGAACCTTCAAATAATGGAGTCTCCTAATCTGTCACTCACTGATGCGTAGCAAAGCTTTAAATGTCAACCAGATGGCAGGTCACTGTGATATCATGCCCCTCCTCACAACTGGAGGACGAAGGGTTTCAGCCAGAAGAGAGGTTGGAGGCTGGCTTAACTAGGGAAAGCCAGAACTAAGTAACACAGAAGCATCACCCCCCCCCCCCCCCCCCCCCCCCCACACACACACACACACACACACACACAACTTTGCCCTCAGCATACTCGGTCACTGTGCATCAGAAGCCATGGAGGGGTGTGAAGTGCTCCCAAGAGTCTGTGGGTTTGCTACTGCTGTGCTCTACGATTAAACAGGAGTATGTGCTGACAGCTGGAGTCGAAGAGCATGATACACTGGGGCACAGTGGGGTGAGGAGCTGCCTCTCAGTAGCGTTGAGGAAACTGATTTGAAAGATGTTTCACTAATGTGTCACCAACAAACCTGAATTCACATAAAGGACTTGGCTGGTTTTCTATAAAGTAATCCACTAAAAGTTTGCTGAAGTGAAAGCAAATACCTTTTTCTATACCTCACATGTAATTGCCAAGATGAAAATGCAGTCCAGCAAGAGAGTAACTCTTTTTGGAGCTGTCATCTGTTGTGAAAATACGCCCTCTTCCGCAGCTTGTTTTCGGTCATACTTGTTTTGCTTCAGCTTGACTTAAGTTGTCAAAAGGCGCTGTGGGACAAGAAGGAAATCGTACCAAATCAGAAACCAAATATTCCCCAAAAAGTGCAACATATCATCATTTAATTGCTAATCAGCACACACTAACAACAGTATGTTTAGACTAAATGATAGAGGTGACTTCATTAGAATTAACACAGCACAAAGGTCAGTTAAAGATTCTTTCCCGCAGAGTTTCTCTTGTTTGCCTTCTGAGCCCTACAGCATATCATCTCATCTGCCATTGGTGGTTCTTAAGGTGTCGTGTCTGCGAGGGCGTTTGACTGACAGTCAAATAAACACAACTTGGTTTTGCATTTGTACTTGTCATCGTTACACCTTCGGCAGCTGCCATCTTGGAGAGTGCCACACAACATGTATTTCTAAACGACATTCACTCAATACATTGGCCCTCTTTGACATTACTGACAGTCTGAGAACTGAAAGAACACATCCTGAGCTAATCACTGTATCTGAGCTGCAATGTGGGGCAAACCTGCTAATTGGTAAAGAGCTGTTAACTAATGTTACCTTTTTGACTTAATGAAGCATTTGGAAACTTGTATCCTTTAGAGTTCCTGTAATGTGAGGTTTACGATGAGGCCCAAAATCTACAGTGAATCATTTTAAAGCAATAACCAGATGTGCACAGACACTGCTCACTTGAAGGTGCAACTTATCCACAGAAGGTCTCTCTTTTTGGCCTTTGGTAGGACTTTGTATTTTCTTAATGACGACAATAGAAACATTCCGATAATCCAAAACTGCTCACTTATTTGTGGAACAGTAAATGCATATTTAATATTATTTTTCACACTTTACCACATTTTCCTCCTTTCCCAGTCTGCAAAAAGCATAGAAACATATTTTACCCATATAAAGAAATGGTAGTCTCCGCTAGCCTTAATAGCAGTAATGAGAAGTGACACACAACCTCTACGTTACTGTTTGTGAATTTGTTGTGGCAGCACTGCACTTATTCAGAATTCTGCGGCTGACAGCTGAGCTGAAATAGACGAATTCAAAACGCAATTGTAGAATAAATCCTGATTATATGAAAAACTAAAACTGAGGGGGGAAAAACTGCCCGTGTATAAAGTGATCTTACTGTGTTACTATGTGTGCTGCCTGGACAGTATTTTAGAAACCTGTTCTACCACCAGATCACCTGTCAGAGCAAGTTCGGTCACTTCCCACCATCTTTGTTTGGTCAAGCGGACGAGTGAGTTTGCTTTCATCATGAAATCTGATTCACCTGCTGAAAGATTTGCTGGGATCCATCTTGACTGCTGGCATGCTGATTAGCAAAACACAAAAATGATGTGTTCAAACCAGGCTTGTTTTACTTTGTATGATATGTGCAGTATCATTAGCCATTGCCAAGCCGACTGAGCCGTGACGGCTTGAGCTTTGTTTCGCTCTTGCCTGCCGGGAACTTGTGCAGTATTTGAATAAATAAAAATAAAAAATTCTTCCCCTGCTCTCCATACATAAAGATGCAACTGTAGACAAAGTAATTTTTTTTATGGTATTTCACTTGATAATTGCTTCCCTGGAAACCCCCCAGAAGACACACTCTTTTATAGACAATATGTTTAATTGAGCAAATTAGAAAGAGCCCATATAGCACAGCAGCTGTGTACACATTGTGGAATCTGCAAGGGAAGCTCTCAGAGCACCAGTAAAGGGATGCAGTGAGAATTGTGAGTATGAAATAGCTGATTGAGTCAGAAGGTCTCAGTGTGCCATAGAAATGGCTTTTCAACACAGACACACATAGCTAGTGTGCATGTGACAGTCCATCACCATTCACCCATCCGCATCGATAACCAACATTTAAGTTTGGCAGCGTGACAAACTGATAATGTTTCTGTGCAACACTGTCTGGCACTGGCTGTGTGTCAAAAACAGCTGGTAGTACCAGAAAGAGTATTTTCACAGAGGCTTTAAAACAAAAGCTCAAACGAACATAGATCTACTGTTTTTCCCTCCCATCTTGGCACCCCCAATGGGAGGGCATTTGGGGGTGGTTTGCTTTAACATGAACTGTTGCACCTTGTGTAAAGCTCAAGAAAAGCTATTTATCCTTATTTGAGAAGTCACTCAAAACTCATTCTAAATTCTGTTTTTGCGGAAGGTGACTTAAAGCAGACATTTGCTTAACACAAAGATTTATCACAAATCATCCTCAGCAGCATAGGCTTTATTTACTTCTTTCTTTTTTCTCTCAGAATTCGGGCACACTACTTGATATTATTAATAATATTAAGAAAGCATTTTATTTATAAAGCAATTTTAAACAGTATTCAAAGACGCTTTACAGGAGGCATTCAATAAAGCAGATGAATACAAAATAAATAAACATTTGGTGAAAGATTAAAATATATATTCATGTAACATCCCATTTGTGACGATGGGATCAGACCACAGCAACTCATCTACTTGATTTTCACACATACTCACAGGACAGGAGCAACATCTAGGTAGCTTATTTCTCCTTTCCTTACTGATTAAAAGGACTGCCAGGTTTCCAGCATCAGTGAACTTGCAGGAGAAAACTCAGCTAATCGGCTGTCCTGTCATTGCTTAACACACAAATATCGTATAAATGGATACTGACACCGAAGAACTCAATAACCATAACAACTGTGCTTCTTGAAGTAATAAGTCCTGTCTGTTTTTGCTTCGTAGGTCTGGTAGAGATCTGCCTGATGCATCCCCTCGATGTGGTGAAGACGAGGTAAGCTCCAACATTCAATCAGACATCTTGTAGATTTGCTCGTCTCCTTGCGACTAATGTGACCTGTCACACCACCACTACTTAGAAAAGAGCTATTTCCACTCACATCTGCTATGAATCCTTTTGGTTGGGTTCTTGGGCCTGTGCAGAGAGGTTCTGTTCATACCACGTCGTTTTTCCCAGCTCAGCGAGCCCGGCCAGCTCTGCTCTCATTCTGTACAGGAATGGGCACCAAAGCCAAGACCCTCAGACATTTTGTGGAAAATCAAATGCATCATTTACCCATTCATTCTCCACACAATGGTAATGTTTGATGTTTTATGTTTTCAAATCATTCAGATTTTTCTTTTCTGCCTTATTACTTAATTTAAGAAGAAAGCATCAACATTTATTTATTTTTTTTTTTCTTCCCCCCTCCTTATGGTTTGGCCTGCGGTTCCTGAAGGAAAACCGGGACTTGCAGAATATATCCGATGTCACTAAATGCACTGGCTGTATTTAATGGCTTGTTTTCCGTTAGAGTCTCCGGTTTGTATGTTATGCAAGAGCGGCAGCAGACTAGAGCTGTGGAGTGATCAAGAGCCTTACACCACAGTGTCTCAGCCAGCCATAAACAGGTCGTGGGCTACTACTAAAGCTTTATAGTCTTTCACAGGCCCAGCCAAGACCTCTGGCTTCGTTCTGAGCCCCCCTGCCCCATTCACTACTTGTCAGTAAATTGTACTGCTTTTTCTGTCATTTACGGCAGCAGTTTCTTGGTAAATAAATTGCCCGGTGTGCCTTTTAAAAAAGTGAGATGCTTGCACTTTGAAGGCACCACCACCAGAACACAGAGAAGGAAATGCAGGGATGAAAGCCAATTGTGAGCAGTGTTGTATTAGTCGATATTTGATACTTTGAAGGCATACGGTGTGATTTATGGTCACGTGTGGAAGCTATGGGGGTTTATTACAGGTAAGTCTCGAGCTGGGCCTGTCCGTCCTAACATAGGGTCAGGGTTAAAAGTGCACTCGCTATTTTCTTTGTCATGCTTTTCCTTAAAAAGTGGTAAAAGCTGCTCTAAAACTGGACAGGTTTATCTGTGTTTTCTGTTTGCATTGCCATGTGTTTATGCTGATAAATGTTCTGTTGCTGAGAAGAGCTCAGTGCAAATTGGTTCCTTTTGGTCTTGTGTTTTGTTTTGTTTTGTTATGTTTTGTTTTGTTTTTACAAAAAGCAAGCAACAGAAGTCTTTCTTTTAATTGCATGAAGGCAATGTCCACAACAGGAGGTTTGTGTGTTCTCTGAATGATGGGCACACACAAGAACATGCGGTGCATCCATAGATATGAAGGTATACTGCACGAGCATGTTCACACACTTGTTCGCACACTTAATATCCACACATGAATTCATAAACCGAGCATACATACCAGCTAATTGGGAAACTGAGGGAGCTGAAATCTATTAGCAGAAACCTTGGAGCCGAGAGTCAGACACAGACACACCTCCACTGGGTCTCTCTCCCTCTTTTCCTCTCTCTCCCGCTTTTTCTCTGGCATGGCTCCTATTAGGCACCGGCTCCTGCTTTAATGTCCACTGGTCTAAATTGAACAGCAACTGGAGTAAATTTACTTTTTTCCACCAAGTCAGAATCAAAGGGATTTTTTTTTCTTTCTTTCTGCCTTTTTTCTTCTCTTTCTTCTTTCTTTTCTTTTCTTTTTTTTTTGGGGGGGGGGTACATAAACTTGACAAAATGTGTACCTGCCCAGTAGTTGATGTTTACCTATTTTTCAAATGGAGGTTTTCCTTTCTCTTTCTCTTGGCAGAAAAAGAGGTGGAGGTGAATTACATATTGTAGCCGTTGGTGTAACAACACTCCACCCAGAAACAAATAGTGTTATGAATCAGAAAAAATGTCAGCTTGGCAGCTTTTTACTTTAAACAAATACAGATTCATCTTCTGAAATGATGGCTTTGGCAGATAAATGAATCGCTGTGCTCCAGAGATGTGAACAATGGTGACGCATAATTTTCAGCGTGATTGATAGGATAAAATATGAGATATTTTTAAACCAGATTAGGAAAGCAGGCCTGCTATGACAAAACTATTACCTCAGAACATTAGTTAAACAATGATGGTCAAATTTGCTTTCATAATTGTGAAAATATTTAACTTGACCACACCGAATGTTGGTATACATATGGGACCTGAGAGCGAGAGCAAGAGCATGTCAGATGAATCACAATGTGTCTTTTTTGCTTTTGTTGTTTCGCTTCTACTCCCCGTTGTGGGCTCAGTGACCAGTCAAGCCATGACCCCAGTTACTCACCTTTGCTAACAAGTACATCTATCTTACATCTGAGGGACTCCTGCAGAGGCCACCTTCCATCACTCTGACTTACAATCTCTTTCATCGCTGTGAGAGCTGGATGCATATAAGTTTATTTTGCTATCAGTACTTGAGTGGCTGCGTGTTACTGAGTTAGTGCCTTTGACACATTCTTTAATGAAATAATATAATACAGTGCACAGTGTAATTATTAACATTGGTTGTAGTTTGAATTTAACTATTTGAAATATTTATAGTTTGTTTTTGTTTTTTTTCTTTTTCTTTGTCCAACTACTTATCAACAATCATACAAGCACTGGAATATGGAGATATTGTTGTCCTATTTAAAGTGAAGTTTCTTAGAGAATGCAGACTCAGCAGGGTGTGGACCAGCATTAAAAATCAGGGGGATTAAAGCAAAATAGCCTAAATAGCGAAGGAATAAAAAGTGGTATGTTGGAGAAGAGCAAGGACATTTATTGCTTTTTATGAGCTATTTGCAGTTTAGGTCAACCATTTATTCCATTTTCCACATCTGCAACTGTAGAAGTTGTGTTTCTTCATCTTGGGTTCTTTTCATACCTCCAGTCCAAAGATTAAAGTGAGCCCAGAAATTGAAACATTAAGCTCATTGTGAGTCACTCTGGATAATGATCAGCCCAAAATGTAAATGTAGCATACTTCACACAAAGTAAACAGTTAATTGCCCCTGACCCTGACCCCCACCCCCTCATCCCCCCACCTCCACGGGCAGGGGCAGGAATGCTGGGGTGAAGATGGAGGGTGCGGTGTGGGGAAGGGGGGGGGGTCTTCAGTTTAGCAGAGAGAGACAGTGGGACCGGAGTTACAGCTTTTCATTAACCTGGAAACCACCTAGTTACATGGTTCATGGGCTGGTCTCAGCTCACTTGGAGGTAACAAAGGGTGTCGGGCGGCACTTTCTGCAGGGGGCTGTGCGCTCGGGGCACCCCATCTGAATCTGATCAGGTTCTCCCTCTCATTAGAGAGTTGCACTGAGCCCGCATTTCCCTTCATGTTGAGATCCTGTTACACGGCGCTCCACCCTTGTACACATACATGCGCAAACATACCCATGCTCATCTGAAAGAAACTTCCCGTCACCCCCTTCACCTTCCGCCCAGAGAGTGAAACCACACCTTCCTCATGTCTGCGTTTGCCTGAGCAGCCTCCCTTGTCATTGTGAACTTCCTGCTGTTTCCATTACGCGCACACGATCGGATGCGTTTGCGGAGCTCTAGAGATGTTTTTTGTGCAGTAGCTCTTGAGTCAGCCACTCCCTCACCCCCTCCTCCGCCTCTGTTCTCCCTCTACAACCCACTATTTCAGCACGTTCATTCTCTCCCGTTCTGATTCGCTTCTTTTTACCCTGCGCGTCTCTCTCTCTTTTATTTATTTATTTATTTATTCCCCACCCCCCCCGCTCTGTCAGATAACCATCCAGCTTTTCAACTCCTCCCACTGAGCATCTTTATGGTTTTAAATTCTGTCTTATGTGGTTTTAGTTTTTCATAAACCATCTTTGTTGGCTTGTTGTTGAATCAGCCACAACCTTTCATATTAATATAAACCTTATTATATAACAACGTCACCAAAATAATGTGGAATGCATTGTCCAAACTTCCATCATGACTTCTGAATTTGTAGTTTGTTGAGCGATTATATAATGTTTTGTTATAAATCCCGGTTGTACATGTGTTTCAAGGCGATTGTATTGAATTATGCAATTCTGTAAATTGTGTTGTATGACATGGCTGTCAGAGACATTGCAAACCACTAAGCCTCCCACTAGCCTGTTTCAAGCCTGATTAGAAAAATCTGGGACTGGCCCTTGCTTGTGGCTGTGTCCATGGCAACACCAACTCCATTTGGTCACAGCATGCATGAAAGTGTGTCCCACTTGGGGGGCTTGAAAGTGATCTTTGATGGGAGCTTTGACAGATGACGTCCAGTCTTTTCAGTGGAACGTGCGACTGTGCCTTCTCAAAGACTTCGCTCCTCCTCTCTCCCGCCTCCACCTCCGTTTGCCCCCCCACTGCTCGGTGAACCCCACTGCACTTATGAAGGAATCCCTGATACAACCCTCAAACAGCAGGGCACAAAGCAGCAGCAGCCTGATAGCTGATCTTTCCTTGTAAAGGACCAGGCAGGTCACCAGTTGTCAAGCCGGTTCTTAATCCCCCAGGCATTGTGAGGCTGCAGGGAAAGACTTTATTCACAGTGTAAACGCTGACACACACCAAATCCAAAGAAGATAATCAAAGCCCAGTCGTTGCATCCCATCAGTGTACGTGCATGAATGACTTATGAGTCCCTGACAAAAGTTAGCCATTGCGTCTTCTCAGGAGCAGTGTTGAGCGGCATATTTGGCAGATGTGACTATGATCATTCAACTTCTGTCCTTCATTAAAGTCTTCTGAGCTTTAAATGATCTGATTGAGTTGATGATGGGCAGGTGAATAGGTGGACCGCTCAGCCTTCCTGCCAGAAAAGCATCTCTTACATAATTCAATATTAATATTAAATTACTCTCCACCTCATGATTTCTGTTCAGTGACAACATAGAAAGCTTACTTGTGTAACACAGAAATAAAGTGTGTGAAATCTGGGCTGGTGGATTGACCGGTACATCCAGGATTCTCTGGGGACAGTTGTTAATCTGTCACATATTTGCAACTAACATTTGTTTTTATTTTTACTGGAACAATGGTCTTGTCCTAGCTTTAGCCAATTCCAGATGTTTTAGACACAAAACCATATTTTTAACCTCATCTGCTGTAACTGCAAAGCTAATCCTATAACCCTATACTGTGTTGGATGCAGAATCCACCAAGGGAAAACAGAGACTCCAGAACGAAATGACGATTTAAAAAAAGCAATTGCACAACATTTCAGGCATCTATCCGAACTGACCATTTCCTTTGTCTAATTCAAATACACACATTTGAAAAACTCTTTTCTGCTTATGTTTGTGAAATGATAGAAAATGTGATCCCACTCATGTTTATATGACATAATAGATTATTCATTCTAATTTATGGCTTAAAGTGAAATTTTAGGAACTAAAAGTATGACGTCCTGGTGGTCCCAGCGGTCCACCAGGACGTCCCACGTCCATGCATAGCATTTCCCGCAACATCAGTTCCTTACACCTTGAACTGACAACTATCAAATAAATCCAAAATGCCGAGAAATAAACATGTCCATTATTTTTTACGTTGTAACAGATGTTGCAGTTACTCACAGATGTTGGAAATGTAACTAGCATTCACAAATGAATTGCAAAATTAGAGATTTGGGCTATAGATAGAGGTACACATAAAGAGCAGATGTGCATATCAGTGTGTGTACGTGTGTGTGTTGTAGTGGAGCACCTGTAATCATTATCAGTGAAGGGGTTCACATTCCACTACACTAATTACAGAGTTGAGGCATTGTGCGCTTTCATTTCACTAGACCCTGACTGTGCTGCAACCACAGTGCTGCCCCCCTGCTGCCCCATCTTTTTATTTCTGACTCTCAAAATTCTCACATGCACGTTTGAACATCCTTTATTCCACCTCCATCATCTCTTCTCTGACCTCTTCCCAGCAGCCCCCCCCCCCCCCCCCCCCCCCCCCCCCTTTTGCAATAAATTGTTTAAACTTTTCATTACATCAACAACACTTTCAAACGAAAGTCATCTCCTTGCCATTGTTACTAGAGCAGCGGAGGACAGAGCAGCAGTGGATGCCAGGGTTGCATGGCAGTTCTCTGTGTTGCAACTCGGTGCTCATTAAAAAGTCATTAAGCATGTGAGCTTAGTTTTTCAATGAGTGCTTTGTTGACGCAGTTTTGATCATCTGAACCTAAAGTGTTGTACAGACACTTAAAGGCTCAGCATGGTCCCTGCACCAAACTGTGTGTGTTGTGTGCCCACAATTCATTTGTACATACTGTACTCTCAGGAGTCTTATCCTTGTTGGAGTTTCCTTTGCTCACCGCTGTGAACAAATCCATAACAAGCTCTCAAGAAGGCTGCTCTTGGAGTTGATGAATGCAGGAAAAGCTGCATGTGATTCCTCTTTGTTAAATTGTTCCATAGTAGCTACATGTGGCCGTTGCACAGTATGTGTGTTGTTTTCTTCCGCCTGATTCTTCATTCTTCTCGCCTTACCAAAAAAAAAAAAAAGCAAACCATTAAGGAAAGTGTAAGAGAAAGTGATTGGCTATGGAGTACAACAGAACAGAGGAGCCAATGAACAACAAGGACCTGCATGCAGTTGTCGTGACTGCAGACCATAATATTTCAGATTATAATAGGCGCATGCTGGGTTATGTATGTAATGGCAAAGGATAGCAAAGAGCAGTACAACAACCCTGTGGCAGGATTTACACTTCCTCTTTATAATCCCCTGATCCAATGTCCACTACTTAGGCATTGTGTTTGAGTGTGTTTGCTGCTTTCAATTGTCTGCACTGCTGACAGGATCCATAATACTTCATGTCACTCATGAAAGTATGCTCCCCTTAAAGACTACGGACAGGATTGGATTTGGGTGGCATCCAGATGAAGTGGATATAATCAGAGCTGGCCTCAAGTCTTCATCCTTAGTTGTGACTCAGTAATACCAGTTGAGGACAGAGTAGCAGCATTTGTTGATGAATGGAGAAAGTAAATGTGGAAAGAACTTGGCGAGAAAAGATAATAGCTGTGGTAGTTTTCACTCAAATGCCTCTTAAGCCATTAATGCTTGTACAGTGGTCTTGATATCCTGCTGATCAGTCTTTGCAAAACTATTTATATGGTTTACATCAAATTAATCCAAATCACTCATCTCACACAAACTCATCAAGTTACACCTACCTTTTTTTTTTTTCAGCAACTTGTTGACATCTACATCAGAGCTCTGTGTGTCTGTCAGGCCTGAGACAAGATGGTTCAATGTAGTTATACTGACTCTCAGGTTTCTTTCTGGGAGCATGCAGGGCAGTTATCTTCTGTCTGGAGCTCACTGTGTTACAGCAAGCAGTTACCTGCTGTCAGGGGAGTCTCCAAAATCCTGCAGCATTTCCTCCCATTAAAGTCCCTGTTAGCAGTGCACTCCTGGACCAGTACATAACCAGGTAGTCCAAGCCTGGATGCTTTTGTGGCTTGTGACTTCTGTTCTTGTGGATTTAAATTTTTCTCTCATATTCAAATTATGAATCAATGTTATTTGGCTCGTGTACGCTTGGATCTTTTCAGAAAATGTATGCAATAGTATTTGGAGAACTGTTGCAAAACAGTTTTTATTAAATATATGTTTTATGCTGTGATTAGAACTAGTGCTCTAGCATTAGCACTATAATTTTAGTTAACAACATTTGGCAGAGGTTAAAAGATCTGAGTTTAAACACCCAAGAAAACCTTTCTGTTGCGCAAGTACTTACTGGAAATTTCAGTATGATTGTTCATTTTTTCCACCTATCAGTTCTGCTTGAGCATTAGTGCTTTTCCAAATTTGCTCTGGTCTCCTCAAACCTATGGAGTGATCTATCAGTCACCCAGAAGTTTGTAATGCTCAAAACATCTGAGTCTCAGTCCTGGCCTGGTCCTTGTGCTGTTTTATGCAGCTCTTTTCCTGCTCTTCCACGGTAACACAGTCTGATCTTGGGTCACAGAGGTCACAGTATATGAGCAGACATCTGGACCGGCAAACTGGTCTAACATCACCATAGGGAATCAGGAGTCAGTTTTATCGGCGTGAGAAAAGAATCCAGAATGACAGAATGATGTCGTAGCTGTTTTAACGGCCAGAGTAACTTTTTTCCATATCCACACTAAACTTGCTTCCCAACCTGGTCCATCCCAGGTCCGGAAAGGTTTTGGTTCTAGTCAAACCCGCACAGGCCTGGGCCAGACCAATCTCTACGAGCGTGTCGTGTCACGGGAGCCAAAAGTTTATCACTTTCACTCTCCTTGTGTTGTGCATCTTCTTCTCCTCAACTTTATTTTCCTATACCACCCTCCAAAGCTCTGTCTTTATGGGCCTTTTCCTGCTGCAAGTCAGACACGTTGTTTGGCAGGCACTTTTCTTCTAAATGACTTACAGTAAGAGTAACTCACATTGGAGACTGTGCTGTCAGAATTTTCATTGTATCCCTAATAAATTATTGGAGACTAGGTGTTATCCTCCTTGTTTTATATATATTTTTAATTTATCCAGTACATTTTGCGTGTTTAGAGTTATTAACTGCAGTTGTCATCAGTGAACTGTCAAAACAAGCAGCCAAAGGGGACCTTTTTATTTTTGGCTCCACTCAACAACCCTAAAGCACAATTGGGTGCCTAAGGTCACAATTGACCGCATTTACCATGTTGGACCATTTAGGTCAGAAAAGAGCTCTTAACCTCATGTACCAATGCAATGGACTCTTACCATTTTTATGATCCTACTCATTAAAATTAACTGTCTAGCTGTAAAAAATAGATTTACCCTTTATTTTGCCCTCTGGATTGTCTTATTCACTTCAAATCTTACATGAGAAATTGCTCAGCTTTCATCTGTCCCCCAAGTGATTCAGTTCTTCTCCTTCTTCAATCATATTTTGTGTCTATTTTTGTTGAAGTACTTGGTATTCCAGGAGTGAAGGCATGAGCAGATCAAGGCTGTTACTGTGGCAACCAAGCCAAATACACAGCAACAGCCATAAATCATAGCATTTATCCTTGGAGAAAATCATGCAATTTGAAATATAATATATTCAATAGTACTTAATATATAGTTATCAATCTAAAGTTGTAGAACACCCACATTTTTCCAGGTTTTAATGAAATTTCTGCAGTTGAAGCAGCAAGTGAATCACCTTAATTGGTAAAAGTCAAAAAATTTTTTGCAGGAAAAATAAAATAAATGAAAATCATCTTTTTGCTGATTTCAGCAGGCACGTTTAACGTACAGGTTTTCTCTATAGATTGACATAAATGTAGCTGTTAAAATTGATGCAAGCAATTACTACACATGTCCAAGTTTTTGTTGTTGATGACTTTCAAACCAGTCTGTAATGAGAAAGTGTTGGAATAGACTGTGCTTTAAAAAAAAAAAAAACAAAAACCAACAGAAATTGACCCAGAACATTGGAAGACAAAAAAAAAAAAAGAGAGGTTGGCCTCACTGTGTCCAATCTAAGACTGCTGGGATGATCAGGACCGAAGGTGACAGCAAAGAAACCTGCAAGTGCAACACATTTGTGGAAAATCCAATTAAGAAAGAAAACCATGAGTGTGTTTGAGTCAGGCAAAAAAAAATAAAAAATAAGATTTCAAATTCCATTATAACGTTTTTATTTTTATCATTTATTTGTTCGGTGCTTTAATTTTAGACTGAAACGTAGAAATGAAGGTGTTTGAACATATTAAACCAGCAGTGTCTAGCTAAAGATAAATCTGATGTGAATTACTTGTCCAAATAGTGTTAATTTATATGCCGGCCTGTCTGAATAGCTATAAATATGATTTCGTATAAGCCCCTATTAGACCTTAAATTTCTAACTAAGCAAGTCATCAAAATTGCCACGTTTTTAAGAGCCACCAAGGGAATACCCCTTATTTAATAGGGCATATTTTTAAGAGATCTCCTAAAAAGCTTGGCCTACCCCTTTTAAAAGTAAGCCCATCAAGCCTCTGCCTTTTGATCAACCTAATAACCCACACTACCCCTACCCATAGGCATTTTTTTAACACCATCATTAATGAGCTTCACCTCAGCATCTCGTCTCTCTGGGGTGACAGCCCGTCTTGTTGGTCCCCAGTTCGAGCCCATTACCACCGGGGTCTGGGAGCGGCCACGGCCTTGCAAGGCCCCCAGAAACTGCACTCCTGTCCATAAAAATACAAAAAATGGGGCTCAAACCAGCTACTCCTCCCTCATTTACCTTTTTGACTTCTCTGTGGACGCCTAGAATTTGTACTTTTATAGGCTGTGGAGGTCAGGTGGACGAGTTCTTTGGGATTATTTACCCCAGAGTGCTTGTCTTGCTCACAGAAGCACCAACCTGCCCTCACCTTCACCCTCACCTGGGCAGCCAGGGACCTGTAAAGCTCAGACACTGTGAGAGAAGGACGTGGGTAAGAAGAGAAAAGGGGAATGGGGGGGAAAGGGGGAAGAGGGGGAAGGGGGAAGGGGGGGGTCCTTGATGAACTCATAGATCTCATCACCTCTGAGTGTACTCTGTCTCCAATAGTTTTGGCTGATGATTGAAAGAAATGCTCCAAGTGGTATGTTTTAAAGGAGCCCCAGGGTTTTCCTTGGGTCTTCTGACTGCAGAGTTTACGATCTGCATGGCTGATTCCAAGGCCAAGTGAATCTGCCAGAATGAAGGCTATCTTTTGCTCTTCTTTAGTCAACCAGTATATCACCTTATTCACTGAGGCCTTATGAAGAGAAACTAAAGTATTTTGTCTCTTTAAATCCACTAAAACAGGACATTTAACCAGCGCTACAGTCTTATTTTCCAGCGTTTGTGGCTGTGAAAAGGAACAGCTTTCTAGCCAGGGGCCTGACGGTTCCCCTGCTGCCACGAGTTCTTCTGGTCCTCCCCATTATCTCCCACTCCCTGGGCCTTGCTGTTTGGTCCCTGGCTTTTATGGCAGGGTAGGAGAGGGCCATGAGGAAATGAGGTGACCCTGGGGTCACAAGTGGAGTCAGGGGGCTGGATCCGGACCACAGCCCTGGCAACCCTACTCTCTCAAGGCCGGTTTGGGTTGTGGCAGGCAGAGCAAAGGAGACAGGAGACTTGGGACAGGGTCCCTACCATCCTTGACCTCGGCATCATATGTCTTTAATTAAGCCAGATTTGAATTTGTTTACAAGTCCCAGTAGTCTTAAATCTTCCGGGCCTTTGCCCCCTCCCGCAGCCGTACCCTTTATTCCACGACTCCCTCATACCTGGAGTCCTTCTTTTCTTCTTCCCTTTAATATGGTGTCAGACATCTATTTATTATGCTGTTTTAACTGGTTTTCAGGAACAAGTTACAAGCTATTTGGGAATCCACCAAATAGGATTTGAGGGACACCCCTCTAAGATGTTAATCTGTTAGTGATATGAAAGGCCGCTCACCCCACTAAATCCCCCCTCCGCTGGAGCCTGGGGGCTCTTTATGGCCCCATCAGGCACCCGTGTGGACGACTTACTGCTGACCTTGTGACCTGGCAGTTGAAGCCATATGAGGAGGGAATCTTTCTCTTGTCCCGTAACCTCCCACTCTCCTCACCTCAGTCTCTGTTTTTGGCCTGATCCCTGATATTCTCTCTTTGTAAAAATGTTTTAAGCTGTCTTATTTACCCCTTTAACACTGAAGATTCCTACTGTCCGCCTGGACTTTTTGCTTATCTTATCTGCCTGAAAGTGTCTTGTCAGTAAGTGCTTTTGCCCATTTTTCCAGAACTCTTAGAGCCTTCAATATCCAGCAGCTTACAGTATGTTGAAAGAATGTATTAACAGTTAACAACGAAGGAGCGGATTCGCCGACTTCCGGCAGCAGCACAAGTGGAATTGCTGTAATGACCCCTGTATTGGCTGTTAAGAGCAACTTCTCAGCTTTCAGAAACTGCTTCAATTTCTCAAAGAGCAAACATTCACAAATTTACGGTAATTTGAAGTGCGAATGTGCTGCTGCTGGCACACTGGGCACTAAAGGGTTCATCAGTGCTTTTTTGTTGTTGTTTCATTAGTCACTCAATTGGCAGGTCTATAATCACTGCATTTTTTTTTTTTTTCCCCCTGTTCTGGATCCATGTAATTAAATCTCTTTTCGTCCCTTTACTGTACCAATGTGTAAAACTCTTATCTCTAGGCACCATTTATATTCAGTCTTTCATCCCCAACTAGTCCCTCATGTAAAAGATTTACACACAGCTCACCAGTCTTTATTAGGGACGTACCAGCATGTTTGCTATACAACAAAAAGCCCTTCGACTGGCTCCATCATATTAAAAATTTACACGTAACTGAAGAGCAGTTACAATTGGCTTACTAGCATGTTAGCAGCTGAAACGCTCGCTGCAAAAGACCCGGTCCTGGAGAGTTGGGTGGCTAATTGGATCAGTTGGGTTAAATAAATGTTTGAGTTCTCCTATGCTCTGGGCAGGGGGGATGGAGTGGGGGGTGCTGGGTGCTGCGGCTGGTGGAAGGAGCCCCTTGTTTTAGCAGAGCAGGAAAAGGGCAGATGAAAGAGAAGTGGAGGGAAATTAGGGAACAAAATGAGCTCATTTATGATCAAGATCACTTTTCTTTTACGAGAATTTTACACACAGGAATCGTCATTCAAGTTATACAGACAATTAGGACATCGACAACCAAAATGTTATGATTTGAGTTAGCTGTAATAATGACTGATGAATGTCATAATTATAGTGATGGAAGCTTTAATGGGAACTTCTCTCAACTGTCTTTGCAGATTTCAGATCCAGAGGGGAACCAGTGACCCCACCAGCTACAAGAGCCTGGGTGATTGTTTCCGAACGATCTTCCGCAAGGAGGGGTAAGTTATCTACATCTGTTTTTACCAACTACAGGACAAACAAACTAGATGAGTAAGTTTGTGGCAAGTGCATCCATAAACACAAAAGCCATCCATTCTCCCTCAATAAAACCTTTTTTAAATTTAAAATAGAATAATTAATTGTTATAATGAGGGCGCCAAAGTGGGGTCAGATTAAGAACTGATGATTTAAGACAACAGTTATTTGCTCACTTTGTGTCTTACACTGGAAGGTTATTTCTGTTTATTTTCTTTTCACAATCGTTTGAGGGATGGCTGTTGCGTTAATGACGTTTGGAGGGAAAAACCAATTGTGTTGCTTTAGTCAAATGCTCCCGGAGGTTTTTACTGGGAGGTGGTGATCCCGGGGCCAGATTACTGAGGTGTTGGTTGCTACAAGACAGCCGGTTTGTCTGTCAACAGCCTAAACAAATATCCATTAACAGGTCGCAGTAATAGTACAGTTGTTATTGGCTTAGATCCTACATATTGAAAACCAAACTAAATAAAGACAGTGATCCTGCCACGGTCCCTCCTCCTCCGCCTGCCTTCTGACAGCTCTGTGAGACAGTGCAGGCGTAGGAGAAAGTGGTTGCCACTTGCTCTGTTTACGGCGAGTCGACAGCTTTACAGCGGATATAAAGTTGATCTGCTGTGAGGTGTGAGCAAGCACGCGGCGAGAGGCCGACTCAGGACAGTTGGAACTCCTCTGTTGGCCGTAGTTCAACAGTCGCAGCCGTCCCACCTTGTCATCCCACGCACTTGCAGTTAAAATGCGATGCCTGTTTGTCTGCCTGCGTTCAAGTTGTGTCCTTTGGAATTTTCACAAACACAATGACTCTTCAATTACACAGTGTTAACGTCAACTATGACAGCAATTTTACTGTGTTCATTCCAATGAAGCATGGTAAGTGACGGAGAGTTCCCACAGATGGAAGATTCACTGTAGTGTTAAACAATTATCTGCAACAGTATATTCGTGCTGAGGCTGTAATCACTCCCCAGTAGCACACTGAGGATTTCCTCCAGGCCAAACCACTTAGTTATAATTTATACAAATAGTGCTCTGCCCCACTGTTGTAGAATTATTATTAAAAATAAACATCCCCCGTCAGTTGAAGGCAGGACTGAACTAACACCAGGCATCGTTCTCTCTGAGGCGATGAAGGGATGGAAACCTGAACTGAAGAAAGACATGGAAATGTTCGCCTGTATGATCCCTTCTTGTAGTCACTCTAAAGCCTGGACAGAGTACCCAGATATATAGCAATTTCTAGTGTTGGCAAGATACATTTTAAACATTTGTAGGTAAGAAAAAATATTTTATTTCTATAAAAAAAAATCAACATTTAAATTAGGTTAGAATTTAATCTGGAAAATGTAATATTGCATTTTCTTGCTGTGCTCATAAGTGTGTGACAGTGTGAACTATGCTAACCAACATTTTGTTGTACATTGCCTCACAGGCCCTCTTTTCTGTTACATGTGGGTGCAGCAGCATGAGCATGTGTTAAGTGTTTCCGTCTGGAGGCAAACAAAAAGACTCTATTCTCGCGCATTCTTTACCAGTGTGGTATCCAGAGACTGGGTCAAGACCTGAAGTATGGCCATGGCATTATTAAAGAGGGTCCGTGCATTACAGCAGGGTGCTTTGGCCTTCGTACAGTCGGTCAACGTGCTGTGCCTTGAACTAACAGTGTAGGATTGGTGGGAAGTGGGGGAGGAGCCCAGTCCGGACCACCCATGCCAGAAATATATACATTCACGGAGATGTGAGGAAGTGCAGATAAGCGTGGCCACCAGATTTTGTGTGTTTTTCAGTAGAGAAACAGACACGGTGTGTGTGTGTGTGAGGCAGCAATCAGGTAAAATGAATAGTTCCACATTCCAGCAATCTCACAATTTGCTTTCATGCCCAGAGCTGTGAGTACTCATTATTGCCTGGATTAAGCAGACAAGAAATAACACGTTAATTGCTGAACGTGAGAAGTGTAGGACAAAGGAGGTGGCGTTTAAATGTGAACACCAGATTAGCTGTTTTCTCAATGGTTGCATTTCCCCTCAGTTAGCTGTAGCATGCCATCTATTGTACAGGCATGAGTCTTCCATCCATCCTTCTGACATGTAACCGAGGGGAAATCTTCAACAGATACAAACTCCAAATTTAGATCCAGACCTTATTCCACAGTTGCTTTTTATAAACTTTGGTCCAATTTTAAAATATTATAGTCCAGTCCGTTAAGAAGGTCTTCCCTTCTCCCCTTTTTGTAGTTTTGCTTCAAGATGTGAATTATGAACCAAAGTAAATATAGAGTTGATTTCTATAATTCTGTCCAGTGGATCCTGGTTGTTCTCCCTGACTGTCTCTCTGAATGTGACAATGTCAAGGTTACAGCAGACACTGGGAAAGTGCAAATATTTGCAGGTGAGGCATGCCGGTTGTTTACATGTTAAAGAAAATCCCTGGGCACTCATATTTCTCCAGGATTTCCTCACAGTAGTGCTGTGAACAGCACAAACAGTAATGTTATATCTTATTCTTTAGGTTATGTTACTTTATCCATTATATGTACTTAATGTATACATTTTGACCGCTAAGAAGCCAGAATTTCTTTCTGATGGATAATATTGAGCAGTTTGTTTAATCAAATGTGTCTTTGTGGTTCTGTCAGTGCCAGTGTGCTCACCAGATGGATGAAGGCTGTTAAAAAAGGAAAGGTTTATGAAAATGAAAGACAAATCATAAGCACAAATACATACAAACATGCACTGTCGCGCACACACACACACACATGCATCAGGAGGCCATTTGGTTAGGAAAGCCAAAAAGGGATTTAGTGTGTGCTTTACATTGGAAATCAAATTAGGATTCAAATGAATGGCACTCACAAGAGGCCATATTTGTTCTGTAACAAATTTCACTTCTCGTTCATCACCTGGTGGCTCCTCAGCTTGACCACACCCGGGAAATCAATGGCCACCATTTGCATAGAAAAGGAGCAGAGGGATGGGCCTTCCATCAGACTGAAAATTGTAGACGAGTGATGGATTTTTGTTGTTTAGCGATGTAGCTGAATTTCTGCATCTTTCAGACTGTTACGTTTAATTTGCTGGTGGCGAAACTGCAGCAGTTCAGGCTGCTCAGCATCCTGTGGGGGGGGCACCATGGACTGAACTGTTATCATATTCACGCTTCCAACACAACAGCAAGAATTGTCAGCTGATATGCTCATGATGATCTTGTCAGACCACAGCGTGTTGCTTTGCCAGTGATATCTTGAATAGTTTCCAACAAAAGCCTCACATGGTTCTGTGTTAGAAACCGCTTGGTGCATCAGGTTATACCACCTGTCTAACTTGAGTTGTTGATGAAATGGGCTGTGTCTGTCATCTGATGACAGTATTATGACTTTGGATTATTTGTTTCGGTTCACTGATGTTTTTATACAGAAACCCCACTGATGTGGATTTTGGGAAGTTGCAATGACCTGTTTCGCTGGTTCAGGGGAAATGACGAGCAGCAGAAGTAGTTACACTTGGAGACGATCGACTGAGATCAACTTGTTTGACTTGTATAGAATGTTGCCACAACAGCAAAGGTCCTGCTGTTCACAGGATACAGTCAGTCACGCTATATTGTCATCTTTTTCCAGACCTGTGTATTATATCAATAATTCCTTCTCCCTTGTTTCTCTAGGTCACTTGAAAGAAACTCGATCGAAGGGTCACTCTTATTTCGGATGATTATAAGCAATGCCTCTGATGCCCACACTCTGTTCCTTTGCATTTTTAAAGAAAAATTGTAATTGCTTAGTTTGCTTTTAATTTCCAAAGTTTTGAATTGGTTTAAGGTCATAGGTCATAGGTCGTAAGAGATAAAGCTGGCATTATTTTTCTTCTCTGCACCAGCCGGTGTTGAACATTCGATGTTTTCAGGTCATATCTCAGGAACACCTTGGCAGAACTTCTCTGGGATGAGCTGATGTTATCGGTGGTTGTTAAAAGTCAAGGTTGTCGTGTCTCATGAGTGTGGAACCTCTAACACCTTTAGGGACTTTCTTCTAATTTGGTACAGATGTCCATTAGACTCCAGGATAAGCTGTGACCTCACAAAACATTATTTGTTTTTTTGTTTTTTTCCGAAGCTCACAAATTTGTACACTTAAGTCTAAATTAAGTAGCTATGTGCATGAGACCCTTAGCCCAAAAGCCATTACTGCCAACTGAAGATGTCCATAATGAATGTACAACCTATTACCACTTTCCCAGCCTCCATCCCCAGAATTTATGAGCATAATATAAATGTTTCATAACACAATAATACAGTGATAACATTTAACTATTCGTTTGTTTGTTCACAGCTTTGATTCCCTTTGTGGAGATTTCTATAAAAACAGATGATAATGACCAGAACACATTTGTAACAATATAAAACATCCACATATGAAGATTCACACCTGATATATACGTCACATCAATAAAAATTGTCACAGCTGTGCACAGCTGCTTTAAAATGCTTTAAAAAAATTGGTATCAGTAACTCAAGTAAGAATAAATTGTGCATACTTTTGTTCAATTATTGAGCTTTACTGAGTATTTATAGCAGCAGGATGATGCATTTGGAATTAACTCAAAACAAAGCACCCTGCCCATCTCCATTATAATGAGTGAATGTGTTTTTATAGGAGAAAAAAAAAGCTCTCTGGCAAAGCTAAATTAGTGGAGTATGCTGAGTCAATATTTACAACACTCAACATTCAGGAAGCATTTAATGGTGCTTACATATTTGCCATTTTCCATTGACAGTATATTTCCTCACTCATAAAGAAGAAAGGGAAGTGTGGAAGTAAGAAAAGCTTTTTAAAAACATGTTAAAGGCAAAACAGAAAAGGCATCTTTGTCATGGAAATAGGCCTCGTCACTCTTCCATCTTTGGTGATTTTTTTTTTTTTTTTTTTTTTTTTTCCTGATGTCTCTCTTTTTCTTATATGATTTCACATACTATAATTCACAGGATAACAATACACTACATAATTTGCGGCGTGTTGACACCGTGTGTGGTTCATGTTTAGCTATTATATGACGGTTAGTTGTGTGTAAAAAGGAACAAGTGTGGAGACAATTATGTAATTGATTCCTACAGGGCCGGGAACATCTGTATGAGTTGCTGAGTGTCAGAAGATGTTGCGTTTCCTTTTTTACTTTGTGGCAAATCATGTAACACATGTAGGAATGAAGGAAAACGAAAAATGTTTTTCTCCTGCCAGTAGTTTGTTGTCACCACAGCAGCTAATGACTCAGTGGTATGTGGTGCTACAAATGTGTTGTGTTTCACACCTGAACCAAAAATAGGACTGATTCATAGTTTTTATTAACATCTTAATGTCACAGATGGATATAGTTTGAGAGAAAAATAGCATGTAAATATAAAGTTGATCCAGAAAATATGAAAAATGTAAGTGCCTGGATAAATTTGTTTGACTGACATCCTCTGTATGGTCCTGTCAGTGCAAACTCAAGTTCAAACAATGAACTATTACCCCCATGTTTTCACCAAATGGAGGAATGAGGGAAATGTGTGTATGTGTGCATTTCTCAATGTATACGAAACACGGTTTGTGCCATCACTGCAAAACTGAAAGCACACTACTGTCGTCTTAGCTGTAAACATCGATCGCTGGGTAAGCAATAGTGAGAATTTATGATTTCCTATTTTGTTACTTTATCCCAGTTTACCCAAATGAGAGAAAAATTTAATTGGCTATAAAAGGCATTTATAAATGATTTACTTTCAGAAAATTAAGTTGTTTAAACCTGACAGAATGAAACATGTGTTTTAACTTGTATTAAAAATACATTTTAGAAAAATCTAACAATCTAACCAAACTGTCCCTTTACACAACCAATACACTCCATGAAAGTAACTCCTAGCAAAATAAAGCTTGATTTTAAATGTAGACATACATCTCTATATTCATAACTCACTGTATCGTTTTATTTTTCCTGCCGCCAAGTGTGCTGTAAATCAGGGCTGGATGTATGATTGAGCAAAGGCAAGCTACCCAATAGACTAAAATTATACAGCTACCTTCTTTTGAAACAGCCAGTATATCAAATGCTGAAATAAACTCTTAAATCTTTTCAATGTTTACCAAGGTTTGTGGTTTGAAAATATATCTTGGTAGTTTCGCTGCCAAACAGCAGAAATGTACAGTACTTCCTGCTTGTGAACTGCGTATTACTCATGTCCAACTATGTCCAGTATTGTCAGCGACTGGATATGTTGCCGTAATGACATGTTTTTCAAAAAGTGCCATGTCAAAGGGCTCTAACAGGATGTAGGCAAATTGAAGCTGCTTCAAGGGAAACTGCTTATTTTTTGTCTTTTTAAAGGAGCTTTGTCTGAGATGGTGAATTAAGTTTATTTCAACTTTTACAAGCAAAATGTGCAGAAGAGAACCCGCATTACAAACTGTAGCTGTGATGTGTTTGACATTTGCTCTTACCATATAATGTGACATTGGGAAGTGATGCATTGACCGTTCAAATGATCCTCTTAAATCTGTCTTTTGTGGGTCATCTAATATTATGAAAGCACTCCATTTAATTTTTTTAATAATATTTTAACTAAATGTGATGTATTATATGCGTTTTTGTATTCATATGGTTCACATGTATGATTATTTTGGAAAGTGGGGCTCCCTTTAAAAGTATATTGCATTCCAGAAAGGTGTTCCTGTTATTTTTGCCCTCCTTCATTTAATTTCTATGAGAAAAGGCAATATCAATTACAATGCACATAGTATTGTCGTTAATTAAATGTATGACTGCACAAGTCAGCATCATCCAATAAGAATTTTTAACATTTTATTTTCTCTCCGTGCAGCATCGTTGGCTTCTACAAAGGCATCCTACCTCCAATTGTGGCAGAGACACCAAAGAGAGCTGTTAAGGTTAGATGAAGCACATCGGTTTTGTTTTTTTTTTTTTTTTGCGTGAACAACGTGGTACACAACTCAAATAATGGTTTCTTTGTGAGATGCTCCACTTGGGCTTGAAAACACTCCAACTGCGCTGGTTCTATTGTAACATGCCCATGTTGATTTAAAACTTCACAACATCCCCTATGTTCACCATTTGTTCAGCAAGTCCTGTTTGTTCTATTAGCCTGTCAAATATTGGCGTACGAGCGTCTAGTGCAAGCCCTTCCCGGAGACCAATCCATTGTGTGTCGTGGCACAGCAGAGGACTGATGCCTGGCATGAAGCTGCTTTGTAATGAGATGCTGGAGACAAGGATGTGTGAACTTTGAAAATAAGCACTCACACTGAGAAGAAGGGGTAATCACTCACACAGTGAACAAAGCAGGCTGATGATGAGAAATGTCTGGGGCAAGAATTAAAGCTCCAATTAAAACACCTCTGTTGGCGTTTTGCCCCTTGGTTAGAGAAACAAATCAGTGGAAGGGTCTCTCATGAGAATGTGCGTTAGACTTTTTGGTCTCTGCAGAGATTGAGATGTAAAATTTGAAGTGGAGCTTAATATTTGTGTTGAGTCACTGCAACACCCTGCAAACTCACATTTCCTCCGAAGTGGGATCCAATGTGGCTGCTTTTAATTACGTGTCTGTCTGTGTACATACATGGGTGTATATGTGTTCAGAGATGTTTGCTTATTAATACAGTGTGACTCTCTTCCTGCTTATTTATCTTCATACTTAATTTGTTCCTCCAGTTTTTCACCTTTGAGCAGTACAAGAAGCTGCTGAATTTGACCCCTTTGTCCCCTGGTTTGGTAAGTGTCAGACGCAGCAACACCTGAATACACTCACACACATGCACAGGATCAGGAAGGATGTGGAAAAATCAACATTTCCAAATAAGAGTAATGCAGCATCCGCCAATAACAGCCATCTTACATTATAAACAAAAAATCTAATTGTTATGGAGTAAAGTAACCCCAGAATAATAGGTTTGATAAGTCTTAAGTACCTCTAACAGCACACCTGATGCTAACACACTACAGTGTGTCATAGATGGTGAAATAAAAGTTTGTAATGGTCCATGAACCAACTTGAATAACATTTGTATGGCATTTATTTGTGTTGCATACCCCCCCAAAATAAATAAATTAAATTCCTCTCTGAACAATCAGAGAGAACCAACATATGATTATGTTGTTGGACAGTAGGTTCAATATTTTGATTGACATAAAAACAGCTTGAAAGGGGCATTTTCACTTGGGTGTACAAGTTAGATGTGTAACATATGAAAATGTAATTGACTGCTCTCATGACTGATGATGATTCGTGATCGGGTTTGTCGTTGGCACTACAAGAGCTCAGCTGGTCATCAACTGATCATCTCAGCTAATTATTTCACGTCCGTCTGAAACTTACATGAGCGGAAATAATTCAATATAAGCTTCAGTCCACACCACAGAGCAGCCACATTACAGAAGTAAAAAAAAAAAAAAAGTTTGGTTAGTCCTGCTTTGTTTGAATCCAGTTTAGCTGGTGCTCGTCTGGAGCCATGTTTATTACTGAGGCTTTGTTTTGTTTTGATTTTACTGGCTCACAGTGTGAGAGAATGAATGGGCACTAGCACAGAATTTGAAAACAGGAAAAAAAAATGACCTTGCATAAGTAAGAAATGCAAACGTAATCATTTTAGAACAATACAAGCTAATACTAACGAAGTTAAACTGGAGTACAGTCTGCACCATAAATACCGGCAGAGTTTTCTTTTGCACATTTGTTCTATCGCGCTGGATTAGAAATGAAACAATAGCTATAAGATTAAAGTGAAGATTTAGAGTTTGGCAATGTTTGTGTTTTTATTCATCTTATAGGTTAGGTTAACTTACTCTGCACTTTTTTTTTATTACCCTTGCTGCATAGCCAAAACCTTTTATGCTCATGTTGTACACGTAAATTGACTGACTTGTACTCACACTAAACATACAAGCATATAATGGATTTCCTGGTGGTTTTAATCTATTGAGAATTCAAGTAAAGCTTATTTAAACAAGACAACCGTGTAATAAGCATTGTTGACAAAGATGGGGGAAGACAGCCACTCCACTGAGTATAAAGGGAGGGGAAAAACTGGAGCTGCAAGCTGCTCTGTATGTTCTGTGGTGGCGTTCACTCTTATTTCACAGTACAGTCTCAGTCAAGACTAGTTTTACAACAAAACGTAAAATATTAAAATCCTATTTCAGGACCATGTAACTGTTGAAACTGCAACCCAGCCAACCAAACCTTTTGACCTGCCTGAAATCCAACTGATCATGCAACGGGGAGATAAACAAAGAGGAATTTGTCCCAACTAGAAACACAATCGGGAGCCAACATTTTAAAGTTTATCTTTCTGCCCACTTTTTCGCGATGGGTTTTACATCTACATTAGATCCATCAGAAAAGACCCATGGCTTTTTTTACATTCTTTAGATTCAGCCAAATCAAAATAATATTATGTATTACACGCTCCCATTAAATAAATTTTTGTTTGACGGTTATGCCACAGGAAACAAATGTACAACTGGTTTCACTCTCAATGATTCATTTCTACGATACTGAGGTGTGTCAGCACCTTATCAGGTGCCACCCAAGTTTCAGACATGATGGATGTGTTACCTGGAACGAGGCCATCAGTTAGGCCATCCGGCAAAGGGGATATCCTCAGCATGTTTTTCCAGCCATTGGTGGAGAAATGTTTACCTGTCCCATCCATCATGTTCTCTTCTTGCTCCTCTTCCACCTCCTTCTCACTATCATCCCTTCAAGCGGCTGCAGCCCCGTTTCCCTCAAAGGCCTGTGTGCATCAAGTACTGTAATCACCTCTGATCATTAGTGCAAGTGAATTACAGAGTGGTCCCAAATGGAGCTGTCTCTCCTATTCACCACGGTGCAGCTGAATGCCTTCACTCTGATTAATGAGGACACACACAGTAATAACACAAATAAGGAATTAAAATGCGGCCGGCTGGCTGTGTAAACATCGCAAGGCATGTCTGAGAGGATGGGTCCTGGGGCTCTGACAGCAGGATAAAGGGGCAGGAAGAGTAATGAGCTATAGACACGTTCTTGACATGTTCCCATTACGCTTCTCTCTGAGCACACATGTACAGACACATGCACACACTTAGATTTGGCCCCATGATAATGCATGTTTTTAATTATATTTACATTTATGTGTACCGTAGGTGCTTATTACACATTAAATCACACAAATGTCACTAAATTAAGACTATTATTATTATTTGATTATATAAATTCTATAAATTTTTTCTGACCCGAGTGTCTTGCAGGTTTTCCCACCTTTCTGTTTATTTTATTTGTCATTCCGTCATATGACACTTTGACAAATGATAATAGTGACGACAGTGGAAGAAACAAATGTTGAAACAAAGAGACCGGAGGAACAAGTTTTCAAAAATGACTCTACCAGCCACCATTGGACTCTTATAGGCCGAAACATATTGGCAGTCTTTTTCATTGCTTCTCTTCCGCCTCCACCCAAATACCCCAGAGTGACAGTGATAAATAATATCCATCTCCCTTCAGGCACTGTCTGCTGCAGGGCTTGGCGCAGGCTTGACTGAGGCTGTCGTTGTCAATCCGTTCGAAGTGGTGAAAGTCAGTCTGCAAGCCAACAGAGATTCCTTCAAAGAGGTTTGCAGTAATGAAATCTTGACTTGCAAAGATTTACAAGTTGAAATGCGGGTAATGTGAACATCTCACTCGTGGCCCAGCAGTTGTGCATCAGTCCTTGACATTTTCTTCTTTTTAATTAATTCTCTCCAATTCAGCAACCCTCCTCATTTGCCCAAGCCAGACGCATCATAAAGAAGGACGGGTTAGGACTGAACGGTCTGAATAAAGGATTAACATCAACACTGGGGCGCCATGGAGTTTTCAACATGATCTACTTTGGCTTCTACTTCAATGTCAAAGATGCTTTTCCCACCAGTCCGGTAATATGCCAGTCAAAATCTATGATCACACTCTGACCTTCAATGCTGTTTTGCTTTTTACCCACAAATGCAAAGACAAATGACAGACACACTTTTTAGCTTTGCTTTGTTGTTTGTAACCTTGACTACGCCAAATTTTTTGCTAACCTCAGGCAATATGATACACATGCGTCTCAGCCACCTTGCCAATGGGGAATAGCAAGTGTTTGACAGTGTGATTAGTTGTAGCCTGAATGCAGGCAAGGAGGAAGCCAAAATCAGAGAGAAGCTTCTAAGATCAGCTACGCTAATACCTCATTTGTTTGCTCGTCATAACATCCTCAAGGTCTCAGATTACACATCCGGCAGTGCCTGATGGCCCAAACTAAAGTTAATTTTGTTTAATGGAAACGTTACCATACGGCAGTTCCACATGTACAAACTGGAGCATTAGATTAACTCCAATGAACTAATTGGAAGCAGACAACAGTACTATTTTCAAGGGGGAGGTTACAGTGGGAGCCCAGGCTCTGCTATATTTTCAACATTTTTCCAGTGATGCATGATGTACAGAGAAGCAAGTGGTCATCCCTCTGTGAATGATAATTATGTGGCTAGATGACTCAAATAGCTCTGTTCTCAGATTGTGGCCGTCGCTTTTGGGAATGAGCCGTCGGTACATTGACAGACTGATCTTGTTTGTGACAGGCTAACGACGGCCATTGTTGAGGCAGCTACGGATAAATATTGTGGGCTCTGACAGCTTACAGGCTGAGCTGATAGTGGCATTTCTCCAAAGCCCCTTTGTCAGCAACATGAGCAATGGCCTTGCAACTCAAACATGTCCGCAGTCGGAATTCAGCCCACCAAGCTCGGGTTTCTCTCATATTGCCATTTGAATAGTACAGACGAGGCAGATAGCACGCTGCCATCATTCACAAGTCAATGTGTGAGGTGATGTTTGCTTAAGGCTGTGAGGAAGTGGGTTGATGGGTGTACTTACGCCGCGGGTACATTACCCCCTTCCCCACATCCCACTTGAAAAAAGCAGAAGACGTGGGATTAGCTGTTGATTTACCTCGGCTCTCAGGGTGTCCAGCCTTTTGAGAAAGGCCTGGACCAGAGAGGCTGCTGTCATTTGTAAAAATATCCTGGCCAATTAGCTGTCAGAGCTCTCTGAGTCTGGGCTTCTTTGGTACAGTAATACCCCTGTACCGAGTCACAGCCCAATTACCCAAATTGTCCCCATATGCCTCCCCAGTCTGCCTGCATGAACCCTGTTTATAAATCCTCCGTCTTGGCTCCCCGAAGAACATGTGCTTCTGCTCAGCCAATCAGAAAGCTGCACCGCAGTCAGGAAGCACTAATCTGCCCCCCGCTACCATAAAATGATCAGGGCTTTCATGCCAGCTTTGCAATCATATGCACTAGCCTCATGCCCTCCCACTTTCACCCACATGCATATACATCTAATGTATCACAGTTTATTTTGTCAACTCCTTTCCCTTTTACACCTGGTCGCTAGAAATGTTGCCAGCAAAACTCTGCTTGTTCACCATGCAGGCCTGATCTTACATCTCCTCCTCTTTGGTAGGACCCGTCTCTCGAGTTCCTGAGGAAGTTTGCTATCGGTCTGGTTTCTGGAACCATCTCCTCTTGTGTGAACATTCCCTTCGACGTAGCCAAGAGCCGTATCCAAGGCCCCCAGCCAGTGCCAGGAGAGATCAAGTACCGCACCTGCTTCCAGACCATGGCCCTGGTGTACCGGGAGGAGGGGTAAGAAAATCGAGGGCGGTGGGTGGGGAGTAGGATAAGAAGGCGACCCTCAGGCCAACATTTCAAACATTGCCACGGGCGCATCTAAGAATCAATGTGCCACTTTGTCTGTTTGGTTAGGAACTAATAGCTGGTTATCTCTTAAGCCCAGAGGGACAAATGTACCAGCTGCAGCTACAGCTTAGCACTTTCACTGCACGGCGTCAGTTTCTTTAGCAAACTACAGGTGAAGTCAATGAAAAACTTTACCCAAAGCTGTGATGTGATGAATGGAAAGCTAAAAGTGACCTTCCGGGCTGTTTTTCCAATGTATGCGATCAAGGATTTCTGCAGTCTGTCAGTTAAACAGTAAATGTTAACATATTTTTGAACCTCAAGAGAATGACAGCTCTAAATGGAAGCTTCAAGGAAGATCTATGTTATGCTAGCAAATGCCCCAGGCTTCTCACTTTCCCCCCATGCAGCTCCAGTAGACAAGGGCCAGTGACATGTTTGTAGTTAGAGGACGCCGGGGCCTTGGGGGCTGCTACAGGAACAGCACTGAAGCATTGTCGTCGCAGGGGTGCGTGGAGGCCGCCTCCTCCGTCACATCCAGTCCCCTGCTCTAACACAACACAGTCCCAGCTAATTAGTGGTCCCTATGGGAGACGTCGTTAAGCAGACCCTAACGAGCCGCGCGGCGCTCCACAGGTCAATCTAATCAGACAGAGGGCCAGGGAGGAAGTGGGTCGAGCCTTATTAACGCCATCAGTGGCGGGGGCAGGGAGCAGGACAGGGAGCACGAGGCGCAGGCAGGCAGCCACTGATCACCTTGAATGCATTAAGGCAGGTACTCAGCAGCCCTGGACTTAGACCTGAGTGGGGAGAGACAGACAGGCGAGTCCTCACCTCCACACTCCAGCTCAGTCACTCAATACTCAATCACACACATACGAAACGAATGTGTGAAAGACATTTCTGATTATTCTACTTCAGTACAAGTGGCAGAATCACAGTGTATACCTCATTGTATAAGTAATGTGTATATAAAAGTGTTTGTTCGTCAGATTTATTATAAAATGTTGCTTCAGTCATTTTAATGAGCAAAGTAACCAGTTGCTGATGTTTTAAAATGAAGAACGCAGTGCAACTGAAATATTAAGTCATAGAAAATAATTACTCAGTGAAGCACCTGAAACCTGAATATAAATGCAGTATGTCTTATGTGCTGAATACATGTGTCTCACATCTTCACGTCATACTTATAATTATCATGTTTTGATGTTGTACATGGTTAATGTCCTTTTTCTGCTTTATAGGTATTTGGCGTTATACAAGGGGTTGGTGCCCAAGATAATGAGGCTTGGACCAGGTAAGAAATCTGTACTCGTATATTAAAATCATCCTTTAGACCAAAGAATGTCGGGTACAGATGACCTTTTTTTTTTTTTTTTTTTTTTTTTAACCCTGTTTGAATAATAGATTTGTAGATCTGCAACTAAACACATTTTTTATTGATTTATTGATCATATGAAATTATTGATCTAGCCTGAGCGTCCCAAACTGGTCAGCGCTACTTTGAATGGGTGCTTCCAATGAAATGACACAAGGACGAGCACTATTTGCCTCTCAGATGGATTTTTTTCCTTACTATTTTGCATTATTTATTTAACAGCAGCTTTTTCTTTTCATATGTTTATGTAATGTTTGAATGGCACTATTGTGAGCTAGAGACACCGGTATCTTTGTATATGGAGGCTGCAAGCGTTTGGTGATAATCTAAACTCTATTCTGTATGTATAAACTCTACCTTCTGGGTACGTGCAAATAACCCAACTACTTCCATTGTTTAAGTTGCTGATGTTGCTTAATTACTAGGATATATATGCATGTTTATTCACTGTGGCTCTCTTGTATGGTTTGACAGGAGGAGCCGTAATGTTGCTGGTCTATGAATACGTGTCTGGATGGCTACAGAGGAACTGGTAACAACCCCCCCTAAAAACAAACAAACAAAAAAAAAAGGGAAACCCAAAAGAGTGCCTTCTGTGCCTCAATGCTAATATTGTTACCTGACCCCAATAACGTCAGACCAAAGTAGTTTTTCTTTGTCAGTTTGTTTACCTTGAATGTGTGATACTGCATTTCAAAATACCAAATCAACATTTCAGTGTTTCCAAAAAAAAAAAAACAGCTGTATGAGGGGACAAAACCCACATCCTCATCTCAGGCTTCAACTTCAACTTTTTAAAAACTCATAAGCACATTTCTACAAAGAAAAACACAAAAAAACTGGATCACTACGTTTTAACGGCATAAAGTCATTTTCTTGAAATATTCTCTCACTATCTGCAATGAGCCCAATATCATCTTCCACATTCAGAGCAGGTTTAGTTGTCTGACAGGTGACGGCATTCTCTTGATTATTGATAAAACATGAACGCAGACTGAGCTCAGCTGAGCCCATTCAACAGTTAACCATCGCCATTAATCCAACTGATATCTTAAGTAGGAGCTTATTAGGGAGGTATTTTTTCCCTCCCCTGCAGTACAGCAGCATACACACACACACACACACACACACTCAAAACGGCCGTTGAGTGACATGCATGTCTATACATGCACATATATCCTGTTTTTATAAACACAGCTTAGTGTACACCAAACATAAGAGATCACCATAGTACTGAGCCTTGCTATATATTTCACACACAAAGCAAACAGCTACAGTAGTGCCTTATAGTGCTTACAAAGAGTTCCTATGTAAAACCATTTTTTATACCCTGATGTTGCAGCCTGTTGCAGAACTTTTTGTTACTTTTTACGTACCTTCCATAAATCTTCTATGAAATCTTCACTTCATAAGCTTTTATTTGTAAGAAACTGTTTGTCTGACATTTTTTAAATCTCAATTCAAATATCAGAATCTGTATGACGCCACTTGCGTGTTTTGGGAACAAATAAAAAGGAATGAAATGAATTTTCACTTGGTTTCCTCACTGTGTGTCCTGGGTGTGGGTTAAGCACTTGTGTGTCCTGGAGCCCCTGAGGTTGTGTTATTGCATGTTTGTCTGTGGGAGCACTTCAGCTTGGCGTTGATGAAAGCATATCACTTTCCATCACATCACCGCTCATTCACTCGCCTCTTTGTCTTTCTCCCGTCGCAGCCCTTTGGTTTTAGTTAGGTTTTTTTTTTTTTTTTTTTTTGAGAGCCTGTCAGCCAGTCGACGTTGCAGCGGCCAACCAAGCGTCAGTCCTTTCTCGCTCTCTCTGTGGCGGGGAATCAGTGCCTGAGCAAAGCTTTAGTGCAAGCTAAAACAACAAGCTTAAGAAATTCAAATGTGGCTGCAGCACTGGGGGGGGGGGGGGGGTGTTACCGCACACATTCTCTCTTTCTGCCAGTCTCACTTATACAAATATGCACACTCACATACATGCAAACACGCACACCTGTTGCACAGTCTGTAGGGGTAGTGGCCTCTCTTGAGGAGACTCATCTTAACCTCATCTGGTCGTAGCATAAACTGAGCCACGTTGGCATTTGACAGTCGTCATTAATGTGGGAGTTTCTCTCCACCAAAATGGAATGACAGCTCCTGGTTTTTCTGCCTCAGGGGTCTGTGGTGATGGACAAACAACTCGAGCTTGCAGACTGATGGAATAGTAAGCGCCAAACCGGTCCTTTCTGTAATGGAGTCCTGAACGCATGTGTTTGACAGCTTGTAACGTGCGCCACATGTATCGACGGTATCAAGGCAACACAGCCACCCTTCACCTGGATTCCCTGCACACCGAGCAGATCATAAATCCTTACTAGCGAAGCCCCCTCCCCCTCCCTGCCCTTTCTTTACACCTTCTCTGTGTAAGAGCCTCATCTTCACCTGTAACATTTCAATCAGGTGGCTCGGAGACAGGCCTTCATGGATGCGGCTGTCTCTGCCAATGCAGACATGGCTGATGATTAATGTATCTTAAAATGTCCAAAGTTCGCACCATATGTTGAGAGGAAAGGAAAAAAACGTGATTCATGTCAGCATGATTGAACACGGCAGCCACATGTGTACATACCAAAAACACAGAACACGACATGTTGTGATTTTCCAAGCACAGCTGATTTTTTTTTTTTTTTTTTTGGTTTCCTCCCCATTCCCCTTTTCTTTTCTGCTCACCTGTCTGCACAGCTCTGCTGTTTTTAAGGCATTAAGAAAATAGTCTGGCTGTTGTCAGCTTCTTTTAAAAATGCTCATTGAGCAGAAACACGCATGAAGTGCCGCGTTCATCTAGCGTTACACACTCTGCTCTGTGTTACTCCGCAAATGGCTGTCTTGTTTCTGATTGCATGTGGAGAAGTAAAGATAACCATATGACACTGAAGTCAGACTCAACATCATTAATTATAAACACGTGTCTGGCCCTATTTTTAAAACTATGTGTTTCAGACCTTGCTTCCATAAAGCTGACCAACATTAGGCTACAAGAACAAGGATTATTAGACTTTCGAGAAGCTATTCCTCCTGTCTAGAAAACACGCTGTTCCTATTTTTTAAATACTGCTGTCAATTAAGACCACATTTTAATTGTGTTGTGAGTCAGAGGAGAGGCTAACAAGACTATACTCAGATCGTGTAGCTGAGTTGAAAGGAAAAGTTGTTTGGCCTTGTTGTGTGTAGGCTGAGGTAAAAAAAAAAAAAAATAGAGCATGTTATGGCTTTATCGTGCCACTCAGAGTTAACTATCATTAGCTGTACATGATGGATGGTGGCGGGTGAAAGGGCAGGCCGTACAGCCACTGTATGATCATCACGTCCCTGTGATGTGGTTCACGTACGGTCAAAGAAACACTACGATCCCTGAGCAACGGTCCGTGACCACTGGATGCGGGGAAGAGTGCTTTCCAAGTCAAATCAGCCCTCGCATGGGGAAGGCTGTTGACACTGTCACATGGACGGGCTGTTTATGTTGTAACACAGGAGGAATGGCAACGCACAGCCAGAACTAAAGCAACCAGGTCCTGAACCCTCAGCAGCAGGTAAAGCCCTCTGACAGGGCAGGTGAGGAATTTTTATCAAGTGATCAATCTGCAGCTTCACGTCCACACCGGAGCCCATTTAGTTTAAATTAAATTTCCCCTTCAGGGCAGGACAGACGAAAGGATCATTTATTACTCTTCACTTTCCCCCCTTTAAAACCTCGAAGGTATTTCTGCATAATTTTAAAACATGACATTTGTCAGCTGGCCTGCGTTCTCCTCTGTTTGTAATGACGAACCCTGTTCGGCGTCTGGTGCCGCTGAAGGGTCGTTTTTGGGTCACGTGTCTGATGACCTCGGAGGCTGCCGGCCAACAAGCCTTTTTGTGTCTCACTGAACGCACAGTGCTTCTATACTCCGTCTCATCCCGGAGTCTGAGGGACCTCAGCAAGCCGATCTCACATTATAATGCAGCAGTGATTCTGATTTACTGTCTTACACCCCAAACCCAAATTTAAAATAGCTTCTCCCCATTTAAAAATAATAAGAATTATAATACATAATGGAAGACATTTGCTACTTTTTATAAAGGATATTCGCAATTTCAAAATAATAGCACTTCCTTGTGAGACATTGAACATATTTTCTATCCATCCTCCTGAATAAACTGAGATTGTAAATATCCCCTTTATCAATATTTTTATAATACTGTAACATTTCATAGTTTAATCACCTCGGCCTCAAAAAAATGTGCTTGTATATTAAAAATGTGCAGATATATTACAGAAATATTTTTAATTAATTTTACTAATTATTAATAAAATGCATAATTAAATTTATTTAAACTGCATTTTGTTATCACTCAACTAATATAATTTTTTCAATCAATACAGAATAGGCCACATTTAGAGGACATGTACCTGACCTGTGCTCTGTAAAGAGTGAAATAACGTGGTGACTAACAATGAGCTCCAAGCTTCTCTGATGAGCTTTTCTAATGAGCCGTGAAATGTGACAATAGAAAATACATGCCTCACATGAGTGCACACACTTTTTCTTCTCCATATGAAAAGCAGTTTCCTGCTCATGTAAAACAGGCCTGAGGCCAACATATTGTGAATTTAGCATAGTCAAACTGCAAGAAGGAGAAAGAGGAAGGGTAAACATATTTAGCTCTAAAAGACTGTCTGATTTTCAGAACCAAAAAAAAAAAGGTTTTAAGGATTTCCTCCGAAACAACCAGCAAACTTTGTGAAGACCAAAAACAGCCAAACAATTTAATAAGATACATTCAATTTCATTGTGCAACATTTGTCAATTGTTACTGCTCTGAACTCCAACATAAGACCAATGCCAATTTCGTCTAAACATGCGTGGAGATTCCCGTGCTCTCTGTGAGGCTAATTGCACTTCATTCAACGTACCTTAATCTAATAAATAAACTTCTCTCTGGAGCTTCTTGCACAGGCTACATTTTTAGAGAAGTGGGAAAACAATGCACCATAGGACAGTTACCTTTATCAAAACATAACACCAACAACAACAAAAGGCATACAGACATAAAAAAATAGCAAATAGTAGGCACCCTGAAACACTAATGCAAAGTTGTTGTTTTTTTTTCCCTCTTCTTTGTTTGCTTATTGTTGACGTTATACATTACCCCACTTTGCCCAAAGACATGTGCTGTAAAGAATTTGAGAGAAATGGTTGGTGTTGGTGGGTGGAGTAGCAGTCATACATCAGTCCTTCAGTACACCTGTCCTGCAAGTTTGTAGTTTTAAAAAAAAAAAAAAAAAAATTGACAAATTGTTTATTCCTTGTTGTGTCTTTGTTCTGAGTGTTTACGGGGTCACTCACAGTGGCACAGTCTGAGGCTCCTGGGGCCGTGTCCTTCATAGAAAGGAGGCAGTGTGAATGAAATGTAGCCACGGGGACCGACTTGGTGTCTACTGTCGCCATCTTTTAAAACCCTTTCACCCCACTGCTGTCCCTCCTCCTGTAACTCTCTCTCTCTCTCTCTCTCTCCCCTTCTCTCTCTCTCTCTCTCTCTCTCCCCCCCTCCCCCCCCTCTGTCCCATCAGTCTGCTGACAGACTTCACAGCACCGAAGCGGTGACCGGGTGGATGGCGTCACGGTTGGCCGTCATGCTCTTGAAGGCCAGAGGAGTGGCGATGTCACAGCTGTGGGGAGATAGAGCACTGCCACTGGCCGGCTGCCATGTGGGTCCGGTCACATAGGCCGACGTGGTGGCGCTGTACCCCATGTAGGGTGACACTTGGGTGGGAGGGTGGTAGGGAGGGATGCTGGGTGCTGTGACATAGCTGTTCACTGTGGGCAATCCATTCGGCGTCTGGGCACAAAAGGGAGGGGGGAAAAAGGAGAAGATTAGCAGGTGAAGATCCATTTTAGTTCTTAAGGGTGCTTATTTTCAACGGTTAGTCATCATCATTTTGGTTTCTTGGAATGGGAGGAAAAAACGTATTTGTTAGAGAATTTCTCCTTAGAAATGATTGAAATGTCGGTCTTCAAATCAGTCATTATCTTGTGACACCCCTCCATCCCCCAACCCAGGTAGACACACACACACACACACACACACACAAGTAGCTGAGTTGTAATGGAAAAAAACCTGAGGCTGTGAAGAAAGTGAAAGGAAAGGTGACGGTTGAATTATAAGCAGCACAGTTTAATTCTAACTTCTCAGCCACCACATTTAAACCCATTTTCCAAATACTGATGAAAGTATGAGTGATCAATTATTCGCTCTCATGCCCCTGGAACATATTAACCGTGTATAAAAACCATACATGCGTGATTGCCCCGGCCCGTACGTGGGGCTTGTTTTCTACCCAGAAAGTGGACGTCTCTCCGGCGGCGGTGATATACCACGCCAGACGATGGGAGACAGAGCAGTTGGGTGGCTGAGGGGGGCGCGCCACAAAACAGATGTCAGGAGAGATTGAGAGTGAAAGGACAGGAAGAGGGGAAATATGATAGAGAATGAGGCGAGCGCAGAGCTCAAAGCATGAACGGGCTTTGCTTCTCTGGCACAGCGACAGGACTTAACTTGAGGAATTCACCAAAGCATTTCAACAGGGAGGCCGAATTTCTATTCCTGGGTGGTCTGCGACTACTGAGAATTATTTCGGCCATTGGAATTTTTTTTTTTTCCCCCCTTTGGCTCTGACTTATTTTCATAGATGAGCTAAACTGGCTCTCCATCTGCTTGTTTAGTGACATGAGCTATTTTTCAGGAGAATGAATTTGAAATGTACGACTCTAAACTGGCATTTGTGGTGATTATAAAACAAAACTATATGAGAACTGGTTGTGTGTGTGTGTGTGTGTGTAGCACGAGCCTGTGGGTGTCTGTAGATCACTGTGGGTGTTTGTGTGTCTCCTCACTTGGTTCACTGATTCTGCATCTCGTTTCTGAACAGACTTTTAACCGTAACATTTTTTTTTTCTTAATATAAACCCAAGAGTGCAACTCAACATCTTCCCAGATTATCAGAAGTCGTCACTTACTAATGAAAAGTACAATTAGGTTCACATCCACCGACAGTGCACACACACAGCACATATAGACATGAAACCACATCCGCACTGTACACACACACACACACACACACACACTACAGTATATACATGTAGAGAAAATAACAGGGGACGCTTTTGAGTTTAATGCAATTCACTCCTACATTAACAGCACAAACAACCAGAGTTGAATCAACACCTGCCTGACACAAAGTCAGCAAAATGTAAAAGACTCACAAAGGCTGTATTTATGCCACAGCCTCTTAGATTGCGTTATTTAGGTGTAGCTGTTTGTTTTTTGTTTTTTGTCCACACCTCCTCCTGCACCCATGATCCAGCTCAACATATTTCTATCAACTAATATTTTCTAAAATATATTATTTCACTGGATTTTTTTTTTTTATTAAAATGTCCCTTTATAGTTTCTAATAAAACATTTTTTTATCTATTATTTGATAATATGGGTAAACTGTATCAGGTAAAATAATAATAATACTATGGATACATTTTGGTTTGAGAGCCTGTTAATTAAACCACAATAACGAATCATAAATCACTCACGCCTTCCATCCGACTATACTTGTTTGTATCTAAAATGAAATTACAGCCTTCAGCTATTCAAACATATTTCAATACACGCGTGCGCGTTTGTTCTTTAACTCGCGGATTCTTCTCGGAGCCGCCGCGCGCTCAGCTCGTGCCTCCCACTTTAATATCTAACCTTTCTAATCGGAGCTCTTCTCCGTCTGTCCCAGATGAAGGTCCCATGGGCGCCCTTCCCTCTGAGCAGACCGGCCTTTGGCCTCACAGCGCTGGCATGTCCTCCTCTGAGACAAAGTTAGGAATCGGACTTCTCTTTTTTTTTTTTTTTTTTTTTTTTGGGGGGGGGGGGGGGGGGGGGGGGTGAAGAGGGACTTTATATTTTGCTGGAAAAAGTAAATGAATTGTGGGTTGTATTTTTTTTTAAGTCTGACTGAAGCGCTGCGGTTCATCCTCAGTGTTTCGGTGGAGGGGTCCCTCCTTCATCATTCTTTGTTTTTCATGCAATAAACTGTGTAATTTATAGACTTGTTATTTTCTACATTTAATGGCTCGCTGCTGTTTTTGTACATTTGTCTGTCTAAACGCTCAGACAGTCGCTTTGACCCCCCCCCCCCCCCCCCCCCCCAAACTCTTAACAGACCTGGACCAACGCCGGTCCAGGTCAGCAGGTCTGCAGGTCTGCAGATCTGCCTCTGATGATAAAGTGGCAAAATAAATTAAGCGCCGTGAAATTTTTAATTTTTTACATTTTTTTATGCACGTTCTGTCAAAATAATAGCAAAAATCACGCACGCATGCGCGCTAACAGTCTGCGACCATCCTGACTCTTAAGCCAAAACTTAAAAGTCCATAAGGAGACTTTTTCATACACTACTGGGATTATGTTTGAATTTAAGATTACAAACACAAAAATAGAAATTAAATATCAAAGTCAGCCCTTTGGCGTTTAATATTAGGAATTTAAAACTATTCAACTAGTTTTCTCCGTCCTGCTTTTTTGGATACGATATTTCATGTCTGCCTTTCAACCTGAACAATATAGTGAAAACTACTTAAATACACGCAACTGTAAGCTTGCACAAAACTTGTCTTCCAGCAAAACCTAGTGTACAAACTTTACTGTTCACAGAAAAAATAAATAAAATAAAACATCTTCAAAAAACAAAGCGGACGATTTTCCTCTTTGCAGCTAAATGTCTGGGTCAAACCTTTGCGTGGACTATGACCCTTAAAATACTAGAATAATTCAGCAGGGGAACGAAAACAGACTCTGCTTTGCTGACTTGAGTGTTAAACACGCTGCCTAAAAACAAGCTGGAAAAAGAAAAGCCCAGAGAATAATTGGGCTCTCCAGAACCCTTTAACCTACTAATTACGAAATTATTCACACTGTAATGATTCATAAATGCACTGACCATGCAGAGGGACCTAGAGGAAGTGCACCTTGTAAAGCCAGAATAAAAAGTAATAAGAGATGATTTAAAAAAAAAAAAATGCACCAAACTCCCAGCAGCCAACAGAAGGAGCGCATTAATGCTATGAAAGGGGGAATTTCCAGGCCACATAATTATTAAAATATTACTAAAAAAAAAAGAGAGGCTCCCATTAGCTGAACAGCCTGATTGCCACATGTCTGGGTAATTTTTTTTTTTAACTTCTGAGTTTAGAAAAATTAAAATGAGGTGTCCATTTTTTACCTGTGTGTATTTTGCTTCAGGTTCTAAATGCGGTTTATCCACGCCATTGACTAGTGGAGAGCTTGCTGGAGGGAAATTAGTCCTGTTTATAGCACTCCATTCTTCTAGTTTGGCGCTGGGAAAGGATGGACTGTCACTAACTGGGGGGGCAAAAGAGAAAGAGAGAAGAGACAGACAGGACAGTCAGAGAAAGGGAAAAAATAAAAGGCCGCTGCTTCTGTCACAGATCAGCCAGGCGGCGTCAGACACAGTAAATCCTCTGACGTTCATTTGTCATTTCACCCACAAATGGCTCAATCAGCTTTTTGGTGTGTGTGTGTGTGGTTTGTTCTGTTCATACCCGGTCAGAGAAAAATATTAGCTTTGGTGTGTTACAGAAAGTTAATATAATCTGACACCGCCTTGATTTAGATTATTTTCCTTTCTAATTGCCTGCGAGTGAGATAATATCTTCTTAAAATGGAAGTCTGAGCGGGTTTCTCCTTTTCCAGTCATTTTTCTTTCACCGTAATCGCTGACATTTATCAGGCTTCACGTTTTTCCCTGAAAGGATTTTGACTAAGAACGTAGACTAATGACAAAAAAAAAAAAGTGAAATTAAATGTCAGTTTTCTCGCTGAGAGTTGTGGTTGGTGGTGGAGCTCAGATGGAGGCTCTGCGGAGGGTCAGGGCCATCTGAGCCCACCGAAGAGTCCTCCTGTCGGGGATAGGTGAGATTTAATCCCACTGAGAGCAGGAAGCCCCCCAAAACTAAAGAGCGACTTAATAATCATCTCTTTACAGTTTAGTTTTTGACCCATGGCCCTGAACTAACCCGCAGTGTGTGTGTGTGTGTGTGTGTGTGTGTGTTCGCGGCGCGTCAACAATCATTCTGAAAAATCCCAAAAACTTTCCACCAAAATTCAGCCTCCAACAACACACGGCCTCGGTCTTTTTCTAATCGTCTCTGCGGCCCTCCGTAAAATTCCTGATGTACTCAGTAAATAAGCTGCCGGCAGAAATGAGCTCTAGTGTCACCGAGGTCTCCTCGAAAACCTTGAACGCAGCACTCTTCCCAACCTGCCCGGAGCATCTGCTAATCGTTTGGAAATGCATAAATTGTTTATAACGGCAGAGTCTCGGAACAACATTCCTCCTCCTGGGATTTCTCGTCGGTACCTGCTACCTAAGTTTTAGGTTTGGCTGCTGAACGGTGAAGAGGATCCGGGTCTCTGAGCCCTGACAGCGTTTCCTCCCCTCCCGCCACCTCTGGAGAAAAAAAAAAAAAAAAAAAACAATATCTGCCCCCACGCAAAAAAAAGAGAGAAAAATCTCCTTTTCACACCGAGCCGACCATTAAACTCTGACTTATGCCGGATCCGGTTGCACTGTTTCCAAAACAGTTGTGGTCTTTGTGGAGTGCGAGCCAAAGTTATCAGGGCCTACCTGCACGTGACGCACACACACACACACTCGACAAAAACACAACACACTCGTCAGTTTTGCTTTTTCTCTTTGGACTCTAAAATGGCACAAAATGTCTGGCTCCGTGTCATGGCACACTTCATCCCGCCGCATTTCCCTCCGCTGTCCCTCTAATATTCCACATCCGCCTCTTAACGATTACTGCAAGCAAGACCATCTGTTCCTGAACAACCCCCCCCCACCACCACCACCACCTCCCACCAAACTACCAACACCACCACCACCCCCAAATCAATATCAACTGGCCTGCGTGATGTCACTTTTCGGGACATTAAGTTGAGATCAGGCTGCAGGTCAAATGTCATGTAAGCGCTCAGAGGCCTGTGACTGAGCCTGCTGTTGGAGGCCTTTTAGGAAACAATTACAGTAACACAAAAATGTATAAATGCCGCCTCTCTCTCTCACACACACACACACACACACACACACACACACACACACTCCTCTTGCGCGTAAAAAACAGAAGAACAAACCGCCTGTAAGAGTCGGATAGGTGTCCATGCAGCTGTGCTTACTTTGTTGCTCTGTAATAGACCGTATCCCCAGAATATCTGTCACAGAGTGCGAGGAGGGCCATATTCTGTGCATGGCCATGTGTCCGGGGAGGGTGGGCATGCCGGGGGGGGTGGGCACTTTGGACGTCGGGTAAGAGTACAAGTGGTTGTAGGGTAAGGCCGGCTGCGGCGGGGGGTGAGGCGCCTGCTTGCCCGACTCGTACTGACTCTGCTGGGACAGATTCCCGATCTTGTTGCGGAGGATCCGACTGATGGAGCTGACGGAGGGGAGGTTGAATTTATCGCAAACCCCGTCGGCGAGTAGCCTGTCCCGGATCTCCCAGGCAAAAATCCCCGGGTCCCTCTGCTTGTATGTCCGTATGTGTTTGACCACGGTGGGTGTGGTGACCCGCGGCTTGCTGCCTCCGATGGCCCCCGGGAGGATCGAGCCGGTCTCGTTGTAGCGGGCCAGGATCTTGCTGACGCAGCCGTGGGAGACGCGCAGCTGACGGCTGATGTCACAGGGTCGAATCCCGAGCTGGGCCAGCTCCACGATCCGCAGCCGGATGGCGTTGGGCAGAGGCCTGCCGTTCACGAAAACACCGCCGAGTTGGTTCACCTCACCGAAGGCTGGCTCTGGTGTCAAAAACAAACACACACACACACACAAGAGCAGGGCCGTGAGATTAGGCAGCAAACCGAGGCCCAACACAGGTTTGTGTCACATTTTAATCTGCTTACATCCAGTTTGTGTCCCTCACAGATCTGCAGTGTGACAGCAGAACACACTTTTACTACCTCGATTATTGAAAAAATCCGTCTCCACCAATTTGGCCTTAAACGGCGCACACCAACATCACATGTGCCCCCCCCCACCACCACCACCACCACCACCACCCCCCCAACCTAAACCTCACCATCAGGCTGTGACGTTCAGGTGAAGCTGACTGATAGCTGTCCTGCTCACAAGCTAAACTAGACTCGGGTGTCATGTAGTCTGCGCCGAGTCCGGTGCGTAACCGGACACATGGACTAATTCAGCGTGCTGGTTTTTTTTTTTTTTTTTTTTTTTTTTGGGTCCACGCCGGACCGGCAGCGAAACGGACCAGAGAGAACACCCCGGCCGGACTATATCTGTCCATATTCCCCCACCTTGCCGCAGGACATTGGACCAGCTCTCTGCATCCCTGACAAGGAAAGGAGGAAAAAAAAAAAAAACTCGATCCAACACTGAACTGAACTCACCCATCGTGTTAAACCCGCAAATGAAGAATACGGTGTCCGGTTTGTGCCTCCTCCGTGGATCCTGCTCCGCGTCCAGCGTGTCCACCGTCCAAATCCGCTTCCAAGAAAAGTTTCTTGCGCGATAAGGAACGAGAGGGACTAAATTCTCGATCTGTTTCCTGACGGCGCTGGAGACAGGCTTACATTTCAATCTGTTGAAATCGGGAGGCTGGACTTCCAACGCTGCTCTGCCGCTCATTGGCCCGTCTTCCCGATAGACTCTCCAGATTGCTCAGAGCCGACGTGCCATTGGTCCAAAAGTTTGAGATGACAAGTCGACTGCGGCCCCCGTTCACCCCCCCCCCTCCCTCCTCCTCCACCACCACCACCACCACCACCCCTCCACTCCCCAAGTCCTCCTCCTCGTTCCGCTCTGTCCCATCAGAAAGCAAAGCTTGGGGATATACCACCATGAATGCGTTTGTTATTGACAGACAGGGTGAGTATAACGCCATATCAAGATTTTGGATTAGAACTTCACCTTTAACACTAAACATGTGGCACAAAATAAATCGACGCGCAAAAAACACTAAAAAGAAAGAAAAAAAAAAAAAAACTCCAGAGGGAGACGATCACAAGGAAATGTCACCTAAAAAAAATGAGGAATATTACCAGTAAGGAGTGTGAACGCTGTTTCATCCAGTTTAACCATCAAGAATTATATTCGTGCTCGTTTTTTTTTTTGTTTGGTTTTTTTTTTTTTTTTTTGTCATAATGAGGATTATTCCTTTCAGAATAAAATAAGCGCCCACTTCTATTATGCAAACAAAAACGTGGAAAACCTGCCTTTAAATGGCGTCACGCTCCACCACACCACCCTTCATCTCAACCTTTTAAATGGCATCATTAAGGAAATGGGAGGAAATGAATGATTGGTTTTGAGCAATGCAATTGGCTGGGTGATGTTGGTAAATTGTATGTCTGTGCAGTGGAGGATTATCACGCTTTTTTTTTTTTTTTTTTTCATATTTGCCGCCAATATTTTGACTCCCTATTAAACTTCGACTGCCACACCGTGAAGCTTTAAAACCAGCTAGAAACACAAATCTCTTCACCGGATGAAGTTTTGAGAAATCAAGATAGAGATGTTGAATCTGCCTGGATTTTAAAAAGCAGAGCGGAGTCGCCACCAAATTTCACCGTTGTTGCTGTTGTTTAAATGAAATATTGTCTGATTGTGTGGAAACGAACACTGAGCTTTATTTTAAGTCTGTTTTTTAATTATCTTTTTCACTTTAAACTGCAGGCCCATTTGATTTGCATTAAGCCTCTGCGCCGTAGAGGCCAAACGCTGCCTTATTTTTGCCAATTACGCACAGCAAGCGTCAAAGATCTGCAGCTTTTTAGAGCCTTAGTATGATAAAGAAATTAGCCTTTATGTTTCAACCTTTCCCTAATTACCCACGGGGCTCGGGGTTTGCAGAAAAATATGTTTAAAGGGGATTATTTCTAACTTAACTACCCCTGCACTCATGTACACACATGTTTCTGTACAGAAACCCCCACTTGCAAGCAATAAGAAAGATTTGTTGCTTCCCGACACGAGAAACAAACACACACCATAACTTTGCGCCTTCACCCTCTCCCCCATTTGCTTTGGCTTTTTCTCGTGTCATATTTTACAGGATAGGCCAACGGAGCATGACTGACCTTCATCTGAGGGACCTGAAGGATCAACGTGCATGTAAACATCAAACGGCCTCTCCTGTGCAGCCGTGCAATTAGAAATATTGTTGAAAAGCTCCGCTGACATGAAACAGTGAAGCTGCTGTGAGGGACCGAAATGAACACAAACTGTTTCCTCAGTCTTTGTTTCAGCGCGCTCAGCTGTCTGGGCTCGATGTTTTTTCCCCCCCCCCAGAGTAAAGCCACTATCCTTACATTTTATTTATTTTTCCCACCTCTCCAGGATGGCATCATTCCCTGAGACTGCGCAGATTATAGTGTGCGCTTTAATACCAACACAAGTCAGTCAGCGTTAATTTACGCCTCCCCAAAAGAGCCGTCTGTGTTGTTTACACGAAGGGGTTATTTGGCTTAAGGCGACCGATTTGGGGGTCTTAGTCGACTCATTTTAAAAAAAATTCTCCACCGTGCCACCGCCTGGGCCTCCACCTGCCCGCCCTGCTCCGCTCCCAGGCCGCTAATGCGTCAAGGATAATGTTTACCGCCGAGGAAACGTGCTCAGCTTGTTTCCACTGAGGTGCCTCTGGTGGCTGAAATAACAAAAAGGTCACCGGCGAGGGATCAGAGGTCTCCACTCCATCTCCGGCGGGGCCCGCACCTTCCCGCAGCCTCCGTGATGTGATGGATGGTCCGAGCTGAGGACGCGTGACGCTGCGGGACGCAGCTGGAGAGTTTATCTGATCAGTGACATCACACAACACAACACAACAACTGGGAAATGGCATCAAACCGCTGCCTAAGTTAAAGTGATGGCAGGCTGATGGAATTATTTATAATTATTTTACAATTGATTGTAAAATAATGAAGCCGGATCCGATCATTGACCTATTATTATTATTATTATTATTATTATTATTATTATTATTATTATTATTATTATTAATGTTATTATTATTGTTGTTGTTTGTTTATATTATTATTAATATGACTTAACTGAATCGTTCAGCGAATGAAAATAACTCTACTAGTACTAATAATAATAGTAATAAAAATAATAGCTATCAAACAGGCGCTGTTCGGGCGACTAAGAAGCCTCATGTGTTTGTTATTTCGTCAAACTTCACTAAGCTGTTGTAGTTTCTTCTGTGTGCAGCCTAAATCTGTTACAGTCAGAACTTTAGATTTTTCTTTCATTATTATTCATCTGAAATCTTTTTCTTTTTTCTTTTTTTTTTTTTTTTAACTCTGTTTTCCTTCCGTCCGTGAACGCCACTGCAGTGCTAACAGGCCTCCACACATGATTTCCAGACTTTCCATGGCTGTCACATGCCTCTGCTCTTCACAGGCCTAAAATCGTCCATGTCGAATTGAATATTCCGGGCCATGTGTGAAGGAAACGCGTCGCTTGTCAGACAAATTGTGCAGCTAGGACTCAGTTTTTTCTGTGTGTGTGTGTGTGTGCGCGCGCTCTGTCCTCCCGCCCTTATCTCACACCGTTTATCTGCCTTCACACACGTGCGGAGGCTGCAGGCTGATGCTCCTGCACACACACACACACACACACACACACACACACACTCTGAGGCCTGGGGACACTGAAGCTCCTACACTTAGCCGATGTTGTTGTTATTGTTGTTGTGGTGTTCATATTTGCAACACAAACTGAAGCGGCGTCCGCACCGCCACCGAAACGTCACACGTCTGTCTTTGGAAATGCGTTTTTGTGCGCCATCCTGCAGGACACAACGCGCACGGCCTTTCGGTTTTAGCAGCAGGAGACGTGTGAGCGCTGACACACACACACACACACACACACACACACACACACACACACACACTCTCTCTCGCCTGGTGGATTTTGGGAAATAACTTGATGTGACCTATTTATCATTATAGCCCTTCTAATGCGTGTCAAATGGGCTGATGATCTGTCATGTTAATTACTCTCCCCCTCTTGTTAACAGATGTGTTTCTTTTGTTTACCTTCCGCGGAATCTGCAGCAAAAACAGCCTGTTGTCTCAGGAGGATGGTGAAGCTGGAAAAAAAAAAGAAAAAGAAATCCTTTATCTGTTTATTTCGTTTTTCTGTCTCCCCAGAGAAACTCCCCTTTGACCCGGAGTGATGGAAGAAGTGTGTAGGAATTTTTCTGTCTTTCAGGGAAACGCCTGTCAGATCCACTGAGGTCACGGCCGCCCCGAAAGGAGGAGACTCCTGTCAGGTTATCACCGGCTGCTTCGGGCTGACAGGTAAGAATGAGAGTTTGAATCCTGTTCATGGCTGCGATGGTCGGCCTGAGGAGGAGAAGCTGCTCAGGTACACCTGAGTTTACCTCAGTGCTGTGTTTGAATAACAGCCATGAAGAGTGATGGCTCGGCCACTCCCTCCTCCCTTCCCCCCCCATCAGGGGTGAGCAAAGTCACTTAACCACCTTTTTGTTTATAATTTCTCCACATTCAACAAGTGAAGACATGCGGAGCTTCTTCGCTATAAGTGCAGCTCACAGTAATCAGGCTGCCTGTCTGGGTGTCTGAGGCTGGAGCTGCTTGGTGTCTCCCAGAACATCCAGCAGGAAAAAAAAAAAAAAAAAAAAAAAAATGCTGAATACAGCAGGATTTCGTTTTAGTCTAATGGAAATGTATCATATATCTATATTTTTCTGATTGAACGTTTTTCGTCCAGCTTCCTTCTGCTCTTGCTGGAGTTGTTATGACGTTATGGTGACTAAGAAACAGACGATGGGTGCTTGTCTCCTCCGAAAAACAAATAATAATAATAATAACCAAAGCTAAATCAGTCACTTTTTTTAATAAACATAAATGAATAAATAAAAATCCCCCTTAGAATTAGTCGCGTCTAAAAACAGATCGGTATTTGATCAGTATGGAAAATTAATGAGGATGTTTTTAATCGATATTTTGTATTTATATTCATCGCCTGTCAAAAGCTGTTCTCCGTATCGACTGATGATAATGATGATGACGGTGTTGATGGATTTTAGTTTTTTTTTTTTTTTCTTCTTTCCAAATATTAATGAATCGGAAATATGGCACAAATTTTCTTCTTCCGGTCGTTTTCTTTTCTGTATCTGAGCCTCCGAAGTGCTTGTGTCGCGATAATCTCCGTCCTTCGGGATTCTCCCTCCATCCTGCTGAGCTGCAGCAAAATGACTGTACCTGAGATCAGTAAAAGAGAAAAGTGAATAAAAGCTGTGATGCAAAGTGACCAATTGCATTTAGATTTCCGAGCTTCCTTTTTGATCTCCAGTTAAAGGCCAAATCTTTTTTTTACTCAACCACAGAGATTGGACACTTAGTTTGCAGATTGTGATGGCCAATACATAAAATATATAAATATAATAAACGAATCAAAAATGATTATTAAGTTAAAGTGATCTCGGAGGGAAATTCACAAGATGGGTGGTCGTATTTATTTATTTATTTATTTATTAAGTAACGATTTGAAGCTGCAGCATTGATGTGGTTTACATGCATGAGCACATCAATACTTCTAATCCTGTTATTGTAGACTTTATACATTATTCCGAAAAAGGACCGTTCAACGTGAGATCTTTTTGGTTTTGATGTTTAAAATCATGTAAACAGAAATGCACAAAAACACAATTAGACACGATTAGACAATAAAAGCATTAATTTGCTATGTTTTGAATTTGTGGAGTTTTTCTTCACTGCAGCATCGCTGCTTTTACTGAAATAAAAGATGCTGTGCATCACATACTACTGCAGCAGAGGCATTAAATAACCACTGGCCTAGTAGCACATAAAATAAAAATAGAATAAAATAAAATTAATAGGCTACTATGTTAACAACAGGACAGGAGAGTTGTTTCCCAATTGTAAGTTTATGACAAATAACATTTTAATGGAGGCCACAACTATAACAACTGAGCTGGAAAATAACTGTAATTTAATCCGTGTTTGGCTATTTTAAGCGACAAAAGCAATTAATATTATTATTATTATTATTATTATTATTAGTATTAGTATTTATGCTCGTCTTCCTTTTATATTGCTGCTGTTGTTGTTGTTGTTTATTATGTTTATGCGGCTAAGGCTGCAGATGATTGGTGTTTTTTCTTTATAATCACATCCATCTGCTAAAATTCCCAGAAACCTGATATCACACAGGACTTTGCGTCAGTGGACTCGAACTGCAAAACACCAGAGACACACCAGACAAGAGACTGACATTAATCCGCCGTCTTTCCGAAGGAACAGTGTAACGGGCCGCCGTGCACGGCTCAGATTGGCCGTGCAGAGAGGCAGCAGAGCGGGGAAACAAATGTTCCCAGTTCCCAGAGAGATCCTGCGGGAAATCCAAACCGCCACTAATAAGTTATTATGGGGACACGCAGGGATTTCTTGTTGCACAGAGGGGGACGGAGGTCTGTCATCTCATACTAACTGTCCCCAAACTGACTGACATCTGCAATGAGATACACGCGTGCAGGGAGTTATTGTGTGTGTGTGTGTGTGTGTGTGGAGAGAAAACGTGGCCCAGCAGTGTCACCCATCACGGCCTCTGATCCGGGTTTTTTCGGTGGAGCAGGAAGTGTTTGATGCAAATAAGATAAGACTGTGTGGAGGCTGCAGAGCCTTTAAAACAACCTGCACTGACGACTCTGACGGCGGTGACGCCATTAAAGTCTCTCTGCAGCTTCGCACTTCTCCCGGTAACTTTAGTGCGGCCTTAATGAGGACGAACGCGGGTTAACGACCTATGTATTCGTGTTTCAGAGGCCAGGCCTGGGTTTCAGCAGAGAGGGGACAAAAAGAAACAATATTTACGACACTTTTAAGCATACATCACTTTGACATCTGTTCGTCTGGCACCTGGCACCCATTAGTATTAAATATGTCATTCAGCTCCTAATTTGGAGCTTTCTTTGTCCCACACCGAGGACACCGGGAGAAAACGGAGAGCTCTACCTTTACGTGGAATTTCCTTTGTGCAGAAAAGTGCAAATGGGGTGTTGATGCAGACCACACCGCCGAGGGGAGCGTTGAGTCCAACCTGGATTTTGGACTTTGGATTGAATTTCCTCATCCATTGAGATTCCTGCATGAGCGCAGAAACAGTCCTGCAATTAGTCCGCTTTCTGCGAAGCTATTAGATCAGTGGGTGTTCAGTGTCCTCAAAAACAAACAGAGTGATGTCATTGTCAGGGAGAGACGGAACAGAGCACCATGTTGGGGCTCTTTTAGTTTGGAGGAAAATGAACGCAGACGCTTTGGACGGATAGAAACGAGGGTAGCTTTATTTTCTGCAGTTTCTGGAATGAGTGAAGATTTCTCCAAACAGCTGAAAGGTGAACGAAGAGAGACTGAAGAGGAAGGATAACAGAGGACACTGTGAATAAGACCAAAAGGCTGCAGCAGGTTTCAGTTGTCCTGATGTCTCCCTGTTGGTCAAACTGTGTTCAGGAGGGTCAGTGATGCTGCTCACACACACACACACACACACACACACACACACACACACACACACACACTGGCCACAGCCTCTTTATTCCAAATACAGGGGCGCCATCTGATGGACGTTTTTTGCCTCACTTCGAGGCAGCAGCACCAACAAGTCCCAGCTCCAGCTCCCCACCACTCACTGCTGTGTGAGGTCTGTTAAATATCACTCATCTAAATTTACTGCTTCATCCTCTGAATAGCTCTGAATGCACGGTGAGTCATTGCTTCCCGAAATGATTTATTTACCTTGAATTAACTGATGAATTACGTTCAGTCTTTTTCTGTTTTCAACATTTTCATTCTACCTGTAAAAGTTAAAGGCCTTTGTCTTACAGTTTGTTTGTTTTTTTTTTTTTAACCTGAAGTAAATTAGTATTTAATGGGATGAAAACTCCTTGAAACACACGAGTTTTTGCAGGTTGTCCCATGATGGACACAGTGTCCCCTGAGTGCCCTCTGTCTCGGACCAACTCCATGATGCTGAGATCAGCGCCCCCCCCACGCCGCCTCTGTGCGGTCAATCCATGTGCACGATGGGTAAGAAACAAAATCTATATTTTCTTAATGTTTTTTCTCCCCACGTTTATTAGTCATTTTTCGTGTGTATGAAAAGTCAGCATTACTTATCAATTCCAGGCACCTTCGCTTTAAAATTCATCAACCCAAGTGACTGTGTCAAATGAGTGACTAATTTGATGTTATCAACGCACATGTCAGCCTCAGTGTGCAGGTAAAACAGCTTCCCTTTCCACCACAGCTGCTCAGTCATTCAGTAAGTAGGTTAACTCAACAACGGTTTGGCTGCCAGGTACAACTGTCTACGCTTCCTTAGTAATGTTACACCACAGGCTGCCAAGAAAGGCACGCAACAGGTACGGATTTTTCTGAGGAACTGTCATATGCTTGCCAAAAGAGGTGAATACAAAGAGTAGGATTGGCTCTATGCTGCAGCCAAACTCTTCTTTAGGGAGGAGGAGGTCGGTCTGTCAGTTTCTATAGGTGTCCTGTAGAGGGCAAGCAAGTATCAGACATGCCCAACGAAGCCGTGACAGTTCCTGGTCTCTGGATGTTGTCTGTGCTCAGACTGAAGGTGTTCTGTGTTCAGGATGGGAGCCCCAGCCTGCTTTATCTCCCCCCATGTGACCTTTCCAGAGAAAGTCTGCAGGCCTTGATGAGTCGACCTGTCAGTGAAACACTGACTCCTGATCAGTGCGGTTGTGAAATGAACATACAGCCATCATCTGATAAGAGGAGCTGCGGATTGAGTGATGTGAGTGGACTCAGTCCTTGTCCAGCTGTGTTGTAGCTTCTCTTTCTAAGACTATAGCAAAACTCAAGTTTCATCGACTTCTATCAATCTTTATTTAAAATTTTTGGGACAAAATAAAGAATAATATATAATTCTGATAGCGAAGCATCTGTCTTAATGTTCAAATACCTTTTCATACAGAGCTGATCATCCACCGTCCGACTGGCCTTCACGTCAACAGTGTCAGTCTGCAGCGGCGTCACTTTCAAACCTGCGACCAGCTCAAAGTAAGTGACTCACTCTCTCTCTCTTTTTTTTTTTTTTTTTTAAACAGACGTATGCAAATAATATCCTGAATCTATCCAACCTGAGGAATGACTGATCACTGCTGACAGCACACTGTTTGATCAGGATAAATAAGAAGTTATCATATAGAATCAATAATTCATCACGTTTGGGTTTTGGGTTTATATGGGAGGTTATAACTTCCATGATTTTTATCCCCTGTTAATGACTAAAATAATTTAAGATAAAAAAAATAATGAAATAAAATATCTAAATGCAGAAACCAATTCAAGGTCCAAAGAACAATGCAAGCTGAGAAGATGAGTTATTCCAGCTTCAGTTAACTCTTTTAAATCTGTTGCACTAACAGATTTTATCCATGTTGTTTCCTCTAACATCATAATATTCCTGCTAATGATCCAGAATGCGTCAACCTTTCCCCTCATGTTTTAACTGCTTTTATGAAAAGCCTTTCGGTACACACTGGTTTTTGTGTCTTAAAGCGCCTTTTAAACAAACCTGACTCTTTGACACACTTTGACTGAGCAGCAAACACACAGCTGCTGCTGCTCGGTCAAGCAGCCTCACAAGACCCCGGTTTACTGCAGAGAGGGACTAATGTGGCCGCCAAGTCATTATCCCCCCGCCAGCCCCTCTCCGAAATGCTAATGGTATTTACAGGACAGGGAGGGAAGGGCAGGTGCAGCTGCTGGACCATGATGCCACGCTGAGCCTCCACACGGCGCTGCACCGACTTTAACACAGGCCTCATTGTGGCTGTTAAGGTGATGAATAATCAGTCAGACTGGGCTCAAATAAACATGACAGGGATTTATCTCTCTCACTGGTTTACAGTTTGAGCTGCTGTTGTGTGTAGACCTGGAAGAGCAAAGTGTGGATGTCTGCAGGTGGTAGAGTGCTGCCATGGTGACAGTTTGGATGAAGGAGTTAAAGGGACAAACACGTCACGTTTAGTTTGTTTATTATGAGCTCGCCGCTTGTGAACACAGATCGCATCTTCTGCCGCTGAAAAAATAAAACCTGTTCACCACGTCATTAGTTCAGCTTGGAAGTGGAGGGTGGCTTAATGGAAGATCTGGATAAAAACTGATTTCATTCAGTCTTCTCAAAATCGAACTAGCATTTTGTCTGGAACGTACATGAAGTTTAAGTTTTTATTGAAATATCTCCTCACTGAGTATGTGGCACTTTCTGAAACTAAAATGAGTGAATGCTTCAGAATAAAAACAAAACAGGATGCACACAGCAAAGAAATATTGTGTGTATTTTTTTAGGAAATATCATAATCATATCATAATTGTCTTTCATTTTAAGAAGGGCACAGGAAATATTTCAATGCTGGTCAGTTCACGTACAAATATATTCTTAGCACCCACCATGCATCAGCTTATGTAAAGATTTCTGTCAGAAAAGTCTGGGAGAATAATTTGCCTTGATTACGTCAACATTTTACCACAAAACTGCTTCAGTTTCTTTAAGATCTACTACTTCTATCTCAATGAAAACGTTTGAACAAAAGTTAAAGTGCTGAACACAGGATGTGTATTAACTGGATGAAAAGTGCATCCCCAGTGTGGGAGCACTGGAGGTTTTCTGCTGATTTTGGCTGGAAGCTGGAGCAATGTATAAGAGTGAAGTGAAAAATCACTCTATCTGCAGGTGTTATGGTGGACAGGCTTTCCCTCTGCAGGCTGAGGGACAAACATCCAACAGAGGCAGCACCTTTTAAAACGGAGGGGGCTCCAATAATTCACATTTTCTATGTAGCGCAATTCCCGCTGGAGAGGAAATCAGTGTTTGACTGCAGGCAGTTGAGTCTGTTAAACATTCTCTGAGCTTCTGTGGTCACTCAGGTCTAATATGTTAAAACTGTCAGTTCAGCTGCCGGCTCCAGAACCATGTGAGAAAAAGAAAAATCTGCATTTGGCTGAGGAGGGATTGGGAATGGAGAGCTGAACAACAGAGTAAATATTTGGCAGTGGAGAGCTCTTGGGAGCTGCAGAGGACCCTCTCTGGTTGAAGCCTGTGGGTGTTAAATAGATTAAGGGGGCTGCTGGGTCATTGTGGACAGAGAAAATTCCCGCTCTTTGGACATGACTTTTCTTTGCCTTCGCGTTGTTTTTGCTCTCCAATCGAGTGCTCTCTGTAAAGCAGCCACTCCAGCAAACCTGCACTACTGTAATCCGCTGCTGTTTGTCAACCACTGTGGAGGCCGACCTGCTCAAAGAAATGATGCTTGGAGGAGGGCTGAGCCCTCTTTAATTTTACTATTCAATTTTATCTTCAGAGCTGCTTTTTTTTTTATTATTATTTTTTATTTATTTGCGCAGTTATATATTTGCGCGTAAAGCGCGTAAAAGTTCATTCATCTGAAGAAATACAATCTGATTTCGGTGCATTTCGGAAATATAATGCGGGTCATCGACTTTGAGCTCTGGAAACCTAAAAGGAATTTAATACGCCCTGAATCACATGTAATATTGCTCTGGACTATAGACTTGGCGGCAGTAGACGCAGAGCAGTAGATAGTGTCCCAGATCCCATTCAGCGCCATTCAAAACCATGACAACACGGAACAAGCTCGGATTTATCCTGCAAAGTTAAAGGACATTGTGCCGGGGCGTCAATCAGGCATTATTGCGGGACTGAACAAATGCAAAATCTTGACTGGAACAAATGCTTCCAACGGGTCTCGGACGCGGGGCTACATTTTCCCCTTTTGTTCCCCTCCTCTGGTTGGCATGTATTTGTGTTCCCTCTCGTCCGACCACCCAGGACGACTGGGGAGGCATGTCCACCACCAAGCACTCTCCTCCCCGGCCTCATGCGCCTCGCTGGAGTGGATAAGGACCGATATCAATATCAAATACATGGGGGAGCCAAAAAAAAAAAAAAAAAAAAAAAGCCCCCACATAAGGCTGGATTCACGCTTTGCATTTAATGTGTTTTATATGTCTGCAAAAACGAAAAGAAAAAGAGGCAGGACTGCCTGTGGGCGTCTCTTCGGGTAGAAGATGGTCTGCTGTTTTCCTGGAGGAAGGAAACAGCTTTTCCTCTTTTTAATTTTCCATTTGAAAATAATAATTAGAAAACACTTTGACAAACTTTGCATTGGTGGCCACGTCGCCCCATTAAAGTTCTGCACCCCGAAACATGATTAATTATAGATAATTAATCTTGATTACCAATGAATAAATCCCAGTCAGCAGTCATCAGTCATTTATTCACTGTCAGAGGATGAATAAAGCAGGTTTAAAACGGGCATAAAGCAATCATTAAAAAAAATGGTAACTTTAACTTCCATGTTTAGCAGATAATAAATATAATAACTATAAACACTAATTCTGGCCAACAACTGTAACTTCCCTCATAGAGACATTTTCAATATTGATACAGATTGGTTTGCATCATCTGTCCACAGGAAATCAGTTAAAACCTAAAAATTTTCCCAGAACTCCACAGAAGAGTTATAATGAAAGTTTGTAAAAGAGTAAATAAATAAAATCAGGGATGACATCAGTGTTATCGTTAGGGGCAAGAAAGGACGCTTCTGTTTCCGGAGCAAGTGTAAATGTTTGGGAATCCTGCAGGATCCAGAAACGTCATTTCTCACGCCTGCAATTAATGAATTAATGGGCCTGTAATAGACGTATTAGTTAAACCAACTCTGTCTAATTGCTCACTTTGTATGCAAATGTTGGACACGTTGTTTTTGGCGAGAGGATGGAAGGAGGGAGGGATGGGGGTTTGGGGTGGGGGGGTGGAGGGGGGGGGGGGGCGGTGATGGGACGGGCTCTGTTGTCAGTTGCCACCCAAGACGTGATTCAGCTCCAACAATTACCATTATCTGTCTCCCAGTTTGACGATACGGGACGAATCTGTAATGATGACGAGTGTTTCCTTCACTCATTGTTGAGCCCCTGAGGGTTTTTTTTTTTTTCTAATTCTGAGCCTCCACACCTTCCGTCATTGGGTGACAGCACTCCAGCCATTCAGGTACTCAGCGGCGGAGGAGGCTTTATAAGAGGCAGCCTTGTGTTTGCAGCTTTTGGAGTGCTGTTTGTGTAAACACTGAGCCCAGCGCACACAGAGCTGTTTGGACAGCGCGTAAAGTGGAAAGGATCCTCTGGGTGGGATTTAGTCTTCCTCCTCTCATCCCTGGACAGACTTTACTTTAAGCGCTTCTTTATTTCGGAGAAAACAACAACAACCACAACAACCCGGATTGAACGTAAGGACGCGCGATGGCTGCACCGACCAAGTTCAGCTTTTCCGTCCGGAGCATCCTGGATCTGCCGGAGCAGGATGCGGAGGCTGCCCCGCGGTCCTCCCCGGTATACTCCTCCTGCTCCTCCAGCTCGCCCTACACCTCCTGGATGATGGACTGCGACCGGAGCCCCTGCATGTGTAAGTGTCCAGGTGGATGATGCTGGATCTGATGGCTGTAATGTCTAAAATATATAGTCCATTCTTACCTTTAGACCTTTAATTTTAAATTACTATCCCGTATTTAGTTATGAATATTATTATATTATTAGATCCACCAACCTCAGGAGATTTGGATGGATGGATAGATAGATAGATAGATAGACAGATAGATAGATAGATAGATAGATAGACAGACAGCTAGATAGATAGATAAATAGATAGATAGATAGATAGATAGATAGATAGACGGATGGATAACTAATTAATCCCCTTTAGAGGAGGTTCTAACATACATGTGTATTCGCAGTTTTCCCCTCTGATTTGAATGATCTCTTATTTCTGTGGACCAACCTGTAGCCTCTTTATTTCTGCAGCCTCAGATGAAGGCAGCCTCGAGGCCTCGCCGGACTCCACCAAGCCGGACGACTCGTCCCTGCTGGACTCGGAGCCCGACAAGAGCAAAAAGAGCAAGAAGCGCCGGGTGCTGTTCTCCAAGGCCCAGACCCTGGAGCTGGAGAGGCGCTTCCGCCAGCAGCGCTACCTGTCCGGCCCGGAGAGGGAGCAGCTGGCCCGGCTCCTCAGCCTGACCCCGACCCAGGTGAAGATCTGGTTCCAGAACCACCGCTACAAGATGAAGAGAGGCCGGGCGGACGGCGCGCTGCAGGACGCGGACATCGCGCAGCCTCCGGTGCTGCGCAGGCTCGTCGTGCCGATCCTGGTGCGCGACGGGAAACCTTTTCACACCTGCCTGCTCGACACGGAGAAGGCCGGCTGTTTGCCCCCCTCCTCTCAAGCGGTGGCCTTCCCCCTGGCCTACCCGTCCCTCCAGCATCCCTCCCCGGTCGCACTTCCTCCCAGGTATCAGCACTTTCCCACCGCGCCGGCCTCCAGATTCGCCTGGAGAGACTTTTGGAGCGACTCGGTCCACTTTAATTCCTTCAAATGAAGGCCTCGTTTTAAATGCACAAACTCATTTAGAATTGCATCAAATGTTTTCTGAATGTTTAGCAAAAAAATTCGAGCAACTTAAACATTTAGATTTCCCCCCACTAGGTCTTATAGAACAAAATGTATTTTGCACATTTTATTTGGATATTTTTACGTGTTCTTTTTTAAAATGCTGAGTATATTTTTCTCATACACGGGCTTATTGGTGGAGCCTGTATTTTATATTATCCGCTGAGATAAAGTATTTGTATGTTTGGAAGTCGTTTAAACATATTTGGATAATTAACTTGTTGTTGAAGTTGCATAATGTACAGTAGGCTGCAGTAGGCGGTGATAGAAGTAGCAAAGCTATTATTATTATAGACTGAATGTTCTTCTCCTTCTTTGAAGGTTTTGCTGTGAAAACTGTTTAATTTGTGAACAAATTTATTAATAAAACCTCTCATATTTTGTACGATATGTTTCACAGTCTAATGTGCTTTAATTATTTTTTTTTTCGTTTTCAAAACAAACAAAAAAAAAAAAAACCTCAATCTTTTTCTAAAAACAAAACACAAACACATTTTAGGTGTTTTGAATTAGTTCAAATTCAATTAGTTTTTTTTCTTTCTCCAAAACCCAATTTAATACCTTGAACATGCTCAATTACAGGTTTTTAATCCGGTCATTTGTTTTAAAACTGCAGTTTGAGGCCTAAAATATATTGAATTTGCAAAATGTAAAATATGTAGCAGGTCACGACAGAGGCCCAGAGGCTTTTATGATGTTAAAAGAAACTAATTATGCACCCAAAAGCTGAGCAAACATTACTCCTATAGGGTCTGGATTTACTTAAGCATAAGAATACCCAGTCAACATTACAGCCTCTCTCACTATAGCACCCTGTGGTCGTCTGCGGCCGCGGGCAGCTTTTCACTTTTATACAACTGAGCTTTGTTATTCTGAGGCTATTAGTGGTATCTGTAAGTATTGTTTTATGTACTGTAAGTCTGAAGAAAATGTATTCCACGGTGCAACAGGCTGATTTAAAGGTGGAGAAATTACCTCCTTCCAGCTTTAATCTTAACTGATGAGCAGGAAAATGTCCTTTTGGGTATTTACTACAATACGCACTGTGTTATTTTGGGTACAGATTACAGGCAGCTTTTAAAAACTGTCTTCAACCATGAATTACTTCTCTAAAATGTGGACAAACACTGACAGTAGTGTTGATTTTCAGTATTCTTAGACATACTGAAATAGACCCGACTCGTTTTCAGGTCAGGTCACCTCACTTAGACGTTTCCAGTCATTTTTAGAGGATATTTTCTCATGATAAATATGCTTCGGCGTTTAAAATCATGTCAGTATTTCATCAGTGACGAGGGAGGTCTTCTGCTTTCACGCCCCCTATAATGTTGTTTGCTCGTCCTGTGACCCCGCAGCCAATCGTCCCTGTCACCTGGCCCTTTGTCCCACTCACTGGGGCCACCTTGTATCACATATGGAGGGGACTGGCCGAACCCCTCAGCTCGCTGCATCTCCCCTTAAACGGCCTTTTTGTCTGTGTGTCTCCCTGTGAATGGACCATTGTCCCCCATCCAAAAGGGACCGAGACAAAATCTTTAGTGTTTCAATTCTCGTGATGTTTAATCAGTCCCTGCGACAAATTTATGAGGTTTAACTGCACAATGGTGTTTTAGAGCATCTTGGGGTTTAAGGGTTACAAAGACAGGCTTTTAGAGGTTGCCATTGGTTTTTTAAGTTGGTCAGAGGAATTGTCTGAAAAGGATGGGCTGGTATTAGCCTGCCCATCCTATAGTTTTACTCACTGGTCTGCCCCGGGGCCCCTTTTAGAAAAGTTATAAGGTCCATGTAAACTAGGCCACAGGAGGAGTTTTAAGTTCCTGCGTATAACATGCAATATGTATCAGGTCTGAATCAGCTCCAGGCATTAGATGGAAACGTTGATTCTTTCCTCATCAAAACATTATCACAAATCTTTTATTGATGTTTGTTTATTTTTCTGTTGTATACTAAAGTTTTCCCAGTTGTTGGCCTGGACAGACTTTGTTGTGGTTCATTTCCTTTCTCGTCAGACAAAAACTGCCAGAATGTATAATACTGTACACACTATACTTACGCACATGCCCACATCTCTCAGTTTTTAGTTTTTATCAAAGTAAAGTTCGTCTCACCGGATGAATGTTATGCCTTTTTTTAGACGAACGGTTATATTTTGAGATTGGACCAATTTCTAAAAAACAAAACCCAAATTGGTCAATAGTGAAGCAGCTGATGTTACATTATTTGGAAGTGGAACTGATTTCTTGTCTCTCCTGGACGTGAGTGAGAGCAGGCGGAGAGAGCATTTATTCATTATTTATAGTGTTGGTGGTTTTCAGCTGAAGGAGGCTTAAGTTCACTCTGAATATTTACTGGTGAAGTCAAATATTCAGGGCATAACACACACATCCCATATGAAGAGTGGGGGGAAAAAAGAAAACTTTTTAAAGCAGCTTTTGATGTTGTTTGGGTGTTTAGCAGCATTTTAATATAAATCAATATAAGAAACTGACAAACCATTGAGGTGTTATTGTAGATATCTGGCCTGATTTATTCATTTATTTTAAATGAATCATGTCAGTGAGCTTTGGAGAAATCTAAGACTACATTTTAAACAATTTTAAGACTCATATGATTTAATTCTTAATCAAATGAAATCTTTCTTTCCCTTTAATGTTTATTTTCCAGGAATATCTACATTTAGATGCCAGACAGAAATCTCAGTCTCAGTCTCAGGGAGCAGAGGTTGGGACCTCTGTCAGCTTGGTAGTGAAGTTCTTCATGTGTCACATGTTGCATTTAGCAGCTATGTGTTTACACATGCAAATGTTGTTCATTCCTCTCGTTTAACTGTTGGACGAATGACGTGTCCCACCTCACTGATCAGTTCATATTTAGACACACGCATCGCTGTGCTCAGTAAAACTTTGAGGGAAGAAGTTGAGGCAGTAAAATTGTCATTTTTTGAGAATAATGAAGTTGTTAACACACACGCAGGGAGGATGATTTTATATGTCATCAGTGATTGAAAGGCACAGATCATGATCACAGTCATGCATGAGCTTCAGTCCTTCAGTTTCAACACAGGCTGCGTCGCACATTTAAAGATGTCACAATGGATGTTCCTAAAATAAGATGGCAGCATGTGAGTGCTTAATGTGAAAGCAATACAATAAGACCATGTCTTATTTTTAGTTATACCTCCTAACTGGTGCAACACTTTTTAAATTCTAACATGTCTTACTGAATGCAGAATCCCTTTATGTAATCCCCTTTAGCCTGCAGCTGTCATAGGTAGCAGACAGTGTGTCAGCGGTGAACAAGCTTTATCTTTAATAACACAATTGTATATTATACATGCTACTATAAACTATATCCCATAAGGACAACCTGGGAAAAAACAGCTGGGGTTGCAGATGGGACACAGTTTTTGTTTTTGTTTTTTTTGGCCATTTGAAAGAAAGATTCGAAACTCAGCCACTTCCTCTTAATGGACAGAAAGTTAAAGGAAAAAACAACTTTCAATGCAAATAGACGTTTCTCCTATACTTATTTCTATAAAATAATTTTATACAAATGATCATGTTCTATGGTGATATTTTTGAGTCCGTATCACCAAATTGTTCTCACATTTTTAATAGATGCCTCTGTTGTTGTTGTTGTTGCTGTTTTGGCTCCTGGCAGCTTTGTAGGTTCGTTTGTTTTATGGGTAAACTGAGAATTCAGACTGTGAGCTGAGTTTGAGCTGGAAATGAAATAAGACAGTGAAGAAGGGCCAATGAAAAAGCGGTTTAAAGCGGAAGTTACTGTGAATTACAGCGATGTGGGCAGTTTCCCATCCTCTGCAGATAAAGTCTTTGTCGTCTGTGATCCATCTGTCCACTAGATGGCGGGATAAGACTCGGTACTATTTTTGGGAAGCATGCTTTCTCACCTGTTGTGGTGATGCGAGCTAAACACAGTGTAGTTGTGTGGCTGAGGGCAGCCGGTCTGCCCACTAGGGGTCGTGCTTCACTGGAAAATCACGACGTGTGATTTACTCGTGTGATGTTTGGCAGCTGCTGAAAGATGGCCGCTGCCCTCAGTGACTCCATGCGTTCATGTTTGCTCAAAGGTCAGGTCCAGTCCCCCAGGAGGTACCCAGCTCTTCATGATGGAGAGTTTGAGAGTTACAAAGAGTTAAAACAAACAAACAAACAAACAACAGCAGCTGTCTTTTGTAAAAAAGAGAATATTTGGTTCTGGGTTGTGTCATAATGAGGGAAGGCAAGTGGTTGTTATTCATTAGTACCACTTATTGGTTTTTATTGGTTTTCACTTGAAATATAGAGTAAGAGAGAAAGAAAGAAAGAAAGAAAGCGATGCGGTGATGTGGACTGATAAATCACACCCAGTGTCCAATTTGTCAGTGTGTCTTTTGTGACCTCCTTCTCAACTTCAGATTTTTTTTTTCCCTGCAGCTCATTCTCTGCTAGATCAAGAGCTGTGAGAGTTGTAATGAAAGAAAACTGGAAAAAGTTTGAAGGAGAAAAATCCTCAGGAGGGGAGAGTCCATCTCTCATCGGACCGTGTTTGTTCAGATAACACCTGAGACTGTAGACGTATACAGGATATGGTTAATGATCTTTGTAAAAAGCCTGATATTCAAATTCATCTTAAAAGTTTAAAACAAAAAAAAGCACTTTTTTAAATCATGCATGGGCCGAACAAAGCCAACATGTTCCAGCTCACTGAGAGGCCTTCATCAGGAAGTATGTAGAAGGAAGTCCAGGTTAGGATGTAGCATCAGCAGATTCTGTGGAGAGAGCCAGATATTTTTGGAAACAACAAAGCTTGGGAAAGAGCCACAACCTACTCACTTCAAAAAATGTGTATTAATTAATAATATCTTGGCAGTGGAAAAGGAAGGCAGTCTTTTTTTTTTTTTTTTTAAAGCAGCTTAATGGTCAGAAAAAAAACAAAACTGAGCTTCAGTGGAAATATACCGCTGTTTTGTTTTGTCTTTAAATATATATGTTATAATGCAGCGTGGTGATGTGTGAAGTCTAAATTCATAGTAAACAAACTGAGATATTTTGCACAAAAAGGTTCAGAGTTCAAACCCTCAGTAAGTTACAGATGCTGAAGGAAACAGTTTTATAACTTCAGGCCTGGACCTCATATCCCCTTTTAAAGTGGGATTCAAATATTACATGGGCAAACTGGAGAAAACTAACGATAAGATCTTCAGACAATAATTTATTACTTCATATCTGCCACCCTCAGACACAAAGGGCAGTTAGTGAGTGGATTTTTATTTATTATTATTTTTATAGATGAAGAGTGACATTTGATTAGAGACATTTTTATCCTGTTTATGTTCATGTAAATATCTGGACAGGAACATTTTTATTCCCTTATTAAAAAAACATAATTGGTAAATAATAACAATTGAAGTGCTTTCCCTGCTACTCCTAAAGTTGTTCCGCGGATTATATCATGCTTCAATCAGTTCATAAACAACAACCTGGAGGCTGGATAACAATGGCTCAGTAGCCCCATACCCTGCACTTCAGTGTCCTCATTATTCTGAGGAATTAGCCGGAACATTTGGACTAATTGGCGCTAATTGACCGTAATTGCTGTGTGCCAGAACAGGGAAAAGGTGCTGATTAAGAAAGTCTTGTGAAATTCCGCAATTAAGGAAGGCATAAGCATGGATTTACCTTGGATTCAGACACTGTAATTTTAATTGCCTGCGATTATATGGCCTGTGAATTATACAACCGCGCATCGGCTGTCATCCAAGCAATTTATTTAAAGTGTAATATTTAGCCTCGGACTATGTGGTAATATAGCTTCATTAAATATAATTGGGAGGGGGGGTGTGTGCAGGGCTCTTTAAATTGGACCAGTGCATCTGAAAATAGTGCAGACAGAGAAAGGCGTCCAAACGTGCAGCCTGCAAAAGTGAGACTGATGATGCTCGTGACGAACTGTCTGCGATCTGCATGCCGCTGCAGGTGTGTGTGTGTGTGTGTGTGTGTGTGTGTGTGGAGTCAATTTACATGGACTTGACTTCACACACACAGGCCGCATCATCAATAATTGGGGTAAAAAAACAAAAAAAAAACAAACAAAAAACAAAACTATTCAAACACAAGTGTCCACGGATTTGTTTCCGAAATGAAATGTAAAAAAAAAAAAAGTGTGTTTTTTGGGTCAACGGGGACTAAATGAGATCACAGTGAGACAGCCGAGTGTGTCTGCCACCAGAAGACGCTGTGTTTCTTTAACTCCTGTAAGAGGAGACACAGGCACAGACTTCAGTCAGGAGCTGGTGGCATCTGCTGCTGCTGCACGACTCACATTAGACCTCCAGACCAGACTTTTACCAAAACCAGCTGATTTCAGATATTAGTCGCTTTACTGTTTGCCACAGTTTCAACTCCGGTATGACCCTGACATCCTCAGATTGTGTAAGTTAGAAGTTATTGCATCGATTTTCCTTCTTCGTTGCTTATTTTCTCATATTATGTGTCAATAATTTTGTAACTTGATTAATAGGACAGGGGGGAAAAAAGCGAAATAATGACTTTTCCTTTATATTCATCTCTCGACTGACGTTTAAAATAATCCGAGATTTATGTGAAAAAGTTGGAGACTGTAAATGTATTTCCAGTGTAAATACAATAATAATAATAATAATAATAATAATAACGACCAATCAGTTAAATATAAAAACCGGGTTTTTTGTGGTAAAATTATTGTTTTAATATTATTTAAAAAAATCCACCACCACCACCAACAACAGCACAAAAAAAAAAAAAAAACAACCTAAAGCTTGGTGTAGAAACAGAAAACTCGGCTGTTAATTTCCTGCAGCGCTGGTTGGGGAAAAAAACCCCACAAAATCTTCTGTTTCTGCCTTAAAATGTCAGAAGTGAGATGTGATTGAGTTACTGCTGTGGCTCCTTGAGCATTAAGGCAAGATGCTACTGAGGGCTACCTGGAGTTGTGCTGCAGGAGAGCACTTGAACACCGTTAACTTCACATGAGAGCTTCTCCTGCTTCAGACTCTATTTTGGTTTTGTTTTATTGTTTTTGTTTTTGTTTTTTTGTTTTTTGTTTTTTTTGTAATCAGGTTTTTCAGAGAAGTGTGTGCATGTGAATTTAGGTAACACGCCGCCTGTGTCCAATAATATCAAAAGAAAGGAGGAAAAAAAAAAACAGGGGGGGTTAATCATTTACGCAGCCACTTAACACGCGGATGTGTGTTTATTTACTTATCATATCAGTCAATTTCCCTCCCCGCAAGTGCACTTTTGCATGTCTGAGTACGATAAGGCATAACACAAACAATCCTGTAATCACTGGAGGCCTCTCATGGCCATTAAAAGTCAGTAGTTCAGCTGAGGAGTGGTTCTCCAACTCTCAAGTCCATATAGGCCTCCTTTCATCAAGAGGCCCTCGTAAACATCACTACAGTTAATAAAGTGTATTGTGGTCACTGCAAACTCGAGGTGCAGCCGCGCGGCAGCAACAAGTCACCAACTCCAGACGCGGCAGCGGCGGGAGCGGCAGGTGCGGCAGGAGCGGTGCGGCAGGAGCGGTGCGCCCGGGATACCGCGCTCCTCCGCCGCCGGCACCGACGTTTCTGACCGTGAACGGGGCTTTCTGTTATTGTTTGCCGGAGGGGAGCACATGTCTTGTAAGTGAAATCACGCTCGGCGAAAAAGGAGGCTAGAGCTGTTTTGTATTGTTGCGGATGCCCCGCCTCTGATGGTAGCCTTAAACCTGGCACCAGGCTAAAACAAACCAAAGCCAGCACAGAGCTCCCACTCAATCCAATTAAGGCGGACTTGAGGCGCTCTCCTACGTGTTCATCTACCAGGATCGACGTTGAGACAACAGGAACCAGAGGGGCTTTGGCCAAAAAAAAAAAAAAAAAAAAAAAAAAAAAAGAAAGAGAAGGAGAGATTGCCTTGCCTTCTAATTTCTCCCTCTCCAGCCCCAGAACAATGTCGATGAGCCCTAAGCATACGACTCCTTTTTCTGTTTCCGATATCTTGAGTCCCCTTGAGGAGAGCTATAAGAAATTAAGCATGGAGAATAACAACTTGGGGGCACCTCTCACTTCTTACCGGCAGCCGCAGGTTTCTCAGGCGGCGATGCAGCAGCACCACATGGGCCATAATGGGACTGTGTCTGCGGCTTACCACATGACTGCGGCAGGTGTTTCTCAGCTGTCACACACGGCCATGGGGGGCTACTGCAACGGCAACCTGGGCAACATGGGCGACCTGCCGTCCTACCAGGACGGCATGAGGGGCAGCGCCACGGCCACCGGCTGGTACGGAGCCAACCCGGACCCGCGTTTCTCCACCAGTGAGTATCCCCGCACCTGCACACGGACTCCGGCTGTGGAGGTCCGGGCTCACGTTCAGCGCGTTCCTGTGTGGTGTGTGTAAACTCTGCGTGTTTTTGTGCAAAAAAAAAAAAAAAAAAAAAAGGTTGAGGAAGTTTAGATTTTCCTTTCCTTAAAAAAAAAAAAAAGACAAACTAAATCAAAACGTCCGAGAGGATTTAATCCCCGCGTGCAACATCTGGAAAAAGTCTCGTCAGAAGAGTCCTTTATTTATAGTCACTTAGCGCTTCCATCACACAAATCCAACAGAAATATACTTTCAATTCTGAGCTTTTCCTTCACTTGCAGATTGATAGTGTTTGCTAGATGAGTTATTAATGAATGTGGTTAAATAAGGGCACCTGCTTCTTTGGGGAATAATAATGTGTATTTCTGCTCAACAAAATGCGGATACTGAAGTGTTGGACTTATTTATTTATTTGTTTGTTTGTTTAGGAAAAAAAACCTGCCATGAAAATAATTATCGTGGTTTTAATTTCATAGGGTCGTGCTAGTTAATCATATTGCTAGTTCTGTCAAACCAAAAGTGTCCAAGTCTAGAACTACATTTTCACTGCTTCATGAAAAAAAACTAATTTCATTGTCTCCGTGCTCCGCTCCTTTAGTTTCCCGCTTCATGGGCTCGTCGTCGGGCATGAACATGGGCAGCATGGGCAGCCTCGGCTCCCTGGCAGACGTGGGTAAAGGCATGGGCTCTCTGTCCAGCACCCCGCGGAGAAAGAGACGGGTGCTGTTCTCCCAGGCGCAGGTCTACGAGCTGGAGCGGCGCTTCAAGCAGCAGAAATACCTGTCGGCGCCGGAGAGGGAACACCTGGCAAGTATGATCCACCTGACCCCGACCCAGGTGAAAATCTGGTTTCAGAATCACCGGTATAAGATGAAGAGGCAGGCCAAAGACAAGGTGTCCCAGCAGCAGATGCAGCAGGAGAGCGGCTCCTGCCAGCAGCAGCAGCAGCAGCAGCAGCAGCAGTCCCCGCGGAGGGTGGCCGTGCCGGTGCTGGTGAAGGACGGGAAGCCGTGCCAGGGCACCGGACACACGCCCACGTCCTCCGCACAGACGCACCATCAGCAGGGAGCCAATGTCATGATCATGTCCAACAACACGTCCGGTCTCGGGCAGCACCAGAGCCAGCAGGTGGGAAGCACAGGTCACTCTCCAGATTTGGCACCGCACTCCTCCAGTCCGCCGTCACTGCAGGGCCAAGTGGCCGGCCTCTCCCACCTCAACTCCCCCGGCTCAGAGTACGGCTCGGCCCTGCAGTGTTCAGCCCTGTTATACGGCAGGACGTGGTGACAAGAGGCGCCGGCTTTGATTTAAACAAACAAACAAACAGACAAACAAACCACCCAACAACAACAACAACAAACAAACAAACAAAATCATCAACAAAAAAAAAACAACAACAACACAAACGATCCCCGTCAAGACTTCGACAAGTTTCACTGTAAATGTGCGCATTTGAAAAAGAACCGAGTGAAATCGATGCAGCTCCTCTTGAATTTTCACCTTCCGGGGAGGAAGTGTGGAAGAAACAGTCGTCCAGAAAACTGCGGATTGGGAAAGTTCTTTGGGATTTATTTATGTAAATTATATTGAGAGAAAGGAAGAATAGGCCGCATTAGACGGAGACAGTGAACCCGAACAGGGAGGCACGTAGATCACGGGACTGCTCATCATGGGTGCTGTCAAAGTCACTTTCGCAAGCACAACACAAACAAACAAACAAACAAGATGACTCTGATTTATAATAGAATTTAATGTAAGCCGTAGATCTAGCTTGTATATTTCTGTAAAAGGTTTGAATTTTAGCTATCTGTTGTACAAAGTTTTTGACGCTATTGCCGGTTTGTTGTCGTTTCATTGGTATTTGTACGTTTTATTTCTTTGTAACTTATATAGATATTTGACTTACTACAAAACAGTCCTATTAATAAATTATGGAAACATGACAGTTAAGCTTTTTATTGTGAAATATGTCAATGCAGTGTTAAACGGCGGAAATAGCGCTTTGGACGAAAACAACTACAGCTTATTATTATTACTTCGTTTTCGATTGAATCAGTCTAGTTTTCTTTTTAAGGAGGTGATCTTAAAATATTTATTATTATTTATTGCTGCATGGTTTCATTGTGCTGTTGCTGAATAGCCTTGGTTCAGCCTTTGGCAAGATGACAGAATTAATACTATATATATCAACACCCGGGCTCTTATTGTGACATGACAGTTAAACAATGGAGCCTATTTTTCGGTTTTATTTTCCAACAGATCTCACACACACACACACACACACACACACACACACACCTCTTAGTCTTGTCTCTCAACGCTGCAGCTCACACAAGCAGAGCAAACTCAGCCTTTATGTGCCTTTTTCTTTTCTCATTCTTTGTGTGTGTGTGTGTGTGTGTGTTTTCTGAGTGAGTCAGAAAGGTGAGGTTTCTCGGCTCCCAACATCAAACACCAGCGCAGCTCAAAGGGCAGCTTATCGATGAGATCTCTGACCAAACACCGCGATATTCTTCTCAAATAACCGGCGAGGCGAACTATCAGCTGCTTTATCAATAATCAATCAGAGCGACTGAAAGGAAACGGCTGTTTGGCTGCGGCGTCAATAACAAACCAGCACAAACATGTTACAGGCCTGAAGTTACATAACATAGCTCCAACATCTATTTTTTTTTTTTTTCCTTTTGGTACAGTTATAAACACACAAACACAAACAATCATGTTGTTTAGGTTCCCAGAAGGTGAACGCTGTGTAAACAAAAAGCAGTCTATAATAATCATCAGGGACTATTTTTCCCGCCGCCTATCGGAGCTATAGGTCTTAAATGGTAAACAATGTGGTTGCTAGGCGACAGAGATAACGACAGGTGATTTTCTTCTTCGGTGGAAATCAGGTTGTTTTCAGTCCACCGCCGTCACGCAGTCCCAAGGATGTCATTTTAAATAGTTTCACTCTGGATAAGATACAATCCGACCTGAGGGAATTTATCTCGGCTATAGGCATTTTTTATTACTATTATTTTTACCCCAGATGTATCTATTTTTTTTTTTTTTTAAACACAAAACCGTTTCTATTTTCTTGAGCTTTAACCTCCTGACATTATTTCTGTTCTTGGATCTAAAAGCCCTAAACTATTCTATTGACACCGCTCCTCCTTTTTATTTGAAATTTTAAAGCTGAAATAAGAACAGAAAGTACATTTACGGGCTCGGTTGATTTATCATTTTCTACTGACTACTGGAAAAAAAAGAAAAATTAAGCTGCAAATCAAAAAAGTGTCAGGTTGAGCCTGTGTTGTCCGACAGTGACGGCTGCATTAACCCTGCAGGCCTGTTGGCACCTGACTCCTATTTCCCCACCTAATGTCTGCCTTTTACATGGGATCACTGCTTTTGATTGGGGGCTTGATCGCTTTTTATCCCCTCTCTATTTTTCTGACATTTTTCGCAATCCAGGCTGCCCCCCCCCCCCCCCCAAAAAAAAAAAAAAAAAAAAATCAGTTTTATTCATAACTGTACTGTATTTTGATATAAAATTAGATTCTTGCGTTATCGGTCTTATTTATCCACGTTTTGGTGTTAATGATATATTAAAATATGCGTTTCTCTTCCGAGGAGAGCTTTCAAACCCCGCAGAGGTTTGGGAAGCTATTATGGCAGCGGCTCGGACTCCGCAGCAGCTTCTTGGCTCTTACCCTGTAGTCTGCTGCTAAAAGCATGTCATTTTACTGCATTGAATACATTTGGGCGAACTTTTTTCTTCTTTTTTTTTTACCTGCAGCTTTCAAACTGCAGTACATTTTTATTTTGGTTTATTTTTATTTTCTTTTTTTTATCACAAATAAGACTTTCACCAAATTAGGAACCTAAACTCATAGTTTTAGGCCACCAAGCAGCCCATCAAAAAGCCCTTTTGGAGACTTTTAAGTGAAATCTTACCAGCGTCAGAAACTATGTTCTATTAAGCTGTTTTGCAGAGCTGGTTTTGTTTGGAAGAGAAGTGAGAACTCTGGGATTACATTAACATGTCTTTGGCGCGGTGTGTGGTCTTTGTGTGCCGCTTGTAGCTGTTGAGAATGACTTGTTCGGAAGCGTGTGTGCTCTCATCGCTCTCTTTTGTCGAAGCCCACAGTGCAACTCCCCAAGTCCTCCTGGCTTTATGGTGGGCTGGTCTCCATGAACCCCAAGCAATTAGTCCCTAATCTCAAGGTAATCATGTTTGAGTTAGTGACTAGCTGCTGAATTTTATTCGCCTGTTTAGCTCCAGTATCACTTTTGGGATCATATTTAGCAGCCGGCAGCTCGGTGTTATTTACCAGTTGAATGAATTTACAGTTTAAGGGAATATAAAATACGGGCGAGATATAAAATGTGTGACTGCAACAGAATCCAGCAATACAGTTTTGGTTTATTCATAAAAAAAATGTTGCGACCCCCCCTTTCGTCAATTACAATGAAGTGACATTTAATTCTTTTTTGTTTTTTTTTTTCACGAAAATTTAGACATTTTATGTTCGTTCCCACTGCATAACAGAAACAGGGAGTTCATATTTCATATTGTAGTGACCTACTCAGGATACTTCAGGATTTTAATACGTAGATAATTGAACTCATTGATATTTTTGCAATGTTGGTTGTGTGCAATCTGGCACCATGGCTGTAATGTCTTTCTTTCGTTTCTTTTTTTTTTTTTTTTAAATAAAAACCTTACGTATCTCAAACATTTGAGGTGACGTAGTAGACACATTTTGCATTACGGAATCCAATTATACATTTAAAAAGTGTAGCTTGGATATTAAGACACTAGGAGTACTAGACCTGCAACAAGTAAAATAAAACCAAGTGCGTCTCTTTTGATCTGATTAATTAATATGTAGCAGATGTGGAATCGTGACTCCTGACATAAGGTCCAGTTAATGAATATATGAAAATGTGAGGAGCATTCACACTGCTATGTGGTTTGCGTGCATAATCTGAACAGTGGATTTCAGTGTGTTTCTGTTTTTTGTTTCATTTATTTAAATGTGTAGCTCGAGCGTGTCTGTGTCCGCTGTAGTTTTTTATAATAATAATAATGATAATAATAATAATAATAATAATAAAATCGTGTCAGGGATGCAACAGGATGAATCTGGTGCTGTCCACGGTGCTGAAATAGATATATAAATAGAAAATCAGCACAGAGACAGGAACTTTAAACTTAAATATTTGTGTATCAAGTCAAAATACTATTTAAATACAAGTTTCTATATTGTTACAATATTTAGAAACTTTACAGCGCTATTTTTCCAAAACGATTTTTTAAAAAGACAGCAAACATAATAACTGTGTTTACAAATAGACTTTTCTTCTTTTAAAACACACCCTGTCTTCTTTCTTGAGTTCCTAAACATTTTATTGCAGGAGGCCTGAGAATTCATGTGCGTTACAAACAGGACAATTACGCAGCTATACGGCAATCACCCCCTTTGGTAAATGTTATTGTCAGCTAGCAGCAAAAATCTTTAATTGTCCGACGTTTATCTGCTTCTTCAATCCATTGTGCAAAGAGCGCAAACGAGGGTCATTTGTGAACAGAAATACTTTGCATGCAAAGCGGAGCACAAGATGCTGTAATACTTGACCTTTCAGCATAATTGTTGCAGGCATGAAATGCAGCATTCAGAGCTGGCTGAGTGGGGTCTTTTCTCTCTCTCTCTCTCTCCCTCTGATGAACAAAGCGCATTTTATACATCTTCGGTATTCATTTGGCTTTGTTTCTTTTGAAGAAAATCTCTCTTGGACTGGCTGCAATTTATCTTCATTTTAATAATGCTACTGAGGCGGAAAAAAATAGGCTGAAGACTTCAAGGTGGACCTTGTACTTATAGCCTGAGAGCAAGAAAACTTGTAAATGTTTGTAAATGGACGTGTTTCTCATTTTGACATGGCAGGATTTTTTGGCTTAATGTTACTGGACAGCAGGCTTTCAACATTCTACTCAAGGACACTTCAGGAGGACAGAAGCTGTTGGAGACTGGATGTTCTCCCTGAACCCTCCACACCACATTTCAAGAATTTTTTTGTTAAAGTGAAAGTGCTCTCTAGAAATAGTTTATTCGTCCCTCACTCGTCCTTTAGAATCGCTCTCTGCTGCAATCAAAACAATCGTCAAAACCATAGAAAAGTGGATGAAGAAGTTTAAAAATCAAAATGATAAAAGATATTTAAAAACAGTATTTGTTTCACCAGATTGCCAAAAGCAAGAGATGCAACTTAGGTAACTGTGCACAGAGTCTTTTGTTTGTCTGGCAACTTATTTGACAAAATAATTCCAGGCTGTAAGAATTTAGCCTTCATCAGAAATGTCGAAGATACATTTTCATTCTAGTTGGCCAAGTGTGAAAGATCATAGAAGAAAAGATTTTCTGCATGAAGATAACCACTGAATAGGAATATGGCCTTTTGTTCCCTATTGCTGAAGCTACTGTTTTCATTCTTAAGCATTTAAGCCTTTTAAATGCGACGCAACTAGTTTGTTTTTGAACTATTTGTTGCATCTGTATTTTTCATTTTAAAAGAGTGTAGTTTTTGTATTATAGTTTGTTTTTTTTTTTTTTAGGTTTGTAGGTAAAATAACATTGGTTGAAAAAATATTCTTCAAGAAGGGTGTCATCTGCATAGAAGTTAGTCATAGTGAAACGTAGGTCAGAATTTTGTATGTTTTCTGCTTAACTTCTGACCTATTTCTGGGTGAAACAGAATATGAGGGTGTGTGAAGTTTTTTGGATGAATGTGTGATTTTTATTGCTGAAAAGTGGGCATAGCTCAGTATACCGACTGTTCTCCTAGCTACCAGAGTGTTGATACGATGATATGATATGATAGTATTAAGCAGTAGCTAAAGTAATACGTCTGTGATGACTGCTGAGTTCAATAGTGGTCATCACAAATTTTATACAAATCTTTTAAACACATCTAGCATGTGATAAAGTAAAAATAAAAATTAATTTCATCAGATAAAAAACTGTGGAAAAGAAATATTTTTCATTTCACTGTGTGGTGCTCACCAGGATGCCCTACTGTACCTATTTGGTGAAAGTTTTAAAATATGATTGCCATTGTACCAAAATAAGAAAAAAAAAAAAAAAATCCAAAGATAGAACGCTTATCCAAGTGTTCTGTATTTAAAATGAGAAATGAACAAATCCGAGAACTGATCCCAGAGGAACCTCATGTATGTTGAAGTGGATCTAAGCTGCCAGCAGTGACAAAGACTGATTAATGCAAGCCTGGGAGGGTTTAAGCCAGTCAGAGGGATGGGATCTCTTTGTTACCCAAAAAAAGCACATTTTTTTAGGAAAAAAAAAGAAGAGTTATGCTTCTCCCCCTAGTGAACACAGACTTAAATGTTTCATTAGTGTGCAAGTTATGTGTATTTCTAGGCAGAGAGGAATTTTGGAGCAGAATAACTACTTAGAGCATTAGCTCATGTAATTTGTAATTGTTGTCCTGGTAGATATTTCTTACAGTTTCCAACAAAATAGCTTCACATTTTCACTCAAAGTCAAAGTTGAGTAACCATGAGTTACTTAGTCCTGACCAGTTAATCGAGGCACAAATTTGAATGGTGAAGTGAGCTCAAGTCGCATTATACCTCTAAAATTCATACATCAGCAGTTTTATTTCTGAATTGGTTAAAAAAAGGGGAGAAAATGAATATTTGACAGAAATAGGTTTTCAGATATCACAAATGGTGAGGCTTGTACAGTAAATGAAACATCACTCATGTACAATAATACAGTAATCTGCTCTGTGAGGTCTGGCAGTGTTGGCAGTCATACTCAAACCATTTCAGTCAGTTGTTGATAGGCTCTCTTCGTCTGAAGTAATGAAGTAGTTTCCTGGCTGTGCCCAACTAAACTAATGCAAGTGCTTGCATTGTCATCATTCAGCTGTGTGTGTGTGTGTGTGTGTTGATGTACAGTTTGTTCTCAGTAGACTGAGTTTTAGTTTCATATAATGGAATTGGAAATTAAATGAAATTTACTATATGGATTAGTTAAAGTTTAGAAGGGGAGCGGAGATTAAGATGAGAAAAAATATATTAATATGAATACTTGGTTCTGTGATGGCCCCCAGAAGGAGAGAATACAATTTTGTGTGTGTGTGTGTGTGTGTGTGTGTGTGTGTCTTAAACATGCCAATTAAAGGAGGCTGGCCTAAAGCGGAGTTGTCATGTCTGTGTACAGTACCAGCAGGAGTCCTTTAGAAACCAACGAGCCATCACTAACCCCGTTAACAGCAGAGCCTCCAGGCCGACCCAGGTCCTGCTCGGTCTACAGGCCTGCAGCAATAACTTCTCTATTTAATGTGGGTTTGAATAGCCTGAGGCTGTCTCTTTCAAATGACAGGACCTGAGGTGAACCTAAACTGACGTAAACACAGCGGCTCTTCATATGGGCAGATTACAGACAGAGAGGCAGCATGCTGTGGGAATATGAAGCACTGTGCTCCTGTAGATTTCAGATGCTTTGTCACATTTTTATTTTTGACAACATGCTTTCCCAACTTTCCTCTCCTGCTTCACTAAATTTCACAGGGAAATGTCCTTTATACTCCACCACGTGTATTTGGCAGTTGGACTACGTTCCAAAACTTATCTCAAATTTAATGACCTCTGATTAAACTGTTACATCGAGATGAAATGGTTCAAATGTGCTCTTGTGTCTTGCATGACATTAACACCAAACTGACAGGATGGGTGTGCACGAGGAGTTGGGCTGCTCATATTTGTGCACTTTGAGTTGCCCAGGTTTTGTTGGTAACACTTTTCTAAGTCACTTTTATGTGAAATTTGGAAGAAGGGACCTGATTCTTATAGCGCTGTTTTGCTAAATAAATGCTGTCAGTGCTTTCTTCACCCCTGGTTGATGCCGTAGCATGAGAATGAGAGTGACATAGTTTAGTGATAATATAAACTTCAACAGATAAAAATACAAAAGTGGTGGTGGTGGGGGGGGGGGTCGTTTGTAAAAATAAATGAATCAGGAAACTTTGCTCCCAGTAAACTGGTAAAACTTGAAGAACTCGTCCTGTAATGGTTTCTGCAGTCGGTCCATTCTTCAGTGAGACTGAATAGTGGGGTACGTCTCTTGGCAGACCAAAAAAAAAAAAAAAAAAAATTCCTTGAATGTTGCTACACAATAAGCAATCAAGATCCCAAAGCCTAGACATTTGACAGCTTAATGAGTTCAGGCTGCAATCACTTTAAGAGAAGGCCTGGTCCATTATAAACCCGAGCAGAGCCTATATGAGCCGGGCTGGGAAAAGGGACTGCTCGTCCATTTAACTCACAGCAAAGATGCACATAACTACAGGTTTATAAAAACACAGGGTGGAGGTGGATGTAAATAGGTCCTGTAATATTAGGACCTGTTGAGACTCGTGTGTTTTGTTCTCCAACCGCGGAGAGGGAGGGGTGGGGGTGATATTTGCCCCCCTAATGAAATATGTCATTACGAGGAATTCATGTGACACAAAAGGGGCGACAGTCAAAAATTGCCCCACTGCTGTTCAGTAATTATATAGTTTGCCCTGGCAGCGCCTTCAGGCAGGTGGCTGGTCCATCATGCAAATGGCTTGGCTGTGCCGACATAATTAGCCGCTGCAAGCCGCTTAAATTAACAATTAGGTAACGTGCAATTCTGCTCACAACGCAGTAGTTCCTCCTTTTTAGGCCAATTGTCACTGTATGTTATTCCGGGCGGTGAAATGCTCAATAGGATACATCCTATGTGGTTTCTCACTCGGTCAATTTGCAGGCTCAATGGACGGAAATCGACAGTGGTAAAAAGGCTTATGCGCTATAATCCTCCCCCAAAATGCGCGTCCGCGTCGGAGACTCGGGCCCCCGCGGTCAAAACACATCAGGCTGACAGGCAGCTCGATGTGGGGGTGTCAGGTGTTGATGGCTTAGGGGGGAGAAAAATGGCAGTTTTAACAGAAAACAGCGGTGTAAGTGAGAGTGAATCGGACCCGGAGGCCTCACGCTGCGTCTCAGCCGGCCCGAAGAGGTTCTGCTTTTCTAACCTCTCCACCGATCCCCCCTTTGCAGCCGGCGTCCTAAACACTGTTGCCTTTCTGCAGGCCAATCACGGCCCACCCACCGTCTCATTATTCTCGCTGCCCTCCGACATGACACGGGAACAAAGTAGACATTAAGCAACATTAAACCCGGGGACGGCGGTAATCAGGAACCCGTTATCTCTTAATGAAGGAAAACACATGCGGAGCGATACACATGGCGGGTAATCAATAGAGAAGTCTGGACAAAGAGAATCGGAGGACCCCCCCCCCCCCAAAAAAAAAAAAAAAAAAAAGAGAGAAGGGGGTGGATGCAAATCAATTAGAATCGTTGTTTGCTTTGAAACCGTTCAGTCTATCTCCATTAATTACATGTTCATTAAAAGTAATTCGTCCAGCCAACACAGCAACAACAGTTGTCTCCTCCCCTTGTCCTTTTTAAGAAGTGATGGACATGACACTGGCTGGAGTCCAACTTCCCTTCTCTTTCTTTCTTTCTTTCTTCACTCAGTCTGGGACTTCTTGGGGCAAGACGAGTTTTAGGCAAACCGGCTTAAAATCGCCTCAGAGCTTGTGCCTGAGTTCATATTAATCAGTTTAAAATCAATCTCTCCCTCTGTTATCTTAAAAGAGCAGTTTTTACACACATTAAATTGTGTTGCACTGCCCAACGACTAAGAAATAATAAAAACAAAATATCTACTGTTTTCACTGAGTGTTGTGTTAAAATGTCATGTTTTACCATCATGATTGGTATGGTGGCCTCCCCCCCCCCCCCCCCCCCCTTTTTTTTTTTTTTTTTACACAATCAGAGTTGCTTTTACCAAAGGCCCACAAGCTCTTGTTGGTTGCTATAGCATTTTCAAGCACCATTCTGCTAGATCCCAACCCCCACATAGACCTGCTCTGCACACTTGTAATAAATTATACTCAAGTGAAACGACTAAAAACGAGCTGGACCAAAAGCTGGACAGGTCCACTTTACTGAATCGTACCTCATAAACATTTTCATTTTTGTGTGACTTGACCCCCAAAGCTTTTATACGGGCCACTGCATGCGTCTGGGTCTTCCAGTGCATATCCTCTAAACCTTGCCAACTCCACCGGACTACTGTTACTGCAGCTCTTATCTGCCTGCTAATGACTGATGTTATGCAATCACGTTTTGGTAGACAAAATCTGTAGGCGGCTGCATGCATCTCATGCAGAGCCTCGGCCTTATCGTACAGCCTGAAGTGCAAACATATGTGTCTGGAAGACCAGTGAGAGGAGAGCACCGATTTAGTTGATTAATTAAACATGCTCCCCCAAAAATGCCCCCTGAAAGCACACGTTCGCAACGCCGTACCACCAAGTTTAGTGGTGAACAAGTGGAAATTTGAATCAGCCTCTTTATTCTATGAGCCCCATCTTTGCCAAATTGAACGCGGATTGAAAATAATTTTTCGGCTCTTGACTTCAGCTATTCACAGCTCTTTGAATTGGTTTTGCTACTGTCACATTTCCCCACAAATGTAAATAAAAGCATTTGAAGTTGTGAGCAAAATCCTTCAAACGGCTGTGTGCCTGTCATTTCAGGCATGCTGTCTAATGTGAGAAGCCAAAAATTACCCCGTTAAGTTGTTGCAGATAAATTGCTGTATTGTTGTATTGAAATAATCATGAAATCTTCGATTGTTTTGCAGTAGGGCTTCAATTGATAACAAGTAATTTAGTGTGCTTAATATACAGTAAATATCAACAATAAATGATGACCTGAATATCTTTATTTTACTGCAGCTTCATGGCTTTGATGATCACTTTTTAATACTTTGATATACGTATTTGATAGACTCTCTTAGCGCTCACCTCCTCTCATGGTTCCACAGAACAGGACCAATGCTTGCTGTGTTCTGGCAGGAAATCAATACGGGGGGGTCTGTTCTAATCATCTGTACATTTTCCATCACAATCAACAATCAAAGCCAAGACCTGAATCTTTATTTGTAGGCCTGAACTGAACAATTTTCCCACTGTGAAAGGCAAGCTAAATTAGAACCCTTGGTTCCTGTTAGTAGCTCTTAATGGCTCTGATTTGTGAACTGCTAAATGAGGTTATGTAAATTGATCCTGAATGTAGTCAGAGGCCCCCAGGTGACAGGTGCAGTCAGATGAAGGTGGTGGTGGGGGCTGGGATGGTGTCATGAAGGGAGGAGGAAGGGCGGGAGGGGTAAGTAATATAGCGAGATGTATTCATAGAGCCACGGGAGACAAATTTACAGACTGAGAACTGAGTGAAAATGTAAACATATTCAAAATCCTTGAAAGATTTCAAACAAGTTTAACATTTCAATTGACATCGCACTTCAGAGACTTAGAAAGAAAAGCACCTTTTGCTCAAGTAGGCTACTGGATTTAAGTACAGTTCTTCAGTATTTCCGTTTTACTTTAGATTTGTACTAACTACATTTCAGCAGAATTTGTTCTTTTATAGATTGGACGAGCCAACAATATATAAAGTGGTTAAATGTTTTACAATGCAGTAATTCAGAAAAGAACCTAAAGTAATTGTATAATATAATGCTTCGACCTGGACTGTTCTGCTCTATCCTTTATTGATCCTTCAAGTGCATCTCACTGATGCATTTGTATTTCTACTTTAGCACATTTATGGCTTCATTTTGCGACCATAGTTTTGAAGTGTGCTTTTGTTAAAGGACTTGAATGTTGAATGTTTCCCCCACTACTGCCAAACACTGAATCTACGTTGCCAAAACTGCACTTTCAGTGCTTCTGCTAAAACTGCTGCTGCTGTTAAAAAGCCAGCCACAATCCCTTTTATTCATCGTTAGACTGTCAGTATGGATCACAAATATTCCACATTTTAATCAGTATATCGCGTTCTGGCTGACGGCTATTTTTCAGACAGGTCTCCGTAGTTCTGGCTGTGGATGTAATACAAAGGGAACTATCAACATACAGCCTCTCAGGGAAAGACTGCTGAGTGATTGCAGCACTCTGACTCACTGCACTTCACCACTGAGATTTAGGCTCCACTGGTTACTGTCTCAGATACAGAGAGGACAATATAGGAGGACTAACTTCTCTGAAATGGCCTGGTCTTTACTGGAGGGCTCAGCGCGACTCACTAGTGGAGCAAAATGCATTTAATTTAGTAGTGTGTTTAAGTAATTTAGACTTTTACTTGTGCAGTCTTCTGCTCCATGACAGTAAAATACTGCACTCTTTTAACTCAAATAGATTTATTGAACTATATTGTAGTCGGGGCTGCAGCAGACATCAGTGAAGTACACGAGGACGTGACATGTTAAGATTTCAAGTTCCACTGTAATCTATATATTTAAAAATTATATATTTTGGAACTTTTACTAATGGTGATGTTTTTGGGGCCACTTGGGGGCAGCTGAAACACGTGATAAACCGAACGCTAACAAAATCTAACCGTTTAAGTTCCTGTGATTAACTTTGACGACTTATTTAGTTATTGAGCAACATTTGCATTCGTTTGGTGTCCTGCGTCTGACTATTTCACATTTGTAACGCCAATACTCTTCTTAGCTCAGTTTTGCTCTACATTAACTCCCGAGGGGAAATCTCTGGCCCTTTAGCGGCTAAATTTTCTGCTGTGTTTTTCAGCCCGTCTGACATTTGGCGCTGAGCTGCTAGCATTTAGCCGTTTTTTAGAGGCCTCTTCCTGAAAACAACCGCCTGCTCCCTCTTGAAAAAAAAAAAAAAAATGCAGATGAGAGCTGTAAGAGTGAAAACAGTTAAGTGGGAGGCTATAAAACACAACAGCGAGCTGAAAGACACTAGACATCATGGCTCATCACAAACAGAGACTCAAATGCACACATTCATTTAATCCACTGGTATTCTAAAAGTATCGATTAGTGCAACTTTAGGTGCTGAGACGAAGATCAGAAGTAGTTTATTTTCTAATAAATTTAGACCTTTAACAGAGAAAGGCTTCCAGACTATATTTAGCTGTAATTTAGGAGAGTTTACTTATAAAATACCAGCAACTGCACTTCTATGCAAGGGGCTAAACTGTAAAGCTTAAGTTGCTGCCTTAAAAATGCAAGTTAACTGGGTTCAAGTTGAAGCTGAGTGAATAAGTTGGGCTTTTTTTGGGACTTTGAAAATGTAAAACCTAATTTCAATGAACTGTTTAGTAACACGGGAAGTTATTATGGACCGACTTTGCTTTTAGATTTTCTCAGTTTTAAGAGCCAGTTCTTCATTTGGCATGAAGAATGTGCAGCTGCAGCTGCTGAGGCCACTTCAGCATCAGCACAGAGCCAACATGCAAGGCTGGCTCACGTGTGGGCGGGGACTGAAATCAGAGTTAACCGTCAGTCTGTTTACATCATGAAAAAATACAGCCATGTGCTGAAGACACAGTCAGGTCCATGGCTGGATTCTTCAGACCTCAAACAATCTCTGGAAAGTTTATTCTCTCAAACAGGGAAAACGGGGACATCCACTAATATGCAACTGAACTGGGGATGAATTTTGGTTGATTTCACAGCATTCCTTTAGAAGAAGTTACAGTGTCATAGATCACACTACCCAACTGTGTACAGAATGCTTTGAAACTTATAGTATAATAACATAGAACAAAAATAATAACATAAAACTGTTTTATTTGAGACATTGAAGCTTGAGAACAGCTACAAAATGCATCTCCGACATGTTGTCAACTTCTCTCGCAATCGGTGCTTGTGTTTCAAACAGCGTTACAATTTTGTTATGTGATGTTTTCCACTTGGAAGATGTGTTGTGTGGACTCAAAAAACAACAAAAATGGATTTTAGACCATCTATGGCATATAACAGAGAACTATCTGAACACACATCAGGCGAGAAACCTCTTGAGTTGCTCCATATCTGCAAAGGAGGCCATATTAAAGCTGATTAAGCGATTGCACATGGAAGGGCTGGAGTGCTTGTGGCCATGCATTTTTCTGCTGCTGATTGGAAATGTGGCAGGAACAGCAATGTGCAGAGGTAAAAGCCAGTTAATAACTCTATGAGTATCTCTAGCGCTTTGTCCATATCATTAATGCTCTTCAGAGTCACAAGTGGCTTAAAGTAATAACCTACCTGTCTACCCTTGTGGCAAACTTTCAGAGGAGGCTGTGTGGCAGAGCAGTTTCACATTAACTCACTGAGAGTTTGGGTGTGCAACAGTGCAAGCGGTAAAATCAGGATGGATGTGGATGTTTTTATGTGTGTGGATAGGTGGTCTGCAATCTGTCACTGAGTGCAGTGAGTCACCACTTTGATGAAACTGAACTAAATAGAAATGTATTTACACCTAATGGATGGATTGAGACAATTTTTGGTCATACTGTTACCCAGAGACTGACTGCAAATGACTTTATCTGTTGACTGTTCCCCCCTTGCACCACCGCAAGTTTGGTATTTCTGATTTTATGTGAAAGATTAGAAAGTTGTTTTGATGTTTTGTACTATTCAAGAAATATCCATGTAATCACATTAAATCAATGGCCATTAAATGTGGTACAGAAATTAACCGTGTCTGGAGGATGAGTCCTAATGACTTTGGTGCACCCCTTATTTTTCCTCAAGTACCAGCAGGTCATATTTTTAATTATCCAATGAATATGGATTGGCACCTCATTTTGAACAGGGGTTAATAGTTCCCAGACAATGACTGAAGCATGCTGCACTTCTGTTTTTTCCTCTACCGCCATTCTTATGATAAGCATTGATGATATTTAATGTGAAAGGTTTGGACAGTTTGGTGGAGACATTCATATCTCCATCTAGATAAGGTTGGATTGTGAAAACTTTGGTCCCTTCATATTTTACTGCAGTTTCTGACAGAAAACATGCTAAACTAAAGACTGAAAGGCATCAGTGAGGTCTTGGTATGTAGTTTTGTTAAATATTCAATTGAGAAATCACCATGTATCTCAGCACACTCCCTGGTATTTTTTATTATTATTATTTATTTAATTAATTTATATTTTTGAACAAGTGGTGATGGGCTTTTCTACATGTTCCTCTCCCATGTGGAACTTGGTCCAGGGACCACAGGAAAGGACTACATTTAATTATTCCCCTCTCAGTAAAATGAGACAAAAACCTTCCCACTGCAATCCACTTGCCTCTCTACATTGTGCCTCCCTCTTTCTCCTGACCCTCCCGCCTGGCCTTTACTCTGTCTCATGCTCTGTCAACATCATCTGCCGCCGCGGAGCAGACAAGCTCAAAAGCGGACCTTTTTACTTTCCTGCAGGTGGCCGATGTGACTGAGGCAAGAGGCAGCAACAATCCCTCTTCACCAACTCCCTCCTCCTCCTCCACCACCACCACCACCGGTTCCTGTCTAACACAAACTCTGTCTCCTTGCCAAGATCACATTCTGGTGAGCCAAAGAAGAACAATTTTCAAGTTACATGAAATAGTAGCATAGTATAAAACAGATAACAAACGGGTGATAGTCAACTTTATGTTCTTGCACCATAAATATTGAAATAGTACATCATTTTATATAAAAACTTTAATACTTGTGCTTTGCTGTTTCCTATCAGTGTGTTTCCATACAAACTATATGTTTGGGGATAACACCTTAAACCTCCAGTTTTAAAGTACTCCTTTATAATAATAATGTTTATGGCAAGTTTAAGTTTCCAATATATTATTAACAAAACAGCATCACACTTGTAGTTTAAGTTATGAATAGTCATTCACCAATTTTAGAAAATAACCTCAAGTGTTATATTCATTCATGAAGTGCTCATGTATGTATAAATACTCGATGTTTTTTTTTGTTGACAGCTAAACAAACTCCAGCTGCTAATGAAGGCCGTCACATGTGGACAAACAAACAAACTTTTTAGTTTTTTTGGTCAAGCTACTTCTTTGCATAAGTTTTGAACACAACTATTAACTATTTTAAAGTAACGTGTGACAGCTGTATAAAGTGAAGTAACATGAAAACAAGAAAATACTGTTGAATATTTAATATTTGTAACCTTTAAATGCTTTTGTGGAGAAAATGTAAAAGAAATATTGTTTTAAAAACGAGATTTGTGAGACAGAAGCTTTTGCATTATATTTTGAGGTGATTGCAGTCATTTTAATTTCTCATTTCTTCTCTTTTTTTTTTTGCTACCTTACTTGCACCTCTATAGTTCACAAAATGTTTAGTTTAGGATTTTTATGAAAAAAATGAACAGTTAAAAAAAATATAATGCATTGGTGTAGATTTAATAATCTAAAAGCCTATCCAGCCATTTAGATGACCTCCATGAGAACGCAAAATAACTAATCAGTGTAATACAAAACAATACAGACAAGATGCATCTATATTATGAACACGTTGTTTTATGCTTTAAGTGCAAAGTAACATTTAAAGCCTGTTAATGTTGTTGTAATGTAAAACACAAAATTGGTTGAAACAAAAATCTAAATGAAACCAAAATGTAAACATCACCAAATTTAAATTTTTTCACTTGATATAGTAGCAATCACTGTTCTTGGCTCTGCCGCCGGGCAAATTAAATAAGCAGTTTGTTTTTTTTTATTTCTCAGCTCCTTGCTGTGTGGGAACATTCAGCAGTGGCTCAGCATGTCAAACCATTCCAAGTGTTACAGTTCTCTTCCTGTTTCAGGGGGGAAAAAAATATCACCCAGAGATGAATTAAACTAAAAAGGCTTGTTTTCAGACCCCTTCCTAAAATGATTAACCCTTCTAGAGAGTATTATTAAGTTCTGAGTGGTTGTGCTTTCTCGTCGCCTGTAATTGTTCTTTTTCTGTTGTTGCCTTCATCAGTCTCCCTCCCCATTATATGAAAAAAAGGGAAAAATGTCTGAATAGACGAGGGAGATTTTCCCACAGTCACTCAACACAGAAAAATACAACATTGTGGCCAGGTTCCCATCCCAAAGCCCTGCTGCACAGTCTGCTGTGGTCTGAGGGACAGTCTTCTTATAATTGAGTGACCATTCTTTCTCCTGTCTGAAAAGTAAATGATTGAGAATACAACTAAATGCAGCTTCAAATCTCACGTTTGAGTCAGTCCAGCCTGCGGGTAGACATGTCTGACTGATTCTTATTTGACTGTAGAATATATCTGTACAATGAAAAACTTGACTGATATACTTGTCTTTTTGCAGGTCAGCAGTCATTCATGGACTTTATTGTATAAGGTTCTACAATGTGGGCAATGTTTATTTTTCTTGAATTTGTGCACTGTGAATTCATATAAATTCACACTTTCCTCTACTGAAGCCTCTCCTAAAAATAGTAACTTTACCTACATCAGCTAAAATGTATGTTACAGCTATATGGCAGGACAAAAAAAAAATTGGATTATGTAGCTCAGTTTGTGTGCGGGGCATTTTAAATGCTTTTAAACCTTATAAAAACCAATTTTAAATGGAACCTTGGTTCATTTTATTATTATTTATGTTTTTCCATGAATGGAACAATTACATTTAATTAATCTTTAAACTTCTATTTCACAAGGTTTGAGAATTATTCTTTTACTGCCTGACAACTAAATTACTAGTTTGTTTATAAACTAAGATTTTTTTTATGATGAGCTGATTTAACATGATACTTTATTATATAGTTTAACTAACCAACAGAGCATATATTTGGAGGTGATATGATTACTTTATTGCCAAAAAAAAATTAAGCTGAAGTAATTTTTTATATACAAATAGCACTTTTTAATTTAACATTTCAAATTATACAATTTAATCAATAAGAACTGATCAGGTGAATATTCCATCTTTAGTTACAGCTTGACATCTTAAAATGGCTCCACCTCCAACTAAAATACTGCTCTAAGCATGAATGCCAGGATATTAATGATATCACAATGTAATTTTTTACTAAATGAAATGCTTTATTTATTTATTTTTGTCTTTTTTTAAATACCAAACATTATCCTTTTACTTTTCATTGACACGTCAAACGATGTTTTGTACTTTGTAGACATTTGAAGTCGAAATTTGAGGCAAAGTCTTGACTGAAACGATTTGATGTGATTCTTCAAAGACTAAACAATTAATCGATTGCTAAAACAAAGCAATAATATTAACAAAAAAAAAACAGCTGGCAATCAGATTCACTGGCTGGACAACAACTCACGACGTGTACGTGCTCGTTCTCGCGTCGTGCCTACGTAAGCCCGTCTGCTTCATTCTGACCAATCGGCGAGCAGTATTTTGGTGCGCGTGAAGCAGCAATGGCGGAGACAAAGAAGCCGAGTGGACATCTTCCTTCTCCGGAGTCCAGGCAGATGTCCAGCTCCACGGACTGCGTGTGTGTTTTATTGAAACTGCTTTCAAACTTCGGGAACGAGGTTGGTTGACGCCGTTTAAGTCACGTAGCTTCGCCCGGCGGCTCCTCTTTTAGCCCGCGTCTGTAGCTAGCCACATGCTAATGTTTTTAGCCACCGGACGTGCTAGCAGTGCTGCTCACTTCCCTCACTCCTCCGCTCATTCAGTGTTTTTCAACACAGCCGAGATGTCCGGCTATTAGACTATTAACACACTAAGTCACAGTGCTTTACTTAACTTATTACCTGTTAGATTATTTATTTCAGACACGGCAGAGACAACACTCACTGCTGCTCATATTGTTGTGACCTGAAGCTGAATTATTGGAATCGTATTATTTGTTGTTGTACTGTTTCGTACTGTATGAACCGTTTATTATTCTCCTCTTCTAAAAAATCAGGAGTTAAGTAAGAAAAACACTTACAAGTATAAATCCAACACCATCTGCACCTTCATCATTCACATGAGCTGGATCAACATTATCCAGCTGTCGCCAAGACAGATCTACAGTATTAGTAGTGTTGGAGTTGCACCACAATTATTGCGTGTAATAATATCACTTTCGAAATCATTTTGACAAAAAGTAATTTTCACAAATATTAGTCACAAGCCCCCCCATTAAGTTGTTTTAAAATAGTTTTTAGTGGACCAGCGATCTACAAAGCTAAAATACTAAATGCACAGTAACCCAAGTAAACATAATTGCTACGTCAGTTTACATTTCAAAGAATGTGGTCCCAGTGTGGTCCCACAAACAAACGTTTTGCTGACAATGTTTCTCCATGTTTCCAACTGAATCTGCACTTTCATAAAGTAACTTAACTTTCTCTGTGTATTTGCATGTCAGCTCAAATTAGGTGATGCTGCTTTGAGGATAGAAGTCGACACAGACGCAGTGAATGCTCCGTCGATTGCTAATGTTTACAGATGTTTGCAGAACCATATCAATAAATTACAGGTAAAGTGGCAACACGACAAGTTTTTCCCAACTAAGACATTTAAATATTGATTGATTTTAATAGATTTTTCTTGTTGGCATTCGTTAAAAAAATATATATTTGTATTAACCCTTTGTGTGTATTTAGACTGTTTCAGAAATCTTAAAGACACTAATGGATGCTGACAGTGATCGAGCATCTACAAAAGCTGCATCAGATGATGTGGTCACTTCAGCAGCTGCACTGCCTGAGCACCATCCCCCCAGCTCAGAGACTACAGAAAGCAAGACGGCGGCTGATGACGTCATGGTTCAGATCAGAGCCGGGAGAGCAGAGGTTGGTCTCAGATCAGTCAGCAGATCTGTCAGCTGTTCTGGCAATGACATTTTTAGAGCCCTCTTTACTTTCTGTCAAGCAAATGAATAATCAGAAGTAATTGCTACAGAGGATGTGCACATGACGTGCCGCAGTGAAGCAAATGCTTGATGGAGACCTACTAAGCTGAGTTCGGGCGGCGAATAAGGGGTCCTTTAGTGCTGGGGTCGGATAGAACAGACCACATTGCTGGAGGGCTTTGAGAGAGGGCCAGGCCCTTGATGAATTATGAAGTGGATGCTCATTACTCTGAGATTGCATGTGGATGAATGACAAGAGGCTCCATTCTGTTGTGCATTTATTTTGGTAGCTAAGCAAACAGTATTCATATTCCATCATGTGATGATGGCAAGCAATTTAACTTTTTTGGCTACCTGGGTTCATTTCTTAGTTCATTCTATGTAATGTAAATTGCAGCATGTTGTTTGCAAATTGTTAACATTAAGTAGGTAAGAAACCTCATTGCTTTCTTGTCACCTATCAATAGCTCATCAAACCGTTGCCTCTTATTATCTGTTATTTCTCCCTTGTAACCCCCTAGATTGAGCGAAGAATATCTGCATTTATGGAACGCAAGCAGATGGAGATCAATGAAAACAATGTGCGCGAGTTTTGCAACGTGATCGACTGCAATCAGGGTGAGAATGGGAGAGAGGTTGGGGGCAGGGTGGAAAGGGAGCCTGCACACAGATTGCCAATGTTTGGGAGAGAGCTGATTTCCACAGGCGAGAGGTCAGGCTGAACTGCTCCAAGAGTGGGGCTGAAGTAGGTAACACACTCGGCCTCAAAACACAACCAGCTTAGTCGAGAAAAACATCAGAAAGTGGGTCTTCTTTTAATTCAAAGCCTGTGTGAGACACCAGTTATAAAAAATCAGGGCACACTAACGGTAACAGCATTCAAGCAGGATATATATTTTTTCCTAATATTTGCTATATACATTTTTCAATTTTATTTTTTGATATTCTAATGACAGTTTAAATGTAATTTTCTTGCCTTTAGAAAACAGCTGTGCCAGAACAGATGCAGTTTTCACTCCTTACCCAGGTTTTAAAAGTCATGTGAAAGGTAAGAAAATAAATACTTGCCGCAAATGTCAATGTGACATTTCTTACCAGCTTTATTTTCAGAACTGAAGCCACCATTTCTGAACGCATACTATTATTTCAAAAAAGTCAAACTAATAATGTTAAAAATTATTTCCTAAGAAAAAATTGCTTTGCTTAACAAATGATTAAGAAATAAAAATGTTTCTTTAGAATTTTCCCTTTAATGAATCACTTTCCAGTACATACGTGCATCAAGACAAAAACAATTTCTGGTTGCTGCCAGAAATGAAATGGAAAAAAGAAAAAATGACAAAGATATGTTGTTTGGTCAGCGCTGCGTCACAGTTTGTCTTCTGCTGTCTAGTTACACGGGTGGTAAACACTTATGGGCCCCAGACACGAGGTGGGGGAGGCCAAGGAGAGTTGGTAGAACAGCAGAGGAGCCCAACTGGGAGACACTGTGGAAATGCAGCCATAGAAGAACGACTTCACAACATCGAGACACATCTAAAACTCCCAACAGGTGAGAAAAAAACAAAGCTACAAACCTTTTGCAGATACTAAAATCATTTTAAGTGCAACGACGTAAACAGAAATTAATTTCCAGTGATAAAGAAACACTTTTCAATTTCAATGTGACGTGCTAACTCATGAATTCATATGCACATGGCTCTGATTTTGTACAATTATCACAGTCTGCAAACTATGTTTGTATCATCTACCATGTAAAATAATCGCTTATCAGGCTGTTCAACAAGCATATTGCTCCTCAGCAGGTCCTGTCCCGTACACTGTTTACCAGAGACTGAAGAAGCTGGAGGATCGAATCCTGGAGTTGGAAGGACTCTCACCTGAGTATTTTCAGTCTACAGTGAGTCCTCTGGTTTGAAAAAATAGACAAAAAAACGTCTGAGATTTATTGCTTGGCATTACCACACAGTCTGAACAGATGTTACTCCAGGAATCGTAGAAATGTTTCATTACTGACATTTAATCTCTGCAACAGTTAGACTTTTTCATCTCTGTTATCTTTTCAATCTTATAGTAAAGAGACAAAATTTCTGCTTTTCAAACCATTATTTAGACTTCTTAGTGTTTCCTGTTAAGTTGCAGCTATTATAATTTTATCATGTATGATTGTCTTCAATCCAGCAGATATCACAGGGTCAGATTGACATCATATTGTTATTATCCTGAGCAACATATCGTATCAGGAGTTGCCATATAATTTCCACCTCTTATGTTCTGGCCAGTTTTGGCCAATTCTCCAAATGTGCACTTTCATCCCTGCTCTTATTAACCACCTCTGATAAGAAATAGTCAACAAGTGCTACAGTTCACCTGACAAGGAGGAATTTCACCAGAGAGAAACTCCCTGCCTGCTCACTTTTGCTGGCCTGTTGAACTCACTACTTCATTTCAGTATTCTGCTCTATTGGGCGGTTACTTTCCTCCGTTGTTAAAATACTTGTGCACAAAGACAGCAGTGTTTCACAGTTTTGTATTCTATTATTCAAAGCCCAGTAGCTTCTTCAGGTTCTATCACAAGAATTTGGCAAACACCAAACGTGACAATCAGCCATTCCTCCATTTTGTGTTGAAGTACTTTTACATAGCTGACTTGGAATGGAAAACCACTTGTGATCTTTTCCCAGTGGAATCAAAACTGCTTTAACTTTTCTAGAGCTGGCCAGGTGGCATCACTCAGTGACTTTTGAGTCCTGAATCATGGGGTAAGGTGATGGTTGGAGGTTTAATTCCTGAAAATGGGGGTTTTGTAACAAAAGGAAACTATGCTAAGCTGGAGACACCACTGCAAAGTTTGAAAATTTTTAGCAACTGTGGCTCAATTTCCTAGGGGGGAAAAAATAATAATAAAAAAAAATAATATATATATACACACACACACACACACACACACACAAAGGAGCAGAATCGTTTGGACTCTGGGCTTTTTTGTAAAGGTGCTACTTTTATCAGTGGCTGCATTTAATGCATATGATGCCTAAATTGTCAGGAAGACCCCCTTTTTTTTTTTTTTTTTTTTTATAAATCAAATGAGACGTTTCCCATGATGTGTCCCTGTACTTCAGCACTTTTCCCTCTTTAATTTACACTTAAGTTGACTCATCTCAAAAATGTGGCACTTTTGGTTACATTTACTTGAACCTTAAGGTCAGCACAGACAGCTCACTCAAAAAGACAACTTTTCACAACACCGTGCGTTTCAGACTGGCAGTAAATTATAGAACTTCATATTCAACCCGACAGACTTCAGCAGAATCGCACAGACTCTAATTTCCCATCTTGAAGGAGTCTGTCCAGCGTGTGTTTAGTTATCTGAGTAAGTGTGCTTGAGATGCTGCATGTCTCTTCAAACTGGTATTTCTCAGCACAGCATGCTGCTTCTGTGAGTATGCTGTTTTCCATCTGCTTTTGACTCACTGCATGTTTGTGTGAGCAGTGGAAAAGATGTTGAGTGTCTTTGAATAAAATGATGGGGTCTTTTATATTCGGAGTACCACTCTTTTTTTTTTTCTTTTTTTTTTTTTTCCTTTCCCTTTTTCTTCTTTCGCAACATGTGAAAATACTGTAGTTTGGTGTTTGCTGAAGAACTACACACAGTTGGCCAACGATTTCAGGAACAACATTTTAACACGAAACAGCATAGCAGGCTACTTGAAGAATTATGCATCACTTTAAAACTTAACAAGCCCACAAGCTTTTAGAGTTAAAGTTGTGGCATATAAACACATTTCTCAGAGCAGCCTACACAAACTCCATCAAACCTCTGTTCATCTCTGCCCAAGGACACTGGATTATGTTAATCCCCACTTATCTCTGTCTGTTTATATCCTTCTTGTCTTTAATCACTGTCAAAATATCCAATAATAACTATTATAAATGTCAGACTAAGTGACTTGTGCTTCATTCCTCTCATAATCTTTATCAAGTGTCTGCTGCTCTTTGCTTTTAAAAATCCATTTCTTTATATTTCATGATGTGAGTAAAGGGAAATTCCAGACCTAAAGTTTTGGTTTGACAAAACATCATTCGGTCGAATTGTGTTGAGTAAATTCTTTTTCAGTCCTTGAGGCAAAGCAAGAAAGAAATACCTAGTACCTTCGTAGGTTTCCTAATGCTGAGGCTGGTTTAGAAATTGTACTTATTGAAAAAGGCTAATGTGTACTTCTTTTTATTTTTTATTTTTTTGAAGAGTCACCTGCACAAGAGACCCAAGTCATCCACGGCTCAAGTTAGTAGCTGTTTTGTTCTCTTTAACTGAGCTTTGTGAGTGGAGCTTAACCTGTTTTGGAGGTTTAATCGTTTCATTTTTTTCTATTTATTTTCTTACTTTGTCCTTTAGGGCTGCAGTCTGACAGAACTGGATGAGAAGATCAATGCAGTGAAAGCTGCGCTGCTTAAGAGGGTGAATGAATTTGAGCCGGCATATGGCACAGAATGCCCGCTGTAATGAACACAAATCAGTTCTCCAAACACAATACATTTATAAATGCACTGAGTACTTTTCTCCATTTTTCTGGGGTCATCAGCAACTCAGCAGGAGCCATCTGACCAAACTTTTAATATCAGCTTCAATTTATGGCCATGATTGAATGTGATAATTGCGATTTCTCTAGATGGTTCTGTAGTAACCTGAAAGATAAATTGTATGTCAATAAAAGTATTTTGTCCTCTGTGAAAACTTGGATCCGTAATTTAATCGTGACTTTGCTACGTCAAGCGTTAAATGTGATGTCTAATGTGAGTGCGATCAGCCTTTATTCGTATAAACTGATGCTTAACAAATAATGCAAGTATGGATTATCATTGATAATTAATTATAATGCAAGTGAGTAGAGGAACATGTTTAAAGCTAGTACCGATATCTTCATGTCTTGGTAAATCAATTCATGATCAAATCATTTTTATATCTGGGTAGCTCTAATTGGTGCACTTATTTAAATTCTACCTTAAATTATCATTAATTGAATGATTAATTTTCACAGCCAGTGAGCAGCTTCATTGATAATCTGTAATACGGCAGTCTGAACCACAGCAATAATTTAGATTTAATTCTTCATAGGTTTTCATCTTTAATGCTGTGAACATGTGTGTGTGTTCACGTCTGTGTTGGGTGTGTGACTGAGATGACTGAGGGGGGAAAAAAAAGAAACAGCACCTGATTTATCTGCCTGACTGCTGTGTGACAATGATCACCCCTAATGGTTGTCATTATAACAAATGACCTGATTACTGCAACTCTGTTTGGAAAACATATTGGAGACCAAACAAACCAGCATTAAATGGGACGCCGCCGCGTGTGACACTGACATGTTTGTAAGAGTTTTGCGTGGCTTTAGCAGCTGAAAAAAATAATTGCATTCCTTTCTCTGTAATGGGTGAACTAGGAGGACTGTTGCGTTAGCTTGAAACTAGAATGAAGCATTTATGAATGAGTGACTGAAATATCAGATCATCTTTAAAAGTATCAATAAGAATTTAAAAACTCAGACATAAAAAAGGTGTTCATGAGTGACTACAGTTTTTAAAGTGATTGCTGACATCGAGCTTGTTGTCCATAGTTTTGTGTCATTGTATTTTTTTCCATTATTGAGTTTTGTGAATTTTAAAATGAGCAGTTTGTCTTTTTTTTTTTTTTTTTTTTTTTTTAAACCAGTGCTGCACAGCTAATATTAGCATTACCAACTGTTTACTCATCAGTTTAGAGGAAACATTGCGAGTTTTAATGTCAAACTTCTCCAGTTGTCTCCAGTGTTGGAAAGTCACACCAACACAACTTCTTGTTTCGCTCCATCTCTGTTTACCCTTTTTCGTCGCCTGAAGATAGCAAGTTTTGGTCTGCTTGAGGAGGCTCAACACTTTCTGGTACCGAGTCACTGTAGTGTTGATCTTAGACCTCCATGATATACTAGTTCAGACTGTTAAGGCTCCTCTGAGAAAAACTACAAACTATGTTTTGTGGGGTAATATTCACATTCGCAGTATTTCACCAAAAAAGGGGAACATGCCAGAAAGTGTAAATACTTCAAAATTGCACTTCGGTTGAGCACGAAGGTAAATGTACTTGGATAGCATGTCTGTCTGAGAGGAAAGTAACAACTTCCTCACCGACATAGCCACCTTTTTATTAAACATGAAACTCTTATAAACTGAATATTGCTGATGAAAGAGATGCTGCGATGCAGTTACCTTGACCAGTTCATGGCTGATTAAATGAAAGTACAGACAGACCATTCAGGTTTGCACCACTGGATGGAAGTTGAAAGTACTTTTGCAGTTGTGACCCCTCTCATACAATAAAGTCGAATAATATTACATGGTATTTTCAATTAATTCTATCACAGGTGTGACAAACTGAAAGTTTCTCACGTCTCTGGGAATTACTGTAACTCCCTTTCCTTTTCTTTGCAGTTGCTCTTTGTACATCATGTCAGGATTTGTTTCAGAGTTGATTGATGGAGTGACTTGAATATAATAGAAGACGTTGCATTGTGTGGGTTTTTTTTTTTTTTGGGGGGGGTTGTTTCATTCTTAACAAGGAAATGAGGGAGATTTTTTTTTCACTCCCTCTTTCAGGTGTACCCTGCTTTTTGGGCTCTGTCCGTCTCTTGCTCACAGACTGGAACCTCCTGGGCAACAAGAGGCCACACTGTGCTGGGAAGGGGAGCACTTGAAGCTGTGGCGACTGTGGATGGGGCTGGGGGGTAGGGATGGGGGTGTTCTCATTGTTCCACGCGAGCTTTTGTCTCAGACACAGTCCCCTTATGAGGGTTAATGAGAACAAATTGGTCTGAGTGTAACAAATGGATTATGGAGTTGAACAAAAGGTTGCATTTGCGGGCCGCGTTTGCCAGGATCCACCCATCATCTGCCCATTGAGCCGAGCACACTGACGAGCGTCTGCATGAAGTGGCTCACTAAATATCTCATTATCTTTGTCCTGTCTGCTTTATAACACGAGAACATTACGTGTGCCGCTTCCTGAAATGAATTAAACGGCAATGTAAAGTTTATGCCAAAATAATGAAGTTTGTAATCGCCGTGATTACCTGGCTTCTTTCCTGCAGCTTATGACAAGAATACAAAGTCAATATGTCAACATTAGTGTCAGTGGTTCGTGCTCTAAGGTTGGGTGGGCATAGTGTAGGCTTTCAAATTAACAAAGAGCCACTTCCTAATTGACTCTATGTAATTCCTGGCTGTCAATCAGTCCTGCCTCTGCCTGATTTCTCGTAATGTCCTTGGGAACCTTGCTAAAAAGACACAGAGGTGTTCCTTGTCTTCTATGGGTCCAGTTGTTTTTTTTGGTGGGGTCGAAGGAGAGGATTCATATCCATTCATATCTCAAACTCTTAATGGGCTCCAAGCCCTCCAAAAAGAAAGCTCTTTCCTGTGACTAGTCAGCTCCAGTCTTTATTCATCTGTGGCTCCATGTCAAAAAAGACTGTTGCTCGTTTGTGCCCCGAACAATGAGGAACAAGGCTGAATCTCTAGCTGGGAACAAAAGACAGAAAACAGGCTTTTCACTCTGCAGAACATTAGATTCTGACACATTTTGCCATGGCAGTTTTTTTTTTTTTTTTCACCATCCTGAGTGCTGTGGCTCTGGTCTTTTAAAGAGACCACCTGTTGGCAACAAGCCTGTTCTTCATTACAGGCAAGCCTATTATCACAGGATGAGGAGCGCCACAGGCTAACTTTTTTAAGTTAACCCTGCTGCAGTTTCCAAAGCTGGCCGGTTGGGAAAAAAAAAAAAAAAGATTACGTGTTTGTGCTGGAAAATCTATCACTGCTCGGTAATTTTTGCATCTTGTTTTTGAATCAGGGCTTTTGTCGGCGTAAGAGGGAAGTACTTCACTCATGCCCTTGTCAGTCACAAATGTCACAAACAAAGGAAGTCTAATGTAGGCAGCTCGACTGTTCAATAACTGCAGTTTTGGGGATAAATTCATATACGGATTGCCGGGAGAAAACCCAAATGTACGTAATGTAAAGTTGTTGATGGTGGTCTCATGTTTCACATTCAATTACTCCTGGCACTGGAAGGGTTTTTATTCTGCTTTTCAAAGCAGATCCGAGCAATTTCCAGCAGCCAAAACATTAGCATGACTGCAGCGTGATAATGATTTTCACAATTGTGTGTAAAATAAAAGGTACTGTAGGTGAAAATGAAGCAATCAAGTGCATACTCTGGTTTTGAATTGACAGTGATAAACAGACTAAGTGGGTGTTTTATTTGGTTGGTTGGAATTTTTGAAGATTTTAAAGCATTTATGGTTTACACAGGTGAAAATGAAAAAGTAATTCCCCTTATTGATGAATAACTTTATGCGTGTGGTTGAAACTTTAGAAATTTTACCCACTGCAGAGCTTTTTGGTCACAGATTGCCCCAGGACAGCGAAGGGGGGCAAATAGTCATTCCCCATAAGGGGGGATTAAAACAGCAAATACCTCTGTCATGCTCATGCCATCACTGTCGGAGTACATCTGATGATTTCATGTTCACAAACACCCAGAGGAGGGCGGTGCGTGCACCTGTGACCCTCCCCCACAAAGCAGACAGCATAAGAGAGGATCCCCCTGCAGCCCACAGGCTTCGGTGAGAGGCAGTCAGCTGCTCTCTGTGGCCCTGCTGCACAGTCCCCAGGCTCACTGGAGTTAAATGTGCCTGTGATATTGCCAGGAGGGAGCAGCGGGAGTTGAATTCAGGCAATTACAATCAAGTCAGGGCATAGTTAGTGCGTGGGCTGTGGCAGCACCTGAGCTGGATGCTGATGAGACACTTAGCCCCAAACCCTCATGCGTTGGCCCAGGAGCTGCACAGAGCAAGCCCTCCTCCCCGCCAACCTTCCCCCTCTCCCTCTCTTTTCCCACAGCAGCAGACCCCCTACTGGACACTTCCACTTCCCTTCACCTCATTTAGGCCTCTAGAGCTCTCTCATACACTCTCGCTCTCTCTCTCTTTCTCTCTCTCTCTCTCTCTTTCTGGCCCTCACATTGCAATACTTCTGCTTTATATATGTGGCGTGGAGTACTACACTCAATCACTCTTCATTCATTCACACTGTACAATAATAGACTACTACTCTGATATTGTCCTTCAAGGACCTGTGCATAGCAGAATCTCAAATATCATGTGATATCATGCCAAATTCTTGAGAGATATGTGAGGAGTTATTTCTCGGGAAGGTACAAAATAAAAGCTGTAAGTGAATCTTTCATCATCTCCGTAGCACTTTAATGTGCAGTAGGATGCACTTTAAGAAGAGTCTTTCTGTCCATCCCGATCTTTTTTCTTTTTTTTTTTACACACCAAACCATCAAGCTCAAGCCCCCCTCAGAACAATGTCTCACCACAGATATTCATTTTCAGGTGACTGCCTATAGGACAATGCCGTGTCCCAGCTGATGTGTTGTGGCAACAGGAAGAGGGAATGTAAAATGGAGTTGAAGTTCTTGAATATCTATGACCCAAGAATATGGAGTCAGGCATCACGACAGCACTCTGAGCCCCTTTTCCCAATAAGATGCTCTCAGCGCTTTCTGAGGGAAAGCCTCCCAGCTCCCGCCCTCTCTCAGCCACCACACTTCGCTGAAGTGTCATTAGGATTGTAAAGGGCAGGTTGCCATAGAGCTCAGATTGCTGCAGATGTATGGACTTGTCGATAAAACCACCATATTTTGAATGTAAAGATCTGAGTGTGGTGTCTAATATGAGAAGAGGGGAGGGAGGTGAGGTGGGCACTGTGCACTCACAGCTTCTTCATCTGTAGTCTGTGTGCATGCATCTTTCATGTGTGGCTTTAGTGTTCTGTTTTGTGAGATTGCTATCTCTGCCCTTCAGTCCACTCTCATTGTCTATCTGTGGCTGTGCTTGTTAGTTAGAGCTGGGCGTAGTATTTGGCGAAGCTAAGGGGAAAGGTGCGACACCTCTTTCACAATTTTTGCCATAATGGGTGTCTTTTGATTTTTCCTGGGCTTTGGAGACTACCAGGGATTGTCTCTTTGAAATTATTCCATTTTGGCAGAGAAAAAGAAAATGGATTGCGCTGATCCTGTTTTGTTCCTGGGGGGACGGCTGCGGTATTATCCTGGGCTGACACCGGTGGCGAAGAGGCAATCACAGTAGCCCTTGCTCTGACAAAAACACTCCATCTGCAAGGAGAGGAGGAAATCACACCACAATGATGTCTGACTCTTCTGCCTCACTCTGGCAGCTGGGCTCTGGGACCTGTGAACTGCTACACAACCACTACCGCCGCCGCTGTTATATAAACGCACAAACACCACAATACAAATCAGCAGCTGTAACACACAAAGGCAATGCACCTGCCATCACATAACAACAAGAACAGGGGGCATTTGTTCCACCCAGCCTCTGTTTAATCTGCTGCATGCCTGTAAGAATCAGTATTGGTATCAATGTTAATGGAGTTGAAAGCTGCTGCTTTTTTAATGGAATCAATCATTTCAGTCTGTCCTGTTTTTTAGGCCTTGAGACAAATAAATCCATCGCACATTTTTCAAGCTTTTAAACCCACTAAGCTAACTGTTTGCCTGCAATATACAAATACCATCAGGATGTCAAACGCGCACACACCCACGTCAGATGAAAGATAAGCAGCCTTGTAGCTCGCCCTGTTAGTATTCAGCAGTGTCACCTCTTTCCCTCCGTGTCCCATACCTGGGGATCAAACGCACCACTTTGTGAGAGAGGCCTGACCCCCTGCTATCAGCAAACAGAAGAGAGCCCAGCTGACACCACTCTTGAGATGTGCCATGAAGATGGAGGCCTGTGATTACAGCACAATCCTGAGGAGACGACCCTCCACCTCGCTCCAGCCCCAACCTCCTGCAACTCCCCAAACACAATCCGCCCACCACCCTCCCCCAGCCCCTCCACCTCTCCTCCACGGCAAATTCACCTATCTCTGAAATAGATGTTAATCTCTTGCCCAACTGGCCGCCTCTGAGACCTCATTGACACACATATAGCCGTCCCTGCACCATGAATAATCAATAGGGCGCTATTTCCGCACACATATTTCCCGGAGCAGGTCATTTCTTGTGACTGTTGCAGCAGCAGATTTGACTGTGAGATCAGACTTTCAGACTGGTGCGGGAGGTGGGAGATTGATGCATGCGAACTGGTGGAGGAGCTCTCCAGAATACAGTGTAACACAGAGGGATATGGGTCTGTGTAGTGCCTCCATAGCGCCACATGAAAACCAACGAAGGTGAGGCAAGAGGGGGTATTAATTTGTTGTGAGAGAGGCAGAGGCTCAAGTGGGTCTTCCAATAGCAAATTAGCAAACCCTCATTTCAAAAACCCTCCAACATACTAGAAAATAGTAACGCACAAACACAAACAACATGCATGTGCACATGCATACAGTATGTTCCTGTGAGATCGAGAATGAAGAGAATTCTCCTTTTCTGCGACGTCTTTTCTACTTTTCTCGTTCTTTCTCAGTCTCTGTCCCTCATTGACACACATGCCACCCGTGCACACACACACACAAGAAGAAAACTTCAATTTTATCTGCAGGGGCAGAAATCAATCTCACATCTCTTTAGTTAATCCGCAATGGCTCTCTACAGATCCTGACACTAATAAGGTATTGAGCAGGTGAGGCCAGGGGCTGAGGAGGAGAACAGAGGGAGAGGAGAGGCCTGCAGTCTGGGGCCCGACTGGCGGCTGGCACTGTTCCAGTGCAATTATGGGGCTTGTGTATAGGAGAGAAGGGTGCAGGAAAGAAGCAGCAGAGATAGAAGGGAGAGAGGGAGGCATAGAGAAAGAGCGAGAAAGAGGGGGTGGGGGGGAAAAATCGATCCCATCTGTGGTATGATGGTTAATTAAAGCAGCTCTTGAGCAGCCCAAGGATGAGAGGCTTGGCTGGGCTCCTGGAGGCACAGCTCTGATTACTCACACAGAATGGATGGTTTCTTAGCAATGAAAGGAGGGGGCCAAGAGCTGCCTGGTGGGGTGCACAGACGACGTCAAGGAGGAGAGACATGTGCATGTTGCACACTTACACATGCGCGCACACACACACTCACAAACGGACCCTCGCAGAGCATGCATGCAGATGCATACATATCCATATGTAAACATGCATGCATTACAAGTGCACAAGCATCATCGAATTTGATCAAAATGACTGTGACAGGAAACTAATCAGATATAATGTGAAGCCACTAAATGTGAATTTCCACAACAAAATGAGTTCAAGAGGTTAACGAAAAAATAGCCAAAGTTGATCTAATTGTGGTGTGCACTCATATCTATGTTACATCCAGAAGAATCTGCAGTTCATAGGTTAACAGCGAGAAAACCGCACTCTGCGGAATAACAAGAAGTTAATTTCACATACTACTGTTATCCTCTCCTAATTCGCTCTTCTCAATCATATACCTGAATGAGAAGACACCGATTCAGGCTCCAATTTCCCCACAGTCATCAAAGTTTCATCTTATCTTACCATTACATTTAGATTACTCCAAAGCTCATTACGCCCTCCTCATTGACATTCATGTCTCTCTCATATTCAGAGGGCATGGGTGACAGCACCAACACGTCGGTATGACCCCACCCCCCTATGGTGAGAGACGGTATTGCATGACATGGCTAGGCAAAATTAGAAAGGTGTAAAAGTGTAGCACACACTTTCACACTTCCTGTCACTAAATGAAAGTTTTGTTGTTGTTTTTTTTAAATCACAAGGTATTGATCAATGATTGGAATGATGTGCATGCCTGGCTTTTAATGCCACAAGATGCACGAAGAGTCGCTGAGGCTGAGGATAACAAGGGTCCTTGAAAGATGATATGTAGATACGGGACAGGAAGACAGCCCATGCTCCTATTTTTATAAAGTTGAAGCTGCCATATAATCATACTCTCAGAGTCAGAGAGGGGTTATAATAAACCTCCAAATCTGAGGTGTATGAATTATGTATATGGTGATGATTTGATGGCTGCAAAATAGAAAAAAGAGTGCAAGCGGCTGATTGAGGTACGCCACGTGGCAGCGCTTCTCTCCGCCATGTCTCCTGGTGCAGACGTCTGGGGTCAGGGCCCCGTGCTAATTGGTGTCGGGTTGAACGCTTGTGAGCTAAATGAGAAAATTACACGTTGTGAGAGGAATCAGCTGCAGTTGTTGGGGTGCCTTTTACAGTACGGCTGCAGTCCTATCAGTGTGGCGGAGACAGCAGTCTGGCTCTCTGTTTGTTTGGGTTGGGGGATAAACTTTATCTTTTTAAGTTGTGGGAGTAAGTTCACTTACACAACCACACCCATTAAATATACATCATGCCTGAGCATATGTGGCTGAAGTGAGGAGTGAGTTGAAACTACATTTATTTTGTATATGAATGATGATTAAACATTTTGACATAACTGTCGCTTATTTCCCAAATGTTTTCTGTTTGATGTGCTGAAGTTATGATACGGCAGAGGTTATCAGGATTTATTTGTAAAAAGTATTATTCAGACTTGCGGGTTCCCAGAAAAGTTACCAAGAATGTTTTCTTGAAAGAAAAAATGCTCTTGGGTTTGAGGTTTGGAGGCAGAAATGTCAAAAATGATTCTCACAGAATCTTATAGCTGCTGTGTCCGATACTTTTCTACTCCAATGCCTCTAACTGCAGTTTGCCACAGCACTACTGAGAATTTATTCACATTTAGCCCCAGCTTTTGGTTTTGCAGCCCACAGTTAGCATTTAGCTGGCGAACGATTGGAGCGCTAAGCAGCTTGAACCAGATATTTCCCCTAGGAGATGGTAGAGACCAAAATGGAGCTCAAAGATGTATATGTAAGATCTTGCTGTCATGGGCTCTGTGAGTGTCGTGTGTCAATACAGGTTGAAGCCCAATTTCAAGGTTCTTCAAGTGACTGAGTATTTAACCAATGTCTCTCTGGCTTTTACTTCAGGAAAACAGCTGAATATCTCTTCAACCAGAACACCTCTTGTGGGTAGGAAAGTATGTTTTTGTTATGAGCTTTTATTTTTCCTTTTTTTTTTTTTTTTTAATAATATGTTACCAGCTATTCTTTGTCCTGAATTTGTTCATATCATTCAGCACAACCAAACCATCAGGATCCACTCAACATGAGCTGCATGAAGAAGGGTTCTTCATTTTCAAATCAACTTACTGAATATCCTGATGAGTGATACTATTTGAGAATTTTTCATTTGGATTATGTTATTCAGGAAATGCTTCCCTCTCCTTCCTTTGTCTTCAGGTAGAGTTGTACCTCAAGGCCCAGGCGAATTATTCACTCCGAAGCGCAGCATTCCTCCACTCCTGTGGCACACCCAACAAACAGACAAACAACAATGTCGGCTAAATGAGTAAAGTGTTGAATTGCCTTCCTTTTGTTCTTTTCCTTATTTCGCTTTTCTGCTGGCTCTTTCTCTTTCCAAGACATACTCCTTTGGTGGTTGAGTCCCGGCAATCTTAAGTAAACGTCATTAACTGTTTGCTCATATCGCCCACAGAAAGTATGCCGCAGTCTCCTTTGTCTCACTATCAGTTGTTTAAAGAGGTTTGTGCTGTAATGGCGTGGTCAGCCAGAGCCGGGGGCTTTGAAGTGCCGTATCCCTCCGAGAATCCAGCTCAGTGGTCACTGAAACCTGACCCTGGAGCTGCCATCTCAGGAGGTCACGTGGTAAAAATAACTAGAAAACCCTGTGCAAATGCTTTTTTCTTTTTTCTTTCATGCAAGCAGAAAAAAAGTCTGTCACAAAGAGATCAGACTTTATAAAAGCTTTATCAGTTGTAACTGATGTATTCATTAATGGTTAATAAGTTATGTATTAATTCTTTATAGCTCATGAATGAGATATTAATAGACATTAAAGAACAACTTTGTGTTTGTCGGGCAGTCGTGCTTATCTTCCTCTTGCTAAAATGAAACTTCTTTCATTGCAGATTTGATTATAGCAAACTCTCCTGAATACATTGATAGAAAATGACGCTAATATATCATGTATGAAGTTTTAGATGAGCCAATACATCCTGAAAAGTAGTTTTTCATCACTTTTCCAAACGCTCCCTGTTGACCTAAAAAAAAAAAAAAAATAGTCTTTGAGGTTTCTGATCTGCCACCTTTATTTCTCTAGTTTGGACAGCTAAATTGATTTAGTTAAGTTTAGGAAAACATTTTCAGTGAATGAAATGCGGATGGCCACCAGTGGGAGACAAGGTGAAAACTACAGTCTCCGGTTTCAGACACTATTCACTCTGATTGACCAGCAGAGGTGCGTCAATATGACGTCGACGTTGCTGAGAGGAAACAGTGAGGAGGAGCTCGGCAGCAGAAGGAAATGATTTCAGAATAAAATGAGTCATTTAGAACGTGTGGACAAAATGTTGCCATTTTGTGGTTCATACAGTTTCAAATGTTATCAGTGAGTAAATAAAAAACAAGTTAACTATCCTCCTCTAAAATAATGGTTAGAAACCTTATGAAGACAAAATGTTTTGGAAAAGTGAGCTCCTCGTGCACAGTTTGTGTCGTCTGGATTTTAGTTGGTACCTTGAGTGCATTTTGATATCCGTGCTTATGTACTTAACTAAACTTCTGAATGCATATTTACTTTATACTTTTTACATATTTACTTGAAACAGAATAGTTCTGTTTCTCAGTAGCCTCCAATGCACCAACAGATTATTTAAAATAGTTATTTCTGGTTTGTGACTCATCGTAAAAGCATCAATAACATACTTACTAACCATTATGAGCCATTACAAAGTTACAACTTTTAAAGCGCAGGCTTTTTTTAGGTCAGGTTTTTATCTCCGTTTTCATAAAATGGCACTAACTTAGCACCAAGATGCTTTTGGAGACCCAGGCCCGTCATTACAGAGATTTTGTCAGCAGCAGCGGCAGCACACGGCTGACTAATGGCAGCGGTGCATTAGGACATGGGGGGGGGGGGGGGGGGGGGTGATGGCCTGAGTTGTAAGTCAACATCAGAGGCCGCAGGCTGACCCCACAGGGGATTACACACTCTGATTTAAGTGCATCTCTCCAGCTCACCTCCTCTCTGCAGCAATCGGGTCCTCGGTGCACACAACACCCACCTGAGGCAAGATAATGTGCAGGAATACAGACACAAGCTCACGTGCACACTCTCACACATGCACACACACTTAGGATCATTCTCGTTATACCCTTATTCTTAGCCCTGCTCCATCTTCTCTTATAGGGTCGGGGCAGAGTAGGATCATATCAGAGTTTGTACCCAGAGAAAAGGGGAGCGACAGATCTGAGCCCCTGCAGTGGTAAGTAAATACAGCCTAATGGCCTCTGATTAATTCTCCATTGCTCTCATCGGGGCCAGCAAAAAGAAATGTAATGACCGGCATCGCTCTCTTTCCTTCTCACTCATTTCTCTCGCTCCCCCTCCTCCTCTCAGACTTTCTCAATTTCTCCCTCATTTTCTCAGCGTTTGATTATGAATTAAAAGGGATTGCAAATGGTATGCTGTTGGTTGGCCTCGTGATTGCCATATTTGATTAAGAAATGTCAGTGTGCATGTTTCCCATGTGTGTCTTTTTTTAGCCTCTCTGTTCGCTGTGATATTAACACATGCAGGAGGAACACAATAGCTCCACTGCTCCCAGACGGTCTGCCATGAACAGCAAACTTGCGCTAATCAAACGCATTCTTCTGTCTTCCCTTTCTCTTTTTGCTCGGCCTCTTTTCTCATTTTTTGCCTTTTCAGACTCAGTGGGTTTTTGTATCAGCTGTGAGACACACCAACAAGGGAGAAATCACAGACAATTAAAGAGCATTGAGAAAGAAGAAGGAGTGGTGGAGATCTGTGTTGCTCTCTGAGAACTGAAATCAAGCAGACAGTGGCTTGGCCTCCTGTTGCTGTGAGTTAATTGTAATCCTACGAATTCAAACTTGTGGCAGTTTCATGGCAGAATGATTTTGATTTGTATCCACACATCCATGTACCTTTGCATTTACTTTGATGGCATACTTTCTGGAGAGCAGACAACTAAAACAGAGTTGCCTTAACATGAAGGTTGCAATCTGCCTTTTCTTGCTTTTTTCGTAGCTTATGCTTTCGGGGCACCGGCTGACTGCAGCCCTGCTAACCTTCTGCTCTCACTTTGGTCTCAGCGCTTCAGGACACCAGGCCTCCAGGCAGCACCTGAGCAAGTCGCCCCGAGGTGGGAACACGTCACTCGTTTGAAAGCTTTGTCTCTTCATACTCAAATCTTTCTATGACGCTGTGTCATAGAAGTTAAGTTTGTATTGTACCTAACAGTTTTCCCAATTACACTGTGGTGCCAAACCCAATTGCCGCCTGAATTATATTCAGCACGGCAGTTTCTTTGACTGAAAGAAGCAGGTGCTCAAATTGCAGGACTCACACTCAGACTGCTGTCTGTGGTTACTGAAGGTTTAGACAACAACAAACTTTGGTTTGAATGATCGTCAGCATGCTATGTCTCAAGCTACTCCAGACGTGCTCTGTGCTTGACCGTGATCCATCACACAATAATTTTAATGCCGTATCACTGACACATTGTATGTTCCAATAAAGCTTTATAGCCGTATAAGCGTGGTGAGTTACCAAGCTACCCTCATCACATCCTGTTAAAAAATCAACAGGCTGTTGGACAGTTCCCTTTAACCTACAGTATAACCAAACCTCTTGTGGCATAATGCAAAAGGCTTTGCTCTAAATATTTTCTCTACATTGCTAAATTCAAAATAAAGGGCTATTATTGATCCCTAAATATATAAATGCGACCAATAAAGAACACGTTCCAATAAAATAAAGATAAAGGTTGAACCCTCCAAAAGAGATCCGTCATGTCCCAGGCAGAGGGATTTCTCTAAGTGGTGTCACATTGTCATTTAAACATTTAAAAATTAACAAAGAAGAGTGAAGAGAAATGTCCCACTTCATTTTATCCTATTTGGCTGTGACTGAAATGCATTCAGAAGCAGCCTAATCTAATATGTAAGAAAACAGCTTCTGCAGGAGCTGCATTAAACAAAAATGACGCACAGCAAATATAACTGGCAGCACTGCTGCAAGTCTTACAATTGGTGTAATATCTGAGTATTAACATTGTTTCCATGGCAATGTGGAAAGTAAACATATGAAAGGAGAGATATCCCAGTTGAGTATAATCCCCTGAATCTGCAGCTCCTGTCAGTATTCCTGAGCTTAGTGAGTTTCAGGTCATTGTTAATCTGTCCACCTGTAACTTTACTTTGGTTCAATCATAGTCATTTTCTGAACAGACAAGGACTTGCTTTAGCACTGAAGCTTTAAAAACCCATGTTATACGCAATGAACAACTCCCTGCTTGCAGCTAAAGAGCCACGCATTTCCCTTTAGAAATTGGTGGAGACCAAAAATAGATGAAGATGACTCAAAAGAATCATAATTTTGCTATTCACCTTCTGGATAAGTAAAAAAAAAAAAAAAAAAGCAAAAAAGCAAAGGTCTGCTGCCAAATGAAAAACCCAGAGTCAGGAATAACTAACAGGTAAACAAAAAGAAGTTTAAACCTATTTAACAGCCAGTGTAACAGAGTCCAGGTCCAGATTTTATGAATCAGTCATGAACAAGTCACTGTGTGTTCTTCGACAAATTTACCGCCGAGTTGATATTCAAACTTAAAGCAGTTATTATAAATTGGATGCTTTTGATATTCTCATTTCTTTTCATAGAGGTTGCACATTCGTCCCACATAGTTTGCGATGACAGCCACTTACACAACAAAACCCAAAATCTGTGGTGCGATTGCACATAAAGGGGAGACAGAGGATGTTCTCAAAACAAATCAAAGTGAGTTTTCAATTTAACCTTAACAGCACTGTAATTTTGGACTCCCATTTTGCTCCACTCAGTTTTTATAATTTTTCTGATTACAGCATATAGTTTGTTTGAATTCCAAGAGCATAACTTTGTGTCGCTCCACAAAAGCATCACTAAATACATTCACTGTCACCAGTTTGGTGCTGCTGTGATATTCTACAGCTCCCTTTTGAGCTGAGAGCACAATCACAGGTGAGTCGTGTTTGAATTAAACGTTTTAGAGTTTCAAGAATTATATATATATATATATATATATACATTACATACATCACTATTATTTCGTTCTACCTAGTCTTAAGATACCAATGTAATGACTTTAGTCTGAATTGGAAATGCAGTCTGTTTACCTTCAGCTCTGGCTGCTGCCCTCAAAAGACCCAGACATTGTAGATTTGAGCTGGTGTGTGTCTTGAGTTTAATGTCTAATCACCACTCTCACCTCTCGTCTTGATTCAGGTATCATCACATTTCAACGTTTCTCTCTTGTGACCTCTTCAACCCTTTCACTCTTTTTGTCAAAGCCATTAATTTGTTCTCGGCAACACATATCTGATGGTCCTAAACCTTAATAACAAACAGCCCTCACCATTATTCGCTGCTCACAAGCTCACAGGTCATATAAACTGGGCGTGTGCTCGTGGTTGGTCAAATGCCTGCTGCTGTATATGTCTGAGTGGCCTGCGCGCCTATTTGCAGGATCTCCACGAGTCCATGCTTGTGTGCACATGCGTGTCTTGGCGGGGGGGGGGGGGGGGCGCGCTGCATGCATGGACATGTGAGCAAGTGCATTCGTGTGTGTGTGTGCAAGTGAGTGTGCTCGCACTTGTGTGTGATAATGGGCTGTGTCCATCAGCACACAGAACACGAGCGCTCTGTATCAGGCAGAAGACACACTTAATGCCTGTCACAGGGTCAGATCAAGTGTGTACAAAGGAGAATTGATTCCTTTGAAAAACAGAATGCAACCAAGGACAGTTTTCCCATTTGGCAAGGAGTAAGAAAGCGAGCAGTGTATAGAAAGAGGACAGAGGGAGAAAATGGGAGAGAGAAATGGTGTAGGTGCCTGCAGGAGAGAAATGTGTTGATCTGTTGAGATGAAAAGCCTTACTTTCACAGGCTGCCAAATGGAATGGTGGGCTTCTGGGCTGTAAGAAGAGTTTCTTTCCCTTCAGGTCCTTTTGTTATCCTCTCATCAGTCCATCTAAGAGGAGGTGGAGGTTGGGGGCCAGGGGGGGCAAAGGAGGTGGCCATGTCAACTCACTGCCCCAGCAGCCAAAAATGGACTCTCTCACAAGGCCCTCATGGAGGGAGGGGGGGGGGGGGGGGGGGGGGGGGTAGATACACGTGGTACCTTGGCACTAGAGAGGAACATGGGAGCAGGGGATGAGGTGAGATTAAAGTTTGAAGCTGAGGAGGGTGTTAATGCGGGGACGACACAAGTAGAAAAGGTTCCATTGGGCTCTTTTCTGGAAGGTGGCCTCGCTTGCATTATATTCTTGACTCCCCTCCAGGAGGGCCTAATGACGCTCTCCAAGGATGGCAGTCTTGAGGAGGGGGGTAGACGGGGGCTGACATAGTGGGAAGATGCACCCCCAAATAACCGCAGAGGAGGTAGCCAAGGAAAGGGAGAGAGAATGGTGTCCCCACTAGAGAGATGAGTGAGAAGGAGCTCTTTTTCTCAAGACTCTTCATGTGCCCATCTTCCTCTCACTTCAACCTCTCCCTTCTTCTCCAGCTCACCTCTCCACCTCCACCCATCCTCCCTTTTCTTGCTGCTCTGTCCTCCGGAGCAGGTTGGTAATTGTCACACACAGCAGCACTATTTTCCATTAACTTAAGTATGTACAAGGAGCTAGTATCTAACTGAGCTAAATGTGGATTTAGTTGAGATTTCAAGCTCCATCACAGGCAGAGAAGGGGGCCCCTTAGGTACCGCCGCAGAGTAGGCGTATTTACAGAAATTTCAGACTTACCCATTTTTCCAGATTTTTTTTTTTTAAACCAATCAAATGCATCCATCCCCCCACCCTCCTCCCCAACCCCATCTGTTCTGCAAGAATGTCAGAGTATCCATAAACAAAATCAGAGGGTACAGTAAGGTCTCTAATCAAGGCAATCAGTGCTGTTTTCAGAGGTGTGCAGCACAGCAGCAGCGCTGGTCTCATCTTTGTCTGTGCTTTAATTACTTGCTTTTGCATTTTGATAGAGGGAGGGGATGACGGGGGTGGTTGCGCCTTATCACCTATCTCCAAGGATAAAAGACTACCCAATTACTTTGTTTGGATGCTAATGATTGCATTTCATTAGTAGCCGCTCTTAGCCCTCCTCACCCAGTAAATGAATGAATATGCCGTAATTTCAATTATTGGAATTATGAAAATTGCTTTTAAAAAAGATGGCACGGGTATCATCAGCTTTCCACTGTGACATAATGCCATTTTAATTTCTATAATAGTTTTAATTGTCAGTGGCCCTGCTGTGCATTAATCATTTAATTGTATTGTCTTTTTCCGCTGCAAACACCTACACCCCCCCCGGTCCCCCCGCCCCTGAACACCTACACACACCCCAGCTTTGAAAATACAAATCACAATCAGCACTATCATCTTGAGAATGATGAGAGATGGTGAAAACAAAGACAAGTTCGAGGTGCAATTCAAAGTTCTAAGATGTTGGCAGATCAGTGGCCTTTGCTCGCTGTTTTTGTGTGATGTTTGATGGTGTGTGACCTTGGATTTATTTGAACTTTTGTTCAGGTTTTTAGTCAAAATAGCACGAAGGTTGGCAATGAAAATAATTGAATTGAAGTGAAAAAAAAAAAAAAAAAAAAAAAAAATTGTGCCACAGATTTCACAGACTTCCCTCTGGCAGTAAATACACATCCAACAGAAATAAGCAGTCGTTCATTGTCTCGGGAAGAAAAATATGCATTATTCCGTCAGTTCTTGCATTCAAAATTAGCACGGTTCAGTCCTTTTTTTGTGCGTATCGCTCTGCAGAGATGCTTTTGAGAACTCTGGACATCAACATCATCTTTGAACAAACGAGCAAACGCATAGAAAGGTCAAAGGTCAAGGGCATCACTGGTACCAACAGTGTCTTTGTGATCGTAGACATTTTTTGGCAAATGAATTAAACTCAGATACAATTGTAGGAAGGTGCAGAGAGTCTGTTACTGTAAATAATAAAAATAATTATTGGAGAGTGAAAATACTACTACAAGATGAAGTTATGCACAAAAGAATTTCTTCTTTCTTCATGTTATAGCATGCATATGATTAACATCATCTAAGCTTTCCTTTTTTATATGTTATATCACAGTTAACGCCAACGCCAATATACTGCAACAAACACAATTTTCATCATTTTCATACGAGTTATTTGATTTGTATGTGATAGTGAACATTAGCCAAAGGAATGACGTTCTATCATTTATCATGTTTTTGGATTCTCATCCGTCATTTTGTCGCTCATTTGTGTTGACGATTTTTTGATGTGAAACATTTCACACCACTTCGCAGCAGCCACTCAAAACACACGCACAACCGGCTCCTTTTAGACGAAAAGATGACGGTAAAAAGGTTTATGCACAAAAAAAAAAGGGAGTAACGCAGGAATGCATGGAAACGCAGGTGTAAAACAGTTTATTCACTGTTTTATAGGCGTGGAGCTGTGAGGTGTGCGGCGGCAGCAGCAGTAGCATGAGAGGAAAAAGTTTGACTGACAGGCTTGAGAAGCTCTCCACTGTCTCCTCCATCGCTCCTTGAGAGGGAAGAGGTCAAGTGTGCCCCCTCAAACAAACACACTTGGATGCCCATGCAGAACACCTTCCCAAGCCTTTTAGCCACTGCGATTTTTCTTAAACTCGTGTCATCAAGAGCACCGGAGGCATCTCTCCAGCTTGAACTTGAGAGGGCGGAGTGGGCCGACAATCGTGGCAAGAAAATTCATCAGTGTGAGGAGGATCAGGAAGTGCGCTCCACTATGAACACATTTGACGCCTGAACTAGCAGACGTTTCTTTCCAGTATACTTTGAGAGGAGGAGAAACATTCTGCGGGGCAGCAACAACGTACGTGCGCCCAGGCATTCGTCCGTCTGCATACATCTGCATGTTTTTGGTTACATGAGTTATTGCATTTTCTCTCTTTTTATTTTCTCTCTTCCTGCTCTCATTCGCTCTCTATCCTTCTCCCCCATTTCTGCTCTCGCCCCCCTTCTTTCACTCTCAGCCCAACCGGTCGAGTCAGACTCCTGTCCGCACTGATCCTGGTTCTGCTTGAGGTTTCTGCCTGTTAAAGGAAGCTGTTCCTGCTGCTGCCACCAAGCGCTTGCTCATTGAAAGAATTATTGGGTCTCTTTAAATGACTCTAAAAAGGGTTTGGTTTAGATCTGCTCTGTATGGAAAAGTGCCTCGATGCAACTATTATTTGGTGCCGTTAAATAAATTTGATTTGACATGGAGGAATCTGTGATCCTGAACAACAAAAGAAAAGCAGGATGGACTACTACAACCTGTCAGCGGAGAGCATAAATATTCAGAGCATCCACTTTTTTTACTTAATGATTGAACAATTAAAAGGTTAGCTCAGGAGAAATCTGACAGGAAAGTAAAATGGAAGCGCTACAGGCAGTTTCAACGGCATGTTGACACCAAAGTTTACTCTGAATCATTTTCACATCACAGAAACACGCGTTATTTCTAGATCGCCAACATTCAGCTTAATGCTCCTCATGGCTGTCATTTATTTGATTTTTTTTTTTTTTTTTAATAAAGGGACCGATGTGACCAGGACCAGGCACTGTCACTCAAGAGGACCAAGGACAGAGAGTAAGAAAGAAAAAGTGTGTGTGTGTGTGTGATGGTGGCAGACCATTGGGAGAAAAAAAAGGAGGGCAGTAGCAGGCTGACGACAGAAAAGTACACTTGATTAAGGGGGGCATTTACAAAAGACTTGCCCTTGGTAAGTTTGAATATATGACTCGTCTGAGGTTTTCTCTTCACCCGATAATTTTCTCTCATGGCCTTTTTCTTTTGAAAGAAAAAAAACCCACATGAAATAGATAAATAAATAAATAAAATGAGGCCGTGACATTTTGGCAACTTGTTAACGCTGTGTGTGGAGCAAAGGGTCAAGGGGTCTCTTAGCATACAGTGGGGGAGAAAAAAAAAAAAAAGACAGTATGAAACTCCTACACAATTGTGCCACCTTGTGGAATGAATGGGAAAAAAAACACAGGAGCTGAGTTGAGGAATAACTTGAACAGAAAAAAAAAAAAAGTGGGTTTCACTTTTATATTCACTGATCTGGTTCATCACATCAAATATCCATCAAGTATCCTTTTAAATATCACATGAAACGCTGGCTAACCTTTCTCAACTATATGAAGTTGCTAACACTTTATTTAAGGTGCCAGTAATTAGCTATTTGTTTCTTTGGAAGCCGTCTGCCAAAGAAGTGGCCCAAATAACATGTAGAGGAGTGATCATAATGGTTAATGACATCCGCATGATTAGTTTCATTAACTGCTTGATTGGAGTCTTTTAACATACCTTACTTTTACGATATATATATATTTAGCAGCACATAATGCATTGATAATGAATGAAAATGTCCTTGGTAGAGCATTTTCCCTCAAATTATTAACAAAGTGAGGAATCTGGGAAATGAATTGCAGTAATGGCTGAGCATTTATTGAAATAGCACCAATGTAAATGATGCTATGATGCCCCCCCCCATTTGGTTTGAATGGATATTTCTATACTACATTCTCATGTGCAGTTTGTGGAGCAGCCAGGAAGACTGTGTGTGTCTGTGTGTCAGTGGGTACACAGGCTCGGATGCATTTGTGTATTTTGGGTTGTGGGGGGTCGGGGGCTGTGGGGGGGGCAGGGGGGGTCGAAAGATTGGGTAGTGATTCAATCACTACACAAATGGATTTGGCTAATAGAAGGAGCCTCTGATCCTGACTGGTGCACAGCTGGAGCTGCCGTAATTGGAGAGGGTGAAGAGACGAGGAGAGTGTGCAGAGAAAAGAGAAAGAGAGAATATGGCCGCAGAGAAAATGCACCTCCGCTGCAGGCCTTACATTACTGAGGCGACGAGGATCATGCCCAGTGTTAATTCTGGTGAAAAGGGGGACGCACGCCTGGAAGGGAAATTTACAAGGAGCCTCATCATAGCCCAACGCTCATGTTCTCATAAAGCAGCTCAGTAAATCTTTTAGCAATCGCCTTCACTGTTTTAAATAACTGATGAAGAGCAACACGTGAGCAGAAAGTGGTCCGCCATCTAACCCACTTCACATCAGCAAGGACCATTAGTGGATTTAACTCAGCCTGATAGGTGAAAACAGAGGCCTTGTAACCATTTAGCAGCACTGAGCCACTTTTTGCCACTGAATTGCATTTGACCTTGGTTGATATGGGACTACTGTCTGTGAGGCAGACGGAAGTAATGGGGTAGTTAACGTAAAGATGAAACGTGCTAATTCTTAATTTCTTGTATAGTTTCAGAGAAGCGAAAATAATAAAAGAAGATATGTCGTTGTCTTAGCCTTTTGTGGAAGCATGAAAGGGATGAGATCGAGTCCAAATCACACCAAAAAAAGAGAGCAGGGCTCCTCTTTTTGACAGATACCGCAACCAGTGGCCAAAAATGAAAGACTGAAAGAGTCCATTATCCTTTACTGAACCCCACTGAAAGGAGAAAAGATGAACAGAACCTTGCACAGATTTCACATATAAGCTGAAAAAAATAATGTGCATAACACTATTTAAGAATGATCTAACTCCTAAAAAGCCTGTATTTCAAAGAGGTGACAAGTGCAGAGTTGAATACACAACAGTTTTCCGCAGCTTGATGATTGTGTTTGTACCGCAGATGACCTGCGGTAAAAACATACCAGTTCCACCTCGGTGGGTTACGTCAGTGCCACACAGCTGTTTGTCGAGAGTGTCAGAGAAAAAACAAAAAAACAAAAGCAAACCTGCATGCAGGAACGCCAGGGTCAAACCACGGGCAATAGATTTCAAACACAAAAGGCAAATATAACTAAATAAAAATTCGTAAAAAGCCGCGCAGAAGGACACACACTTTTCTGCTCAGAAGTCAAAACTAAACAAGGTCACCTCCACAACAGAACTGGATTCAAACAGGTATTAAAATAAAAGCAGAAGTCAACCTTCATCCAGTTTTTCCAAATGTGCGACAGGAAGGCGTGAAAGAAAAGATTGTGTGGGAGGGTTAGTCGTTACATTTCCTAGAGTACAAGCTGATTGTTTACGAGAGGGGGAAATACTTTGTAGTCACTTTTATAGCAGCTAAGTTAAGCTGCTTTCACACTCTACGTCGACAGATTATTACACAAGGTCCATGCTGAGGTTACACAACGCTAAAATATGGGAGATAATTCACAGATGGTGTGTGTTAACGTTTGCACAGCGCGGCACATGATTGTCAGTTCCTGGTGTGTATGGTTGCGTTTATTTTGGCTGGTTTTTCAGCGTGATACTTGTATTTGTTGTCATTAAACCAGGGGATGGGGAGTTCCCCTGTACTGATGGCAGCTGAAGGACTTTGTGGTGTTTGTCAAGTCAAAACTAAGATTCTTTGCTGACTAAGTGGTTTAGAAATTTGGAACAATGCGAAATGGCCACCATTTTTATTTTCCCTGGAACATTTCTTAACTGAATCAAGCAATGAGCACTGGGCCTCCAAACTAAATATACCAGGGAGCCTGCGTGTGGGATTTATCAGAACCAGAACAACTCATTCAGTTCTCCTGCTCCTCATTAACAAGCTCACGTCACGTCTGTGATTTCCAAAACTGGCAAAAACACCACAAAACCTTTCGTTTCTGTGGTAATTGTTTGGGTATATTTAGGCACAAAAACAGCGTGGTCAGAGTTCAGGGAAAGGTCACGGCTTCTGTTAAATTACTTGATTGTCACGGAAATGAAAACCAAGTTGTTGAGGTTTAATTAAAGAAGTCCGCGTTAAAAGTTCGATGAAATTAGCTTTCAGGGAGTAACAATGGTCACAGACACACACCAAAATAATAAAATGTTTGGGTGCAACACTAAAAGTGCGTTGAAAAGCTGACACCCCCTCGAGGTATTAAACTACAAGAACTATTGCAAACAAAGAAAAAGAAAAGCAGAAGCAGATATTTGTCTCAGTGTCATCGACTAAAGCGTCCACTCCAGCAACATCACACTTTTCTTATAGCAGTATATCGTCTTCAATTAACATTCTCGCTGCTCTGACAGAAGATGATCCCACCTTTTGTGCATCTGAAGGAGAATGTAGGATTGTGTGTCTGCGTGCTCGTACAAGAGTGAGCTGGAACTGTTATAGAAGTATATGGATGTCTGGAGCGCCTGAGAAAGTGTATGTGAGGGTGAGGGGGAGGGCGGGGGGGCGGGGGAACTGTAGTGTGTATTCTAAAAGCAGGGGGTCTCTTCCAATTGCCAAATACACAAAGAGCTCCTCAGCATGAACACACCAGGGGGGGCTCTTAGGAAACCCATCAGCTCACAGAGAAAGGGCAAAGGGAAGACTTAAATATCGGAAATAGGCTGTGTAGGAGGAGCGCGGGCACGCACACACACACACACACACACAAAGATCCCAAATCCTACCTGATGCGCTGCTGCACAGTATAGAAGAAGGAAGCAACATGAGGGAGAGCTGGTGTGTCGGAGAGCCGACCCTTTACGTGCAGCAGGCTGAAAAGGAAAGAGCAGAGTGACGGCAGGAGTGATGGAGGGTTTGTTTGACTAGCTGGAGGAGAAACCACAACCTCATGCTGGCCATTAGACAATCCGCCGTCAAACATCAACATATTAGTGTACAAACACAGTCAGAGTGTCAGATCTTGCGGGGACACTCACACACATGGGCAGACCCGCAGACCCTCCCACCGTGTTTCCATTGTGGCAGCCATTGTAACAGTTTTGTCTGAGCCATATGGGCTGGTTTAGGGATGTGGACCCCCGGCAGCTGAGGCTTTGTCCCCGTGTCACAGAGGTCGCTGGGATTGTGTTCCCAGCTAATTCCTCCTTTCAGGGACTGCAGATCTGAGTCTATAATGATCTGGGCGGCCTAGCACACAGATTACTGCTGCTGCCTCTGACATCAACAGGCATGTGTGTGTGTGTGTGTGTGTGTGTGTGTGTGTAGGTGGGCGGGTTGGGGGGTGAGCAGGAGATAGACAGAGATGACATCTTAAGATGAAACAATGTCGCTGCTCCATAACAACAGGAATCAATTGATACCCCTCTCACACCAAATCCACACACACACACACACACACACACAGTTTTCCACCTCATTTCCCTCAATCCAGCTTAGGCAAACATTATTAGCAGAGAAAGTGAAGTCAGTGAAGGGAAGGTAATAGCTTCTCGTGTCTTGACTGACCTCCATTGTCATCAAATGGTTCACAAATTAACGAGCCCTGTCTGAATATTTTGTCTCACTGCCTCCGGGAATTAATCCACCATTTAAACGTTATGATCCTCTGTTCCCCCTCTGTGATGTCGAGGAATCATTCAGAATAACAACAAATACTGCATCACTAAAGTGACGTTGATAATCGATGAGAATGAACTGTTTCATTTACTTTTTGGTTGTTGTTGATATGTTTGACAGTAACTCCTGAATAAGGATGTATTTGGACAATCAGCTTTCACAAACACAGTAGATATCCAAAGAATCCTGATACAGAGCCCTCCGATTTGTTCATTTCGCTGACCAAGATACATTTACGTGTTTGGATTTACGTCTATTACTAAATATAGAAAGTGAATGTCAAGTAAAGTAAATTCTTTTAAACAGAACTGAAAATATTTTCTCTCTTCCACTCTTCCACTTCACGGTCCCAACACAAACTGGAGCATCACTGGGACCCCTACCAGGAAAATCCTGTGCTGATGTTATTGGCTTATTGCAACAAGGGCATATCAATTATTTCTGTGGGGCTACAGTGCATGGCTGAATCCATCTATCTTTTGTTGTATTGAATTATTATAAACAATGGCTTTCGGATACACTGGCAGGAAATAGAAAACCAATCTGAGTAATCAGATGGATGTGTCCTCAAGAAGAGAAACATCTACATCCTAAATGAAGACCCTTTGCACACATACATGTTGGACACTTTACATGAGGCACTCCACTGCTTTACAAAAGGTAATTCCAACAAAGTACCTGAAAACAAAACTTGTTTGCTTTCCCTTATTCCACTTTTAATTTTCTGTTCTCATCTGTTTCCGCAAGCATCTTTCCATATTTTATTCTCTTTCTTCTTTCCTCCGGTGAAAGGGACTTTCATTGAAATTCATGCTCTTGAGGGCTGGCACCCATACAAGGCCAGAAGATAATAGGCCGACCTATTTACCCTGCAGTTTTATTTATCTTTTTTTTTTTTTTTTTATCCTCCTCCTCCTCCTCCTCCCCACGCCTGGCTTTGGATTGATCATGGTCGCTGCGAGATGACAGCTGTCTCCTGTGCATTTGCATTGCAAATGAATGAGAAGAAAAAGAAGTGGAGCTTCAGTGTGTTGAGCCACAGCCTTGCGGTCTGGGCTGGTAGAGAGGATCAGCATCCTGAGCAAGTGCTGCCAGGACTCTGTGGGACGAGGAACAGCTGTCGGTGGAGATGTGGAGACCTCCTCAGCTCTGACAAAACGTTTCAAAGATGGCGCAATAAGCCTGTTGGTCTTTTTTTTTTTTTTTTTAATGATCACCTTAATGAACAAGTTGAAATTATATTTTTGCTGCATTTGAACATTTCTTCTGTGAAGTTAGAGTTCTTTATTTGCATCTATATGGGTTAAGCTGTGGTAGCCAATCCTACCAAACACATGTTCCTCCTGAAAACCTTTTTGTCTTACTGACTTTGGAAGGGCGTGTGGAAATAAGAATAGGAAATGATAATTGCTTTTTCCGAAAATGTCGTCGTGTGTAACCTAACCCTTCATCTTCAAATCGTTTAGTTCAGTTCAGTTTGAGCAGACACACAAACACACAAATCTGAATTAAACAACATTATTTTTCCAAACTTTTTTGTTCACTCTTTAAAGTTCAATCATGTTTGTCGGCTGCAGGTAAAAAAAAAATGTAGGAACCTTGTTTACCAAGATGTTGGCCATTAAAAATCTTTGATATAGTATATCGTCGAGCGAGGAAGTTCTTGTAAGTGTTAGTCGTCGTTTGAAACATTACTTTTTATCGCTGCACCTTCCTTATTGTGGCACCTTGCTCCCTAAAGACATTTTTATTATACTGCTTTTCAATGGAAATGAACAAAGCAAGACCACTGTACGTCTTCGCTAATCTAGTATTTTCTTGCCTTCATAAGAGGGTCAATCAATGCAGAATTATTGATTTTTATTCATAAAAATCCAATGTTGCGAGGACCGAACACATATTCCATTGAAAGACTACCACAATTGGAGGGAAAAAAGCATTTATTTTAGCCATGTGGTGAATGCAGCTGTATAAAACCAGGATCAATTAACACAATGTATTAAACACGTCCTTCACTCAGCCATGTATGTTAGTGCCCAAGGACGAATCTTATTAAAATCACTTCTGCAGAGAGGCAATACAGGTAGGAGATTGTTCCAAACCCCCACAAAGTATTGTCATGGTAACCGGTGAGCGTTTCACACAAAGCCGCACGTATCCTCAAACACACGCGGACACTCACAACCTCATGCACGTGAAATGCACTAAACGCATAGAGAAATTAGAAAAAGAAAAAAAAAAGGGGGGAGACAAAGATGTTGTTGTGAGACTGAAAGTTGGTGAGCTGAGTTCGCCTCGGCTGTGATGCTCCCACCCGGGCAGCTTTAGTAAATAACTAAGTCCATTTAAGCTGCTGAAAAGTGTTTGTACTTCTCCATTTCACTGGAAGTATTTGACCTTTAATCCTCTCCGTTTATTCTGACTTACTGGTAAAATATTATCAGCACATAAACCGTAAAGTGCTGTTGAAGTTTCAGTCCACTCCAGGTGTTTGTTGCCTTTTGGCTTAAATGTTTGACCCTGCTGTGCAGAAAGTTGTTTGTTGTCCAAATTTATCAGACAGAAATTGAAACAATCCTGTATGATTAAGAATAAACCTTTCAGTGAAGAAGATAAAAAGTAGCGAATTAAAACGGGGGATAATCTTCACAGACTAAAACTGTAGCTCCACAACCACTCTGGCCGCTTTTCCTTGTGGGACTTTTTGTGTCTCTGAAGGTGTTTCCTTGTCTGCAGCAGGTGGTGGTGATGGCATGATGAGGACGGGAGTTAACGCAGCGTGGCCTTTCCCTGCTGGAGACGAGTGGTGAGTTCCTGCATGACGTTTTTCTGGCTCCTTTTTATTATTTCCTTAATCCTTTAGAGGAGACCCGGCACCAGACCAGACCAAATATTTTACCTCTTCATATATCTGGCACATTCTCACGATAATTTAAGTAGGATTTTGAATGCAATATTTTCACTTTGCCATAGCAGCAGGCTACTTTGATCCGATAAGGATCGAAGTACTCTCGTCGGTGGTTGTTAATAAGTTACTTGAGGAAGATCAGTGATGCAGCTTCTCTGTTTGAGCCCACCTCAGATTTCACAGGGCCAAAGAGCCGCACAGAGGAAGGACAAGTAAACAGGCTCACTCCTTTACAAACGCTAGAGTGGCCATCCTCCCACTGCCAGTTCTTCACACAGAACCACAATTAAATTCTTCGCCCTCTCATTCTTCTCCTCTTTTTTTGTCTCTTGAGAAGACACCTCACTTGAGAAACCACTGAGGCTGCTTTTTAAAGGTCCCTGTGTGGCAGGATGACAGAGGACACCACTCTGCCTTTTCTCTCATTTGGACAGACTGGCTGAAATTGAAAAGGGGGTCCTCAGCTCCCTCCCCAAAGACCCTCTCTATCCCTGATCCTCCCCAACCTCGACTGCACCCCCCACCTCCCTGCCTCGGCCTGGGTGGACTCCCCTGGTCGGTTCTCAGACCTCCCCTGTCTGTGTGATACCAGCAGTATTGTGAGGGACTGACAAAGAACAGGAAGCCCAGAGGTCGGCAGGGTGGCCCTGAAGGTCAGCTCAATCAGTCACTGTATGATGGATGGAGCGCGGGGGCCGGGTCACCTGAAAATGCAGCAAACAAGCTTGCCTAATGCATGGTCCCCTGCCCTGTTCATTTGGCAGCTCCTACTCTGCCTCCCGCTCACACACATCTACTATCACTCTGCCTCGGTGGATATGGGGATTGGATTTAGTTTGAAAAAGATACTGCATGAGGGGTTTTCTGCAGGTGCAATCATTTTAAACAGCCAGAACATTTTCAAGCAGAACAACAGGAAGATGGGTGCAAATCATCTTATTCTTAGAACAAATTGTTTGGCTATAATTAAATTTTCAAAACCCTAACCCTCACTGCCGGCCCGGGAAATAAAAACTTTTAATTTCTCACTACTCAGCAACTTTGCACCTCCAGATTTGGTGACGATGAATTTCTTACATTAACACGTATGATTTGGTGTAAATGGATGAGGCTCCCTCGTTCTTAAACTGAAGAACAAAACAAAACAAACAAACAAAAAAACAACTTTTAATTATTCTAAAAAAAAAAAAAAATCAAAATTTGGTGAAGTTGTATAACTTTCATGCATCACATATCTCAAAACAACACATCTACTCATTAACACACAAATGCCTAAAACATTGGAAGGGATATTTTGAAGAACTGAGTGAAATTCATCCCTTTTTTTTCCACACTGTTTGGAAAATATGAGTGTTTATGATTTGGGTGGACTGACCTTTTCATCAGTGACAAAAAACTGCAGCCATTTGTTGTTGTTTTTGTTGTTGTTTCTGATGATTAGCTATCAAAATGTTCAAACTTTTCAAAACTGGGTATTAGCAGAATATAATTAATGTGATAAAATGTGTAGAGGTTACTGTACGATACACTGATGTAAATAATGAATTATGGGCATCCCTGCAGCCTCAGTGCTTTGTCGTGTGTGTGTGTGGGTGGAGGGGTGTGTATGTGGGTGTATGTGGGGTTGTCCACCATCGTCATGGAGACCCCTGTGTGTGGGAAGCAGTCCAAACATGACAGGGTTGATTTTACTGACTCAAGGTGACTGGGCTGAGGGCACAACAGCACACAACAGAGGGACAATGGCCGCCCCATTAGTGCTAATGGGGGACACATGTAACGGGATTAGGGTGAGGACACCTGGGGGGGGACCACATGGGGAGATAGTACACCCAGTCCCACCCCATCCCTGTCCTGTCCCACTCCATCAAGCTTGCACAAAACCAGCAGTTTGCTGTAGAGGGACAGCCGCCTGCCCGCCATGATACTTCTTCAGAAGCTGGTTTTCAGTTTCTCCCTCTGAAATGATTTCAGTGGTCCTAAATGTCAGGATCATATTTAGGATCAAATGATGATCTTAAATTAATGAAGATAATCAAACCTAAGACTTTATGGCCGCACAGTTTCATCAAATCCAATGGTTTAGATGTCATGTGCATCATTTAAAAGTTTGCGATCTCTTGATTGCTCCACCTGTGGAGTTTCCAGTTTTTGACTTTTTAACTGAATACAAAACTGAGAGTCAGCAGTTAGATCTCTGAGGTTATTGTAGCAGTGTTGAAGGAATTACTGTGATATCTTTAACAGTAGACTTCAAATAATAAATTCACATGCTTCTGAAAAAGTCTGGTCTGAATTTTTACTAATGTGGGATGATTAAATGACGTGAGCGAGACCAGCTGACCAGCAGAGCTTAACAGTAGATGTTTCTACCCCGAACAAAAAAACCCCCTTCTTTTCTCCATTGCTGCCGCACTCGCCCTCCTTGGAGCAATGTAAATCAAACGGAAATAAATCTGAGACAGAGGTCAATGAATCTCCATTGGTGGACTGTGAATCTGCCCCACTTGTTCCACCCCTCCATTCCTCTCAGCTCATCCCTCAACCCCATTTTTTTCTGTCTCCCCCTTCTGCAAATTCCTGCACTCTGCCCAAGACGCCCAGTCAATTAATAAGACATTGTCTCCTCCCCCTGGAGCCCCTGCACAAGAGGCCACCCAGGAGCCAGCAGGCCTTCCTTCTAAAGCTGCTTCACTGGTGGCCCCCAGGAATGCCAATCGCTTTGGGAACAGGCAGAGCAGGGTAGGAATGGGGGGGGGGGTCTGGGAAGCTGGCTAATGGAAGCAGCCCCATCATGCTCATGTGCTGGAGTAGGCCAGTCAAAAATTGGAGGGCAACAAAAGGAAATGCGTTCCACTCCCAAGGATCCGAGGCACTTCACCCCTCCGCGGTCCGACATTAACCCCGTCCTGTGCGACGCACACAAGCAAGAAGACACACACATTCATTCCGCAATACTTGAGAGAGCACTGCTGCCTCACATCCACCTCCTGCTGGCGCACAATAAACTTACCCCTTGTCCAAATCCTGAAGTTAAGAGTTGAACTCCAAATTTTGATGGACCTGACCAAAACTTACGCACCGGACGAGTGGATCATCAAGAGTTTCATCATCAAGGCCTTTGTGCAGTCCCAAAGATGCTGGCCGTTTAAGTCCAGTCAGGAAATGCTAAGCTACTTAGAGAACGGATAATTATAATGTTCAATATTTACCATTTACTAAAATTATTTTAAAATTACTATGAGTCTTATGAGTTATGGCTAAAAAAAGGGGGATCAGTCGTCCTCAAGTCCACATTCATGTTTGTGCCAAATTTAAAGGGCTCTCTTTGAGGAGCGCTCGAGAAACTGTGTTTGTGAGGTCGACATGAACTTGACCTTTGAACTCTGATCAGCAGAATTTAATCAATTTGAGTCCAAATTGATGTTTGTGCCAAATTTGAAGAAATTCCATGAAAGCTACTGATTGGTTGGTTGGAAGCCTTTTTGTGATTGGTTCATTGGTGGGTGTATTCTGATTGGTTGGTCTTTTTCATGGTTGGGAATGGAGCACTTAAGTTCAGCCTCAGTCACCTCAGATAGTGATAAAACAGGACCACATAAGCCAGCGGTTCTGTATCTCTGAATATTCAGGAAATTATATTTTGACCTCTCCCAAAATACATTTACCATAGTGCTGCAAATTCTCCCATTTGAGAAGCTGGAAGCACCAAATGTTTAGTCTAAAAATCACCTGAATGGATTACTTTGTATAACTGCATTTACAATGTTCGGCCATCAAACAACTGATTAATCAGCTCGTAACTGTTGATCTAAATCTATATTCTCCCATTTTAAAGATTCAACACTGCATGACATAAAAAAAAAAAAAAAAAAAAAAAACAGCCTTGAAGAAGGCTCTTTCCTTTATATTTAAGCATGACTATTTACAAAGTGCTTGTCTGAATTTCATCAGGGTGAACTGCAGACGGCCGTGACCCCAGCCTCATCACACACATTTCTTCAGTTACACATGAGGAGTACAAAACTGCTGTTCTGACCCCAGTCTTCAGTTTTTTCTGTAGACCTTCTTGATATCACGAAAATGTCAAGTGCGGCAAATAAGAAGAAACTAGCAGAGTTCAGAAATATTGTTGAAAATAACACAAGTCGACATGAGCCAAAGGAAAAGTGAAATCGGTGTTGCTTTGAATTAAGCTGATAAAAAAAAACAAAGCTTCGTTGTTTTTGACTTAATCACTATTGCCTGAAAAATGAAAAAAAAAAAAAAAAAAATTCTGATTTTGTCATTCTTAAATTTTAAAACAGATTGTACTGACTGTAATGTGAGTTCAAGTCCAAAAAAAAAAAATAAAAAAAAAAAAAATAAGAGGAGATCAAATGAACTGGTCACACATCAGACTGCTGTATGAGTGTGTAGTAACAGATTTTTTTTTTCTAACTCTTTGTCCTCCTGTGTGTATTTTTATCTTTCTTGATGTTTTACAGGATCCGTCTAAAAATCTCAGTGATGGATTTTAGAGTGCAGACCTTCCATCTGGATACTTGACCATGGCATACAACACTATGTTTAGTAATGGATGGCATGTTTGCGTGGAGAGATTTCAAAGAAAAGAGGTATCATGCACAAACACACACACACAGAGGACACGCTGTATAATGAGTTCCTCCTGCTGAAGGTCCATATACAAAATTAGCCACGTGAAAGTGCTTTGTAAGTGCACCAAGTCTATTGCTGCATATAGAAGCACTTGGGGTGCAGACCACAATAAGTGGACTGAGAGTCATGCATAACAAATGATTTTGGTGTTTTAAATTAGCGTGCAGCAGTGCGGTATCAACCTGAATGCGTCAGGATACGACTTTGGAACACGTCCTGTCCAATCGTGCTGAAGTGACAGCTGATTTATTTATCTATTTATTTTTAAGTAGAAAAGGTAAAAGTGTCACTTCAAACCCTGGGAACAAAAAAAATAATAAAAAAAAAACAACAAACAAACTGATTAATCTAATCAGATTTGAAATAAAAGAACATTTGGAGAGTGACTTTCACCATCAAGATGATTTCTGACCTTTAGCTGCACACCTTCTTTGGTGACTTCCTAAACTCGCTTGTGACAGGAAATGATGGATTTGGTTTCTGCACATCATGAGATTGAAACTCTAGTTGAGTTTCCCTCCTGCGTGCGAGCCACTCAGCATCACAAACTCAGTTTTATCAGTCAAAAGTGACAAGAGCGAAATTTTAAAGTAGTGATCAAAGTCCAGCTGGCTGACACTAAAGAGTGTCCTCTACTGTTAGGTTTGGGTAGTACGACTTCAATAATTATTCTTTCATTTCTTTATTTTGAGCAAAAAGAAATAATAATAATTCACTGCTGCTTGTTTCTCAAATGTGAAAATAAAGTTTTTCCATGATAGTAATGAGAATATTTTGTGTCACTGGCAAGACCAAACAAATAATTTTCATTATTATGAGTCAGCTGGTGTTGAGTTTGAAAGTGTGGTTGATTTGCCTCAACATGTGTTATTTCTATTTTATGAAGCAAAAATGTTTTTGACTGATTGTGTCATTAATGCTGAAATTATTTTTTGACAGTGAAAATAATCAGTGGTAGGAATCCGTGTGGATAAATTCAAATATTAAATACAGTTGAAATTAAAAATGCAACATGATGGAAAGTTTAAAATGATCTGAAACGATTCAAATACTCTTTGGTCCTTAACCTTTCAAAGAAACAGTTCTTCCAAAATATGCCAACAAGCAAGCAAAATTTCCAAGTACAGTATTAATTCATTAATTCAAAGATAATAAATAAAATACATTTACAGCGCTTAATATTAATTAACTAAATTGATATTTAATAATTTGACCTGATCCATAGAAAATAAGTTCTTGCTATATAACATATTATGCTATACAAATTATATTTTAGCTTTTAACCATATTTAGTTTGAATCATCAGTGGGAAAAATAAAACGCTGCAAAGGAAACCGTCTCGTCACGATATTTTATCAAACACTGTCCTCTAGAGGCCACCTGCTGATATGCCCCTAAAATTAGATTCCTTTTATAAGTATTCAAAGATTTTTAAAACTAAATTATTAGTGAAGGCCAATAAATAAACAGGAAATCGCACATTTATCGTCCTTCTCACAACTCATACACACAAATTCTGGTATCACAAAATCATCAGTAATGCTGTAAATAAACTTAATGATACAATGAAGCCAAAGATCTATTAAAAGACTCACCATGAGCGGTTTCAGGTTATTAAATGTACACATGTATTCAGCCAGAAAGTAAAGCATTTATTGAAGCAAATCAAGGTTTTTATCAACGGTGTGCCTGAAGACCTGAATGATGATGTTCACAGTGCCTGAAAAAAGCAGGTATGCAATTAAAGTACTATCCGGTGTTGAGGTTCGTCTTAGATCATATTGGAAATGTTGGACAACAGCGATAAACAAAAACAGACATCTGAATTTGACATTTTTTTTTTCCTTTGAAACATTTTTTTTTTTTCACAGAAATCTATGATATGATTAAAATAACATACAAGTGCAAAGTTTTTGCCCTTAAAGCTTCATTGCGTGTTTCGATACAGTTAAATATTGACCGATCTAAAAGGGAATCACTGCTACAGTACTTTTTGACGCGCTTCAGTAACAATATGAATCAACAAAGATCAACAACTAACACCGACCCGAATCAAGCGGTGGCACATGCATGATGGTGATGACGATGATGATTACGGTTCCAACAATGCCTAAAACTGACAAAAACCAAAAGTTCTAAACTTTTTCCTGTAGCAATTTGTCTCTATTGCCAACAATAATAATTCCCAAACAAACAAATTCTATTTACTTGCTTCTCCTTTTTTTGGTAAAAAGTTGTGACATAAAAATCTAAGAAATTTCTGCTACCAGTCCAGAATATTAGGGGAGATGGAACTTTCTTAGTGGCCACACCATTGAGATTATATATATATATATATGCAATATCTCTTCTCAGAAATGGTGGCACTTTTTGTGCATTTTGAAATTTAAGTGAAATAACCCTTTAAAGTAGTGGCTTTCCATCATCTTTATGGTTTTTCTTTTTTTTTTTTTTTTTTTTTTGCTCATATATACATATAAAATGGATCTCTTTCAAAGAAGACATGCAACTGCTAAAGTTCAGGCTCCGGCTAGCAGGTTTGTTTATGACATGATTTGTTTTCCTCCTAAGCATTTTATGTCAAACATGTAAAACTCTTGGCTGATTAATGATTAATTTATGATTTGGCTGGACTTGGTTGATTAATGATATGATCATTGCCCTGCTGCCTTCTGCAGCACCACCGGAGGGTGGGCTCTTTCAGCACCACAGACAGCTCCATGTTAGCCCGTACGTTAAAGGCCGACGTCAGCTTCATCTGTTCAAAATCACCTTCAGACACGACGACGTAAACCAACTCACTGGCTTCGTTTTTACTTGCAAAACATCGCTTTCAGCTTTGGCAACCACATGTGTGTCCTTAAGCACACACTGAAGCACAAACAGGAGCATTGCACCCTATTAGGCTAATAAATACAACAGCGGCCACTGATTTATACAAGACAGTTCACACTACATGCCCTCTAATTACTGCTGCGAAAAGGTAGAAAGGTTCAGCTCGTCAACAGGGGTGCTTTCAACTTTAAAAAACAGGAAGCACTGGAGGGCCGACAGCAAACTTCAAGCGAAGCAACACAGAAAAGTCTATCAAAGACGACAGAACTCAGATCAAAACTGATCTCCCTTCCTCTGTCCTTAAAAGTGGCATGTTTGAAAAATCAGCCCAGAGGGACGCTGGTACTAAACCAATCCTTTCTTGCGAAACGCTGGTATTTTCCCTACAAAGAAAGTGAGTCGGGTCCCACTGAGGCAGTGAATGGAGTACGGTATTTTCTTTGGAACAAACAGCTCTGCAGCACGGCAGCTAATAGAGCCTGGCTCCCAGAGGGGAGCTCAATATAGGACACTCTCTTTCCTCTTTCTCCACTCGAGCTATTAATACAACCAAACAAAAGGAAAGAGGCTTAATGAGGCAGCAACGGGGAACTCATGCAAACTAAGTTGGACGAGAGCTTTGTAGTGTTTAGCTCCAAGAATTCAATTGTTTCAAAACGGTCAACAGATCATACGTTGCTATTTCTACCGTGCCTAATATCACTGGAGTAAAAGTACTGAACATTGCGTCACACCCCTCTAAGTGCTATGTTTGAAACTATTAGATATATTTTTTCTTAAATGGCAAAAGCAACACAAGAGTGAAGAAATGCATAGTTTTAAACGTGATAATGTGCTGGAGACGGATATTATAGATCTTGTAGAATCTCTAAAGAAGCACAGTTCCAAAACAATCTGCGATAAGACACATCTACATAATTTCACCAATTGGACAAAACAAACAGACACTACGGTGACATATGAAGCGTTTTGTTGCATATTTGCATGAAAGGAAATATCTCATGCAGCTTAGAGCAGCTACCTCGAAGTCAATGCTTTGGTACAGATTCAGAGTGCATTAAAATATAAGAAGATGACAGGGTGTGTTTTAATGCACAGACTAGTCCGACTAAGTATTTGTAGCCTAACTGAGCAGGAGAAACTGGTTCTAGGCAGCTTCACGAACTTATGACGAATAACTCTGTACGACAAAAAACACAGCAGTTGAATTATAACCATGTTATACAGACTAACACATACTCACAAAAACAATAAACACAGCATGTTATTGTAACACGGGGCATTAGAATATTCAGGCTGTTGTAAAAGGGAGATTTGGTGTTTACATCCATCACACTTCAAAGAGTCCCGAATTAAATCGAGGATATTTTATAAATATGTGAGAACTCACAATAAGTCAAATAAGAACCTTATAAAAAAAAAAAAAAAAAAAAAGGCTGATGTTTCAGTTCACATCATGCACTGGGGACTTAGTACTAACCGGATATCTGCCTCAAAGTGAGAGCTGTCACACAGTGCAAAGATCAACATTTCAGTCATGCAGTAAGTACAGAGCAAGGGACATTTGATGAAAATAAAAGCAGTGTTTTTTTTCTTTTCTATTTTTTAGGTCCGTGCTCAAAAACATGTTTTCATAAAGGGTATCTGACCTCAAATAGTTTTAAGACTTAGGGCAATGACTAAAGGGGCAACTTTTTGTTCTATATTGCCATAAAATATCCTTTTGTATCACCATTCGTAAACTCACTGGCTCACCTCTGACCCTCGCTTCATTTTACTGCATTTTTTCTCTTTTTGGCACACGTTCCTTTTCGGAATCACTCTTTCAGATTTAATCTGAAGAGGAGGCCACTCAAAGCTGCCCTTTGGCATCGTGGACCTCAGAATACTAAACCTCAAAACTTCTTGACGCGTTCACCTTGCACTAGGCTGATCAGTATTTTCCAAATAGAAAATTCAGCTCAATCCAACTGGTCGTCATGATAATCAGACAATTAAGCCTTCAACCACACAAGGCAAATCCACTGCTGGGCTGAATACTGCCTTAAAGATCAGACCCATGTGGAACGGCAGCGGTGCTGAGTCTTGAAGCAGTCATACTCCCATATTAGAGGCAAAAATAAGTCTAAATATAGCTCTTTTTGTAGGGTCACATCCCCTTAAGCAGCAGTATTCCCCACACGACAATAAAACCACAGATTTGGCTGAACACACTAAATCCACATTTGGTTTCTTCTACAAAAAGATGTGTACACTTTTGCTTCTTTAATCCTTATATCTAAGGACACTGGCTTTTTTTTTTTTTTTTTGTGAACACTGGACGCAGATTGTATCCCAGATTCCACTAGGCTCCATAAATTATTTCAAAAGTCTGTAACATAACATTAAACTGTTTTACAACCATAACCAATGGCAAATGAAGTTCATCTCTTCTCATCTATAATAATCTTACAATGTCTACATAACTGTGTCTCAAGAACTGACTAGAAGCATTAATGTCTGAAAATTACAAATAGATATGAACAACTATTTGATTACATTGAAACAGTCTTTTGAGCTGATAGGGAAATAACATACACACATACACAAAATATCTTTTTTAAAGACACCCTATCCATTATTTCTTCCCAGGTGCGTCTGAACCATAAATAAGTTAATAATATAGCTTATCATAAATACATTTCAGTCTGTAAAATTCACATATAAATACCCTGCTCCATCTTGCAGAGACTTCCCAGAAAAGAGAAGTGGACCCATGTTAGGTTATGCTGCAGCTCACTGCATTTCTTCTCTCCATGGTGTAAAAGTACTTTATATGCGCCCATGGTGTAAACACTATGACTTTCCCTTTAAAACCTCTGGAGGCATTGACAAAGACAGGAAAATGGAGCAGACAGATCTGTGATCTGAATATGAGCGTGAAATTGTCTTTCCATTGTCTGTCTGGACCTGCGGCAGTAGGGCAGCCCTTTTTGTTTTGGACACCAGTGGCAACTTCTTCCTGGTCCAGTCCCTGATTCATACAGTCTGAGTGTGAAAGTGAAAGAAAAAGAAAGGTATAAGCTATTGCTAGTGATGATTGATTAATTGATTCATACTGAGGTGAGGGCTGCTGCTCCTGCTGCATGCTTGTTTTGGAGACGTGCAGACGTCCATGCAATGAGCCGAAGGCGAGAGTTGCCAAGGATAGAGGGAAAGGGAAGAGGGCTGTTTCTGCGGAGAATTGCTGCTGCTCATCAAGCTTCTTTGAATCTCCTTGTTCCTCTCGTTATCTCACAGTCCTTCTGAGAAGTTAAAGGCTGGATGCGCTGGTTGTATCTCAGAGTCTGTTCCCTGGGTCACAGGGGTGTTGACGGGAGTGGTGAGAGGAGTGCTGTTGGAGGGCCGCGGGTTGGTGTCGCCCTCTGGAAAAGTCTTCTCCTGAGACTGGGAGGAGGAGGACGAGGAATGAGTGCTTTCACTGGAACTGCTGCGGGTCTCTGTGCTGGTACTTGTCTTTTTCATCTTCCTCCTCTTGGCTAGTGGCGCCTTGTCCACCGTCTGCAGGCGGAAACCCTCCCGCTTACATTTGTTAAACGCCTGGGACCAAGAAAAAAGGGGGGGGGGGGGTATATAAGTAGTATACAGTATACAGTATACAGCTCCTTTCATTATCAATTTTTCTTGATTTATAGACTACATTTATTTTATATTTATAGACTTCGGTGCATACAATTTCCTAAATATAGAAACATGTCTGCTATTATCTCCTAAAACTCTTTTTTTTCTGGCTCATATCTTAAAATAATGGCCAAAAACTATCATAATCATCAATTTAAAATCATATAATACTAAGCATGCGACTAAAAACCTCATCATTGCCAGAAAAAGAACTAGAAAGCCTGACTGACACCTAAGAACATCATTTCTTACATTGAAGGTGGCTTTGACGTAAGTGTGGACAGAGGCAGTGGAGGAGCCGAGAATGTCCGGGGTCATGAGTGGGTTTGAGGACAGCTGGCTGTCGTCCTGAAGCCAGGCATTGTAACGGAGGCCACACATTTTAATCCTCTTGTTTGGATCCACTGTCAGCAGCTCTGCAGGAACGAGACACAGATAATTAGCTTTCGTGGTCTTTTAATACGGTAATTCAAAGGTGAGCCACAAGTGAGCAACAGAGCTTGTGCTTTCCTCTTCAGGTAGTTCAGCCTCTGTGAGCTACTAAGTTAAAGGTTCATGCTGTAATCCAAATGAAAATTAAAACACAATTGCTCATCCGGTCTGTCCCACTGGTTGCATTCAAAAAACAAAACTTCAAACATGGGATTTGAATTGTTTCACCGTCTTAATCCTCACCTTGTATCAGGTCCTTAGCCTGCTGAGATACGTTTCTCCAGGCTTCTCCTGAGAATGAGAAGTCCCCCTGTTTGATTTTCTTCATGATTTCCTCAGCACTGGTGTGGGTCAGGCTCTTCTCCTGACACTGAAAAGGCACCTGGCCAGACAGCATGGTGTACTGAAAACAAATCAAAACCACACAGTCTATCACTACAGCAGGAACATACTTACAGTGGGAATGTGTGGTTTGTGTGGTGCAGAAAATGTGACTTGCTCATACTGTTGATATCACGTTTCCTGGAATGAACAGGGGAAGTAAGTAGGTAGTTGTGTTAAAACGCATCTACTGTTAAAGTAATGTTTTTAAAAGAGCTCTTGACATATCACGACTGTCCACATTTCTCCATTGTCATGCTGCATGTTGTTGGCGGTGGTTAAACCAGCACTGAAACAGAGGAGCAGTGTGTGCTCAGTGCTCGGCTGAATGAACAGGATACTCTCACCTTGGCCTGCTTGCCTCTACCCTCACATTTCTCATTAAAATGACAATGGTTTGGAACAGCCCTTTTGGCAGTGGAGGATGCGCTGCGCCCCGATCTTGCTCCCTCCCTCTCGGTCTCAGCACACTTTGCTTGCAGGGCATTGTGCACACAGCTTGTCAGTAGCCATTTCATCAAAGCTGTATGAGGCACACTACTCACAAATCCCCCCAGGGGGCGACGGTGCAAGCACTAGCGAGACCAGGCTTGGTACGGATGACTGGCCATCTACAGAAATCTCTCTCCCTCAGCTCTCCACCCCCACCTCGTACCCTCTCCTCCTCCTCCTTTCTACCTCTCCTTTTAAATTTCCTCCTCTACACTGAGAAAGGTTGAATTAGAATGACATTTCCGCTACCGGGAAGCAACGGCTCATATGAGCACAGCCTTAACCAGCAGAGAGTGCCGGGGCTGGTGGCGAATCTTTAACTGTGTCAGCTCGCCACAGGATCCTGAGGAGATGAATATCATGCAAAACAGATTAACCAGGACATACATTCATATGTGTGCGCATGCACACAAATATTATCACTCAACCAAAATTTCTTAAAATAACAGCTGATTGCTTCATCAGAATGGCCAATCGCTAAATGTTTAACCCATAAACTGGATAACATCAACAAATCTGCAGTGTATGGAGGTTGTGATTACACATGAATTAGGCTTTAGAGATGCTTCATTTAAAAAGCATTATGAAAAACAACTTTAAAGTGGAGCTTGGAGCTGTGGATTTTGAAAAGACTTTTATAAATCATAAATTCGTATAATCAGGTCACTTTCCTGGGGCATTGTGAAAAGTGACAGCCTAAAGTGTCTTAAGATCACATAGTGAGGAATAAGGATGTTCCTGAATAGGGCTAATCAATGATCTGTTATTTAGTCCATTTTAGAGCCTGTGAGAGGCACCAGCACCATCAAAGTAGATGTTTAGTTCTTTCTTACAATCCTACAACTTTTCTCCTCATCAGGTCAAATATTACATCGTGTGCTGTAAACATTCTCTTTACTGGGTTCAAGGATTAAAATAAGCTGAATAATTTCCCTTGACTATTATATGTTCTATATATTCTATATATATTTTTTACCAAAACATTTATCCGACTCTCCTTGCTTAAATGTCTGCAGATTTTGGTAGATAATATAATATAGATATAAGATAATATACGCTCATTTTTATTATATGTTTCTTTCCCCTCAGAATAACTTTTGAGTTGAATAATTATGTTTCTGCAAGAGTTCAGCTTACAATATTTTGTTTTAACCTGAGAACAGCTCTGTCATCCCACAGCCACTCACCAGAATGACCCCCAGACTCCACAGGTCACAGGACTCATCGTAGCCATCGTATTTGAGTATCTCTGGTGCAGCGTACTGCAGGGTGAAGCAGGGAGTCTTCAGGAGCTGATTGTCTGGTGGTTTCAGGCGAGCAAACCCAAAGTCTATGATTTTTATCTCAGAGTTCTCACTCTCATCCGTGAAGAGCAGGTTCTGCGAAGCAATTCGAGACACGGACAGCAATCATTTCTTTCTGCCACGCAAAACTGGTGCAGTCAAGAGCTTACAAAATTGGACATCAAGACTTGTCTGACCAGGTACTTTTGACCCATGTTAGGATGAAACAATTTTACTCTTGTTTTGGAGAAGATTGCAGAGTCACAGCGACATGACAGATCATACAAAGTTCAGAAAAACACAGTAATTCTCTTTCAAAAGCATATGATCCAGTCTATCTGTATTCGTCACAAAGTCACACTGTGTTCAGACATTAAAAAGAATATGTACTTTCTCAGTATAATTCCAGTACCTCCGGTTTAAGGTCCCTGTGCACCACTCCTACGTCATGCATGTGACTGACAGCGGACACCAGTTTTCGCATGATGCGGCTGGCCTCCGTTTCGCTGAAATGTTGCTTTCTGCGGATCCTCTCCAACAGTTCACCTCCACCAAGCAACTCCAGAACCAGGTAAGTGTGCAGCTACAGCAAACATAAATACAGAATACATTCACATTTCTCTTCAACTTCTCATTAATTCATTCCTTCATTCTTTGACTTGCTCTGAAAAAGCACAGTAAATGCAAACATTCCTGCACGATTTGCAATTATGCAAATATTGTTTGATTTAACCAATATATCATCAATCTTGCTTTCAGTCTGAATTGCAAGATGAAAAGAGTAACATTAACATGTGAAACATGGGCTAGGAATTTTTATTTTGTTGCATAATAAGTAAAGCAAAAACAGCTTTACTTCCCCATCACTCTCATGGGGATAAGATCAAACCACAATGGCATTGAGTAAAAGTGAGAGGAGCCGAATAAAGTGGGAAGTGAATAATGTGTCTAGGCAGCGGGGGAGAGTTTCTCATTAGTGCTGGGTCTAGGGAACAAAGGCAACACTTGGTTGAGGCGAGGGGAGGTAGCGCCGCTTTGATCTGGGTCACAGGCCTCTGAGATAAAGTAATAACCCCACTGAGCTCATCAGGACTAAAGTGGTGCTCCTTGGCTTGAAGAGCTGGGCCTAATGAACCTCTACACAGTCAGACACACCTTCCCAATAACCACGGTAAGTTACATCTGGAACACATGCACTTTTAGTTTGGGGTTGAGTGTGCAACTCAAAAAGCAACATAAGTGAAACTAGGTTGTTTTTATTCAGTAGTACAAAATGGGTGTTTGTACAGCTGCAGTTTAAAAATACACATGGTGTGAGATATTGAGAACACACATAGATGTTTATGGGACGCTACATGAAGCGATAGAAAAAAGACCTTGAGGGTGTCCAGCATCCTCATTAATCTGCCTTGTTCCAGTTCCAGGACTTAATAAGGCCGCAGTCCCCACTGGCACCAGAGAGATGCAAAACAGAATTTATGGTGGCAATTGTAACCGCTGTGTTGAACCTTACCTGGTCATGGTAAATTTCATGTAACTTGACAATGTTAGGATGGCCATCACACAGCTTTAGGGCTGCTATTTCCCTCTGCGTCTGTGCTTCCATCCTGTAGCAAACACAACCACAAAGAGAGAAAACTGTTATAGACTGTTTCTTTTCCTCCCACAGAGATTTCAATTGGCATTTGGTCCAAACTGAAATGCATCAGATACTACTCAATACAATGCGAAAAGCAGGCTTCAGAAAAAATACGTAAGTAGAGAAGAAAGTGTCACCAGCCCATGCATCAATCACCCATAAACATTCTACTTTTAGTATGATGTTAGTACAAGATCATTCTTTCATAATAAAATTGGCTGTGAGGGATTGCCATTTTCTTTAACTTGGCTGTTTCCCACATTGTTTCAGAGACATTGCTATAAATTTTTAAAAGCCGTTTTGCTCTGTAACCCCACAGCTTTTTGACCCAGACATGGAGAAAGTATAACTAATGCATGATTTTTTTAGGCAAAGTGTGATTTACTTTCCTAACATCTCCATTTGGACTTGAGAAACGTGTGTTTGTGTCAGGATGATTGTCCGGCCGATAGGAGCCATAATATTTGGTGGCAAACATGCAAGGATGTGTAGGAGTGTGGTAGAGGACGGCAGTCAACACACATGATCAAAGCTGATTCTGCAGCAGATGCAAATAAAAACAGCCCAGGTTGCGGGACAGAAGTGTATTAACCAACATCTGCTAACCTCAAATAAATTCAAGTGCAAATTATATAGAGGTATAGAGTACATTTCTAACACTTTGTAAAAAAAAATAAAAAAATAAAAATGTTTAGAGTTCATGTAGCCATGGAGAGGAGCAGGGTGACTGTCTGGGGTATCCAGTGAAACTCTAAACATCACAGAGAGCCAGAATGAGCTATGATGACAAACACAACCAAGCAAGTAGACTGAAAAAGCTTGTACCTCTTGCTGACAATTTTGACTGCATATTTCTGACCAGTCTTCTTGTGTGTGCACCGTCTACAGATCGAGAAACTTCCTTCTCCCAAAGCGCTGTCCTTCAAATCCATCTCATAACTCATATAGAAAGGTGAGTCCTGTTTGAATTCCAAAAGAGAAACAAGGAAATAGTAAATGCACATATAAACAAATCTAGATTTTCCAGATGTAACCTGGGATCTTGAAAATTACCAATGAACAAGACAAGAATGATTTAAAGTGGCTTGCTGTATGTAACAGAAATGTTATAAGAACCTATAATGCACAGTGAGCTGAAGCTTTATTGAAATTCTGAGCACCTTTTTTTGTCTGAATACTCAGCTGAAACATCCCCTCTATTAAGTGTTTAAGTATTACATGATATAAGTAGTTGATGCCCACTTTTACATGCAAGCTAAATTACACCTTGGTAAATATTTCAGCTAGATTAATTAGCTTTATGATGACTGTGAACAACCCCCTGTCATACACACAAGTGAGATAACAAATCTTGACCACAGTTGAGCTTGTGAAACAGCCCTACTTAATATCACTTACATCATCAGAAAATTTCTACAGCAGCTGGTACAAAGGATGTTGATGACAAAGTTTGAAATGAAGTGAGTGCAGAAAAGGCAATGCACCGCTATCTTTTCAAAAGCATTGTGTTGTACAGATACAGTGCACAAGTGGATTTGTGAAATAAATTATCAGGTTGAAATTTCAACAAGAGTGTGGCAAAATAGTACAGTGAAATGGTAATAGAAAAAATATCTAGTGGAATGGAGAGGAAGGAAAAAACGAATCTGTCTGTGACAGCAGCCATTAGCGTAAGTGTGTTTGTGCAAGGGGATCCAAGTCCATTTATCTTACCTTCATCATGGCGCTGCGGGCCACCGCAGCAGATCCCGGCCTCTCAGAGCCCCCACACAGCTGAACAGTGTCATCCATCACCACATTCCTTTTGAACAGGATGGAGGGGGCCATGAAAGAGTAGCCCTGCACAGAGATACACATAAACTCTTCATGTTTACAGACATAAAGCAAGGGCTGGAATATATGTACACAGGAAAAGGAGAAAGAAAGTCTAGAACGTCTGAAACACTTTTATGTCAGACATTTACAGGCTTTTTATGTGTTTTATGTAGTTATCTATTTTCTGTGTAACTTAAAATGGATGTATACAGTTGTCAGTTGTTATTCAAATGCCTTTATGCCAAACCAGCCTGTCAGTTCCACAATGAGCCCAATTCAGTTAATTTTTGGAGTGACAGCGGCTGTCCAGCTGTTCCTATTGTTAGACCTGCCATTGTGAAGCACCGCCTGCATAATTCCAGCTGTGAGAAGCCCAGAGCTTTGAGCTGGCATTAATTTCTCTCTCCCTTTTTCAACGACACACACACACAGCTGTGTGGTATGTAGTGACAGCCACGGATGGACGGAAGGATGGATGCTGAATGAATGAGATGCCCTAAATTGCCGGGCTTGAATATTTGATTGCCCTGCTGTGAAATTACATCTTGGCACTCTTAATGCAATTTTAATTTTGTTTTGTGCAGCGCTGTAGGGGAGCAAGAGCACGGTTTAAAATTGGGATTGCTGTCGTTATCTCAGAGATTGCTAGGCTTGCAAATTATAAAGACCACAAAATTTCAGACTATGTGAATGGCAGCTGAGAGCGAAAAAAGCCAAGATGAAGTTGGCAATCAAAGACTGAAGGCGTAACTGAGACAGACGTGGCGATGCTCTCAAAGTGTAACCTTTTATTCCATGAGAGAAGCCCGTTAATGGATCTATTGATCTACCGAGCTCAAGGATCCAGAAGGCAATCAGAGTTGAAATTTCATGCAATACATCAGACAGCCATCAGCTGGCATGGAGTTGTGGGCCATATTATGGTTCAAAGCTACATCAAAAATAGTCATTCACATCTGTTACTTCAATAAGAGCTGCATATGGCAGCAATTACTTCGATAAAAGACTCTTTAGTTAATTTGAATACCAATGCACACAGACAGACTCATGTTGACTTACAGCAACCTTTTGAGGACATTCAAAACTTCACTTGATTACTTCAATTGCTGTGGAGTATGTCAAATATAGTCACAGACAAAAAGTGGATAATGTATAATGCAATTTTTCATCCGTGTCAACATTTCACTCTGCCTGTAACCAAAGCCCAGACAAACATCAGCACCAAACAGATGCAGGTATCAGTGTTGTCCTGTGCAATGACCTGTAAGAAGCACAAAGTCATATCCCTGTCTGTAGACAACTACGCAATGAGTCACAACAAAACAACAACAAAATCTGATTTCTCACATCCCTTCCTTCTCTCCCACCTGGAAGATGCGGTCACAGTTCTGAGGCAGAGCTGCGGGGGAGTAGGTGGGGTCCATTTCTGTGAATTCGTCTGCAAAATTGCTGACGTCCAGCTCATCCCGAATCACTGGCTTGAACGGAGCAGGTACTTTCTTAGCTGCCAAGTCCTCCCAGTTGATTTTCTAAAAAGAGTTTATAAAAAGAAAAATGTTTTTCAGGTCTGTGCCAGTCCTTATAAAGATAGTTTACACCAAACACCTAATTTTTTAAAAGCTCCTTACTCAAAGCAGTGTTATCATAGAGAATTACAGCCCACTATGCTACTGAGTTTTTCTAAACATTGTCAAATATTTGAGACATGCAATGAGATCCACCTGGTAAAGGGCATGTTTCTTTACATTCTCTGCTCCATTAGGCCCTGAGCCTAATCTCTTCTTTGGATCTTTGATGAGGAGTCGCTGGATGAGGTCTTTGGCCAGTGGTCCCATATCTTTGGGGAAAGGAGGATCCTTCTTTGAAATCCTCCTGTTACATGTGAGACAGACATGGTTAGTACTTGTAGAGCGATTCAAACTGAGAGATGTCTTAACACGGGCTGGTGATAATGAGGGAAAATCCATACTTGGCAATATCTGTGTGCGAGTTCTCATCTCCATCAACTGTGAAGGGTGAGCCGCCAGTCAAAAGCTCGTACATTAGCACCCCGAGGCTCCACCAGTCCACTGCCTGGAATGAAACCACCCACCCGTGACTTAGACTTAACAGAATGAAAGAGGAACAGCACTGAAGAGGGAAACAGAAGAGGAGGCGTGGGTTGCTTGATTGGATCGAAGAGATGACAGCATAAAACATAAAACTACAAATCACCTTGTCGTGTCCAGACTCTCCTCCCTCAACAATCTCTGGAGCCATGTATTCAATGGTGCCACAGACAGAGAAAGCCCTTTCCACCTGTTAAGAAACACATACGTTAAGACATAGATAGACAGATTTAAAAGACAAATATGACACAATACAGAGCATATCAGTCTGTGCATGTTGTAAAATGCCTGCAAGCGTTTTGGTTTCAAGACAGAAGGTTTTCTTTATAGTTTCATGGCATTTCAGGGAGGCCTAGAAAATATAAAAGATTTATGTTTCCTTAATGTTATTATTATGACTAATAAGAACTCAGGCATTCTTTCCAGATGAGTTTATGGATTTTAAAGTTTTAACAAATTGTCATGAGATATACAGTACCTGATCAAACTCCTTACTGAGGCCAAAATCTGTGAGAACTATATGACCATGTGAATCCAATAGAATATTCTCAAGTTTCAGGTCCCGATAGACAATTCCAAGCTGCAGCCAGAAATGACAGAGCAATGGCATGTTAAAGATGAAATCCGTAAACAGCAATAGATAACCTTCTGAATAGACAAGACATTCTCATTGTGTTGACCTTTGTGTGTTACCTTGTGTAGATGCTCCAGTGCCAACACAATCTCTCCACTGTATAGGGCTACTTCTTGCTCCTTAAATCGCACCCTTTGCACCAAATGTGTGAAGAGCTCTCCACCATTTACATAATCTGTCGTAAAAAATGGCAAAATATAAAATAATAATAAATGGTTTGCTTTTCAAATGGCTGTTTTGGGAGATTCTTAAACACCTTGAACTCTATTCCCGGAGCTGGATTCAGAAAATCAATAACTGTTTAGTTGACTGATATAAACATCATAACGTGTAAATGATAAAAATATTCTCACCGAGAATGAGGTGCAGCTTGGTATCTGTCTGGAAGGCATAATGAAGTGTGACGAGGAATGGAGACTGGCGGATGTGCTCGAGCACTTGCCGCTCCGTTCGTGTGTGTTCAGCAGTCTTTGCCTTTTGTACAATTGTGGCTTTCTTCAAAACCTTCATGGCATACAGCTTTCCTGCATCATGGCCACTCACTTTCCTCACTAGGAAAACTTTGCCGTATGCTGGTGATTAGAAAGACAGAGATAAAAGCCAAGTATTTAACATAAATGACTGGCAGCAAGCTTTTATCATTCTAAAAAAAAAACAACAACAAAAACAATACAATGTGCCAGAAGTGTGAATGTCATGTTCTGTTCAACAGAGAAAGATAGTTTTACTCACCTCCTGTACCCAGAACCTTTAACAGCTCAAAGTTTTCAATGCCCACCCTCTCTACATGGCCCGTCAGGTTGGCTGAGGTCAGAGTACAAATAAAGAAAATTATGCTATTCATTACTCAGTTCATATAACATGACAGAAGAGGCTTGAATGACAAAATACACAGATACTTTAACTAGATCTCACAAAAATAATACATCAGCAGGTTGCACTTATGGACTAGAAGGACAAATATATTTTACATCTGTGCAAAACCATTTCATATCAGTGAGTAACTGGATCTAGAAAAGTCCCTGTTCCACATCAGGTATTTTACCACTGACTGACCACCTGAGGCAAATCTGGGACGTGATAAAATGTATGTTTCAATTTACTGCACAGACAGCACTGACCATGTTTTTCACTGCACTAGTGTTGGCAGTTGCATTATAAATCTCCCACCAACTATAACTGTTGCTGCATTCGACAACTCACTGGAGAATCAACACTACTTAGAAGCCATCTGCTAATAATGGTGAAATACTATGTAGTAAAACAGAGACAATCAAGATCTGAGGAGATACACATTGCTGATGCCGACATTTAAAAAAGTTTGTGCTCCAGCTGTTCTTGAAAGATAAAAGGTTAACTACCAAGCTAATGAGCTGATTTGAACAATAAAACCATTTACCTCTAGAGAAAATCCATAAAAACGTTCTCGCTGTTTAGTCTTTAATGTTGAAAAGACATTTGAATAAGATCACCTGTTTTTAACTATTATTTCCAACAGATGTAGGCATTGCATGGCCACCATAAGGTGCATTACATCACATTGTAGTTTTCTACCCATTAATAATGTAAACAGTCTTCTGAGCCAAAGAGGCTCTCAGGCAGAGCTTTAAACATTAGGATGAGCGATTTACGACACTGAGGCAGTTAAGATGGTCTGAGCAGTTAAATGGAATACATGGTCAACACCAGCACACTAGTTGCATAGAGCAGGCAATACTTCAGAGAACATGTGCTTTCATGTAAACAAAAATGTACTCATCTTGGCTCTCATTCCTATATTCATAAATGCAGTAGTGTAAGAAAATATCCAATCCAACTGCAAGCAAACATGTTATATTAATCAGTAAAAGGTTATGATTTTTATCAAAATTCTTTGGAGAATTAAACAAACACTGTCACTGACTTCTTGTGCCTTTCTCAGTCATGATGTTCCATTTCAGCTGAATGAGCATAGCACGATCTTAGACATGCATAGCCATTGTAGTGAACGCATTCCTTCTGTCTCACACTCTGGAAATAGGCTACTGAGCAATTAAAGCGGCTGATTTCATCCATGCATGGGTCTCCTGTTACATGCGGGAGAAAAAAATTGCTGTAAATATTAGCCAATTCAAATGCATACCGCGTTTCAAACAACACTGTCCTTCATATTTAGTCTCAGAAGTTCAGGTTGCATAACACCCCTGTCAAGCTCACCCAACCAAGGCCAAGTTTGATTTCAGTGTATTAATAGACTGACAGAGGTGTCAAACTAGATGATACCTTACTGCTAGACAAGTTTACAGGAGTTGAAAATGCATATTCTTACACAATCTTTCATTAAAATTAAAGACTGTAACTTATTACCACACTGTCAATAAAGCACTCGCTGTTCTCACTTTATTGTGTAGACCATTGACATAGCCATGTCTTAGATTACTCAGGTGAGTAAGAAAACTATAGCAATATCCATTCACTTAACAACATTTATTTCACTTTTGCAAACAAAAATCCTTGGTGTCTTGCAGGATGATTTGAACAAAGCATGTTTAAAGCAGATATGGTTTGAATGGGCTTGATATTTTTACATGCTATGTTGTCGCCGCTGGGTCAAGTACAACTGCAAGGTCAAAAGAAGGGGAGGTTGATAAAGCAGCTGGAAAGCTGTGTAAAATTTAACATGCAAGTATGAGTATCAGTGGCAACTAGAAAGACTGCATATTTAGGGCAGGGAATGGGGTGCAGCAGTCATGTTGCAGCCTGAACAGTAGCACCATGTTATTATAAACCAGTTACAGCTGAAGCAGTGTCCAACTCCATTCAATAGCCCCCTGCGTTAAATCAGAAAGACTCCCCACCCTTCTCAAACACAACCTCTGTTGAAAGTCGTGTATTGAGATACTGCTGTTGTATGTAAACACAACTTGCGAGTATAAAATCCTTTGGTAAACTGCTTCCAGCAAAAGCAAAAAAAAATTCAGCACAACCACCACAGTCTCACCCTACAATGGCAATCGCTCTGTAATATTGTGTATTGAGATCTCTGTGAAGTTAACAGGGATAGCCAAGAGACGAACACGTTTACCGGTCTGTCACTAATACACGGGCGAACAGTTGAGGCACACCTCCGTGTTGTGTGCACATTGAAATCTGGGAAACATTAGTTGTTGTGTTTTTGTTTTTTGTTTTTTTTGCAGGGAGGAGGGTGTTGTTGATTTCTGACTTGACAGCACTGCAGTTGTGTGCTCTTCCTTGGCTAAGGAGAAGTTAGCAGTTATCGCTAACAAATCAACCCAATAACCAGCTCAGAGAGTGATTAATCCTGAGTTGATGCACTGACAGTGGCATAAACTTAGCCAAAATCTCTTCCCGATGGTCTGACTGATTGATTGATTTCTTTATTTAATTTTATTTTTGCCCAGTAACACATTAACCACTGGCTTAAGCTAATGTTATTACCTGCGATGACCACGGTTATTAAGCAGTAGTTAGCTTTCGTAAGTGAAATGGTTAGGTAACAGTTTGCGTGAGTTAGCAGTAACGTTACAAGTAATGAGGACAAGCCGGCTAACGTAAGCCTCCCTCTGCCATCTTTGGACCGGAGTAACGTTCATGTTAGCGCTCATTATGAACGCCCATTGACGGTGACAGTTGCTCCTCAGGGGCTACCGAGCTAACGTCCCCCGCCCCCCCCCCCCACCACCACCACCACCGACACGTGTCTTAACAAAAAGATAAACGCCAAATAAATAAATACACAACCTTCAGCATTAGCACTTCGTCCAGCCCGACGCTGACTCACCGTTTTTCAGTTCGTGTTTCACAGTAAACAGGTCACCTTCTCTGGAAGATCCCTCCATCGGGGATGGCATCGTAATTGTGTGCTTCAAATATGTATTCTTCGGACGAGGTTAGCGTCCCCCCCGCCGGCTGGTTTGCAACGGCAACATCCGGTAAACTAAAACACACAGCAGGAGGACGAAACGTGTGCTGGTAATGCGCCAAACTTGAGAGATATTTGGTATGAATGTGGATATGAGCCCCGGCAGCCAGCCAGCCTGCCAGCCCAGAGGAAACACTTGCTTCTTCCAGCACACCACAACTACCACTACCTTCGCAACCAGGGCAGTCCCTCTTCGCTGATTGGCGTTGCTATGTGGAAATCTGATCTCTGATTGGACAATTTTGCGGCAAGCGACACACAGTCCCGCCTCCTTCAAAGGACTAGTGCTGCATTCAAATGTCACTCGTACAACGTGAAGTCAAAAGTCAGAGCAGTAAACATTAAAGTACATGCACAAGAGGAAGGGGAAACAAGTGCGTTTTGTTTTGATTCGTTTTGTTTAAAGTGGCATTAGTATAGTGGTGCAAGGCTACTCCACTGAGGTGCTGTATTTCACTACTCACTTGTGAGAGTTTCATTTCATGTTTCTTTAAATACTCCAGTAGTTTTGACAGGCTAATTATATGATTTACTCCACTGCATTTCTGAAAATATTTTAATATAATAGTAGTTTATAGTAATAGTTTAAAGGACAACATTCAACGGACGAAACATACAATCATGCATGCGGTGCTGTTTCAAAGATGCACAACACAGTCCTGCATCAGTAATAATAAGAACATGAGAACGCCTGTCTATGTATGAAGGTGCATGTTGGTCATTCTTTACAACAGTGATGGAGCACAGTAAACCATTGAAAATATTCTGAAAGTCCTTCATGGACACGCACAATTTGATCAACTATAGTGCACCCCATGTATAAGTAAATTTGTTGGATTTCTTATATAGAGAAGTCTGTGTTATGTAGTTCTCCAAATTGTACACAGGGTGTCAGCTTTGTACTACAATCATTAAAGGATATAGGTCACTCAGCTGTCAGTTGGTGCTGGATCAAGATCCAGGTGCTCATAGTTTTAAACAGCAAATAACGAAATAAGTAAATAAATAAATCTATGGAAAATTTATACATATGTTTATACGACAACTCAAATTTTAGTTCACTTTTTTGGGGGGGTAAGTAATCTCTTGGTTGAGCTGCTAGGAAATCATAAGCAGTAAAGATTCCTTCTGTGTGATGCAATGACAATTTGATGTGAAAAGGTACACAAGGTTTTGAGAGAAATTCTCTTCTCTGTTCCATTTTTGAGATAAAAGAAACACTAATGAAAACAATGTCACGAAATGGCTATGTAATGTTAAAAATATATATATTTTTGTTGTTATCATCTTAAAGTTAGAATTCACTCTTACCAAAGGATCCAAAGAATGGCTTACCTTTTTAAATTTTTATTATACTTTCTATGAATCTACCTTACTCTTTCCAACACCTAGAAACCAGTGCAAAGTCAGACAAGCAGGAGTCAAATAATCCTGTTTTGATTAAATGTGAATGGTATTTAACTACAAAATGAGTTACTATGCTTTCATTTCAAATTTGAAATCGGATTTCTGCCTCCGCCTTGTGGTAAAAGTCTGGGATCGCGCTCAGCCCGAAAAAATTCTGAAATAAGCATTTTAATGACAATTTCTCGGGACATAGTTAAATATATATATATATATATAAAATCACCTTTAATGGCATGCAGTATTATTTTTGTTTTGTTTTGTTTTCGTTTCACTGTTAAAGAAGTGGTCGAGATATGAAGTATGGTCGTAGTCCTTTAACGTCCAATGAGCGACGAGTTTCTCAGAGTCAGCCAATAGAATGTGAGCTCTGTCGCCCAGACCAATCAGCGTCCGGTCCGAGCGGTCGTTTTCAGGAAGTAGCGCAGAGTGACACGCCTTGCGCTCTCGCTAATGATAGCCCTGGAGCTAGTTAGCTTGACTTCACACAGCCACTGACTGACTGACCTCCGCTCCCAAGATGGCTGGTGTTCGAGCCCTTGGTGTTCTTTCCCGATTGACATCAAGGAGATATGCTCTCTTAACAGGTACAAACTGCAAGAGTTTGCTATTTAAAGTATTAATAACACCCCAATGGAGACTGAGACTGAAACTACCGTGTATGCCAACTGCCCATTAGCTCATTAGAGTAGCTGTTAGCCGAGAAGAATAGCATGCAGAAATGTGCGAAGTGCATCATAAATCAAGGTTGCTCTGTTTGTTCAGCCAACATATATCTCAGGGATAACTCTCATTAAAGGCTCCTCGTGAACTACAATCAATTGTGCGTTTCGTTTTAAACTTAAATGCAAACTTCCCATCTATGCTAGTTAGCGCGCTGGTTTCTACGCGTCCCCTAAGTTAAGTTTGCAGAAGAAGAGAGAGAGAGGTGGCTTTAAAAATAAAAGTATAAAATAAAACAGACTTCTTGCTTTAACTCTAATGACCACATCATTGCACTTTGCACAAGGTTTCGAGTGTTTATAAAGTGCTTTCAGGACTTGGGCCATTCATTCGTCATTGTGATGGCCAAAGTGTGTCTGTGGTAGGCGGGGTATCTAGGTGAAGGGTCGTGTTAACGGGATTACACAGGAAGGCTTCTCTGAGATCATATGGTGTACACGTCTCGCCTACATGTGTGCCAACATACAGTTTTTAAAGCGTATGATGCTTTTTAGACATGAGCTGGAATTATGTTTTTATTTCTTTTTCTTTTTTTTTTCTAGGCACGAACTTTCGCACCTTCTCAGTAGCCCCTGCCATGCTGGGTAATAAAAAATAAAAATCAGCACACATTCACATAGAATATGTTTAATACTGGTTCATCTTATCTAAAAATTAACTGTTCTTTATATAAATGAAAGTATATGTTTGTAAAAATAAATAAATACATTCAAAAAAAAGTCACCCTCACAGTTATTTTTCCACTGCACATTATCTTCCCCTTTATTTTTAGCCCGTACCCATGTGAACTATGAAGTCAAGGGCGATGTTGCTGTTGTGCGGATCAATGACCCTAATTCCAAGGTGGGATTTCATTTAAAAAAACGCAGTCTGACAGTTTTCCCTCCGAGGATAAAATGTGAACCTAATGATCTCTACCTCTTCTTCAGGTCAACACGCTGTCAGTTAAAATGCAGCAGGAGATGTCAGAAGTAATGAACGAAGTTTGGGCCAACAATGCTGTTCAAAGTGCTGTTCTCATCTCTTCAAAGCCAGGATGCTTCATTGCGGGAGCTGATATTAAGTAAGCACAGCCTATTTGGAAATATGTGCAGCTCTCTAGACTTGCAATGTGACTTATTTTATACTATAATAAACTGATTATAGTATTTTACGCACCATTAACACCAAGCTCTTCCATTGTCTCTGAATGAAATGCTCAAGTGGTTTGTCATGTTGTTTGTTTAATTTGTTCCAGTATGATCCAGGCCTGCAACAGTGTAGAAGAGGTCACCAAACTTTCTCAGGAGGGGCAGAAGATGTTTGAGCTGATTGAAAAATCTCCAAAGCCCATTGTTGCTGCTATCAATGGCTCTTGCTTAGGAGGAGGCCTAGAGGTAACTAGATTTAGAGCTGTTTCAGCAATCAACTATAAATTCAATGATGTGGGAATTTTTTTATTCATACTATTTTGATGTAAAATAATTTCTTTTTCTTTCAGTTTGCCATTGCCTGCCAATACAGAATTGCAACAAAGAACAAGAAAACAGTTCTTGGTACTCCAGAAGTTATGCTGGGTCTTTTACCTGGAGCTGGTGGTACTCAGAGACTCCCCAAAAAGGTTAGTAGACTTTTTAAGAAGTATACACAGCGCAGCACTCTTGATATTTATAATACAATTGTTTACACATGATTTGTTTTATTACCTTTAGGTTGGTCTACCCAGTGCGTTTGACATGATGCTAACAGGAAGAAACATCAGAGCAGATAAAGCCAAGAAGATGGGACTTGTAGACCAACTTGTAGACCCTCTAGGTAAAATGAATCTTGACTTGCATATAGTTAAAAATCACTTAGTCTCTTAAATTGGTAGTTTTTAACTATTACCACTGTTGTAATCACTATTTAAGTTAAAAAATATCATTGCTGCTTGTATTTTAGGACCTGGCCTGAAGAGTCCAGAGGAAAGAACAATAGAGTACCTTGAGGAAGTTGCCATCCAATATGCCAAAGGAATCGTCAACAAGACTATCCCCCTCCGAAAAGAGAAGGGCACGATGCAGAGTAAGTTGGTGCTGCATTTAATGACTCTGTGCTGTCAATTGAATTTATTGCACTATGAATTTTAAAAGGGTACATTTGCTTTCTTTCTCTGCAGAAATTCAAGACTATGTTATGAGCTTCGGGTTTGTCCGAAATCAAATTTACAAAACTGTCCACGGTAAAGTTATGAAGATGAGCAAGGGCCTTTATCCAGCACCTTTAAAAATCATCGAAGTAAGTAAAAGCGTCTTCTCTGCAATAATTTCTAGCTGTATTTGAAAAACTGACAGGGACTATGATGGTTTTAAGAAATTATTTTTCTATAATTTATCAATCATTCTTTTTTCTTTAGGTTTGGTCTTGTATTTAACATGTCTTGAAATGTTAATTTTTTTTATTTATTTATTTTTTTATCTTTATACCCCAGTGTGTCAAGACTGGAGTGGAGCAGGGCCCTGTTGCTGGATACTTAGCAGAGTCTCAGGTAAGGTTTGTCACCCTGAGTCATTAAGATATTGGTTATTTACCAATTTCACCAATGGAAATCACCAATTTCCATGTTTATCACAGAATTTTGGTCAGTTGGCGAGAACCTCAGAATCAGCAGCCCTGATCGGTCTCTACCACGGCCAAGTTGCTTGTAAGAAGAACCGCTTTGGAACTCCTGAAAGAGAAGTAAAGTAAGTATCACTGTCACATCCAGAGCTTAGCATCTTGAACTTGACCTTTCAGTTTGTTCGATCATTGTTAAATTTGATGATGATTTCTGATTCCCGCTGGCACAAATCAAGATCTTGTACTCCTATTTTGTATCTTTGGCGTTAAGGACAGATCAATGTTCTTGTTCTTCATTATTCATTATTTCTTTCTTAAGTGGTGGATAAATTGTCTGTCTATTGTTTACCACTAGAACTCTTGCCATTTTGGGAGCAGGTCTGATGGGAGCAGGTATCGCCCAGGTGACTGTGGACAAAGGTGTGCACACAGTCCTGAAGGACACCACTGAGGCTGGACTGGCCAGAGGACAACAGCAGGTTTACAAAGGGTGGGTTATCTAACTATAATTTTTAGTTATAGTTAAAATTATAGTTATTCTGCTCATAGAAAATCTTATTTACAACAGGTTAAGTACCTAAATTTTGCCAGAAGAAGTACCAAAGAGTTGCTCTCTTTGGTACTTTATTGGTCCTGAAATTAACTTTGCACACTAGACACCATACATAGGTGGAGATAGAACTGCAAACAGGTGGAAAATCCATTCATCATGTGCAAAAGACAACAGACGGCTTTAAATTTTGTCAGTGAAAATGTCCAGACCCTTGCTGCAGATTTGAGTGGGTGTGCATTCGGATTGTGCCATTATGAATTAATGTTAAAAACCTCAAACTGATAAATAATTTTGAGTTGCCTTCCCAACAAGGCTCAACGACAAGACCAAAAAGAAGAGCATCACGTCATTTCAGAGAGACACCATACTGTCCAACTTGACCGGCCAGCTGGATTACAGTGGCTTTGAAAAGGCCGACATGGTCATCGAAGCTGTGTTTGAAGACATGAACATCAAGCATGCAGTCCTGAAGGAGGTGGAGGCTGTAAGTGTGACAGAGGAATCTTCCTTGATACAAATAATATATTCACTATAGCTTCATAGCTCAACTGTGAGCTAACAGACACCTTTTTGCAGGTGACCCCTCCTCACTGCATTTTCGCCAGCAATACATCCGCTCTCCCCATCAAAGACATTGCTGCTGCCAGTAAGAGACCAGACAAGGTGTGTACTTTGGAGCCTTGTAAGTCACTCTTAATTAAAAGACACAACCTTGCTGAATATTGTGTCTGTACCCTCAGGTGATTGGAATGCACTACTTCTCTCCCGTGGACAAAATGCAGCTCCTTGAGATTATAACCACTGATAAGACCTCAAAGGACACCACAGCCTCTGCTGTGGCTGTTGGCCTGAAGCAGGGCAAAGTCATCATCGTAGTTGGGGTCAGTCTTGTGTCGTGTACTAACCCATGAATACCTAGAACATTTTTGGTCATTATTTCAATATTCACATTGAAACCAACAATGATGTGATCACCACCAAGATTCGTGTGTGGATGCATGTCTACTGTACCAAAGACATCTGACAAATGTCATTACAGGATGGACCTGGATTCTACACAACAAGGTGTTTGGCTCCAATGTTGGCTGAAGCTGTTCGAGTACTTCAGGTTGGTTGTATTACAGTACAGACTGCAGCTGCGAATACTCTATTTATCATCTACTCAAATGGTCAGAGTCAGCTCACTTGAACGAAGCGTATACGCAACTTAAGGTTTGCTTTTATTCTCAGATTATGTGCAGTAATAATTTATCTGTTGTGCACTTACAGGAAGGTGTTGACCCGAAGAAGTTAGATGCACTCACCACAAGCTTCGGGTTCCCTGTGGGTGCTGCCACACTGGCTGATGAAGTTGGTATTGACGTAGCTGCTCATGTGGCAGAGGATCTCGGGAAAGCTTTTGGCTCTCGCTTCGGTGGCGGAAATGTGGAGGTTTTGAAGACGATGGTGGACATGGGATTTAAGGGTATGGGTGCTCACTTTTAAGCATCAGTTCATCATTTGGATGATGTGCAGTAATATTTAATGCAGATATGTGTTTTATGATTATTTAATCCTTGCTTATATTTCCCCTTCAAGGCCGCAAATCAGGAAAGGGTTGTTATGTGTACCAGCCAGGGCTCAAAGTCAAAGATGTCAACCCAGATATCGGAGACATCCTTGAGAAGTACAGGATAACGCCAAATCCTGCTGTGTAAGATGACACTGAACACCTACAGAACTAACCGTGCAGCAGTTTTAAGTTTTACTCTTCACTTTGTCCAGTTTAAGTGAACACTGACATCTTTCCACTTTTTACTCATAAGAGTTCATTTCATCTCTCTCTCTCTTTTTTTTTTTTTTTTTTTAACACAGGCAAAACGAAAGAGAGAGCTTTTAATGTACCACACTTCACTAATGTTCAAATTTAACAGTCTAACCATTGTTTTTGCAGCTCATCAGACTCTGACGTACAGTACAGGCTTGTTTCTCGATTCGTCAACGAGGCCCTGATGTGTTTGCAGGAGGGTATATTGAGCAACCCATTGGAGGGAGACATTGGTGCTGTGTTTGGGCTGGGATTCCCTCCCTTCCTCGGAGGTCAGAGTTTAACCATAGTCATTGTCAGCTGAGCAGTTTATTGCTCAGTTTACGCCCTCGTCATTGGAAAAGCATTATGTCCTTTTAAAGAGTCCCTTTCTTGTCTATGTTTCATGTGAAATTGCAAGTGTCAGTAGTGGATTATGTTTCTAATCTAAGACTTTACCCCTTTCAGGACCTTTCCGTTTTGTGGACAGCTTTGGTGCTGACAAACTGGTGGATAAAATGAGGGCGTATGAAGCAGTCTATGGAAATCACTTCACTCCATGCCAACTCTTGCTGGATCATGCTAAGGATCCCAGCAAGAAATTTCACAAGTGATCAACTCACCACGTGTGCCAGTAGCTCTTAACATGCCTGCCACATGAGTGGGGGCAAAAAAAATGGAAAATGCCCTTTGTTGCCACTTTATTAGGTGTATCTAGCTAAAACTGGTTTCCTGCAACAAATTCTATCTGAACGAATAATCGCGCAGATTATTATGACAATTTAGATTTTGTTGAAGCTGTTTCACCTGTGGATCATTTTGGAGATTGTGACGCTCTACATGAATAACATAAAGGTACCTCTGTCATCTAATAAACTGGCAACTGAGAGAGTATAGGATCTGCAGAAACTGATGTTTTTTATTATACTTTAACATTATTGATTAACATGATGTGTATAGATTAAGGAGCATATAAGCCTAATTCACACATTACATTTAAAGACACTGCAGGGAAAAATAAATTAAATATTTGCCATCTGATAAATCAATTTTGTCATTACTGATGAATGTCTACCAGTATGCCTCAGCAAGTGTCTTTATTTTTTTGTACATTACAAGATTTTCTGGCCTGGGTTGAACGATGATGTAAATGTGAAGCTTGAATAAATGTTTTGTTATTGAATCCAATTTTTTTTTTTTTTTTTTTGTTTTTTTTAATTGTGCTCTTGGTGCGTTCAGGTGCTGGTAAAATCTAGAGGTAATTTACCAAGGCTACAGATTTAGACCATTGCTGCGGGCCACGGGAAGATTTACTGAAATCCAATTCGTCGGTCAGGTCACATGTCTGCTTTCCATTGTCCGCAGAGCAGGGTGTGTACCTCGGGGAGGCTGTTGTGGGCCGGGCCGTGCCGGCTGGATGTTTTTTTTTTTTTTTTTTCTCCATCATCCTCCCTCTGTCTTGGTTTAACACGCCGTGACATCGCATCCTTTTCTGGAGGATGCTCGGGGCGGAGGAGACGCTGCTTCATGTGGAGGATCTGAGCGGCCCACATGAGGCGTGTCTGCCGCTTTCTGCCGCACCTGGACGAGGATGGAGAGGCGCTAAACTGTAGCCAACGCCCGAAGATGACGCGCTTTTAATGTGGTGAGGACAGCTATGCTTTTCTCAGTCTTGGATCGGAAATAATAATTATAATAACAAAAATGTCTAAAAGCAAGCATTGCGAGGCGGTGAGGGTGGTGGTCCGCTGCCGGCCGTTCAACAGGAAAGAGGAGGCGTCGGAGTGTGAAAACATTTTGGAGCTTGATGATAAACTGGGGCAGATCACCATCAGGAACCCGAAGGCACCACCTGATGAGCCGATGAAAGTGTTCACGTTTGACTCTGTGTATGGCTGGGATTCAAAACAAAGCGACATTTATGATGATGCTGTCAGACCTCTGGTGGAGTCCGTGCTGCAGGGCTTCAATGGGACTATATTTGCCTATGGACAAACCGGGACAGGGAAAACATTCACCATGCAAGGGGCTTCAAACGACCCAGACAAGAAGGGGGTCATACCAAATTCATTCCAGCACATTTTCACACAGATATCCAGAACCCAGAACCAGAAGTACCTGGTGAGATCATCCTACCTGGAGATCTACCAGGAGGAGGTCAGAGATCTGCTGTGCAAAGATAACAACAAGAAACTGGAGCTTAAAGAGAATCCAGACTTGGGGGTCTATGTGAAACACTTGTCCTCAGTGGTGACAAAGAACGCCACTGAGATCGAACATGTGATGAACATTGGAAACCAGTCCAGGTCTGTGGGGTTCACCAACATGAATGAGCGCAGCTCCAGGTCCCATGCGATTTTTGTCATAACCGTGGAGTGCAGTGAGGTAGGCCCAGACGGAGCAGACCACATCCGCGTCGGGAAGCTAAACATGGTCGACCTGGCTGGCAGTGAGCGCCAGAGCAAGACGGGCGTGAAAGGGAAGAGGATGAAGGAAGCGGCCAAAATCAACCTGTCTCTATCTGCGCTGGGGAACGTCATCTCAGCTCTGGCAGATGGGAAGAGCACCCACGTCCCATATAGAGACTCCAAACTGACCCGTCTGCTCCAGGACTCACTGGGCGGCAATGCAAAGACTGTGATGATCGCAACAGTGGGGCCCTCGCACAAGAATTTTGGTGAATCCCTGGCCACACTCAGGTACGCCAGCAGGGCTAAGAATATAAAGAACAAACCTCGGATCAATGAGGACCCCAAAGATGCCCTGCTGAGGGAGTTTCAGGAGGAGATTGCACGCTTAAAAGCTCAGCTGGAGGAGCAAGGGATGCTTGCAAAAGAGAGGAGGAGGAGGAGGAATAGTAAAAGACTAAGTAAATGTTTGGCCGGGATGGACGAGGAGATCTTTAAAGAGAGGGACACGGAGGTTTGGAAGGCTCTGCAGGAGGAATCAGAAATCAAACACTTTACAAAAGAAGGAGATGACATCCCCAAGAGTCTGGCCTGCCAGGGGAGCAGCGAGAAGTTCAAGCCCCTGAATGAACACAGAAAAAGTGTGGAGGACATGCAGTGGGATCAAGACGCTTTGGAGAAGATCATCGAGAAATATAAGGTGCTGTGCCCTGCGACATTTTATCACAAAGTTCTCTACTGGAACAATAAAAAAATGTGCATAAATAATTTATTGTGTGTTCACAGACAATGGAGAGCAAGCTATTAGTTGGAGGAAAGACTATAATTGATCATACCAACGAACAGCAAAAAATGTTGGAGCTTAAGAGGCAAGAGATTGCAGAACAGGTAATTTAAAGACAGTTGTCTTTAAAGTATTTTTTTCAACATAATTTCTTATGTTCTTTGTAGCAAAATTTAATTGAGCTCATTGCTTTTCTTTGACTTGCAGATAAGGCGAGAGAGAGAGATCCAGCAGCAGATGATGCTGCAGGATGAAGAGACCTTAGAAATGAAGGAGACCTTCTCCTCCCTGCAGCAGGAGGTAGAACTAAAGACAAAGAAGCTAAAGAGGGTAAGATGACTCCCACCCGCTGATGTCACCATCACAAAAGCTCATCCGTTGATGTCACTTAAGGATTAGACCATTATCAAATCAGTTAATCTTGTTTGCGAATCAGGATCCTTTTTTTAATACCTACACTGTGAATCCAGGTCTCTCTGGACACAGCTCTTACTGGTGTGTAGGAATAATTTCACTTCTCATTTTCCATTGGCAAAGAGCATTTTTTCCACTCAGACAGCACTAGAATTAAGTTAGTTTAAATTGTTTCCATGGGAACCCTCTCAGTTTCTGTTACAGCTCCATACTCTAGTTTGTGTGATTTTCATGCTAAAAATGACACTGTGCATGAATTCGTCCCTGCTGTGTTCAGTTGTATACCAAACTACAGCTGGTGAGGGGGGAGATGAGAGATGTCATTGATGAACATGTCATGACCAGACAGGAGCTTGAACAGACACAGAACGAGTTAACCCGAGAACTCAAGTACAAGTAAGTTTACCGCCCACATCAGTAAATACACAGGTACTTTTTCTGTCTACTGTGTAATTTTCATTTTTTTAACACAATGATGCAATATTCAATTTATGCACAACTTGGTTTCAGAATCCTCTCATGTCTGTTTTATTTTATATATTTAAACAACTACACCACAGCAGCATTAGTCAAACATGTTTATATGGTTCATGTCAAAATTAAATAGTTAAATTCTTGCACAAACATTTGCTATAATGACTCTTTTCTAGAGTAACAGCTTTTTACATGGCCTCTCCTCGACAGACTTGCGGTGTGCACAGTCATCAGGAATGCAAACAATTCAAGCTTGTTTGCTTGTATATATATTAATATATTATATATATATATATATATATATATTAATAAAGGGGTTATTTGTTGTTGTTTTTTTTTTTTAGTTGTAAAAAAAAAACTAAAAATTAAGTTGTGACTTGAGATACACATACATTTATCATATATTGCAGATATCTCTTAATTGAGAATTTTATACCTCCTGAGGAAAAGAACAAGATTATGAATCGGCTCCACTTTGACAGTGAAGAGGATCAGTGGAGACTCCAGCCGGTCATTCCATCAGAGAGGTCAGTGGATTCACCTCGCTCACATTAGATAATGTAAATGGCACATTAAAGACAGAGACAAACAACTGAAAACCAAATGCAAATCAGCATTTTACAAGCGCAGTCATCCTAAAAGAAGACAGGGAAATGCAGCTGCCAACTATATTTTCCAAGGTGTTAAGTTAAAGGTTGAAAAATATCCCTTCTTTACAACTAGAAAAACTTTTGACAACTCAGGGCGTCTACATTCCTGCTCTATGTGCTGTCAGTCAACTGTGAAATGTAGGAAATCAGTAACAGAAGTAGATAAGGTTCACCAAGGAAACGTTTGAAAAGTAAATTCACTGAGGGACATCCTGTAAAATTCCAGATGTGTTATAAATAGGTTGATTAAATAGACTTTTATGTGATTATCTCATCTCTGATTGTTTTCATGCCATTTTTTTTGCGTTGTTGAAAGATGCTGCCACCAGGGGACAGCAAAGTCAGGATTTATGACACTCACATCAACAGAAAACTTGCAAGCTGCAGATTATTTCTGTATTTTAACGATTGAAAAACAGATGTTTTTCCTACACAGGAAACCAGACAGTGCGGCCTCCTTGATTCTTTTTCTTTTTTTTTTTTTTTGAAACATTTGGGAGGCTGAGTGAAACCTTGCACAATAATAATATATATAATATTTTTTTTAATCTGGTGAGAGGTGATCAGTTGAGAAAATGAGGTTTTAAGCATTCCAGAGACTTTCATCTTAAACACTAAGCACAGTCTATGTACCTGAATAAAAACCCTTCCTGTTTCCATGTCTTTATCCCAGCGCACCCACTCAGGTCAAGAGAAGGCCCCTCTCGGCTGTGGGATACAAGAGGCCAATCAGCCAATATGCACAGTTGGCTGTTGCCACAGCAACTGGGGCCCCATCTAGATACCAGGTCAGTGTTCGGACACTCACAAGGACAATTTCAGTAGAACAAAATCAATATTCAGGGGAAGGAGAGATGTGAAATATTTGTGAAATACAATATTTTCATATTCAAAAATGCCTTCTTGGCCAGAGTGCATGAAGATGGTTGTAGACATGGCAACCTTTGCAGCTTAAACTGTTGGATCATTTGCTTGTGAATATTAAATGCAGTGTCACAAAGCATATACTTTGAATACTCAAATAAAAAGCAGTACAAATAACAGAGAATGACAACGTCTGTTCTAATAAATGAACCAGAGGAGGTCGGTGACATTTACACTATTGATTCATATATATGTTTCATTTGACAAGTAAATGTAGCATCATCTGGATTTTAGCAGCCTTACGTGTAAATATAACAAAAATATAACAATGCTTTGGTTCAGACTCTGTTGCTCTCCTTTTAAACTTTAAAATTGAGCCTATTTCAAAGTACATTGTCAGTGCAATGAAACTGTTAATAAAGCTGCTGAAGATGGTTTATGATAGATGTTTTCATGGAAACAATTATTTACGGGAACACACACATGTAGGCGAACACATTTACAGCAAACAGATGCAGCTGAAAACCCACAGCAACTGAGATCAGAGCAGAAAACAAAGAGGCATCTTACTAAAACTTAATGCATTCACACTAGCATGCCAAACATTTCTTCCATCTCTTCTTGTAGGCTGAGAATATAATGCTGTTGGAGTTAGATATGTCTCCGCCAACCATGTTTACCTTGAACCTTAATGGATCTCACCTGGAGAGGGCCTTCTCTCCACGGCTGATGCGGGATCTTCTTGTAACTGTTCCAAGTAGAGAGAGGACCTCTCCCTCATCACGGGTCAGGAAATCCCAATCCTGGTGAGAAAACCTGACATGGTTACCGCTTCAAATCAAAGAAACAATATATTTATCAACTTATTATTTTTTTTTTTTTAACGGTCTCCAGGTATCAGGCACCGCAAGCAGCATCTGTCCCATCATCTTCATCTTCCACCACACTGACATCAACATCTCAAAGCTGCTCTCCCTCTCACAGACAGAGACCATCCTCTGCTGCCTATCTCCCACTGGGGAGTCCAGTTGAGACAAGCCCCTGATTTGTGTTGATAGGCCTGCACTATAAGACGGGCATAAGCTCGCTCCAAAATGGTTAAGGGGCATCTAGGAGAGGTGGGGGGAAATGATATGCCTCGGATTTTACATTGATTTATCAACTTTCTTCTTTATTTTTCAGTAAGGCTTACTTTAGTAAACATGTATTAGACTTAGACCATAAAGAAAAAAATCATTTCCAAAGAATGTATGTTACAGGAATACAGCAGAGAATCTGTGGAGATTTTTCAACTGATATTTCCTGTGTGCTGGCTTTTTCCTACTGTTGCCTAAACCCTGTAGTTTTTCTTGGCTTACACTAGCCGACCCATAATAGCACAGCTGAAACGTCCAGGTTTGATATACAGTAAACTGTAATGTTGATCTTTTCAGGCCTTATTTCTTTATTTTTCTTTGGTTCACCTACTGAAAGCAACACTTAAGCCTTGTTTTTTTCTTCATAAGATGAAAGACTACAAAGTGGAGTGTGATCATGGAGGTAAAGACCCTTGTGAAACTTGTTTGCTTGATGAATTGTTGCTTGACTTTGTAGCCAATGTAATTGTGATGACAAAAAAAAAAAAAAAAAAAAAAATGTAAAGGAAGTTTTTTGCAGTGCTCTCTCAATTAGCTGCCTTATTTTTTCTTAGTGGTGAAATTGTGCAAAAGTCCGTTTGCTTACACATGAAAATAAACAGACTGAAATGATCCGGATCGGCTTGCGGTATTTTCAGCTCATTTTGCAGCCCTGCTCAGATCCTGTTTTTGCTCTTGCTTTTTCTCAATCGCAGTTGACAGCTAAAATAGGTAAATAGTGGGAACAGCCCGGACTTCGGGATGACAGCTATATACAGTAATGACGTCTCCTCCGGAGTCACGTGACTCCTTACAGTAAGTCCAACATGGCAGACGGAGTGGATCTTACGCGGTAACTTAAAGCAACATTTCAACCCCGAAAACTGACAAATTCAACACTACTCCGCAACGAGGCGTCCACGATGAGGGAGCGGCAGAAGAAAAAGAAGGGCAGGACGTGGGCGGAAGCCGCCAAAACGGTATTTTGTGTGTTATTGCGTGTCGTTTGTTGTGGTTGTTTTCCCCTGAACGCTCCCACTCGTACAACTGTGTTTATGAGTTCATGACCCGCCGGGGAACACGAAATGTTGCGTACGCCGCGCGAGGCCCGTGTTGACGGGCAGACTGGCTCTGCCTGCTCGGTGTAACGAAACAACCCCACCCCCGGCTCTCTCTGTCTCTCTCCAGCAGGCAGCATGTCTGCCGTGACCCCCCTGCTGTCGGGCTGTGTCCAGACACCCCGGCTGACATGTCTGTCAGTCGGTTTTTAAAGTCGAATAAAGTAACCCGTTAAAGCAAACGAGGCGGTGCTGCGCGTTAGCTTGCGGGCTAGGCAAGCTAGCTAGCTTGCTAGTTAGCTGCTGCTAACGCAACTCAGTCCGTCAACAAGTTTGTCTTAATACCAATTTTGTTTTGTTTTGTTTTGTTTTTTTTCTGGTAAGAAAACATGAGACGATGTGCAGTGTTTATGCTTCCCAAAATAAAAGTCACCTCGGTCATATAACAGACCGCCGAGTTTGTAAATCCAGAGAATAAGAAATGAAGAGTGCTCGTGTCGTAGCTAGCCGTGTAGCTGAGCATGCTAATGAGCGAAAATGAACGAACGAACTATTTTGGTATTAAAGTATATTGTTGTTGCGTGTGAGGATGAAAACTTATTTAAAACCCATTAGCACCTTTAATGTAATTGCTGTAAGCATTTCGCTCACACAACGCCGCTAAACTCAATTGGCAATAAATTGTAATTCCTTTTTTAAATCATCATTTAAAATCAGTCCTGTTGTATTGGGATGATCGTCGTGCTCCTATAATTTAGACCTGTGGGAGTGATATTCATAAATAATAGTCAGGATGGGAGCAGCATTAATTCAAATCTGAATGTTTATATGAAATGATGCAGGGGAAGTTTCTGCAGTGTTATTGTACTGTGAGATCACATTAAAGTGTTTATGTGAGCTTGCTGTATTTCAAATGTAGTTCATAATAATAAAATAATGTAATAAAATATAACAGTGTTTGAGGAAATTGTAGTTTAGTTTAGCCACTTTTTTAATGTATTATCAGCGTGATTCTTTATGGGCCTTAAGCTCAGAGAGCAGATCAACATTGTGGGGCATCCCAATCTAAATGCAATACAGAGGAAAAAGCCCCAATGTTTGTAAATGATTTTTGGTCTTGTTTATTCTGGGTATCACATCCTGCTGTTGAAGTAAAGGGAATCCCTGGGCTTCATTGGGAACCCAGTGAAAGCTTCAGCGTGTGAGAGCTTAGCCTACAGCAGAAGCAGTCTTAAGAGCATCGTGTCATAAAAACCAACGTCTATAAAGTTGAACTAAGTATTTTTGTTGGTAATGTTTTGTTTTGGGTTTTGTTATTGTAGGTTTTGGAGAAATACCCAAATACACCAATGAGCCATAAAGAGATCTTGCAGGTGATCCAAAGAGAAAGGCTTAAAGAAATAAGGTAAAGACTTTCCAGCCGTCATAATCTTTGTTAGCTACAGCAAAAGGCCACCTATTAGGAGATATTTGTATGAAAGAGCACTACAGCATTCCCCGTTATTGATTGCTCACATACTTTTTTCCTCTTGATCACATAGTTGTGTATTTATTTTATTCAATTAATAATTGTTTCATTTCTTTTTGTTTCACTGTCACTGTTGTCATCCAGAAGGTAAGAAAAAAAAAAAAAGCTAGCCCCCACCCCTTATCTTAACAAACTCACAGCAATGTTTGGTTTTACCTTTTGCATGTTATTAACAATGACATGTCCTAGGTTCAGTTGCATAAGGATGCAGTGTTAGACTCTCAGTTGAATTTTTACATAGACACGGTAGAGCCACTTGTTGCATAAAAATATTATATTTTCATTGTAACATATATGATGCCCAAGCAAACTAAAGCGTGACACCTGATGGCAATGATATTACTTTTGTTAAATTCAGTACTGCTACATGTTGTTATGCAGTAAAAGTTAGCAGCAATGTAAATTCATGACGCACTGTTCTGGCTGATCATTATTATTGTCATCATTGTTGTTATTATCATCATCTGGCAATATTTGTTGGAGAAATTGTTGTGTAATTTATTGAAGAATAACATATATTAGTGATGTATGTGACGTAAAAAGCAAACATTTGCACATATAGTACTGAAGTTGGACTGGATGAGTTGTGATTATTTTTATGCAACAGATATTCTTATGTCAAAACAGTTTCCTCTGACCATATCAGTCCCTTATAATAACTAGAATAGTGTTGAATCAATTTTATGCATCTGATTCTGCATAAAAATTAAAAATGTACTCACAACTGTACTGATGTGATCCAGACCTGAACTCACGTGTCCTCTTGATGCATGTCAGCAAATTTTTCCCCAGATATCAGGCCAACCTTTCACCTTTCACTCCCAGCTGTCGGATTTCTTGTTCAGCAGATGTGTAACTTGTGTTTTCTCTCATGATCCAGTGGAACCTCGCCGCTGGCATGTCTGAATGCAATGCTGCACACAAACTCTCGTGGTGAGGAGGGGATCTTTTACAAAGTTCCAGGCAGAATGGGAGTCTACACTTTAAAGGTTTGTTCGACACACAGTAGATTGCCATAAACAGTGAATGGGCCAACTATAGCTTACTAACAACTATAAGATAGTTCTTTTGCTAATTTAATTTTCGTGTCTTCACCAGTGACATATGTAAATACTGATAAAGATGGCACCATGACAGATTAATAAAAGAAAGGAATGTTCAGATGAGAATATTCATCAGTGCTCTCAGTTAATTCTATAGGTTTGAGCTTATTCTGTCGTTTAGTCTTGTTCGTCTATTTACTTGTTTTATTTTCCACATAACCAAAATGTAGCGTATGTGCTCTTATGCAGAAGGACATCTCAGATGTGGCAAAGGAGCTGTCTGAGGAGGGCTCTGAGGAGAGCAGTGACAATCTTTCTGACTCCCGAAGCTCAGAAAACAACAGCAATGCTATCACTCAAGAGAGCAGGAGAGGACGGTGGATGCGGAGAGGTATTGTGGACTGTACACAGCATAATTTATAAGAGTTTGCACATCAGTGCATGCAGTGACTTGAAGTCATTGCATTCGTAACAGTTTATCAGGGTTGGGTGACATGGCCTTTCATGACAAACTCTATTTATGATCTTCTTTGTTTTTTGTTTTGCTTTGTTTTCCCCTTCTTAAAAGCAATCTATAATGACAGAGAAATTGTCCGAAACAAGTTTTGCTTTTATTATGTTTTAAATTTCCCTTCTAAGAGTTGAACAAAATTTCTCCTCTGGGTTAAAGTGGCAAAGGTGTAAAAAGTTCTTATTTCTCATTTCACTTTTTCTCGCAAAGTCTGACGTTATTTTTGTCCAAGTGGAGTTGCCAAGATGATGAACCTGAATGCACATCACTATACGACAACAGATAATAACAAAAAAATAAGTAAGATGTAGCAGCTTCCTGCTGATTGGTTACCAAGCTCTAATATGGCAACAACCAGTAACGCCCCTTCTCAACCGTTGTTGAAAGAAAGGAAACGAACTGAAGTAGGAGACAATGCAAGTTGAGAAAAAGTGGCTTCACTACAAACATAAATTACACCATCTCATCTTAAATATTTCCTGGAGTACACTGAGCATCGGACATGATGATAGCTAAAGGTGGGTTTTATCTTAAAACAAACATCATGTGTCCATAATGTCTTCCATTAAGTGTCAGCAGAGCAGCTACATGCTGCATGTGACTATTACAGTAGTCCTTGTATTTTTGCTTGACTGTGGGGTTAAGTCATCACTTTATTGCAAGTTTCGGACCTGATTACGCCTGATTGCTATGCAACTTCAGAGAAAAAGCTTTTCATCAAGTAACAATTATGTTGTTTTCCTCAGGCTGTGCTCCCAGTGACTTATTATTTTTCTCTGCCACTTTTAAGTGACTGTTAAAACAGGAAACGGTATTTTCTCAGTGTGCCCTGTGACCACTTCCTGATTATACACAAGTTAGAAACTGCTAAGCAAGTGGCAGGTCTCAAATATTATGTTATTTTTGATCGATGCAAAGTAACACCAAGTCAAATGCAAATTTTAAATGCAACAAGAAATTAGCTATTGTTAATGGTATGGTATGTAGAGAAGACGTTTTGCTAGAAACAGACAACAGGCTGGTGAAGGGTGGGTAATTCTGAACAATTTTCCTATTGAGATGTTCAGCCCTGTTTTAGTAATATGATAATTTAGCAAGGTAATGTGATCTGCTCCTTTGTGCACTGTGTTGGTTTCAGTTTCATCAAAACAAAAGCATGATATGATAAAGTCTGTACACCACCCTCAGGAAGTGTATTTTGTAACATCTGTTTTGTGCTTCGTGTATTTTGTAGTTCCCTCCAAACTGCAGTCACAGCCGTCATCTCCGCAGCCTCGGTGTTCGTCGCCCTCTGTCCCCACCAGTAAGCTCATCTCTCCCTCACAGAAACACAGCAAGAAAGCTTTGAAACAGGTAAAATGCTCTCAATATTTTTTTATTGTTTCATGCATTTTAATGGAGGTAACGCATTTGCTGTTATGTATAAGCGCGCATGTCAGTTGTTAATCGAGTTCCTGCCACACCCTCATACTCCTACATTAATAAAAATCCCCGCCACATGTAAATACATTTTTATTTGATGTACTAATATTCATGCATATTTTAGCTTGCCGTAATTTATCATTTTTACATTGAGATTTTTTTGTACAGCTCCAAACCACGTCATAATACTTTCTCATACATTTTGTCGTAACTTTGTGCCGACATGTTTTCAGCAAACATGTACACAATCCAACTTGTTGCTCCACCAGGCACTCATTATCCTTTCATTCCCTGTCTGTTCAACATCTTGTACTGATTATTTAAAAACAATGAAGCGTCAGGGAAGAATGCCTATAGCTGCTTTTTACCGTGTTAATGTTCTCATAATCCACTCATTCAACATTTTCCTATTGGCTGCTTTGTACCGTTTTGTGTACCATTTAATTCGATTTCACTTGATTGCACAGATTGTAATTCACTCCATCTGTGCTGCAGCAAAATTTTCAGCTACGTAAGACCAATTTGTATTCATTTAGCGGGCGTGGGCAACACTAGCTGGCAATTTGGCTTGGATATTAATGTCTGAGGAACCTATTGTGTTTTTTTTTTTTTTTTTTTACCTCTGATTTTATATATATTTAAAACAGACAAAACAAAAGAAAATTGTTTTCTGGATTGTCTCATAGGCTTTCTTTAACCTGTCAATATTGTGTTGCTGAGGTGATCAGACTTCTTGACAGATTTACAACAAGGAGATGATTTATGCTGGTATTATGCAACGCCTGTTCCACTGCTGTGCTGTTATTTAACCAGGCAACTGGTGGAGTAGTTGCAAGGAAACAGAGGGTTACAAACATTCACACTCTCTTCCTCATGCTTCTGGTTGTTTGCTTATTCTTATTTAGGCCTTGAAGCAGCAGCAGCAGAGAAACCAACGCAGACAGGGGGGGATGCCAACCACCTCCAGTCCCAGACTGCTTTTGAAAACCATCAAAGATATGGCTGACAACATTACTACAAAGACTGGTAGGTGGCAGTTATTATGTTGTCAAATCCATAATAAAATGAGGAGATGAGATGATATTTTCACTCAGTTTGGATATTTTACTAGTGTTATTTGCATAATATTCACACAGTTTTGAATATAAATTATATTAATGCCCTTCTTAGTTATTGTTCTGTTTTTAGGGAATTTCACAAGAGAACTACAAAATGTATTCAACAGTCAAACGTGACTCATATAACTGGCTCTTTCACTCTGGAAACTGAGACAGTCAGAGCTTTGTCCTGCTTTTCCTTCTGATCCTTTACCTCTCTCCAAACAGACTTATGCCACCCAGTTGTACCAAGGAAGGTCTCCCAGAGAGCAGGTCGCCTTAATGCAGGTAAGCCAAACATCTGCTTCTGTTTAATTGAGTGGCTTGGAAATTATGAGAAACAGCCTGGTGATGTCTGTCATCGTCCTGACTGTCAGCAAACAGAACAGAAAGACCTAAACCATTAAAGAAGAAGTCTTATATCAAGTCCTGCCCATGTTGCATAGGACTGTTGCATTGGATGCACTGGACATGTTCTTACTGAAGTTTATTTTAAGCCAATCCTCCATTGTGCTCACTAATGTACCAAATGTGCATTAATCCACATCTGAAAATAGACTCCAAAATATCCCCTCTGTTTCCTCAGCCTTTAACTTAAGAGAAAATTGAGTTAAATGCATTTTTTTCTAGATGTGAAGCAGCAAATGAAATGACCCTATGTCTCAAGAAAGAGAAGTAAAACAAATTCTATAAATACATTTGCAAGTAAATTGCTCAATACCTCAACTGCAAAATTCATTTTTTGCTCTGCTGGACACGTCTTTCTTGTATTGCATTGCAGGGCAGATAAAACGTACAAAGTGTAAAATAGATGTGGAGACTCCAGACTCCATTCTGGTTAACACCAACCTGCGGGCAATCATCAACAAGCACACTTTCTCAGTCCTGCCTCCTGACTGCCAGCAGAGGCTGCTCAAACTTCTTCCTGAAGTTGACCGACAGGTGACTCGAAATTTAAACATACTTTTCTTGCTTTTTGTTTTGCATTATGCTGTACAAACTGAAACAATTGTAATGCTACTGCCTTTTATGTATGGTAATTATCATTTGGCATTTGGAAAAAACTCATTAAGAGTTTAGAAGTCTTAACACTTTCAGTTGCTATGCTACTGCAGTGATGGTGATGATATTCGTGATAACTTTCCTTTTTCTTACCTCAGGCTTGCATGGATGGACTCCTCAAGGTCACTAGCTCTGCCTTAAACAATGAGTTTTTTACGTCAGCAGCACAGTCGTGGAAAGAGAGGCTGGCTGAAGGTTAGTACAACGGTTTTCAAATGATGATGGCAGATCTTCACTTCATATTCCAAAAAACATTATGTCACCAAGGTTTAGTGTGAATGCACAGAACAAGTAGAATGTAATCTTTTTCTTTTAAATTATATAACCCTTTTCTGTACAGGGGAATTCACTCCAGAGTTGCAGCTACGGATGCGTCAAGAAGTTGAGAAGGAAAAGAAAGTTGAGCACTGGAAGGAGGCCTTCTTTGAAAACTATTATGGTGAAAAGTAGGTTGCTCATTCAAAATCTTAATTATTTCTCACCTTCCTACTTTCCAAATGCAAAAACACAGTTCAGTTCAAATGAAACCCTTCTTTCTATGGAATCTAAAAGCAGCAGACTTGCACCAATTATTTCTTTATGCCTTCAAATTTAAGAAATCCATTGTTATCAAGCCGCAGAATGTTTGAAAGGATATTTTAGAGTTGATGAAATACGATGTCAAACCCACAGTTAACTCTCTTTCACATTCCAGGAGTAGATGAATAGAGGGTCTGATTTCTTCTTGAAAAATGTGTTGAATTCCAGTGGAAATATTCACACCGTTGCAACACATTTCATTCAACTGCATTGCACCCAGCAACATCATACAGTTTCAAGACGAGAAATGTATTTGAATCGACCTGTCGGCTGCTTAAAAAAGTATCTACATTTGGAGGCTCATAGATTGAGTGTCAAGGTGCCAATCGAAGCATTAAGTCAGTCTGGCTGGGATGCAAGAGACTGGATAGATTATTACTAGTTACCACACTGATTCTCATAAATCATACAGCACAAGGCCACCTACCACACAGTCACAGAATAGGTTTTAGTCAATTGCAAAAAAAAATTACTTTCTGTAAATGCAAATCAACTTGAGATGATTAAAAATGTAGGGGACCTTTTTTATACACTTTTTTTTAACAAATGTACACTGTAAGGTTTTGATCTGTTCAACAAACAAAAAAAGTTTCAGCAATGTTATATGTATTCTGATTCTAGTGTTAAGCTTTTTGTTTTTCACTTTTATTATATAGAAGGCTGATTTTTAATTTTTAAAACATTTTTCCCCCACTAGCTCTGGGCTCAGCTATGAGGAATCCAAAGAATTGACGAAGGCTGATCTGAATCAGGAGTCTGTCAGATTCCAGTCTCCCCCTGATCAGACAGAACCTGCTGCTCAAGCACTTGAGGAAACCAAGGGCACAAAGGACAGCAGCCAGCCTGATGCCATTGCTAAAGACATGAAGCCAACACAGACATCATCTCCTCTCAGGGCACCGGCAGTCTGCATCACAGAACCCATGAAGACACGGCGCTCACAATACACTGAGGATTGCAAGTTGAGCACAACGGCACAGGCTGAGCCAACACCTGCGGTGAGAACATCAGAGGTGGAGAGACAGGCTGAACGAAGTACAACTGGTTCACTGCCTGAGAAAGACGAAGTGAAGGAGGAAAAAACTGGACTCTCCCAGTCGCCTGTGAAGATGAGCCCTACACCAAAGGTTAGTTCAGAGTTAAAAGAGGATCAGCCAACGTCTGCAATTAAGCCTGCTGTGGAGAGCGAAGAGGCCATTTCTGAGCCTGGAGGCCCCTCAGAACCTCTAAAAAGGAAATCTCTCAGTGAGACGGAGGGTGAATTGACACCAGAGAAAAGGCCCCGTATGTCCTCAGTGTCTTCAGTCTCTTCAGTCTCCTCTGTATCTCCCCCAGCATCATGCATGTCTAGCCCTGCTACACCAACGTCAAATACAAATCAAAGGGTTCCACCACTGAAGGTAGGAAACTTAATGTCTCCTCTGATCTGTCTATCTTATCTGTCTATGTGTCTAGCATCAAAAGCTCACCACTTGTAGGTTTCAAAGGTGGCTCTGACAAGTTTGCAGCTTTCTTTGTTTCTTCATTGAGTCATCACTATTGTCAGCTTGGATTTCAATTTCAATGCCTAGATTCCTCCAGTAAATCACAAAAGTTTTTCCATCCAAAAGGTTTTATAACTATGAGCTGATAAGGTGGCACAAAAGTAGTGGAGCTATATTGTGAAGAAACCTTTCTCATTTATTAATTTTTTTTTAATGAATTAACCCCCAACATCATTCTTTTCACTTTGCAGATCCCAGTGTCACGAATTCTTCCACTTCCTGTGTCACCAAGCCAAGTCTCACCCAGGACTCCGCTTCCAGGCCCACTAAGCAGCCCAGGCCGCACTGGTGCTCGCACATTGGCCGACATTAAAGCAAAAGCTCAGCTAGCTCGAGCACAACGAGCAGCGGCTGCAGCAGTATCAACTGCATCGAAGGGAGCAGTGCTGTGCCTGGGGCAAGGTGGAGGCAGTGGTGAGCAGGCACAGCCGTCACCCAGCCCCAGCCCAACATCTCCGCAGGCACCATCCAGGTTAACAGCCACCAGCAGCAACACTCAGAGCAGTACACCTTCTCCTCGCCCACTAGATTCATTTTGCCCACTTAGCCCAAACAGGTCTCAGGTATCTTATTCAAGCAAACCTGATGACATACAGAAAGGTTATTGTGGTGGGACTGTCAGTGCAGGACACCATGGCATCCTAAAGAGTTCAAATTCATCAGCACAGTCTTCCTCTGTGCACACACCGAAGGGACAGGAAAACCTATCTCCTACTGGATCAGTAGCCAGAACCAGCTCCTGCATCCCTGCAAACAACCCACTGGTCACGCAGCTTCTGCAGGGCAAAGAGGTTCCATTAGAGCAAATCCTCCCTAAACCGTTGTCTAAGGTGGAAGTAAAGGTATCAAACTCAGCGTCTGGCAGAAAGGGGAAGACGGCACACTCTGCTGAGCACAGGGGTGATAAACAGATGTCCCACCAGTTCAATGCATCGGGACAAACTGGAGTCTTTTCAGAGCAGCACTCGAGACATCACAGAGAACTCCCCGACAAGGAGACTCAGGAACAGATCCTCCAGGCTCTAATGCAGAGGAAAGTTCAGCAGAACCAGCCTTACAGCTGTTTGGAGCCTCAGCGCCCTCAGTTCCAAGGCCACCAACTGGTGCACACGGGATCTCATCAGAACCAATCCAGGATTTGTGTGGGCTTTTTGGGTCGTAAGAGGATGCCAAAACCTGCCATGACAGGACATTACCTGCTTAACGTGTCCACATACGGTCGAGGACCAGAGAGTAAAAGGATGCACCAGTCTGCTATCCCAAACACGTCTGTGTTTGGTTTAAAAAGGGAAAGTGTGGAAGGAGAGGATATGGTGAAGGAAGAAGAGCCAGCCCAGAAAGTTTTCTCCCCTGTGTCAGGGATGAAAACAGAGCAGCTGGGATACTCACTAACCAAGTCTGAGGAAGCAGTGAGCTTTCAGCATTGCTCCCATATAAAGACTGAGTCTGGATCAGAGGACAACGCAGCTGGCACTGATAACAGCAGCAGTGCAATAGCCAAAGACACCAGCCCTTTTTCTCAGTTACACCGCAGACACCTCCTCCTCTGCAATAGTAATCAAGGAAACTCTGAGCCATATCTTACCCCAGTGGACCCAAGTCACCAGCAGTCATCTGCCTTTCAAACCCAGAGAGCACTTGACAGTCAGGAACCTGTGGTAGCATCGTGCTTTGGTGGCACTATCAGCATGTCTGTACCTCACACGTTAACCCATAACACTGCAGGCTCTGGCGTTTCAGCTTCCTCATCAGAGGCTGATAGCGGTGGCGTCCATGGTAGCGTCATGTCTTTCTCTGTGACCGTCACCACCATACCTGCTGGTCACTCGTTGGAACACAGCAACCAGGGCGAGGCCTCGCCTGAGCAGTCTTTCATAGAGCAAGCAAACATGGAGGACGTCCAGTCTAAATGCTACTGCCGACTGAAGGCCATGATCATGTGCAAAGGGTGCGGAGCCTTTTGCCACGATGACTGCATTGGCCCCTCGAAACTGTGCGTCTCATGTTTAGTGGTACGATGATAAAAATTCAATATTAATTAGAAGATATTGCCGTTTGACTTTTGAATAAAGTCACAAAGCAAAAGCAGGTCACGCAGTATCAGTGCAGAAAGGGGTGAAGCATATTCGCCATGCTTCAAACAAAATGGCCTGTGTGTCTGTGCATTTCACTGTTGGAAAGAAGGATTTACACTGGATGGTCTCTTGTTTCACCAACATCTAAGAAAACTTGTTTTGTGCAATTGTTTTGGTAGAATTGTCAATCAGTTTTTAATCAGTAGTCTGTCAGATGTGTGACAAGTAGAAAATCTGGCAATGTTTGCACTCAGCTAGGATTAGTGTTATATATTTTTTTAAATATATATATATATATATGTGTGTGTGTGTGTGTATAGTTTTTAAAACGGAGGGAAAATTGAATGTTGCTATTTTTGTAGAGCATAATGACTGATGTGTTTTAGACTGACACTTTTTACTATTGGGCCTAATCAGTCATGGTTTAAGGACAAAAAAAGGGCGCTAATGATAATCAGTGGTTGGAGAGTACCTCCTAGTTGGCATTTATGCACGCATGGCAGGGAAGTGCAACTTACAGTAACTTTTTTTAATATAAAACTGTACATTTAGGACTGAACACACTCGGATATAAAAACTAAAAACATGTATAGTTTTAGAAAGAATATAAAAGGAATTTTTAATGATACTTTCTAAAAAAAAAAAAAAAAAAAAAAAAGTGAAAAAAATGCACATCATAATCTTTTTTGACAGTTAACTGTTCCAGGATGAAGCACTTGAACACCACCTGAAACAGTAGATATGGTAGTAACTGTGCACGGCACTTAAATTCAAACACAGGGAAAGAAAAAAAGAATCATTTATATATATTTAAAAAAAAAATGCTTATATGTTCCTTAATAGAAAATTGGGAACGTTTCCATTCCAGGCTAGGGTCTAAAATTCTTACTGTGTGAACTATGTTCTCCCCAAAAGCTGGTTTGTAAATATTGTCTTCCTTAAATGGGCTGTGCTTGTATAGCTGTATAGATAGATCAGCAGTGGCAACTTAACAGAAAAACACTCGCACCAGTGTGTTTGTTGTTTTTTGTTGTTGTTGTTTTTTGTTTGTTTTTTTTTTACTGTAAATATATACTCATATATGCTATATGCTTAGATGTAGAAATTAATTTTATTTTTGCTGCACACCTTGCTTGAGCATATCAAGTTGTATATCACAAAATGGTTTTTTTTTTTTTTTTTTTTACTGTGGAAAGAAAAAATAGAGAAGAACAGTAAATTATGCTAAAACGCTAAATGATTGATCATAAAATAATTCTGCACAGCATTCTCAAGATTTTTGCAAAACAATTGGGAGGTACAATATGATGCCGATCAATAGACGGGTGTAACACTTCTCCTTAAAATGGCCGTTCTCCAGCAAACGAGGGAACACTCTTTCTTTAATTTGGTGTGAAGTATTGTAAGCACAAAATAGTACTGTCATGGTTATATAGTGTATAATGTGTGTGTATGATGTACAAGGTTAAGCCAACATATGTGTGGTGTAGACACTGTGTTGTTACAGCCTTTGTAAGTGCTTCTATGATGATGTTAGTGCAACGTTAATGCTTACGTTACCAAAAATGATCATGTAGAAAGGCCAGTGTGAAGCGTTACCTCGGTCGGTTTTCTTCGGGTGCTCATGCAAAGCGCATCATTTCTATTTTGAAATCTGGAGGTGCAGCATAAGCCTATTTTTTAACAATTATTTCCAAGGTAAAATGCCAAAGTCACCTTAAGAACAAAAATAATCAGAACTTGTTTTTAATGTTTGACTATTGAATCAAAGTAATATATTTTAATTAATATATTTTAATATAAAAAAAAATCTATTTGCTAATTGTTTTTGACAAATCAACAGGGTATTTGCTATAATAGTGTATTGGCTGTCTGTTTTTTTCCTATAATTTTGTTCAGACTGGACAGACCAGCATACAGAGAATAACTTGACTTTTATAATTCAAATTGCCCAGGTATCTGATACTCTGTGAGGCCCAAGTTTTTCAAAGGATCCGTTCATCTATATTTTTCCATAGAGATGTCTGTTTGTATTCTTTTGTCTACATTTCTGTCATTACCTAAACAAAACAAAAAGATGATTTCAAAACATTGGTTTTCTTTTTTGGACTGTTGATTAATCCAAAGTCCTTTAAAAAAAAAAAAAAAAGATGTATTAGATATTGAAAAGGGGCTTATGTCTCGTGGAAAATTGGTTTTAAAAGCATAGAGCTAGAATCTGGAAGGGCAACCACATATTTAGAATTGTCATTTTACTAAATCTGGTGGATTAGTATTTTGATTCTGTTAACAATGAATTTGATTTATGACCCCTAAATACTTAGGTCTTTGAATGTGATGTTAGAAGACTGTATTTATTCACGTATAGTTGGGGACCGGACTGCACTGCAAAAATAGACTAACATACATTCAATCACAACCCAAAAGGCAGCTGAAATCTTTGTTCATAATAGTGACACAAGTCAGGCAGCAGTCCTCGTTGTCACTGAAGTTTCCTGTAGTGTGTGTGCGCGTTTAGAGGAATAGTTTATATAGAATTGGCTATTTTGGGGGGGGGGGGGGGGGGGGGGCATCATGGGCCATCAACACCATTTTTAAAAATGTCACTAGCTGAATTTCTTTAATATGTCTGTGTCATTTTGTCTCCATTTAAACTCCGGGTGAATGTAACATAGTAATCAGCACTTGTAAACAAAGTGTATTTTATCAGAAGTTATAGACAATTATGAATAAATAATGAAAAGAGAGGTGTTTGTGTATCTTTTACAAAAGTGTGCAAGGCTCCACTTGAAGTTCAGTGTCACAATTACTGATCATTATGTGGAAACAGTAATGGTATCCTCTGTGGCTCTGGAGAGACCTTTCTAAAGTTTGGAAAAAGAAATAATAATTATATCCGGCTCAAAACTTCAAAATTGTGAGTGGAATTAGAAAGCGGCCATTAAGGAGGTAAGTGTGGTTTATTGAAGTGCATTCTGAAAGTGGTCAAACCCCTTTTCTCTCTCTTTTTTTTTTTTTTTAATTAATGAATTAATTTATTATGTTTCAGCAGAAGGAATCACCTAAGGAGCGTGCAGACAGGATTGTGGCAGATCTGGGGAAGGTTACAAAGACTTTCTGCTGCACTGCAGGTTCCCAAGAGTTTGGCGAGTAAGAAGCTGGCCTCCGTAAGTGTCTTCCTCCAGCTGTTCTTGTCTTTTTTTTACTTACTTTACCCTGCAATGTAGGAAAATATGAAAACGCTGAGTTTGCCTGAATTCAGCAACTATAAGGCGACCATTTGTTCCCAGCTGAGTGAGGGCTCATGGGTATTGTAGTATTTATAACCACACTGACAGACAAAACACAATGTAACTTAACATCGACAAATTGGACAGTATAACACAAACCTACAGGGTCGTTACAATATAGTGGACTAACAGTGACAAACGCAATAGGGAATAGGAGAGACTCACGCTGTTGCTATTGCGTTGCACTGTGGGAAATGTAGGCTCCAGAGAATTACAAAGCGAAGATTTTCTTTTCTCCTTGATTTATTATTATTTTTTTTTTTTTATATAAAGCAAACCAAGAAGCCGGAGTGCTCTTTAAATTAAAGCCAATCTGTGCTTCTGCTCTCTCCTCAACCGAGGATGATAATTCAGAGTAACGCACCTTTAACCAGCGTGCGTGCGCACATGCGTAAAAGTGTAGCAGGTGGGCGCGCATGGCATCTCGGCGGCTGCTGCTCGGCTCGGCTCGGCTCGGCTCTGCCGTCCTCTGCCGCTGGGTCGCTGGTGATGCCGAGCGGAGCGGCTGCTTAACCACCGCAGTTCCCCGGGACTGAAGCCGGATGAGACGGGCGGAGGAGGAGGAGGAGGCTGAAATTATGTCGACGGGCGGTCCGGGTCGGATCCTCTCATCGCCGGGACAGCTGTAACGTCGGCGGACGCACGCGTGAATTCATCAAAAGGTGAGAGCAGTGAGGAAGCGTCCTGCTTTAATTCACCGCTGAGCCTCCACATCTGATGCTGCTGCTGCCGGTGATGATGATGATGATGATGATGATGGTGGTGATGATGATGCTCTAAACGCAACCTGCGTGATTTTCCTCCGCCAAAGGCCAGCTCTCCGGTATGCCTCTTTATTCGACTGCCCGAGATACCAGTCATAAATGAGGAAGAGGTGGTGGTGGAGGGGGGGGGGGGTGGATGGATGCAGGTTTGCCATTGTTTTTTATCCGACCAAAATCATTTCTGGGCATCACGACACGCCGTTGCCGTTGCGGAAATAAGATAAATAGGCAGTCAAATCAGCAATGTGGCTGCGTTTGTGCCGCGCCGTCGCTTCAGAAGTGAATTTTAAGTGTTGCAGAGTCGCTCGGTGAGAGAATTGAGGCTCGGAGAAGTGTATGATGTCAGCGGAAGGGAGATACTGCAGTAACCGAGTCCTTATGTTGACTCCCGTCAAAGGATGCTGTCATTACCTCGGAGATGAAGGTGCGGTTCCAGTGAAATGCACCTTTATGGGCCCGTAATGATGATGATCACTATCAGTGTGAGTATTTGTGTGCAGATAAATTCCACCAATTCAGACCTTCGTCGCTCTGATTCCGGTCTGTGCCTTTGAATGTGCTCTCATCTATGAATTCATCTTTGTCTCTGAATTATTAAGAACTTGTGCCTGTATCTTTTTATGAAATGATTAATGTGCCTACCAAACTGTCATTTGCTGTCATGCACTGCTCGCAGTTTTTTTTTTATTTTATTTTTTTTGCACATTTTGCTTGCCAAAAGCAAGGCCTGAATTGCCTACTCATGAATTTCTGCAGTTACTTCACAGGCTGAATATTTACAATGAAGCATTGTGTTGTTTTGCTGACATGTGTCTGCTGGGTCTCCCACTGCATAGCAAATATTTCCTCCCCTCTCGCTGACTTATCACCAGGTCAAATGCTCGGGCACAGTTTTTCTCGCCCTGTTTAGGACACCTTTCAAAATGTAACCGAGTTGTTCCATCTGGCTTACGAACCCTCCACCCTGCTTGGGTGGGAGTCATCAATTTCCATTTGAGCTTCAAAGAGCCACAATATAGTCCCAATGCATTGAAATAGCTGTCTGCTTTTGCCCACAGTGGTGTATTCAGACCTTGAAATGCAGCTGTATCTGCTGCTCAGAAGATCAGAGCTGAAACAATTAGTCAGTTCACAAATCAACTGCTCCACGGGAAAAAAAAAAAAAATCATTTAGTGACTCTTTTGATTATTAGTCATTTTTGTGCAAAACATTAACTGGCATCAGTTTCAGAAAAGTGAGGATTTAATTTGTTTTGTTTCACCGGAAATTACATTTATTTGGCTTTCAGAAGTGTTCTTAAGACAAAAAAAAAAAAAAAAAAAAAAAGGTCCTCTTAAGCTCTGGGCGATGGAGAGACATTATTTTTTCACTGTTGGAGAAAATAATGAAGTACTAATAAATGTAATATCAGTCACCGGCGGTCCTGATCGTACATGATTGTGTCTCAGCTGATCAATGAATTAAGGTCTTACTTGAACAGCACAGCACTTGACCCTTTGGACGCCCTTTCAAAAACTGCTTGCTTGCGCCTGTTACCAAGAATAAGAGCCACCCAGCAGCACAAGCCAGAGTTACAAGTGTAAGAGAGTGGGAAGAGGCTCTGTCATAACACTCCAGATCAGCGTGAGAAGAGGAGTGTGACTGTAATAGAAGGCGCGATGCAAAAAAAAAAAAAAAAATACAGAAACCATCCCTGCTGGTTGAGTTCCTGGGTGAGCAGAAGCTTGGTTTTCTTTTGCAACCGCTCAGATGACCTTCTGCACAAACCCGCACGCCCCTGAGCATGTCCGTGATCCGGACTTGTTTGGGGGCACTCAGCTCCTCGTCTCCGAGGCAATCCAGGACGCCCAGCGCTCATCAGTCGGTGGCCGGCCGTAATGTGTTCTGTGTCCATCATCATTAAGTGGTTCCTTTGCAGCTCAGTCCGTGTCATCAGGCCACAGGACGCAGTCACTGCTGAGCGGGATGTCACGGAGAATTAACATTTGCACAGACCACGGGCACTGGAGTGGTCCCCAGCCAGCTCACCAATATCTCTACAGGAGAAGAGAGAGGGGGAAACAAAAGCACAAACTGAGAGTTGATGAAGTCCTTGTAGGAGGGAGAGAGGAGAAGTGTTAATTACTTATTTAAAAGTCAGCCACATTTTGTCAGCAAGCTCTCATAGTAATGGTAATATGAAGATGCCCTCATTAACTCTTAATTTGTCTTTTTCTTCACAGAGTCGACGTTAAGGGGCTTCACTTTGTTTGACATTCAGCCAGCGACAGGTAAATGCCTTTTTTATTCAAATCTGGTATACATCAGATAAGTTAGAACTCACAGTGTAAACGCCTAGTTATGTCATTTCAAAAACCAAGGACACAGTTCTCCTGTACGTTCAACCACAAATGTGTGCCATCAATGTTTAGATATGGAACAGGGTGTAATGTCAGAGATATGTCCTTCAATCTAAAATGTTAACTTTTTGAGAATAAGTGGGAGTTCAAAGGTAAATTGTCTTGCAAAAGTGTGAGTATCAAGTTCAATCCAATAAAATGAAACCATAAAATCTACAACTGAGTCAGACATCAACGCAATTAGCAAGTTCAACTTCAAGATGAGACTCCCTTTGTTCCTCCACGCCTCATCTGATATCTGAAAATAAATATTAAAATATTTTGTATCGCAGCAGTGCTGCTGAAGATGTATTTCTGTGTACAGTAATCACTAATTAATGACTAGACTTTGTGGAAAAGGCGCCTGTGCTCTCTGTTCTCAGTTAGTTTTCATAGTGCACGGCTGATCTGGCCCGAACCGCTGCCCCACGTCTCATTCTGCAAAATGACACTCCGGACTGGACATTTCTCTGCTAGGTTTTCATTTTGATTCGACTGAGGCGCACCGTCCGTCATCTTCAAACGGCCCAAACGAAGCCACACAATCTTTATGGCGGACAAAGCCAGTCAGGTGATGGGCAGCGTAGATAAGGCGAAAGAACCTGCCGTTTCCTGTTGGTAGTCCAGTGTTCAGGGACTCATCTGTGCATTTCAGCCACTTAGCATGACCACATTGGAGATCACTTATCTGGACTGATGATATAACGCACAAATGAAGACCGGGCCCTCTGTTTATTTATGAGGCTGTCGATCAGCACTTCTTTTATTCCGAACGCGTTTCCTCCAGCTGTGTGCATGATGCTTTTGTAAAACCTGCTCACTTGCATGGTGTTGGGATGATTTTTGGACAATGAGAGGAGTTGTTGTGTGTTGCATTTATTACCAGGCTGCTGTCTGAGCAGTGAGCGCTGCATGCTCTCTGTCGTTTGATGTGCCACAGAATGATCGAGGAAGGCAGCAAACGAGGCAAGGCCATGGTGGAGAAGAGACAGCTCTTCATGGAAATGAGTGAGTTGAGTCGACCGAGGGAACTCGCTCTTCACTATTCGTAGTCAGCAACGACTCGTGGAATTCTGTGATTGGCTGGAAGTTGCACAGGAGATGTGTGGTTATAATTCCTCCCACACAGAGGTTGTCATAGCGTTTATTTGTATTTTCTTAAACTGGACAAGGTCTGCATTCATCTGGGAGCGTTTCCTGGGGAAAAAAAACGACGACTTGATACTGTCTCTCTGTTTTTTCTTTTAGGAGCTCAAAACTTCGATGTCATCAGACTGTCGACATACAGGACTGCCTGCAAACTCCGGTTTGTGCAAAAGAGATGCAACCGTAAGAGCACCTAGATTCTTAAAGCGTTTCCTCCTTTCCCACTGTTATGACACTAGAAATGTTTGTTCCAGCATGAATATGGACATAATTGATCACAGTCTGTGTGCTTGTCCCCCCCCTCCACACACACACAGTTCATCTGGTGGATGTCTGGAACATGATCGAAGCCTTTCGTGACAACGGGCTCAACACATTAGACCACAACGCTGAGATCAATGTGTCCCGACTGGAGACCATCCTGTCTTCCATCTACTACCAGCTCAACAAGCGGTTGCCCACCACCCACCAGATCAATGTGGAACAATCCATCGGGCTGCTGCTTAACTTCATGGTGGCCACATATGACAGGTACAATCAGAGCACTGCTGCTCTCTGTAGCTACTGGAATCACCCTCTCAGCTGTTTGGGACATCAGACGCACTGATGGTTGAATATTAGCGCACGCTAACAGGCCTGAACAAAGCCTGAGGGAGCCTTTGTCACTTGTTACATCATGGTTGTCAATTTACCAATATTTTGCTGTTAAACAAAAAAACGAAGATTTTTACTCGATTGGCCTTTCCATCCACTTGATACTCTCAGATTGGTCAGATATGACCACTATCCTATTGTGGCTTTTTCGATGCGCTCTCTGGGGTGCTTCCTATTAATGATGGTACCTACACATAAACTGCCAAACATTTGTACACAGTGAGTCATTTTAATTCGCCTATTTAAGCAAAGTCAAAGACAGCGAAGAAACACTTTATCGCATTTAATGCTCTGAATACAGTTGAATGTTCAGATTTTTCTATCTAATCTAATTTTAATCGGCGACATGGATGTTTAAAAACCTCCAAATTTACACAGACCTTTTTCTACTCTGGCTTCACGGCACAAAACAAACCATCAAATTGAGATTTAGGCCTCTGATGCCTTTGCAATACGATTCTTCCAGCTTTTCCCATCACAGCACAGACAAAAATGTGCTGTGTAAAAGAAAGGTCCTATCAGCTGAAATATCTCCGGTGATGCTTTACTGTATATCCGTCCTCTCAATGTCGGCCCCAGACACTGAGCATCCTGGAGCACCGAGGTTTATTACTGACCGTAAAGCTCTCTCTCATTATTGTACCCTGTGTGCTTGGATTGATTGGCCGCTTGTTCCATCCATTCATGGACCCCATTCACTTGGTTTACTTTTATCGGGAAGGCCATTCTGGTCCCACTCCATTATTATTCATGCTGCCATATCTCTGGGAAACTTTGTGGAAATGACTGGCTGTGATCACAGGAAGTGGTTTCGCTATCTTGTCCCTCAGGTCCAAACTGAATTAGGCAGAAGAGCTTTCATGTACCTCTGCTCGGAAGCCAGAGCTAAATGAATCTGAAATGAAAGAGCTGGTCTCTCTCAGCAAGTTAGAGCAATTTGAAAGGGTCTTGAGACGGACTAATAATGACCTGAATGTACGCTATAAAGATGCGATTTAAGGTTTAGTTGATGGTTTTTGACATCGCAGCATCAAGTTGACACTGATATGTTTCACTTGTGTGCTTCTTCATAAATACGTTGCTGTATGTTGTGTTTCTGTGGGTCACCCCCTCCGGGACTCTGCCCAAAATAAAATGCTATCAAATAAAATCCTTCCTACTTTTTCACTGTCATCTATTCATTTATCTGAATGGCCCTAAATGTGTAATGTTCCTCTGCAAGCATTGTAGAAATTTTATTAAAGTATAACCATAACTGATAATTACTAGAGATTGCAATACATAGTTAACTAATATTAGAAATGAAAAGCTGATACCAGACAAAGGGGTTCTGACTTTAACCTTTCAGTTCCTGCACTCATTATGTGTTTCACATGTTTGTTTTTTTTCTCCTCACAGTGAAAGCCACGGGAAGTTGACGGTTTTCTCAATGAAAGCAATGCTGGCAACAATGTGCGGAGGGAAAATTGTGGACAAGCTACGTTGTGAGTACACATTTTGCCACCTTCCATATAACATGGCAGAAAATAAAGATTGTCCTGGGACAAAGCGGAGTCTTGGTGTGGTTTGTTGAAAGTAACCACACGGGGGTGCTGTTGGAACACGCATGCAGAACATGGTTACTGTCCATGCACGGCCTCTGCTGGGTTTGTGCACCGTGGGTCAGTAGTGCGTTCACAGAAAGAGGAAAAACTGCACTGTGTCTTTGCTGAACCTAAAGCCTGACTTTCTGTCTCTCAGATATTTTCTCACAGATCTCTGACTCGAGTGGAGCCATGGTGTTTGCTAAGTTTGACCAGTTTCTCCGGGAGGTGCTGAAGTTGCCCACAGCTGTGTTTGAGGGCCCCTCGTTTGGCTACACGGAGCACTCAGTGCGCACGTGCTTCCCTCAGCAGGTAGGATCCTACCGCATCACATCCCTGCTCCTTCCTCTTCCACTCCTCTACCTGTTCTAGTCGTTGATGATGTTCGCTCCTCAGCAGACACGTGTATGTTTGTGTTTGTATCTAGAAGAAGATCATGCTGAACACATTTTTGGATGTGTTGATGGCAGATCCCCCTCCGCAGTGTCTCGTGTGGCTGCCCCTCATGCACCGACTTGCTAATGTTGAAAACGGTAAGTTCACTTCTGGCTAATGATGAGCTGAGATTTGTCCCTCAGTTAAACTTTGCACATCCAGGCTGGAAATTCATTTGACTTTTTTTTTTTTTTTTTAATCAAATATATAAATATATATATACATCTGTCAAATCAATGTAGAGGTCAATATTCCCTCTGAAATCTGGACTGAAATAACATAAAACAAATATACTACAGAACAATCTGAGTTGTTGGGGTCTGTCAGAAACAAAAGCTTGGGAAACAAAGTGCATGCATAGGTTTTTGTCTCTCTTACTGTTGTTTTCCTCCGATCAGTCTTCCATCCGGTGGAATGTTCATATTGCCGGAGCGAGAGCATGATGGGCTTTCGGTATCGGTGCCAACAGTGCCATGGCTACCAGCTCTGTCAGAGCTGCTTCTGGCGTGGCCATGCCAATGGTCCCCATAGCAACCAGCACCAGATGAAGGAGCACTCGTCCTGGGTAAGGCAAAACCCTGATCGCTCTCGATTTCTGTTGTGTCCTCTTCTAAACATTTCCAAAATCCAACACGTCGCCATAACAGTGTTTTTTTACCACCTAGCAGATTATTCAACCATCCTCTTACATTTCCTTCTGCTCTGCTTGCAGCAATCCAAAAGGGATTTTATGGGGTTTTAGTCATTTTGGCAAATGAAATTATATTGATTGAATTTGCCGTGTTGCCACATTCCCCTGAAGCTCAATCATTATGTTAGGAATCGAAACAAGTGAAGTCATATGCACTGAAGCCCAAATCCAATTCCCATCCCACTCAGTTTGTGTGTGTGTGTGTGTGTGTGTGTGTGTGTGTGCGTGCACGAAGGAGAATGACTGTTCCTGGAGCCTCGGGACTGGAATGACTTGTCTGAATGCATGAAAGACAAAATCGTCTTAAAACACGATGACATTTACCGTGAAGGTTAGGTTTGGCCTGTTCTGGATGTCTTTTCCTACTTTTTCGTGACTAATTTGTGTAAATTGTATGTCTGTGAATCACGTCTTTGACGCTGTTCACCATATCATTTGGGTTCCAGCTTTTGTAATCATTTTCAGTGTTTGGTTTAGGCATTTGGCAGCATTTCACCTCTTTTCTTATTATCTGGCAGTAATACTGGACGTGTTACATCCTGTGACAGAGAATATGATTGCTCATCTAAGAGTCCTTTGCCGTGTCACTTCCTATCTGCCTGAAAGCTGCTCATATTTCTGTTAAATTAAAAATGGGTGCTTTTTATAGCCAAAGCAATTACATTTTTCTTGCACTTTTAACGGAAAACACCATGTGTTTTATATTCAAATTCATGCAACATGCGTAGAAGAATATAATGAATAAAAGATGGAATATAAATGCAGCTGGAACACAAATGCAATGTGTCATCAGACAGTTTGTGCCAAAGAACAGGAACAAAGTAACTAATAGGAGCAAAGTGTTAATTGCTGTTATGCAACAATGAACCAACATCACAATTAACTTCTCTCTCAGGTACCAGATATTTATGAACATATTGTAGAGAAACATTAACAGGTGGTTAGTGAGAGACAAAGTATCCTTGGAACAGGAAATCCAGAGAAACGTGCCTCTGCTGCTATGACAGGAAATTCTTAGCAGTGCGCGCCGTAATTCATTTAATGCCAGACACTCGTCAGTTCAGTTCACTGTTGTGCGCAGAATTCATCATATCTAATCCGGACTCTGCCATCTTCCTGGGGATGTCCCCTCTTTGTAACAAAAACATAAACAGGAAGTAGAAACACTCTGGTCTTGCTCCAGACTTGAAATCCTTCTGGTCACTTATTTTTGATTACCTGCCAAAAGTTTTTAAAAGATCACAATACGTAACGACACGGTGTTCACATTTGGCCTAATCTCTCATCTCTCCTCTTCATCCAGCAAAAAGAAATAGACCGTTTCTCTCTCAGCCTTTTTGTCAGTAGACTGCTTTTGCAGAAACAAATCCAAACTGCCACACACGAGTTAAAGTTGTCACCCACCTTTAAAAGACTTCGATATAGTCTTATCAGCAAGGAAAATGTTTTTAACAGTTGACAGCACGCCCTCTTGAGGGAGTGGAGGAAATCAACAGGACCTCCCCTCCATGCACTCCTGGTACTGTCACTTTCTCATATTGGGATAAAAATACTGTCAGCAGATCCCAGCTGGGTCTGCTGAGTGTGTGTGTTGGTTTGTTGTGTGTGTGTATGTATGTATGTATATATATATATATATATATATATATATATATCTTTATCTTTATCATGGTAATACATTCTCAAGCAATACTAGCTGCTTTTCACACATTTGCATATATAAAAACATGATTAAAAAAAAACTCTATTAAAATGTTTTTCCCTTAATAAAAAATCCTGAACTCCTGCTCTACCTAAAACAAACTGATTGCTTCTTTTAAACTTTCTCTGTGTTCCATGGGCGGCAGATATAAAATACGTTCCAGGGGCTTCCTGAACCTGAGAACATGAAATGACCACCTGATAATATTGAAACTGGTAGAATTACTCACTGACTTTAAATGCAGTCTAGATAAACAAGCATATTATTGCATTATTATTACCAACAACTGGCGTTACCGACAATATGCTGTGTTCAGGTCACATCACAGTTACAGCTTCAATGCGCCTGACAGCTCATGATGTTGAACTGTTGTTCAGTTGTTAGCAACATTTTTTTTTCCACCTGCGTCCTGTGTGACATGAAAGCAGCACACTGGCCAAATTGTCTGACAGATTTCAGGCTGCAGGGCAGTTTGGATTCCAGCCTGTGAAGGAGCAGATTCAGGCCCTTCCTGAGTAGGCACAAACTGCTGCTGATCCACACAGTAAACAAACTGTTGACCTTGTTATGTAAATGACTTCTGAAGCAGCTTAAAACTGTTTTCTGCTACTCCAACACAATGACGGCGGCCGATACATCCGACATGGTGTCAATAATTCTGTCTTTCCTGCCCTCCTCACAGAAGTCTCCAGCCAAAAAGCTGAGCCACGCAATCAGTAAATCTCTAGGCTGCGTCCCCATCGGAGAGCCTCCGCATCCCGTGTTTCCTGAGCAGGCCGAGAGACCGCAGGAACTAACCCACACAGTGTAAGTACCATTCGTCACAACTAGTTACGCCATTAATGAGGGCTACCTGACAGATTTGCTGACGAACAGCACAGAAAGGCCAAGTACGCTCACGATCTATACTCCCCTCTCGTCATGTAACTACCTTCATCTTTTCCATTTCGCTCCCTCTAAACGACTGATAGAGTGCCAGCGAAGATGTCAAGCCCCTGATTATTTGCTAACGTGAAAATGCTGATATACCGTGCAGTCTCAGCGGCTGCTGCCGTCGTCCTCATCAGTCTGTTGGCAATGAAACAGGGACGATGGTATAAATCTCACACTCCGGGCTTTGAAGCTCGTTGAAGTCATTATAGGAAACGCATTATATTCTGCTGCTGTCTTAAACCCTGCACATTCATTTACATTTCAGTTGAAAAATGGGGATTTCCATAATCAATTCCAGCACAGAGATGCATCTGCATTAGTCCATATCGCTAAGGCCACTTCATATTGTTCTCATCATTGTTGCACTGAAACTCTGGTGCTTTTGGCCTCGACTGAGACGCTCTCTGATGATGTCTCAGATTAAAAAACCTGATCTATGATTTCAGTTATTCGCGGCGCTACCAATGCCACAAGAGGGAAAAAAAAAATCTCTCAACTTTCTCATTGGAGTTTCAACATTTCGCATGACACATTTCATAACAGGGTCCCGTTCCATATTCCAGTCACGACCATGAATCTAAATTGTCTCTATGTGCTGTTGCTGCTGGCAAGTGTCAGTGAGTAATTGATCACAAGCTACATCACATGGAGGGAGAAAGCAGCACAGCGAACGCCAAGAAAAATAGAAGCAACGTAAATACATCAGCATGATTTCCTGTTTTACTGCTTGATAGATATCATCAGATTTCAATCAGTTCTCACATTTAGAGGATTTTTTGCCCAAATTTATGCATTTAAGATGAAGTTAACATTTGCATACATTTACAATTCATCACAACGTTTTCCCATCTGAGATGAGATGATTGGATTAGCCCAAAAGGTATAGGCCATGTAGCATGAAATTACATCACACAAGTAGATTAATATTGATTAAAATAAAATTTGGGGCTAAAACTATTTTGGATTATGTCTCTCCAGCGCCCTCAGCCAGCAGTAATCCCTGTAGTTTGTTTTTTTTTTATTATTTCTTTTTCATGACGTCTATTATTTCAGATGATGGAGGCTCCAAGAATATTGACTTTGGTCCAGTTGGAGCTCTTGGTTATATTGGATTTTGTTGCACAAAGGCCTTTCGTTGTAATTCTTTTTCTCTGAATGATTTTTCCATGAAAGGTCCCGATGGAGTATTTTTTTTTTTTAAAGACCAATCTCCTAGATATTTACAGCAGTAAAACGTGACTGTGCTTTCACCCAAGTACTGTAATGTACTTAGATGAGGTACTTTTATTTCAGATGAGTATTTCTGTATTTATTTGTGCATCTCCACACTCTGACTCCTCAAATTAAGATTTTACCCTCTTGGCATGTAACAGTTTACGTTTCAGATGTCCAAATCGGTCATATGTTCAAATATTAAACAAAAAGCTGGTACTTTTACTGCAGCAGCTGCTTCTTCCACAAGGGGTTCTTGAACGGACTCTGTGGTGTCTCTAAAATGTTTCTCAAGAGAAATTCCAGGAATTTCTTGCCGCCATGTTCTCCTTTAAGAATTTAATGGGCAAAGTGCATTGTCATGCTGTTGTAAATGGCATTTCAAGGTTGGTGGCACTGTGAGTGTGTGTGTGTGTGTGTGTGTGCTCACTGACTTTTAGGCTAATGGATGTGACTGTTGACCCCTGGGACTTGTTTGTAGGCCTCCTGTCTCTATTGTTATGTCTGAAGCAGGAGAAGGTGTATACCGAAAGTCTCCGTCTTTGATGATGGAGAGAAAAAAAGCCTATTTTTACTTCTGGGTGCATTCATGCTTTTATTTGCGTGGGTTGATCAAGTAGTGCCTCTCACCAACAATGCAATGAAAAGATGTTTTTATCCTGACAATCTTTCAAAATAGGTATTCATCAGTGACAGCCCTTCTCAATTTTGGTTCTATATTTAACTGAGCATGTCTTTAAAAATGATAAAAAGGTATATTGGCAAGTCATTTTCAAAGAATTTCCATTTCTACAACCTAGCATACAGGATATGACACACAATGTGAGACACATGGGCTAAGCCCACTAAATCTATACAAGTTGTGTTTATAGAATGACTTTTGCACAGGTTATGTAACCAAATATAACATGTTTATAAGTGAATTTCAGATCCTCCAGAAGGAGGCTTTTATTATGTCGCTAGCAGTCTGGCTATTATTAATCCTTCTGCTAATTGAATTCTGGCTATAGTTTCATGCTTATTCGATTTATGACCTCTTCCAACTCTGCAAGAAAGCAAATGTTTCCCTAAAAGTATAGTTATGTCCTCATACCCAACTATAAATTGCCTTCGCTCTTTGTAGCCATGAGCCACAAGGTAGAACTGACGCTAATGAAATAATTCCCATTTGTTAACGGTCGATTCCAGAGAAATTATGGGTGGATACTGTAATTATCTGCCTACTGCTCCCACGTTGATTTGCCTGCTGGCTACAGAAATCTTCCCCTCAAACTCGATCTCTTGGATAATTAGTTGCGGGAAAACGTCCAATTTTATTCTACTTTGTCTCTGTTTAATTGATGATGCACACAACATAGAGGGGAATGTGTTGTTGATACTCCGAAAGTGGTGCAGCCAGTCGCCGATCCTGATGAATGTTGTCTGCAGAGAGGTGTTATTTCACGTCGTACACCAGGAGACATCCATCAGCGGGGTCTCTCAGGTGTGTGTATGTATATGTGAGGTCTGATTAAGTGCTTGTGAGTGAGTGATAATGGCAGAATCAGGGTAGGGCGTCAAAATGGATCAAAATTCCCAGATCGAGCGGACATGAGTCTCCCAGTTGTCCGACCCTTTAGGTCATCCTCAGACGAAGTGCAGCTATTCTGATGCCGTTTTGAAATATTTACTGGCATCTGAAAGCAAAGACGAACAGCGAACAGAGCTGTGAATTTTTCCTCTCCACTCAAACTGTCAGCGGGATTCCTGGGGATTTGTGTTTTTGGAGAGGAGTTATAGTTTTGGGATGCACTGTCTTTCTCAGGAACTTTAAATCTATGATACGGCTTCTTACCTTCAGACTTAGCATGGCTTCTGCCAGAAGACTTAAAGCATGGGAATAATCTAAAAGTCAAAAACACAGGCATCTTACCTTACTTTGCATTAATGCGGTACACACACTTGGGCGTCAGATTCTCTGTGCCATGTTTAATATTTAACAAGTCATTTTCTACCCTCTATATAATCCCTAGAAATCCTTTAACATCTCGAAACGCCTTCCTCTGTTTTACATCTTTTTTCTTTTTTTATTCTTCAGGTCAATGCAAATTCCATCAATGTCATTAAAATGGGAGAGGGCAGGCATGTAATTCACTTTTGTGTGTGTGTGATCCGTTGGGTTTTTATGGCCAAGGACTGACAGCCTCCCAGGGAAATGGGAGCGCCATTGCCAGCGTGAGAGAATGCTTCATGCTTGGGTATTATTTTTATCCGACTGAGGGCGATTGAAGGCAGCCATGCATCCATCGTTGTCAGTAATAAGGTGAATGTGTGTGTGTCTGTGTCTCTCTCCCTCTCTGTGTATTGTTGTGTGTGCGTATGAAGCGCCACCAGACTTAATTTTCTCCCTGAACCTCTGCCAAGTGCGAGGAAAGGGTGTAACATTGTCATTCGCTGCACACAGGTAGAACGAGGCTTAGCGCATTGCAGACTTTGATCTTGGAGTCCCCTAAATGTTATGTCAGCTCCCTCCTGTTTGACCTCCAGGACACCGACTGGCTGTCTGAGTGGACGGTGTCCTTAATCAACATCTTTACAGTCAGTGAACCACAGAGCTGCAGAAGGTATCCACAGCTTTAGAGGGAAAAGATGCAACTCGGAAGATTTTGCTTAAGAAGCATTTTTTTTTCTTTTTTTTTAAACTGCACCCTGCCGTGTAAAAGCACTGATTATTTATAGAGGGATATCTGTGCAGAGCTTTGACTTCTGTGATTGGCTGGAGGTAATGGGGGAAGAGTTAAGAACAGTACGGAAATGCAAATCACGGTGTGGACTGTAGAGGTTGTAGTGCCCAGTTTTTTTTGTCCTGAAAGGATAAAAGTGGACGCCCTCCCCCCCCACACCTTACAATTTGGACGTCTTGAGCAAATGTCATTTCTCTAATTTCCAGCGAATGTGTTAGGAAGGGGTGAGAGGACAGCGTGAAAGCCGAGCGCTTCGGAGAGGAGAGAGAGAGAGCGTGTCTGTGAGAGACAGAGAGAGAAAACCTACGTCGTCATAGAGTCACATGACCGCCGAGTTTCCTTGGAGACAGCAGCAGTGTAGTACATTGAGATGCTCGCCTGCTCAGTTGAGGGCAGGTTAGGCATCTGGCAGCAGCAGCGGTTGGATGTATTTTGCCAGCCGGGCAGGTGCTCTCTCTCCTCACGGTAAGTGTGACGGGTCGGGTCTCGCTTCCTGTCTGGGGCTCGTCTCCAGAGTGGATTACTGTAGCATAATAAGCTTTAAAGAGGGAAACATTTTTCACATGGCACTGGGATTTCACTCCTGTGCCTCTGAAGCAGACTACAGGGCAGCATGTGCAGCTTTGAGTAGTGACAGCTGCTTTTCCCCTTTTCGTGTTGTTATCTAATTGCAAGAAACGTGACACTTAGGAGGATTGTGTTTGTGCTAATTGCAGCGGAAACTAAAAATTAGAGCTGATGAATTACTCATGTTGGGCCGTCCGTGGTTTTCTCTTTGAATCTGTCAGGCTTGTCCAGGGGGAAATTTAAATGCAGCATGTCTTTGGAGGAGAACATGTTACGCCCCCCCACCCAGCGCCCTTTTTTTTAATTTAGGCAATATTTACTTTAGTTTGTGTACAAATAAAACTGCAAATGATTTGAGAACAATTAGTGATGCACAAATCTGTTATTTAGCAGCACAACAACATTCATATAACACTCTTTTTGCTGTTGAGACACTTAGTGCCACCGTAGAAAGAGAACGGCTCTTATGGTTCATGCTGATAACAGTATTCTGCACAATGTGGATATAAATAGTTTGATTTGGCAAAAGGAAAAAAAAATGCTGATTGGACAAATAAGCAGTAAAAGCTGTTCAGTGCTTTGCCTTTAATGTGATAATGAGAGCTTAAAATACAACAATCAGTTACAATAGGAATCAGGGCTGGTAATTACAGGGAGACACTGTGTGCAGATAGAGGAGATGCAACTACAGAGACATGGAAATCAAGCGGCGTCGTGAGTGGCTGCTGGTTTGTGTGCCGGGTGAAGTGTGAAGCCGGGAGCACCTGAGATGTGCGGGGAGATATTTTGATCCGTTAATGAGACTCAGTGGTCCGGGCCTCGTCGGAGGCCACTGATTCAGCCGCCAGATGGACCCCATCGCTTTGTTTACTTCCACAAATTACCTCCCACAATGTCACCTTTCCTGGTTTTTCACAGACTACAAGTTTAATTAGATTTTCTTGTCTGCTGTTGTTGCTTTTTCTCATGTTAATTAGGTTTACGCTAATAGCCTAAAAACATCTAAATTGCCTTTCCCCGGAAAAGTCAATTATTTTACAAGAATTGGAAGTTAACTCGTGTTCAACATGTTGCCTGTTTTCTGCACCAGACTCAGGAGTTTATTACCTCCACCTGCCTCACTTCTCACCCTCCTTTGTAAAGTTGGATTAAATTGAAGTCAGGATTGCTGATTTATGAATATTAATAAAATGCAAATGCTCTCTCCTCCATTCCCCGGTGACAAGCGTCACAGGCCTCTGCAGTGTAGCATTAAAGAACTCTAATCTTGTCTTTTAGTCAGCCGAAACCAGCGGCCAACAACATGAACGACACAATGCTCATGTCCTCTGGGGCACCTACTCCTACCAAAAGGTAAGCAACTACCAACCCCCCCCCCCCTCAGACATCATGTCCTCTTGGAGCTTTTTATTCTGCTGAATTAGGTTAGCACTTGTCACTAATACCCCTAAAGCGTCAGTTTAACTTACATACGTAAACAAAATACGTCCTCTTTAATTGCTTGGAGCTCAGTCTGCGCTCAGAATAGGTGACATGTTCTTTCTCATCAGCAGCAATAAGAAGAACAGCAAAGCAAATCAGACACAGCTTTTATTTGTTCCTTCACACTTGACACACTTTTTTTGCAGCGGAACAACGTGCCCTTGCGAGCATATTTTCCGAGGAAAATTTGTTTCACTGTCATGAAGGGTATGTGAGCACTCCTATTTAAAGGGCTGATTTGGCAAATAGATTATGATAGAATTGGAGCCTTGTAAGCAGATAGCAGATGGGGCCCCGGTGAAAGCAGCCTAATTGTCCCCTCATTCGAGAAGCCTCTCAGTTAAAGGCCACCTCTATTATTTAGTCCGTGTGGTAACGAAGCATTGTGATTATGAATCCGCGTGCTGTCCTGCGGGTCCGTGCTGGATGAATTTAGAGGCTCACATCCTTTCCACCAGTTTTTGTTTGTAAAGACGCGCCTGCTCGGGGACTCAGGACTTCCCACAACACATTAGAAGGGAGGGGACGTCACTGTCTGTTGTGTGATGAGCCACCTTGCTGAAGATCCTGCCTGTGTTTGCGATTCAAACAATGGCTTTTGGTGGAAATTCCAGAAAGAGCTCAACTGGCTGTGTTTCATACTTGTACTCGTGCTCCTCTGGGCAGGGTTATCATACAGTCCACCAAGGACCCGGGCAGCCAGGGGGCAGCATGCACACTGCAAAAAAAATGTCCATTGCAGCAAGAATGAGGCTCAAAGCGTGTCTTTTTAATCATGAAAATCTGTCAAGGAGTTGAGGTCAAGCCATTATCCGCTTACGTAATGCTAGAAATTGGCATTTCATTTTGAGGAAAGTTTAATCGCCTGAATCTGATTAAAGATTTCCTCCCTGCGTTTAAAAAATGAGACGTTAACAGTCAATACTACGTGAAGTTTCATGTGGAGATGAACATTTTGTGCAGTGTGACGGTGTCAACATTAGAGGCGGTTTAAGGGATGCTGACAAGATGGGGACACCTGCGGCGGTAAACGATGCCCCGCGGCCGGACCCGTGGAGGTCAGTGGAAGGCGACGCTCTCCCGAGGTTCGCTCCAGTGTGGCAGTAATGAAGAAGCCTGATAACCTTTGTCTTGACATTTTGCTCTGTGAGTCAGAGCTGCTTTGGGAAGATGTCATGCACAGAGGATGCTGCTGCCTTTGGGGGGGCATAACAACTACAAAGCTGCCAAATTTAGGGCAGAAATTGCGCATTAAGCCACCATGACGCTTCCAAAATAGATTGTGTTGAGCATCAGTGTGGATACGGGGAGATAAGGTGTTGACTGAGGTGGGAAGGAGCAGGTTTCATTTATGTCCGAGTGCAGACGACAGAAGGCCGGCTGCTACCAAGCTCTCTCAGCTGACTCGTGAATATGAATCTATTGTTACGATGCCGGCTTTCACATGAAGGCTGTACGAGTTAAAAAATGCCACTGCTGAATAACGCGAAGGTCCTCGTGCCTCTGCCTCATTTCAAGAGCCTGAAAACTGTAAAGCAGCAGCAGTTGTGTCTCAGTTTGTTTGTTGTGTGTTGTTCCTCCAGACTCCATCATAGTGTGCTCTGCTGACATGGCATCTGTTCCCTCCCACCTCGCGCTCCCTCACTGACAATCCCTCATCTCGCTGCACCCCTCCCTACCTGAGGGTGAACTGGCACCTTGGTATTTATTACCGGTGAGCAGCAGCAGAGGATCAAATTTAATAATAATAATAAAAAAAAGTGCTGTCTCAAGCTTGATGAGATAGAGAGGATGATTTTCAGCAGCTCACGCCGACTAAATGAAGAGAATTGGAAGCTGAGACACAGTCTTTCATAGCAGAGACCATTTTTAATCTGGACGTGTCAGAGTACGTGTCAGTATCAAGGTTAGCACAACGGCACCTGCAGAATGTCTGACATGTTTGTATTTTTAAAATTGCAAGATACAAAAAAGACTTTTTATCGTTACTGATGAAGAAATCAAATATGCCATATATTGATCTAAGATATTTTCCTTAAATTGCCTGGTGTTAAAGTTAAAGGTCCCATAATTTAGAGTTTTGCAGTGTTGAAGTGTTGATATCTATAAGAAGATAACAATAATCATGTCTAGTTCCACGTCTCCTCCCTCAGACTGGTTTGTTAGCAGATTTCAGAAAAAGCTTTTTCTGCAGGCAGACTGGGTTTGTTGGAACATCACAAAGTCACAGAAGTCCTGAGAGCTCTCAGTAGATAGACTGTGGACTGAACGCTTTGACGACATCACATTATTGATGTCGAACCCGGTTTATAATCTAAAAACAAAAATAAAAAATAAAAATGGATATCTCACTCCTCACAACGTGGGATCTCTGAAAATACCACGAATGCTGCAGTTAGGAACAACATCCTTCACCTCTCAGGATGATCTCCGGGCTCTCCGAGTTTCGACCTTTAGTTTAAGTGTCATAAATTCAGACAGAACACAGTTTTCTGGAGCATCATGTACCCATTGCTAATAAAAATACCACCAGCGCTGTCTGAAATATCGTCTCTGAGTGAAACAAACAAACAAACAAATGCTTCATATGTGCAACTGAAATAGAAAAAGGAAAAAAAAAAAAATCTGGGAAAGCAGCCAGTTCAGGAGGGATTTAAGGCAGCTCATGCATCTTTGTCCAAAACCTGGCACAGATCGTCAGGTATTGCCAGAAAACTTCCAGCCAGGAGCAGCTTCTAGGCCGACAGCCTGGAGATCCAGACATGCAGTCCAACTCCAGGAGACCGTGTCGGGTCACAGCTTCTCCTGAGCCGGCACCAGCAGCTCCTCGGTCTCTGTCTGTGCTTCAGCCCGAGGACGAGGCTGTAAATTATTTAGAAAGTGATCTATTTAAGAAGACATCCCCCCTGAAAACAAGCACTTTGGCAGTCTGTGGAGTGATTTCGCTTCTCCCGCTGCAGATCGACTGACTTTTCGTGAGTCAGGTGACTTTATTGTGGAAAGAGCTGGATGAGTATTTTCAATTATCATCCCTGAAATAAGAAAACTCTTGAAACAAGCGAGGAAAGAGCCCCAAATGATTTTACCACAGTGGCACTTGCTTTGAGAAAGATAAGATTTTAATACAAATGTTGATTAAATGGCTGCCTGGCGGTGCTTTTTTTGGGGCCCGGGTAGTGAACCCTGCAGGGGCTGTGTCGGCTGGTGCTGTGTGTTTGAAGCCAGATTGTGTTTAATGATCTTAATCATTGCTCGCTCTCTGGAGATAACCACCCAGCGCCATTTAAGTTCTCCTTCACTCCTCATTTCAGGCCGCCTGCAGAGACAGGACAGCCTTCGTTCTGTCATCTGCCCATGATCATCTGAAGTCTCATGCCATATTTGACATTTCCAGTCTGCACTGAAATTGCCAGAATGGGCATTGGCACGATCACTAATGCATTTGGCGTGCAGTGTTCTCTCTTAGGCATCTCCCATCATTGTTATAGACAATTATCTCAGACAGTCTATCAACACTGGACTCAAAGCCAAGTGTCATAATATTAAGGTCACTTCAATTCTAAAGTTTTTTTTTTTTTCTTTCTTTCTCGTTCTTTTCTTTTAATGCAAATTCTTTTACGTAATCACTTCGACTGTGCAAACTTTTCCTTCTCCTTACATAAGAGCCGATGTTATATGTGTGTGATGTCTCTCTGTCTTTGACTTTGGGCAGTGTCTTGGAGAGTCCCAGCCGGCTGGATGAAGAGCACCGCCTCATCGCTCGCTACGCCGCCCGCCTGGCAGCTGAGGCGGGCAACTCCACAGTGAGTGTCTCGCAGAACGCCCTGTGGTGGACTTCAGTCAACCTGCATTTCATGTTTAATGCTCTGACAAGTTATTATTATGCCTTTCATTTCCTTGTGGCTGGAGAACTTGAGTAGTGTCAACGCCACAGGGTTAGAGACGAGTCATAATTACCGGTCTGCGGTGCTCAGCCATAATTACGGGGAAAGGGAACGAAGAAAGAAATGATTTTCCAGCAGCTTCACTTGTTTGATCATTTTTCTTGAGACGGGATGAAGAAACACTTGTCATCAACTTTAAATGTAATCTTTAAGATTTCATTCACAGCACGAAAACAAAAAGCAGTCTTAACACATCAGCAAACAGTAGCTGTTTTATCAGACGCACAACCGCAGAGCATCTGGTGTATTTGTGCGTGCAATGCACGCAGAACACCAGCCAATAATGACTGTCTGATTTCATGCTTCTCATCACAGGAGTAACAGGATGCTGCTTCTTCCATCACTCACCTGCAAGAATTCAAAAAAATGATCCCATTTAAAATAAATAAATAAATAAATAAATAAAATGACCACAGTCACCATGATGATAAATAATTCAGATAATCGCACCGGCTGCATACCTTTAATGTGACGCAGCTGCCGGGAGAAGTTTTCGGCAGGTAATCTGAACCTGGGTGTGTGCTACCAATAAAATAAATGCTGATTAGAAGTGAAAGTAAATATATTGAATCCAACCTCAAAGAAAATCAAAGATATGGTTCACTTTCTCAAAAAATCAATCACAGATTCACCCTTTGAAGTATTTATCTAAATATTGGTGATAAAATAAGCAATTTCAAAGATAAAATCATCCGTAAATGTAATTTTTACTGTCAGAAAATATTGTCAGGTTACTTTAAGTGTTTTTTTTTTTTTTGTTTCTGTTTGACTGTAATGTGGAAGCACAAAGGAAACCAAAGCTGTGGTGACTCCCAGTTCATGCAGAGCGTCATTAGTGCTCACTGCGGTCAGAAGGGAGCTGCTGGTGTTGGACTTTTGTTTGCAGAATGTTATTAATGTCACTCCATGATCATTTTGCTTTTCAGCAACAATGTCCTCCAACAGACCTGAGTTTCAACTTTGATGCCAATAAGCAGCAGAGACAGCTGATTGCGGAGCTGGAGAACAAAAACAGGTGAGCTGAGGATCATTTATTCATCAGAAGCCACTCAGAGACCAGAAGCACTGGGCTTTTAGCTGAAAGCTGTAGTTCGTAGTTCCTCTGCTGACTTGGAGAGTAATAAAAAGAACAATTTGAGAATTTTGGAAAAAATGTGCCGATATGATTTTCTTCCAACAATTCAAATGATACCACTTTTGTATGTGTCTGGTACATGTGAGGCTAATATGAGGTCAGTCATATTAGAGTCTCTTAGCTCTGCTTAGAATGAAGATGGCAGAAAAAAGTAACCAAATCTATCAGCCAGTATCACTAAAAAAGCTCCCTAAATGTAAAACTTTTGTTTTAAGATAGTTTTAGTTCAGTTCCTTTAATTAACTCCACGTTGAATAGTTTTGGCTGAACAGTAGTTACTGAGTATTTTCACGTGTGTGTCACCACTTCAGCGGCTAGTTGAACATCTCAGGACATCTGAAAAGTTGACTGGTTGTCTGACTTGTTCAGGGAGATCCTCCAGGAGATCCAGAGGCTACGTCTGGAGCACGAGCAGGCCTCTCAGCCGACCCCGGAAAAAGCCCAGCAGAACCCCACGCTTCTGACTGAACTGCGGCTCCTCAGGTAGCGTCAGCTGTACCGCACCTCGGAAAGAGCATCGTCCTGTCAGCGACGGGAAGGCAAAGAGATGCACACATCTGTATGCATTATGGCGATCGAGCAGTAAATCGGCTGCAGGCCTTGTGTATTTATGCTGGCTGCGCTCATTCTTCAAGTTGAAATAACGTCTTCCTAATGTGAGAGCGGGCGTTTTTGTATTAGTAGCGCAGGCATTTGTCATGCTGGCAGGACGCTTCATTTCTGGGAAGAGACTCACCCTGTGAGGACGTGTTACAACACTTGACCCCTGAACTGCTGCTTGTTTGTCTTGTCTGCTCTAAAGAATGACTCAGCAGTAACGTTTAAGGTCAACAGTTGTGACAAAACTTTCAATTCATCCAACAGGAGATTTGGAGATTTGGAGAATGTTATTAAAGCAGATGTTTTTGAATAGTTTTCTCGTTGCCAGCATCCTCACATTGACCGTTTGGAGCGTTAAAGGATTGTTGCAGGCAGTATAAACTAATTACTGTTATTCAACAGCAAAATAAATGAGTTTATATCACTGGAGGACAGAATTGTTCCAGTGATTATTTCCCCCAGGTTTAAATGAAACATATTTGCAAAAATTATCCAGTTGGCTGATCCTGGCTTCAGACCAGGATGTTATCAAGTGATTTCGGTTTATCACAGACTGTTGTCTGTGTTTGGAGCCGGACTGGGCAGCTCTGATATGTTCAGTTTACAGTCTGCAGATGTTTGTGAGGTTCTCATAGGACGAATGAAGCTGGACAGATGATTAATGCAGGTACGTCCTTTGGACACCAGGGGGGGATAATTTGCCCAAATAATCTGACAGGGTGGAAAAAAAAGACAATTTTTATGCTCTTATATTGGAGGATTGCTGAAAAAAAGAAGAATGCAAGTGATAACTATGAAATAAAAGACAGGGGAGGATACACAGTGGGTGAAAAATAGATGTCAAGGACAGAAATGAGAGAGGAAAAAAAAAGTCTGGAGGAATATTTTAATACTGCAGCAGAACATCAAGCATGAAATTATCATTGAATTGTCACATAGCTGAAACAGATGCACACGTGAAGCCATCTGCAAACGATGAAAATACAGTGGACGGCGTCGTGCCAGCCGGGCCGTCGGGAGCTCCTGCCTGGTCGTGTTTTATTGCTGTCAAATCCGCGTAGCACCTCCACACTTGGTGTTTTAACGCTCAGCAGCTAAACCCTGTCCTTCTGCTGCAGACACAGGAAGGACGAGCTGGAGAGGCGCATGTCAGCCCTGCAGGAGAGCAGACGGGAGCTGATGGTGCAGCTGGAGGGCCTCATGAGGCTGCTGAAGGTGGGACTGATCGCCCCATCAGTATTCATCTCCTGCAGTACACAAGCATATAGACCTGCTGTTCTTAAGCATTTCACAGAGTTGCTTTTGTGCTGATATTCTTCACACAGTGTGGCTTTTAAAGTTTGGTGGCATGTTTGATGAGATGAGATGCTGACATGTTAAATCCAGGACATAAAACCAAGACGCTGCAGCAGTGTTAAGTTATGTAAATGTGCCGTATGGTGCATGCAGATATCCCTTTCTTCTTCTCCTTTTACTGATTTAATTCTGTTGCTCTCACTCTCTTCTTGCCCTTTCTCTCTCTGCTGCTTTCCTTTGCTGGCTGATAGGATGAGGAGCAGAAGCAGGCTGTAAGTTGCCCTTAATTTAGTTTGCCAGGCTCAATACCTGGCTCTAGCCACAGCACTTAGTTTAATGCCTCCATGCACCCTCCTCACACGGATGCAATTGAAGTTTCTGTAATAGATTTTAAGAAGGATGGTAGGATTCCACTATCTAACTGAGTTATGCTGATTTAGTCAGCTCATGCAGGCGATTGCATCCCTTCTTTCCAAGCAATATTCCACAGCTCAAAGAGAGCCAGAGCTGAAGACACAAACTTTAAAAGCAGGCCTCTCCCGTGCGGGCCAAACAAGTCGAGGGAACTGTGTTTTTCTTAGTCCGAATGTCGGGGACCTGTTCCTTTCATCGGCACTAACAGCCTCCCTTCTAATGTGACTGCAGTCTGGCTGGCCATCTGCTGCCTGGCTCCAAGCCATCGACCTGGGTCTGCTCAAGTCCCAGGGACACACAGTGATCCTTTCTCTGTGCGAAACAGCTCCCGACTCAGCACAGGCCTCAGTCTTTCACCCACACATGGTCCTCATTACCTCTTGATGCAGTAAAGGTGAACTTTAGAGACCCAGAGTACAGCCAGCCAGAATATGATGACCAGATTCCCCTGACTTTGTACCATTGTTTTTGTTTGTTCTCCCTTAAGGAATTAAGATCTTTTGGTCACATCTGCGTGCATGTCTTTCTTTTTTTTTTTTTTTTTTTTAAATAATGTCACCTTTTAAAAAGCAAAAAGGTCGTCTCTTCCTAAAGCTGCAATCTGTGACTGCACTGCAGCATCCTCCACTGAGAATACAGTCGCTCCACACTTGGCTTTGCTGGTGAAGAGATTAATGGGGTTTAGGTTGTTTTTTCTTTTCCCATCAGTCAGAATCCCAGATTTAACGGACTATCCAGTATGTATGAAATACCCAGATAATCTGTGCTCTAGTGAGGACAGGCTTTAAAACACTGATCAAATCATCTCTGCGCATCTTTGTGGTCAGATAATAAATATATACCTCAAAAGACTAACCAATCACCCTGCAAGGTATAAATAGGCATATTAATGACATTTCAGTTAGAGGGAAGATTGGATGGATGCTGTAAGAAACGTACTTTCCTGCCAAAAATAGATACCAAGCTGTACAGTAAACACAAAGTTGACGCCAGCAGTCAGTCAGTGCAGCTTATTATCGAGACTGGAAGCAAGCCTGAAAATGTCCAAATGGAGCAAAGCAGCTTAGTAATTATAGTTTTATATCTCACAGAGGCTACTAAACACAAGACATTATGGTAACTGTCAATAACAAAGCAAACACACAGCAAATTTCACGTTGGCCAACTTAATTTTTACGTCTTAATGTCCAGGAATGTAGTAAATGTCCCGTTTGGAGGATTAAACAACGTGCTGATGAAACTGTAACTATCACGGTTGATTTTGAATCTTGCAGTCCCAGTCCGGAGGCTCCCCTCATTCCTCCCCCAGCCACGGTGCCGGCTGCTCCATGCCCATGCCCATACGCTCAACTTCAGCTGGATCCACCCCAACTCACACGCCGCAGGACTGTCTGGCAGGGGTGGGGGGGGACGTGCTAGAGGCCTTCGCTCAGGGTGAGTCAAAGACCAGCACCTGAAACAAACAGGGTTCATTACAGGCTCATGTACGACATGTTCATTTAATGCTGCTGTGTTCACTCTGCAGCCTCAGTGCAAGCAAAGATACCCAGAGCTGTTCACCTGTTACCATTAATATTATTATTATTATTATTACAGTTTTCTACACAACATGACTCTCTCAACATTTTATGTGATTTAATTTCATTTAATTTATTCTGCCGCTGCCTTTGAACTTCTGGTTAGATTCTAATTTTGTTGCCTGCACCTGTGCAATGTGCAATGACTCAAAGTTGAATCTAATCTAATCGGAATAATTAACATTGGTGTGGAAACAGCTAACTTGTTTTTGACAGTCGCACTTCTGAATAGTGATCAGTGAGCATGAGCCCAGGATGTTCTGCTCCAGCTGACTTTGGCTGTTTCTAAGTCCATATGGCTGCACTGAAAAACCAAAAACGGCATGTGTTTTTAATTTGGTTTTCAAATGACTCCATTTCCCAGGTGTACCTAGAAATCTTCGGAATGATCTATTAGTTGCTGCTGATTCAATCACAAACACCATGTCGTCTCTGGTGAAAGAGCTCCACTCAGGTTAGTCTACAACACATGTTTCATGATGAAAGTCTATTTCACCATCTGGATGCAGTTTCCTGGGTTTGGGCCTTTATTTCAGAATTTATTTCTCTGAATTTTTGTCATTCTTACACCTGTTTCTGATGTGACCGCGCCCCCCCCCCACATCATGACCATAAGTGTCACGACTGAAACATTTGATTTTATTTTTAAAGTAGATGACGGGGGAGAGGACGAGGAGACAAACATGAGGAACGGCGGGGACAGAGGTGAGTCCAGGTTAATAACAGCTGCATCCTACCGGCACTCACAGTAAGCTGCGTACAAACAGATGTGGTCAAACATCAACAAACCTTCTTTTCTTTTTTTTTTCAATTGAAACTAAATTAATAACAAAAAATGTCAAATTTATTAAAAGGACATTATGGTTTATATGTTACGTCTCATGGTAATGAGATTATTAATCACAAGAAAAGGTTGAGACAAAAAAATAATGAATGGATGTGATGAAATAAAATGAATTGCCGCCGTTGGCTTTCCTGGCTTTTATAGAAACTAGTGCATTCATTTTTTTTTTAAATTAGAAAACCGATATCAACTGTGCATTGTTTTTTTTGTTTTTTTTGGTATTTGGACAGGAATTTTGGGCTGTAGCAGAAATATCTGACAGCCAATGATATACTTGTTTGGCTGTTTATGATATTCTGCTGCAGCAACTCTGCATCCAAAAGTAGAGAAGGAATATGACAGTTCATATGATTTATTTTCTCTTTATAATTCGTCTGGGGTGTGCAGGCTGTCAGTGAAACTAAATCTGCTCCTCTGCGTTTGTGTCCAGGCACAGTGAGAGTACAGAAGCACTGAGGGAAAGACGGCACCATCCCATCCTGTAAGGACATTCGGTCATCACCTGGAAAGAATCCGTAACAACAACCCTGGCATTAGCACGTAGAGTAATGCATGCTATAATCTAACAGGATTTCACTATGTGAAAAAATGATTTCTTCACACCTTGCAGGTAGCAAGATGTGTCTAATTAGCGAGTGTGTTTGTCGTCCTGTAAACAAAAACTGCTGTAATTACCCAATGATTTCCCTCATAACTGCTAAGGAATGGCTTGCTGTGCTTCGTCCCCCAGCTGTTCCACTGCAGCAGGTCACTCTGTATATAGGATACTGTAAACACATGACCTTGGGCCATGGAGATGACCTCATGTCATTACATGTTCCCCCGTCATTGCTTTTGTATGATTAGTGCTAGTATTTATTTATTTCTTTCTTTTCTTCTTTTTTTTTTAAGAATTATTTTTGCATGAAATTGCACTCACATCTGGATTTAGATACTGTACCATGCTATGCCAGCTCTTTGTGGGTTTATGGTGACAGCTGGGGTGTCAGAAGTGTCCTGCCTCAGAGTTCACGCTGAGTGTGTTTACTGCACATCCACATTCTGGAGCTGGAGACCGAGGTCAGTAAGGACATGCTGCAGTCTCACTTAAAGGAACAGTTCAACATTTTAGGGAAATGCATTAATTACTTCAGATTAGAGGATCGATAACACTCTCCAGTCTGCCCGTTGAACATGGAGCTGGAGCCAGGATGTGGTCACCTGAAAACAGCTGGACATGACCTACAAAAACTGAATCACAGACTGTCATATGATCCCCATAAAACCACCACTTGGTATTTTTATGCTCAGTTTGAGATACAAGGTGATGATGAGCTTTAGGATGGTGTCGCTGCAGATGTGTAACCTACAACTGAGCTGCTTCCTTATTACCGAGGCCTAAGCTGTGATAAGAGTCCTCTGGTTGTCTCTTTGTCCTCAGAGTTTATTTTGCTTTGGGCTCCAGGTCAGACATAAAGTAAATAACTCCACATTTACTCAGCATAAGGCAAAACCAACTAGTCAGTTAGCTTAGCTTAGCACAAAGACTGGAAAAGTGTGAGAAACAGCAAACGTGGTTCTGTTCAAAATCCACCACCACTTCAGCCCGATAATTAACGTGATATGTTCAAGCTGTACAAAACCAGAGTGTAAAAACAAGCTGTGCTTTGGGGGACATTATGCAGGACTCCCTGTTAGCCAGGCGCAGAGACTTTGGTGTCACTGGGAGGCTGTCAGCCGTGCAGCATAACCTCCTGAATAAATAAACCGCAATTTGTCAGCGCTACACTTAAAATTTTCTAAAAGATAAAAAAAAAAAAAAAAAAAAACAGACAGGAGAATGGTGTCGATCTTCTCATCGAACTGAGCAGACTCCAGGACACGGAGGAGATTTGAGGAGATTTAAGGATATTACTTCTCTTCTCCTCCAGCACCTCTGACCTCAGCTGGGAAATTATCAGCTGCCCCCCCCCCCCTCCAGAATACTGCATGTATGTGAACACACTCATCCAGTCACATACTGTACTGCTGCTACCGTGCTCCCACAGAGTCACCCGTGCAAATAAGAGGGCTGTGTGGCGAAGAGAAACAGAAAAATAATCGTTTCCTCGTGATCGAAACTCAAGTGAACCACCTGAAGCGTATTGTAACACTCAACGCAGCACGGTGCCTCCTTCTGACTCACACCGGCTAGTTAGTAGCCTCAGTATTTATTGTTTCAAGTGTAGGGAAGCACCTCAGGATGTTTAATAGTAACGAATTACACGTTGTGTTTTAGTTGTGAGTTACAAAAGGAAGACTTATACAGTTACGTGAGGAAGTAAGGTAGTCGTAATGCTTCGATAGCTTTATTTAGTTAATAAAGGAATATTGAAAATGTTTATGTGCAATGACGGTAGGTGCTCAGGGACTGCAGAGCTCTTCTAGGTGAAATGTAGTGATGCCCTTTAAAAGTTAAAGGTCAATAGTGATTTAAAATGAGGGAGTTTCATTATGAAACGCTGTGCATCACGTGGGAGAAACACACACAAGTAGTCAGCCGTCCAAACTGCTCGTTAAGCCATTTTGGAAGGAAACTCGTTACATATTCAGAGGAAAGCAAACAGCAAGTGATCAAACACTGTATGAAGAATGTGAATTATAAGATGGGGAGAAGTTTCTGAAGTGCTGCTTGGTGAAGCATGTTGTTGGGTATAGTTTGTCTGTGCGTGAGTTTGTGTCTTTCATGGAAAAACAAAACGATTTTGTCCGTCACTGGAGCTAACCATCAACCAGAAATGTTCATTTTGAGTCGGACAAGGATCAGGTCAAAATTACCTTTACGTTCTTGTCTTTTAGTCAATAGTTGTTTTTTTGTTTGTTTGTCCTTTGGAGTAGCTGTTCATCTCAAATTAAATATGAGCTACGTCTGGTGTTTAGTAACTGCATTGTGATGAAGGTCTGGGAGTTCAGATCAGTCCGACTGAGCTAAAGCACAGAAAGTGTGAGCTTTTTGTTCGTAGAGATTTGTACAGTAGGCCCATCCTATAAGCTAAGTTACACTGTGTCAAGAAAAAGAACAAAAAGAGGCTCCTCTGTTATTGTCGTTCTAAATGTGATGCTTTTAATTTCAGTCTCAGTTCTGCTCTCCGTCACCATCATCTGTTCCTGCTCTGGTCATTGTAATGAGTTTGTCAAAACGCAGATTCACGTGCACACTCATTCTTGCAGAGGACCACAAATGACTAAAAATGAGGTTACTGCCTTCCCCCCTCCTCCTGGCTACACACATGAATGCAAACCTTAATTTCTTTATTCTTCTTCTCCTTTTTTTTTTTTTTTTTTTTTTTTGTTCTTTCAGTTCACGCCTGTAGCTGTTCTGTAAAGTGCTGTATAAAAGTAACCATCCAGAAAATAATAAGATCTATCAGCCTTTATGTCGCTGTTTTAGTCTGTGACTGTGTAGAGATTTTATTCATTTTTTTAATGTGTCCTGCGGGAAAACCACGCTCAGCCTTTACATTTGTGCCAAACTGTTTGCAGACTTTGTGTGTCATACGGATTGCAGGTATATATCAAGGTATATCTGCGTTAGTATGCTGTCGTTGCCCATTGTTTATTCACAGAATGCCTGGAGATGTTCACATTTAATGGTTCCCGCTGCTGGAAACTGCAGGAAAAACTCACATTGAATAGTTAATAAAGATAGAAAACACATTCCAGATCTGCTAGACAGTCATTGATGTCATTTAAAGCAAATGCGGAGGCAATACTGTAATTACCCCGTAAGACCCGGGGTAACAAATAAGACACAGCCGGTCATACATTGTGATGGTTTTATCGTTTGCAGAGAGGACAACCTCGACACCAACGCTCCCCTGATGTTATTTATCTATGTCTGTATCCTGTATGGTTATGCTTCTGGTACATTTGTTTCTCATGTTGATTTTACAAAACATAGTTTTATGTCACAAAGCCACTGTCTTTTGTAAATAAATCAAATGTGAGATATATTAAAAAGATTTAAAATATGTCTCTCGCTAGTCATGTCATGATTACTCAGTTTACTCTAAATGCATTCTGTGTGAAATACGATGCACGTACAGAAGTTTTCCTTCAACTTCACTTCCTTTCATTACACGTATAATCCTGCAACATAGTATTGTGCTGCATTTTTAGTGCAGAACGTCTTCCATATTCAGGTATTATATGTCCATCCTTTTTTTGCTCAAAGACCGGCCAAATGTTTCCTTCACGTCAGTCAGACGTCGTGAGCTCGCTGTAGCTCGCTCTCTGACCTCAGATCACATGGGAGGAAAAAAGCAGCAACAATGCTTTGTTACTTTTTTCCAGTTAAAGTGGTTTTGTTGGTGAAGCCTTCATAATGTTGCTCTCTTTCTTCCTATAAATAGGAAACGGGGAAAAAGTTCTTTCGAGTAGTTCAACCAAAAACAATCCCCTTTCCTGCTTCACCCATAAAACCCGCAGCCAAAAAAAACTGACCTTTTCTCCCCTGTTGTTTCAGCCGCAGCCGACTGAGGAAACCGATACAGGTGGGATGAGTTGAAGTCAGTGGCCCACTGGCTGGCAGCAGACCTCTGCTGCCTCCAGGTCAGGAGCTGCTGTGGCCGCTCTCCTCAGATGAACCTCAGTGAGTCTACAAGAAAGAGGAGACGCTTCTGCTTCCAGATCAGTGAGCCACATTCAGCCCGCTGCACACCCATTACCGCTTTCTCTCTCTCTCTCTCTCTCTCTCTCTCCTTTCGGCCTTGCACGCCCTTGATCTGCCCCCACGGGGAATTGCTCTGTGGGGCTTTAGCAAACTCTCACATTTGGCAACCGGCGCCGTTTACCTCACTGTGTCTCCGTCTAGTGGGCATGCACGGGATGGATGAATGTTGGTTGCGGAGCTCGAGCTGCTGAGGGGTTAATGGGATGGAAGTGATATGAGATTTGATATCTTTTTCTGGCTGCACTCTAGGAAATGAACTGGAGATGTGGTGCCAGATGAAGGATCCTGCGCAGAGGATAAAATCTATTCCACATCTGTTTTGTTCTATATATGTAAACGCAAGGCCAAATAAAAGATTAGTGGAGGGCATCCGGGGCTGTGACTGGTCTGCTGCTGTCACCATGCTGTTGGCATGCAGCTGCATCTTTCTCCGATTCATTTAGCCACTACTAGAAAGTCGAGCACTTTCCAAATTCATTCATTCATTCATTCATTCATTTCCAAATTCTCCATTCAAAAAGTTAAAGAGCTCGACGAAGCAGAGTAACAAAAGACATCAAACCGATTTTGGCTGAATCAACAACAGCTGCAGTTTCTGTTATGCAGAAGAAACGTGATTCCTGACCGTCTAGTCTTCCATCCTCTGCTGATCTGCTATATTTTTAATGACTAATGTCTTTGCTTGATGAGCATTATGATTTCTTTTTGCACTTCCTGTGAGAATTTTTTTCGATGTTACGCGTCCGCTTACAAAATCTTTTTTCTTTGTTTTTTTTTTAACCACACAAGTGAAGTTTCCTGAAACTTCTTCTTCACAGACATGTTGACTAGTCATTGCAGGAGAAGCCCATGTGGAACTAATACTATTAACGACGGCTCTGCTCCGGTAATTAATCCGAGGCAACGCAGCAGTTAAAAATGTTATTAGCCAAACCTGCTATGAAACTGACCAATTTAAACTGGCGCTGGACAGGAAACGCTGTAATGTAGACATAAACCAATTAAATACAATAATTCACCGTGCTTTAATGATGGAGGAATGTCAAACACGGACAAAGGTAACGACGGCACGTCTGCTGGGATAAGGGGGGCTGTGCGGTGTGTTAGCTTAAGTTTGTACATTGCAATAAGCAAAGTGGAAGCAACTGCTGTCAATGAAGCATTTCCCACATGGCCACACTGAAACCACCTGTAGCTGCACACACGTCTGGGCAGAGCCGCCTCTAAATCACTGCGTGCTGAGTGAGACATTCAGAGATTAGAAAGTACTGAACGATGGCTGTGGAAGGCCAACGAAGGCATGTTTCACTTAAGCAGGCCCCAGTACTCGCTCGAGGCGCGAGGCAATTTGCATGGCTGCTTAGGGCCCCACGACCACCAGGGGGCCCCTAAATGAAGCAAATTAAAATGGGAAGTCTCCCCGTGTTCCCGTGGGCATTTAGACAACATTAACCTGTGTTGCTTCTGCATGTCTCATGATCTGCTGCCTTTCACACATTTTAATTATAATGAGATGTAATTTACTGAAAGTCGGCTCTCTGTCGGGAAACCAGAAGATAAGTTTAAAAAACTAAAACAAACAAAAACAATCTTTCTGTCCTGGTTGGTAGGGTTGAGTTTTAAATTGGGTTCCTAATGCAATCATTTTTTCGGTAACACACACAGACAAAAACAAACAAAACACTTCCACATTGGTGACTTTGTGGCTGTTGTGTGTGCCATCTAAAGATCAATGTTCAGTTGGGTCATACACATTTTTCTTACATGACCCAAACACTATTAATTATATGAGGGTCCATGCAGGGATGGACACACACTGTAAGTATGTGTGCAGAGGGACTCACTCACTCACACCACAGCGCTCATTAAACTCTCAAATGAAGCATGTGGGTGTTGAAACCGGCTGCTGATATTTATGCGTCATGATGCAGGCCTGTTGTTTGAACCGCTGAATGTCTGCCCCCTTTAATTTCACCATATTTTGCTCAGCTTTGTCAAGAAAAGTGTAAATATGAATTGTCTAAAAAAAAAAAAAAAGAAGAAGAACAAGGTGTGTTGGGGCTTCTGGACCCCTGAGGTGACATCATGTGTGTGTGTGTGTGTGTGCAGAGCTCCTGGATGTGGCCGGCTCTAGGACCCGGTGGCAGCCAGCAGCACCGTCGGCAGGCCCCTGCAGTGAGAGCGGCGCATCTGGAGGAGAGCTGGCCGGCTGGGGAGGTGGAGGACGGGGAGAGAAGAGGAAGGAGGCTCCGGGAGCAAGCGAGACACAAGAAAAGGGTCAGGCCTGGGACTCCGGAGAAATCGGGTAACCGCACACACAGCGATGCAGCAGCCCGTTCAAACGGCGCGCAGGAAGGGGAACCTGAACACGGACAAAACCGAGAGAGCGGAAGGCGCTCGGTGGAAAACGGAGAAATTACGATTCACCGCTCGCTTTTTCTTGCAGATGTGCCGATTGGACATCGCCGATGTGCACTCGGGCTTGAATTTACGGCTCAGAACCGGGATCGGCCTGACTGAATAGTGAATAGTAATAATAATGAAATAAATAGCGGGTTATCCTTCAGTGGCCGTGGCCTGCAGAGAGCCACAGTCCCCCGGGTCTTACTGCAGACTTCCCCTGCTGCAAAGAAGACGTCTGAAACTTTATGATGATGGCAGGCATGAAGGCGTTTGCACTGATTCCACTTCGGTTTGCATGAAAATGCGCATGTGTGGCCTCATATTATTATTATTATTAATAATAATAATAATAATTATTATTATTATTATTATTTGCAGCAGCGAAGGCTCAAGCAGGCAGCCCATCATTCTGAATAAATCAGCAGCGATTGTCATTAATCTTGATTTTTAACCCTTTCGTGCATGATCAAAGACACACAGGCCTATGATTTATTTATTTATTTATAATTTTTCTGCACATTTCCACGAGTTGCACCATGTAACTATGGCTCCATCTGCGCATGGGCTGACTGCTGGAGTAACTTTACCATCTCCAGTCTATATTAATATCAATAGAAACGCTTTTGATTGTCCTCGTTTTTTTTTTTTTTTTTTATTATTATTATTATTCTTTTTTACAGTTATCTTGCGCTCAGCTGGAGCCTTTTAATGTCAAACAGGCTGCTGGACGTCTGTTGGTGTAGAAAGTGGCCCAGGCCCTATAGGTCCTATAGACCAGCTCAGCATGGGAGCTTCCTATATGATTCACAAAGGGAAAGCCGGGTGCCCACAAAGTGCTTCCTTACAGCAGGAAATAAAATTGAACTAAACTGATTTGAGGGAATCTGCTCTAGAAGTATCAGGATTTGTAAGTGCACCGTGAATGAAACTCTGCAGCACTTCACAGCATTAATGCAAAGCCGGAGTGGATCTAATGTCCAAGAGGCTGATTAGTTTGTTGCTCTTCTTCCTTTTTCCTGCAGGAGCGTGGAGAGAAGAGGGAAAGAGGGATCATCTCTCATTCATTTATTTTTATTTTTTATTTTCATTCCTTTCAGTTTATCTTCGCCTGAACCACCACCCCCCCCCCCATCCCACCCCCCATCCATCTACATCCACCCGTCATCAGACGTTGCCCACAATCCCATAATAAGACACCTCAAAGATGCCGTCCAACACTGTCACCAACACCAACAGCGCTGCATTCAAAGGCTCAGACTTCACCGACTCACCTGGAAACAGAATGGTAAGAGACACATGTGAAATATAAAAGTGGGTCTCAGGAATTTGGGAGATTCCTTTGAAGCTTGGCACGTCGGCGAATGGCTCAGGATCCCTCCGCTTTATGGCCTGCTGCTGGTTTGAAGAGTTCATTCATTCATTCATGTTTGGATGACTTCAGATAAGCTGTCAATTAATGTGGATTTGAGTGTTCATCAAAGTCACTCAGAGCTGATTTAAAAGATTATTCACTCCTCAGATCTACTGTAGTACAAAGTGTTTTTTTTGTTTTTTTTTACTTTCCAAATATATCTACAGAGAGAACCTGTTAGTGCAGGAGTCGGTATATATTTATATTTATATGTGTGTGTTGGCGAGTGTTGAAGTCAAATTTCATGTGATAGTGTTGTTGTGATGGATAAATAAGAAGGTCGTGGTTTAATGCCGATTGAAAATGTTCCCAGTTTTATGAATGGAGTTGAACAGTCCCGCCAGTTAATCCTTATTGATCTCTGTAATCCCAAGATGAGCGTGTAGACTTAATTGTATTGATTAGTTTTGATGGTCTGATTAGTTTGTTTCATTTATTTATTTATTTATTTTTTCATGAAGAATCCAGCAGAACGTGACGTGCAGACAGACCTGTTATTACAGTCCTTGTGTAACTGCAGCATCACCGATGCTGCTCGGTGGCGGAGGCTGCTGCGAGGTGCAGCTGTATTATGTGACATTTGCTCGTTGTAATGGTGGTTAGTGACGTGGGCGTTGGCTGGTGTAGGTTGAGCCAGAGCTGGAACGGCTCTTTTACTGGAGGGGGGGTCTGTCCTCTTCCTCTACATTCCCATTAGACAGTACTGCCCTTAGTCTTGTTGCCTGGCAACAGACATTGCCTTAAATAACCGGCTACCCAGACGGAAATAGTGCAGAGATATTGACAATGTAGCAGGGTTCACTCCAGGCTACAACAAATCATATTCCTTTTTTCCCCCTTTTTTTTTTCCTCCAGAAAATATTAGGGTGAAGCTGTGTGTCAGAACAGCGAGTCATTTTCATTCAGTGTGTCTCCGCTCTGAGGTGGAGAATTGGAGGTGCGGCGTTGTGTTGTGTAGTGTAGGCTGCTCCGGCACAGATAGCCAGGCACCACAGAATTGTGTCATCCATGTAAGTGTTTCCCAAATGAGCCTGCACACCAGGCTGCACTCAAAACGTGCTATTATCTATGCAAATTCTGCCGCTCTGGTAAGAGGGGGAAAAAAAAAACCCCAACAACCCCAAAACAAAGCACCAGGCTCCGTTCTTGTAATCATCACACAATGAACCGGCAGCATCTGCAAAAAAAAAAAAAAACAACACAGTCTCGAATAAATGCACAGATAACTACATTTAAAACAACCCTATAAAAGCTTTTTTTCCAGATTTCAGAGCCATTTTTATCAGTTCTATCCCCGAGCTCATTAATCACAGCAGCATCAGTTACTCTGATCACATCCATCTCTTTATGCAAATGAGCACATCACACTGGGACACTAATGGTGGATGGATTTATTCCATATTAAGAGCAAACACTCACATGAAGTAACGTGGCCTGACCTTTGAAATTCATGCCTGTGTTTTATTAACATCCACCACCTCTTACATTATTTAACAACAGGAGTCTGTTGGAATCTGAACGTGCTGCAAAGCCTAATTTGTTTTTAGAAGGAATATTTTTGTGCCTGTTTTGCACGGTTTAAAAAAAAAAAAAACCAAAACAAAACAACATTATGCAAGGAGTAAGTAAGAGGGAAGAGAAAGAACAGTGAGATGTTGCAATTGTTTCTCGTCCGTGTTATTTTTGACATATGTGCAAATGGTGACACTAGTCCCACATTTGGACGGCTGTTTCCACGGCTATAATATGGCCTGACACAGAAACCCAGTCTGAACTACACTTAGCAGGATAACTAAAACAAAAGCAGTTTTTGTCTCACCCCAAGGTTTACTCAGTGGTGGTTTGGGAGATTGTTATCATATAACATGATTTTGATCAACAGACATACTTTCTACTCAATAGTCTCATCGCCTCATATGATGTTTGAATATTTCTTTGCAGAACGCGTTGACTTAAAATGTCAGGTTCACAATTTATTCTTGACAGCAGCTGAGAAAACAATCTTACCACACGGCCCGTTCAGGAGCTTCTGATATCACGCGAGTCTGCCAAAGGGTTTAAATCTAAAATGGACAAGATAAGTCCCTGAAATGCAAAGAGTAAAACTGAGCATCTGAAATTCTGCGACAGCTGTGCAAACTTGGTCTCCTGATGAAGATCAGGTGATGGGATCAGTTACGACGGGGACTGTCGTAAAAGCAGGACGCAAAACAAACAAATACAGATATTTGGAAAATACATAGATATTTTCACGACTAAAACAAACCACTGATGGCTGCAGTGATATATTTATTTTGTCTCATGGTAGTTTTTGGACAGTTTCTGGGCGGTTTTAATTGGCTTCTTATTGAAACACTGAAGCTGCTGCATTTGTCTTTGCTCTCTCCGACTTTCCTTCTATAACGCTAACACCAAAGTGTCTTGTTGCATTTAATGTATTATACAAAGACAAGGTCATGAAATGTCCAAGTCATCATCTCTCATCTTATTCTACCTCACAGATTAAAAGCACTTAACAAGTCGGTAGCAGTAATAGCTCAGAGAGCTCATTTATCTTTGAGGGAATCTTGCATTCAGTACTGAAGGAATTTAATAAGCTCCCAGCCCTCCACCCCCACCTCCACCCCAACTGCAGCTGTCAGGAACAGCCTTGCAGTCTTATTTGCATTCAGACCTGGTGCTGGTGGTCCTTTTCAGTCAATATTGACACTCAAAGCATCTACATTAGGATCATCTTTTCTCCCAGGAGCACTTGGTGGTGGCAGACATGGGCCTTTGTTCGCGGGGGTAGACAGTTTTATTAATCAAAAAGAAATTGCGGCGAGGGGAAGGTGGGGGCCGCTCGACGTCTTTGTAACCGTGTCAAGAGGGAATTGTCTGTGGAAGGTCAGCACTGTGTCCGCAGCTCTTTCACTTCAACCTAGTTCAAAGGAATGTGTCATTCAATTTCTATCTGTCTCATTGTCTACTCAGCCAAAGACCCGGTGCCCCGCCCCCCCCCCCGCAAGCGTTCAAGTGTTTTAGTGTGGTGCCGTTTGGTGCATGTCTAACTAACTGTGCTTTTGCTGAGGTATGAAAATAATCAGAAGGTGATGCAGGAAGTCGTTTGTGTCCAAATTGCGATGTTCTCTTTTTGTTCGCAGGGTGAGAGCACAATACTGGACATGGACCTGAGGACGGAGGAGAAGTTGGCCAAAAATAGTGCCTCCTGTAAAATTGGCAAGCCTGGAAGAAAACGCAAGCAGTTTCCAGTGAGTGTTGATCCGTCATGTCAAATCTTACATCTGCACCCACCCAAACTGATTTTCTGTCAGCTTTGGTTAAATATTGCTCAAGATGGGTCCGTTCAAGGTTAGACATTAACTGGTCCTCTTTCAGCGCGCACATTTATCTCCCTCGTTTGCTCAGGAAGTTGGTTCAAGGCAGACTACGCTTCAACTAGTTCATATTAAGTGTCCACAAAGCCACAGCGTCTCCATTTTGATTTCAGATGGAGCTTTTTGTTCCACTTGTTTCCTGCCTGCCTCCTCCACCTCAACCGTCAAAGAAATGTTCATACATGTTGGTGCTGCTGACACAGAGACGGGTCAGACACAGTGAATCATTAACCGGGGGAATAATCTGCACTTCAGTTCACAGAAATAGGCAGTTTTATTAGAAGGGTTAAATGTTGGTGACTTGGTGACAAAGTGAACTGTCCAAGATGGCCGTTGAGATGCGTGTGCGTGGCCGTATCATGACTCTGATAACCAGAATAAATTTCATAGTCACACTCTCTCAAAGAACACGTTATCAACAAGCTGAGAATATCCAAATCCTAAAGTTTGTCTTATCCACCCCTCCATAGAAGCAGCATCAAAGGTCTTTGGAGACAGCCGGTAATATTCTTGATCTTATGTGAACTTGCTGTACACAGTCGTCATTAATTATTGCATCATGATCGAAATGTTGGCTGTGGCTTTTGCTCAGTGAAAGGTTTTGGTGAAATTTTGGTAAATTCGCAAAATTCTGATCGGCCTCAGTGTCTCACTGTTCCAGTTCCATTAAGACATCGCATGATAGCAGTTTGTACTCATGAATAAACATCGCACCATGTTTTTTTTTAAGATGCGTGCAGACTCTACACGAATGCCATTTGTAAACTGTTTGGGATGCCTATTCTTGTTAAAAGCCCAGATTTAATAATGACCCCTGGGCCAGCGAGGATCTCTGTAGTTTTTCTCCCCGAGATGTTATCATTTGCATAAGCCTGCGTTTAAAATCATGTTAATTAAATCTCACTGGGTGATTCAACAAACCAAAAAGGGGATTAGAGACATATTTACAGATAATATATGATGGGGATACTCCCCAGGGTTTGTCTCTGTATTTAAAGCACTGACTGTTCTTCTCAGGGAGAAGCAGTCATTCAAACACGAACTTGGTAAATTTAAAAGCCATCGAAAAGACACTGAAGGTTCCCGGACATTGATCAGTGGTTGATGTTTTCTGGGTTTTAGTGCTAACGCTCACGGGGTTTACACTTTAAATATTAACCTCACTGCTCTTCCCTGTCGTGGTTCCAGGCTATAACATGCAGCGCTGCCTTCCAGGAATCTCCCGCTCACATTAATCAACAGCCTGCCTTCAACTCCTGATATATTAGCACCTGATTAGGGCTCAATAAAGCATTATCTTATCTCAAAGTTTGTGAGTGTCAAACCTGCAGTATAATACAAAACAAACTGGTTGCGTGTTGATATTTATCTGCCAACCTCAGCTTTTTAGCTGAATGCTCCACTGTGCTTATCAGCTAGTTGCTCTCGGTGTCTGCCTACACGGGCCGGACGGTGTAGGCAGTGGAACCAAAAGAATGATCGGCAGACACTGAAACAAAGAGTCCGATGATATTTATCGATCTGCTTCACGTTGGTAATGTATGTTTGTTAAACTCCCTTTGAGTGACGTTGCAGAGCTGCAGCAGTAAGGAGGATTAGTCAGTGTTTTGTTGTGACCTCTGTTTGCCTGTCTGAGCTGCCTGATTTACTGACTGTGAACTCTGACCTCTGGCAGGGGCCTCATGTAGTTCACTGGGTCACTAATGTGTTGTGTAATTCTTTCAGCGACAGTTGTGTGTGCTGTTTTTTTTTTTTTTTTTTGGGGGGGGGTGTTGTGTGCCTGTGTGGGTATACTGTTTGTGTATGTGTTCAGCTTTGTGTTTGTGCCTAGTTTATGTTGTGCGTGTGTTACTTTCCTCTGCTCATGCATTTATTCAGAATATTAATATTGTTTGAGTTGTGGGTTGTTGTTTTTATTCGTCCTGTCAAATAGATTTAGTAGAGTGCGGCTGTTCAACATTTACAGTTAATTTGTTCTCAGTTACTACAATGATGAAGTCATTTAGAGTCCTGTGGCCTGCGAGGAATGCTGAAAAACCGACTTTGGCCTGATGTATCTTTGTTTTTACGATACAGTACCACTTTCATGGAAGTTTATTTTGCGCCCCTGTTCCACATAATTTGCTTTGCATTTACTACACAGACGTTTTGTGGGTGTCTGGGTCACATTAAAGCTGTTTTACACTGTGTTTGCCTCTTCAGTCAGCGAGAATCAGATTAGATTTGACCTTCTGGCTAACAGTGCGGGGTCTTGTGTTTGCTAAATATCTTCTGCTGACAGACGGATACCTCCTGAGGTGTTTGTCACCTGGCTTCAATGCAAACTGCGGTGCCTTCGTCTGCAGGAGCTGAAAGCTTCGGCGCTGCTCTCATCACTGTTGACAGTTTGATCTCACAAGACATGCTCCACTTTCTGCTCCCAGTGACCCAGTAATGGAATTGTCTGAGAAAGTGTGTTTTTTTTTGTGGCTATTTATAGGCAGCAGCAGTGACATTATCACATTTACTTAGATTTGAAACAAATCTTTTCAAGGTCTTCCAAGACAGTCAGAGCTTTATTAGGCGTTAAACTGAGTGTCTGCTGCATCTTCAGATGGGTCAGCCCTCTTTGGATTTACTCCTCTGCATAGAATGAAATAGTTCAACTGGGCGTTCCAAAGTGGACGGAGAGAGAAAAGTCCTCTGTTGTCAAACAGCCAACATTTTTTACATATTTCCATGCTGCTGTAATGATGAATGCTTGACTACAGGAAGCCCACTAGTGTACCTGATGAACTGAAAAGTAATCCCTTCCTCTCTTTCCAAGTTAATGGCTGTACTGTAGATTTACTGGCACAGCTTTGAAGTTTACAGCTCCAGTTTAACAGACCTGAACCTAAATAAGTTGGGCAACATGTTTGATTCTGTTCAGATAGAGCTGTGGAGCCTTACGGGATCAAATCAAGCTTATCTAAAATGAAATGGGTGAATGCTTTGATTGACATTTTCTTTCAGATGGCCCATTTACCCAGCAAAGACTGAAGAGTGCTTATTCTCTGTCTGATAATGGCAGCTGTTTTATTGGTACTCGCTGCTACAAGCACGCTGGATACGTTGGAAGTCCCGGAAGGCTTTGTTTATTGTGGCGACAGCTACAGTATGTCCATATGTGATGACTGATGATAGGCACAACGCTGCTGCAAACCCTCACAGCATCTAACTGTAACATAAAGCCGCAGCACTAACAAACTACAAAGCTGAAAGACTGCCAGGATGTTAGCATTTCAAGCCTCTCTTCCTCTGCCTGCAGGTCGAGAGTTTTGGCTCCCTCAAAGATGGTGTGGGTGTGGGCAACAGCTACGTCGGGGTGGGTAGGCCGTCCATGGCGCAGGTCCACAATGGGGACGTGGGCGGTCACAGAGACAGGACGTCCAACGCCTGCTTCCCCAAACAGGAGAAGAAGGAGGTGGAGAACGGGATCCCCAGAGACCCTTCCTCCTGCCGGGCGGAGGACAGCTCCCATGGTCAGAGCCTGAGCCCTTCCCAGGAGAACGGATTCCTGCTCAGCCGGGAAGAGCAGGACTCGGAGAAAGAAAAGGACGACAGCCTGACAACACAGCGCAAGAAACGAGGGAGGCGGAAACTGGAGCGCCCAACAAAATGTGAGTTTTTTTGGCTTTTTGCTTGCTCAGCTTCAGTATTTTTTGATATGCTCCGTGGATGCAGCAGGAAAAGTCATGTGCACGTGACTCATACAAAGGGTTGAGTAATGAACTGTAAATCAGATCAAGTGGGTCTGTGTGGCTCCACACACACAGAGCGTGACACTGACACTTCCAAGATGACTAACACAGAAGCTAAAACAGTTGCACTGTGCAGGGAAGAAACTGCACTCATAAATATTCGGACTATGGCATAAAGCAGCCATAATAACAATGCTTATACTGTTACTAATGTCTTATATTTGCTTTGCTCAGTGTTGGAACACTAAGACACCTCTCTTCTGAATGCCACTGTGGTTTCCTCAAACGCTTTCACAACGTGCCACAAGTTGTCATTTGAATGTGCAGCGAGCACCATGTGACTGAGACAAAAGTACAGATGGGGACACAGTGAAAGAGAGACTGCCACTGAATGACCCATCTCAGAAATGAAGCATTAACGCCTTCAGACCTGGTTAATCACAGTATTTCACTCACAGGTTATATGCACAGCTTGCCTTTGTTATTGTACCTAAAATATTGGTAAACTTCTCAGCAAGCTGTGAAAGCATGAATTTGTTGGCCTGATTAAGTGGATTTAATAAAGGTCCAGTAAGAGCTAAGACAACAGGAACGGACATGTTTCAGTGCAAAACCCTGAAATAATTACAACTGAAAATGACACATGAAATGATTATTACCTGAGATTACACCATTGTTTAAAACACAGCAGCTAATTAAAGTGCTGACTGTAAAAAACTGTTTCATCTTGGATTTTGGTCACACAGAGCTGAATCTTCAGTGGATAAAATTAGCATACGAAGGTGATATGAGTCCGGGGGCATTGTTGGGAGGGAGCGGCGCTGACAGGTAGTTTGGAGTATCACCTACCCCCCCACAGATATACACGGTCCTATTTCTCCCTCAGCCACGTGTCTCCTCACTCCCCTCCCGCCGTAGAGACACCGGCTCTGACCTTGATGGGGAGCGCAGTAAATAAAGCCAGGGGAGGAGCCACTCGTCTCCTGGCAACTGGCCTCTGTTGAGAGCTGGCAGGTCTCTGTTGTGGCTGCCTCCCTGTCGGGGGCCCTGCCAGGTGGATGGCGTCGTGCCCAGAGCTCTTTACAAACTAGGTCTGCGCTCTGTATTCACCTGGTCTGTGCTTCTAGGATCTGTTACTTCACTTCCCAGAGTAAACCAGGGATAACCCTGTTTGCCTTTGGTGTGAATGGCTCCAGATCCAGATCCTGCTCAGCTTTCGTGTCATAGAGACATAACACGACATAATCCACTTTATAAATCTCTATTTTTCTTTCACATCATCTGCATTAATTCATTTTAACACTCACAAGTTTCACAGCGCAAAGTGTCAAAAGGCTACTCCTCCTCCAGCAATGACAGTAATGCTGCCTGTGAAACCCTTATGTCATCAGGGTGTAAAGGCAGAGTCATTCTTACCATAGAAATAGAAACAAGGACTAAAACGCAGCAGGCGTTCATCATCTTGTGTTTCAGTTTTGGCGAGTTTTTAACTGTAACTCGTCTTCCAACATTCAATCACTGGTTGAGACTTTGTTCCTGATAATTACCTGCCAGCATGTTGTTGATGTTTCATTTGCTACTCATGAATTGGGTGGCATCTATATTTGGCATAGAGAGCCGATGCGGTTATGAAGTTACCTCGGACAGTTAAACAGCATCCGAAAGTGCTGACACCGCCTCTGTGGCGGTGACATTTTGCCGCGATCACATACGCCAGGTAAAAACATGGCCTGCCACTCACTTCTGCTGATAAAGTGTCTGTTTACGATACACCGACGACTGAGAGGCAACAAGCAGCAGGCAAGTCAACTGAAAGAGGAACTAAATCCTCAGCAGCGTGAGCCACAGAGTCAAGGAAATTAGAGCTCTGGCCACAGAGGCCTCCACATGCAGGAAGGCATCAGCACTCATGCAGTAATGTGTGAACATGCAGCACACACAGGTTGTGTGAGGCTGCACACATGCAAATTTCCCCAGTTGGCATCTGTCTGCGAGTGACATTTGATGCCTATGACACGCTGATGTAACGTTTGTAGAATTTCTTACAAACCAGATGTCAAAAACAGGAGAAGGTAAAAGGCCAAACTGTGCAAATTCTGTAGCTGCAGTGAGGAGATTTGGCACAAAGGGCATTCGGAGAAGGCAACTGTGATGCAAAAAGCTGCACGGATAGGCACATGCACAGCCACCCAGGCGTTTAATTCAGATTACATCAGCAAAAAGTGGCCACAGTACCAGTGCCTGGAAGTGAATTGAACCTGCATGGTGTCTGGGCTACCCCTAATGTGAGGCACTAACATTAGGTGGGACCGGAAGACATGAGATGTACATGCATGGAGAAATGAATGCTGTAGCTGAACAAGTTTGGACAAAGCGAGTGTGGATGTAAAGTCCCTGGTGGGGGGCTGTGTGGCGGATCGATCGTCAGATAAACAGGCTCTCTGTTATCCATCTGGAGGGCAAAGGAAGGATTTGAGCTCCGGCTGGAGTGGAACTGAGCTCTAGCAATACGAGAGCTGGAACTCGCTCAAACTGGCAAGGTATACTCTCTGTGGGCAACATTAGCCAGCTCCCCTCACAAACCCAATGACCTTGGCAGTCCGCGCCGCCTCACCAATTTGTTATATAGTCACTTATTCCCGATGAGGACGACAAGACCCGAAAAGAGTTATGGAAAAAAAGAATCGAGGGGTTAGGGGAGGAGGGAGGAGCAAGGGGGCTCAGCTACACATGGAACAGACTTGAAGAGGCTGCTAAGAGAGCAGACTATTGTTTGGACAGGTCTGTAGGGTCCTTCGCTGTTGGCTGCGCAGAAAACAGGCCTTCAAAAGTTGTCCTGGGCCTCTCAGGGCTCAAGTGTTATGATAGTATTTGGGCTTCATCTCAGCAGATAGTCATGTTTACTGAGGCCGTGCCGTCATGCTAATTTGGGACACAGCTGCTTTCATGTGTGTACACTCCACCGGTGAAGTATCACTTTTCTTGGGCACTTTTAGAAATACTGGCTTATATTCAAATGGATCATTGTTAAAGTCAAACCTGAGGTGTTGGTTTGAGCTTTTCTGATGAGGCTGATTTTGGCTCTCTCGTCTGTTTTTCTTCTGCTGCTGCGGGTGAAAACGTTTTCATGAATCATGCCTCAGTTGGGTGATATCCATGCTCTCTGGCTAACCCCTCACTTCTCCGCTAAAACACAGGCAAACAATGCTGTTAAAGAATGAATAACATGCCCTTGTTGTTGTAGATCCTCCAGGTCTTAAATCATGGCCAAGTTAATGGGAAATCCCAACTGCAGCTTTTATTCTGTTTAAGACGTTTTTATTAGGCTGTGGCTTCAGCGAACGTTTTCTGTGCTATTTTTGATCATCTCGCTGCACCACTTCTCCAGTTTTGTGACCTCCTCTGCATATATGGGTAATTTCTTTCCTGCACAAAACGTTCCTTTCTAAGAAAACTTCGATTGTGGTGTGTTTGGAGGCATGAAGTTCAATCAGTGGTGGATCAAGCCTGGAGAGCTTTTATTAAATTAAATGTTAATGACCGCCAAACACTCAAATGCCTGCAATGTTTTGTTGAAGCCAAAGCAAAAAAAATATATGTAAATCAGCAACCTAATGGATTTAGGCCAGATAAAAAATCTCTTTTACACCTTCAGTATTGGTTATAGTGGCTTAAAATGTAAAAAAAAAAAAAAGAAAGAAGTTGTTTTGGATTTTCTGGGCAAACACCATCTGCTAATGAAGATCATGTGAAATGATCAAAAACTCCACAACAGTTGCTAAATGGATTTTTTTAAAAAGCTGGATTCAACATGAGTAAATACATTTTCAGCACTGGGAATAAAAAATAGAGTTTATAGGCTCCACCATCTTTTTCTGTCCCAAATAACAGCTTCCACACTGTCTGTCTGTATGTAGCTCAACAGCAGCAACAACAGATTTGTGTCCTGATGCAGGTTATGTGACGCCCCACAGTCCCAGAAGTGAAGCGGTACATTGTTGCCTTTACGGCTCAGTGTCAGTGGCGTGGGAGGGGTCATGCTAATAGCAACCAGCTGTGTGTCTCATTTAGAGGGGACGTAAGGTCAGAAGTGCGATACTTGCCAAAATAAACGTGGCCCCTCTCCACGCTCATCATAACCTGGGCAGCCGATCCAGACCCTCTGGGTTGCATCAAACCTTCGTACGGCACCTGAGTGCACAAGCAGCAGGGATCCCACACTCACTTTGAATATGCATAAAGAGATTTCTAGAAGATTTATTAAATTGACTATGACAAATATACAGGTAACACGGTGGATGAATAAATGTGCCATTTGGTTTACTGATGAATGGAAAGCCACTTACGTTTAGCACAGATGCAGGGACAAGCCATGTGGCCACTTTCCACTCTCCTGTGAATGATTCAGGCCATCCATTGTGTCGCTGTCCTCTTTCTAGATGTGGAGCACAAGGAGGAGGACGGGGGCGATGCAGTCAAGACCGAGGTAAGATTTCTGCTCTGTTTGTGTCTTTGTTCTCTGGCTGATGTAACTCATGAGGTGTCTTTCACAATTGCCAAGGCAGTAGTTTCCTTTCTGGGGGTGAATTATCTTTCCTGTCACAAACCGGGACTCCTCTGCTTGCCAGCACAACAGATGGTTTTGGTGCAGGTTGAACAAATGCAAAAGTGCTTTTTCATGACTTGGAAAAGGGACCAGAATTTCCGAACAGTTATCACATCATACTGGTATGTTGTCAAAATATCAGTCCATCTGGTCTTGTTATAACAAAGTCCTGATTTGTCTCATTGCTTTTTCTTTATTACAGGACAGGCTATACGCTCCATGAGGCTTGCCTGTTATGTTAAGTCCAGCGACTTAGCACAGCATAAATACTGGAAACAGGGTGAAACAGTTACTCTGGATTTGACCAAAGATAGTCTAGTTTTTTTTGCTTTTTTTTAGACTGTTTATTTGCATTCTTGTAGAGAGTTAAATGAGGAGATTGATACCACAGTCACATTTTAACATCTGTTAAATATTAAGCTGGAGTCTGTTATCTCAGCTTGACATAAAGACAGGGGAAATAACTACCCTGGTAACAAATCCTCCTTACAAGCAACTCTAAATTTGAGTCTGTAACCAATTGCTTGCTTAATCTTTTTGCGCCAGACTAATTGTGGATGGGATGAGTAACTTGCTTGCGTTGAAAACACTTTGGATAAAACATTTTAATTAGTGAGCTGTAAAGTGCGACTTCATTTTGGTGAGCTAAGCTAACCCACTGCTGTTTTGTTTTTTTTTACATATTAATCTTCTCATCTACATCGCTGCAAAAAAAAAAGAACAACAAACAAACAAAAGAACACACATTACTTTTAATGTTTTAAGGTGACATTTAGTGGTGCTGGCAGGTGGATGGTGTTTAATCTTCAGAAAGAGCCAGACCAGTTCTTTCCCTGTTTTCAGCCTTTTTGCAAAGATAAGGTCATCAACTGCTGGCTCCAGGTTTGTATTGAATGGATAGATATGAGAGCGCAGCATATAGATCTTTTCATATAGCTCTTGGCAAAAAGAAACACAAATTGATGTGCGTGAAGAGAGAAAATAAAGTGTCTCTTAAAAAGTCAAACTAATCATTGAAGTTTATTTCTGTGTATCATTAAACCCTTTGCCTCCCGCTCTCCACAAATATGTGCTGAAAGCTTGCACTGAAGGTAAACTGAATCTGCATCGATTGCTGACGAGAGGCTCGGTATAGTAGCTGATATACAAGGTCCAGAAAAACAGATTCGTTCTCTTGCCTTTGGACTTGTGAAAGAAATGGTACCTAATGGTGTATAGATTTGAAATATCAAATACACTTGGGAGCTCTTCGGATCAGTCGGTGCTGTGGTTAGACCTTGAGGCTTGACCCATCACAAGCTGACACCACCAAATGGCACACAAACATCAGTCCTCATTTTTATTTATTTATTATTATTATTATTTATTTTATTTTTTTTGTAGAAATCCGGCAAATCCAGTCACCTCAACTCCAAGTTAACCTGTTAACTAGAGTCTGACCGGCAGGCTCTGGCAACAGATCGGATTGCGCACATTTCCGAAAAATCTGGCTGCTTCCTTATGAATGAAAGAATCGAAAACAAAGTAGCTAACTTTTATTTTTTTTAACACCTTAAACAGGGAGGTCGAGGCAGGCTGCGAGGGGGAGTTGGTTGGGAGATCAGCCTTCGTCAGAGGCCAATGCCCAGAATAACCTTCCAGGCTGGTGACCCTTATTACATTAGCAAGCGGACCAGAGAGGAGTGGCTGGCCAAGTGGAAGATGGAGGTGAGTACCCCAGCCACTGCAGAGAGCAGGACAAGTGACAGGCATGGATCACGCTGCCAGGGTCGAAGATAGGGCTCTAGAGGGTGGTGTATTTTTATCCAAGTGTATTTGATGGGTCATTTGATATCTCATGAAGGTACCATTTATTTCAGTGGATTTCCAGGGCCATTGGCTCAGCATCCTGGTGTTGTTGTTGTCTATTTTATTAGCAGAGGAAGAATCACATGCGGCTGCTGTGTACATATCTGTCTCAATGACACGACTTGTGCTTCCCGTATGAAAATTTAGACTGTGATAGCTGTTTAAAGGGTCCTTTCACCCAAATACCCACATTTTTGTCAAAAGCTAGAATAAAAGTGGGAACGTTTGAGTTATACATTTTTAATTTTAAGATGGATTTTACTGCTCAGGAAAGTCAGCAGCAGTCAGCAGAAGAAATACCTCATTCCTATTACAGACTAATCAACCAGGAATATGAACTTGAAGTAATCTGAACTGGCCACATCCAGTGTGTTTTAAATCTACTTCGAAGTTGGCCGGAATGTGATCTGGACTCTCTCATGGTTTCCATCATAAATGTTTAAATCCTGTTACTGGGACCACTCATTGACAAGACAGCCTCACCACAGGTTTGGCCGCGCAGCCGTTTTCTAGCTTTTGATTGCTTCACATGGGAGATTGAGATGGAGTTGGAAGGAAAGACATTCAGATCTTCATTTTAAGGGCTCATTTTCCATGTTCAGTGAGATCTTAATAACTGAGATGGCTGAAGTTTGTTCTGATGGTTGGTTCATTGGTAGTCACCAAATTCTGATTACCTTTATGCATCATTTATTCGGCATGAATGTAATACCTATAAATGCCAAGGTCCCCACATTGCTCATTATTTTGTCATGTTAAATATGATTTCTGGTAGCATCGTGATGTGGTTCAACTTCATCTGTTACATAATGAGGAGTCTCTCTCTGTAGTATCAACATGGGGTCTTCCATTTGTTCTGCCTCCCCGCCCCCCTCTGCTCCCTCTGGAGAAGGCTTGGGGAGCAGCCATAAAAACGTCTCCAGAGAGGAAATATTGCCAAATTAGCAGGACATGCCGGAGTCCTACAAGTGAAATGTTGTAAAATATGAGGCAAGTAGGCAGTTCACGTTTTCCAAACAGAGGTGCATTTTCTTGAACAAGTGGCTGTACTGGACTAAGATTTAGGGGGATTTGCAAGATGCAAATTGTGACTATGCCAGTTTTTTCCTCTTCTCTCATCTGGTGTGGTGCAAGCTTTGATCTAATTTGCACAAAGACTTTGTTTTGGCATCAAAGCCCTTTTTCCTGGGGGGTAATGTGATGCATAGCCTTCAGTTTTGCTTCCCCTCTCGCCGCGAAGCATTTTTTTTTTTTTTTTTTTTTTTTTTGCATGCTCTTGCAGGAGGGGAGGACATGGTGGCTGAAAGGGTTACTGCCATCTTGCACTTTCTCCAGGATCCCTTTTTTTCTCATGTGCCTTGTGTTACAGTGGACTTCTCCGTCTTTCCCTCTCTGTTTCCCTCCCCTATTCTTTTTTCTGACCCCTCCCCCAGCTATGGAAATGAACTCTGTGCTATGGATATGAGGGTGAAGATGAGGTTTGCAGCAAATTTCCAGCCCTGCTTGCAAGACAGCCTCTTGGCTCGCTGCCAACATTTTGCAAGTCCTCTCTATCCAACCAGAATTCCTGTCGGCAATCACCTGACCCTGAATTCCCAGACAAAGAAATGTTCATGCTTTCTTTTTTTAAGCGATCTCTTCTACCCCGAGAGTGGGGGTGAAAAAAACTGAAGCCCCACACTGGATTATGAGGGTTGCGCGTTGGCGTGTATGGGTATGTGCACTGCATTGTTTGTTTGATAACAATGGGGGATAGTGTGCATGTCTGATTAGCCTGCTTATGCCGAGGGGAATATGCTGACTTCAGGTATTTCCACGAGAGTTGTTGTGGACCATCTGCTCTGCACAGCTTAAAGGGAAACCGTCTCTTTAAAAAAAGGAAGAGTGAGCAAGGCTTTAGCCGTGTTTGGGAAAAAGTTGCTTGCATGAAAAAAGTTTTTCCCGGGGGGTGAATATGCGCTGAAACTATTTCCTGTTTCATAGCAGTGCCTAGAAAAATGTCAGAGTAACGTCATTCTTGTAGGTCAAGTACATTTACTTTTAAAATGGAGCTGTTTTGTTTGTTTTTTTTTCCTGAGCCAGAATGATTTTCACCTTACATAACATTGAACTGGGAAAAAGGTGAAGTCTTCGTGTAGGCCTCAGAGCCCTTTCTTTCCTATCACTGTGCACTTTGTTCTGTCTGTCTCAGGACATAGATTTACTACGAGCACAGTCACTTGATAAGTTGAAAAAGATTTTAAAGAGCTTTGGAGTAAAGCATGCTGCCTTCTCAGGGGAGATTTTTTATAAAAAACTGCATGAGTGGATTCTTGGGGAATTGTGTTTACATATTCATAGCTGACTTTGTAATATTCCCAATTATCTCTTAAAAGGACACAATACAATGAAAACCAGATGGCCTATTTTGGTGTGACCCCTCCTGCTAACAAGGCCACTGAAACACATCTGTGAAAAAAAAAAATGTAAATAAAAAATCAGGCTAATGAAGACAATGGCCACAGAACCTGTCATTGTGCATCTTTCTTTTCTTTTCTTTTTTTTTTTTTTTTGCAGAGATAATCTGATGCCTCTTGAGTTAACTACACCTGTCCTGTCCAAACCTAAGGAAGGGTTTACTATTTGTACTGTCTCCCTCAGCAGATCTGTGCAGAAGACATAACTCACTATATAATCCATCAATTACAAAAAACAGACCCCGCTGTGTTTCTCCTGCCTGTTGCGCATGAGAGACTACTGCACTCAAAGGTCAAACTCTTTTGTGTTGCTTCAAAGGCTCGCTGTCATGTTGTGTGAGGAAGTAATGTTCAGTGACAGTTTATTTCATCTAACTTTTTACCTTTAATCTGTTTGCAGAATGCTTGCTTGTTTGTATTTCATGGCACCTTTAACATCAGCTTCTCTTAAGAATTTCTTTTTAGGCTTGATGTCTTTGTACCTGTATTTCATGCTAGCGTTCAGGGCAAACATATCGTGACCCTTTTAAAGCTGAGAACAACCATATAATAGACGGGCTGCATAGTAAACACGACCTGTTTGTTAACAAGTAGAGCGCAGACTAGATCCTCAAGTATGATCTGCACAATCCACAGACCAATACCTCTTCCCCTTTTTTGTGCTTTCCAGTGCACTCTGTCACCTCCTGAGCCCTCAGGGTATCATGCTGCACGGCTTCTAAGTCAGATTATCTGTTATTGTGCACCCAACATGTCTCCACTCTCTGCCAGCAGCCTGTAGAGCTTCTGTTTTCACTTTGTCCATAACATAATCCATCATTACTGTAGTACAGTAACTGAAGTCTGCTTTTCCACTGCATTCATATATAACCTTTTTTTTTTTTTTTTGAGGGTGAAAAAAAAGTAGATGCTTTTCACTGTAAGGTTGTTAAAGCACATTTCCTCTCCTCTGTTTATTCATCTACAGTATGTATGCTGTCATTTTTGGCATTTGTCTTCGGCACGGCGTGACAGCGGATATAAGAGGTGGTATTTCTGAGCTGTCAGTGACGGGCAGGCGTGCGTAAATGATAAAGAACGCATTGTGTCTCTGCTACCTCCTTTCCTATTTTCTCCTTTAGACTCAGAGGGCCTGTCTTGCTGGTCGAGCTGCACACACACTGTGAGGCCCCCAAAAGGGGGCATTTACAACTGGGAAGAAGTCCAGAGACAAATATCTGGTTCTTATAGCCACTGTACTTTCTCTCCTCCCCCCACTGGCATTTTCAGCATCACTTTCTCATTGGCTCCGAGGATTAGGAGTCCTGGAGACAGTTGGACCCTAAACACAGCAGAATGAGCACAGTAACAGCTCAGCTGCTTTACTGGTGTCGACAGATCTCCCAGTACAGTATACCTGTGATCACTGGTTGTCAGAGATGAAGGAGCTGGACTAATTTCTAAAAAGTGCATCAGTCACTATTCCCCTCACTTGCAGATTGTTTCTCCCCATACACATAACACATCGAGCAGTTTAATTGACATTTGTTGGTTTTTGCAGTTTACCATCTGGAACCACACATCCAAGCAGGCTGTCGAACACTAACTCCAGTGTGCTTGTGCTGGAGCCAAGAGGCCTTACGCATATGGCCAGGGGCTTTGAACCATCCATCCAGCGCTACAGTACAGATATTTATAAACCACAGCAGAGACTCTTGATTGAGGAGCACATGTTTCTACTCTTCTGTGCAGATACCCCTCCCCACGCCATCTAGGCACCACCTCCCCTTAAAGGCGCTATTGTTTACGAGTCACACTGGGAGAGAGGATGGAGGATTGTACTATATGCTCTCTCAGTCTCTTTGCTACTTCCCCCTTTTTCTCCTCTTCCCACACACTCAGTACATCTCTGGACATTTACAGTGTGTGTGTGAGACCTGAGAACCTGAGAAAATGACTTGAGGAAAGTAAGCACAGCTGTGCAGCAGTGCTCTCACGTGGACCCTATAGTATGTATAACACGTGTTTACATATGGGACTGCAGATATATATTCTGTGCATGTGCATGCAAAAGAGAAGGAGAAGAAGGAAGTTAGCATGTGAGTCCTACCGTGTGTGTGTTTGAGAGAAAGAGATCAGAATGAGTGCAGCTGTTCGGGATTTACTGTGAGAGGCTTAAGTCCCGGCTGCGTCTCGTCCTCTCTGATCAACCTAGCGGTTCAGTGTCAGGTACCACAAACCCAGTGAACTGCTGCTACAGCTATGGACACTATAGAGTTACTGTATACACTGCTGTTGATGAATGGGCCTTGCAGGCAGAGATAAAGGTGTGTTTACAAAGGCAGTCGGATTCCCACAATCAGTGTGCACATATACAGCAGAGATGACGTGCATAACTTTATTTGTTGGGCTGTCACACTGTCAGGCTCTTCTTATACTGCAGCCAGTGCTGCTAAATTTTTATCAACCGCCGGTGTGATGCACCAGTTTTTATTAAGTTATTCTGAAGCAGTTTTGGCTTGTTTTGACAGTCAGGAGCAGAGAGGCAGACAGGAAACATTGGGCGAGAGAGAAGGAGTGAGATACACAACAAAAATCCCCAGCCTGAATCAGAGCACGGACGTTGCAGTTATGTGCCATAGCACATACTTTCACCCAAAGCTGCACTAACCAGTATTTTCATATAAACAATGGGTCATAGGTGAGTCTGTGAAATAGGTAGTTTGAAATGATGAACTCACATATTAGTCAGCCGCCGCTGCAGTTCCCCTAAACTGTATGACACATTTAGCATCTTTTATCTTATTATTTTGGTTCAACAGTACTTTCACATGGTTCCAACTGCAAGAAGCAACTGTGATCAGGAGAAAGACAGATTAAAAAAAAAAAAAAGTGGTTAGCAGCTCGCTGTCGAGCGTGAGCAAGAGCTAAAGAAAAGTTGATCAGCTCATCATCTGTGGCCAAAAAAAGAAATGGCTACAAAAGAAAGTGCCAATTTGAAAAACCACAAGTCGCACAGGAAGGTGGGATCAGTTTAATCTCTCTGTGTTCTCTATAAATACATTTCAGAAGGTGTTTGGCCAAGCTCACAGATTTCCTTGTAGGGTTGGTTTACAAACCTCAACAAGTTTGAGCACCAAGTTGTGTCTATAGCTCAGAGTATGAAGCCTTTGGCCTGCACTGAATGCTTGCCCATATCTGTCTTTCAGCTTCTCGCCTTTTTTACTTCTATGATGCCTCTTCTGATGTATTTTCTTTAACAGTGTCTACATTTACTTGAAAAACACAATATCCAGCTGGATCACAACTCAGTCTTGATACTCTTTTTTTCCCTCAGACTCAGTGACTGCATACATCATTTGAAAAGCCCAGTCTTTATCTCTGCTGTCACTGGACTTCGTTTCAGGCAGAGAAAAAGGCCAAACTGATGTCAGCGATGAGCGCGATGAAAGATCATGAGGAGAATGAAACAGAGAGCCAGAAAGAAGAGGTCTCAATAATAAAGCACCCTCAGCCTTCAAAGCAGCAACAGCAGCCTCAGCCTCAATCGCACTCTCAGTGTCAGCCTCAGCCTCAGTATCAACAGCAATCGCAGCTGCTGCTGCCAAAGCAACAACAACAGCAACAACAACAACAACAACAACAGCAGCAGCAGCAGCAACAGCAGCAACAACAGCAGCACCAGCAGCCGCCTCAGCAGCCTCCTCAGCAGCAGCAGCAGCAGCCTACTGACCCAGCTTCCCCCACGGTGGCCACGACCCCTGAGCCTGTCACCATTGTGGGCGGAGACAAGGCGTGCCCCAAGTCTGCAGACACTGAGCCCGAGTATGAGGTAAGATCAGTTTGATGCTTGATTCACATCGACAGACTAACTGTGAGGCGGGCAGGGCAGGATCGATCACAAAGTCGTTAATGTTTTACAGAATTATAGTTAGTAACTATCCAGCGGTCCGAGTAAATTCTGGTGTGATTTAATGCAATGCTGCACCATGAAAAAGTGGTGTAGTAGAAACACTATATAGCTTTAAATGTTTACTTAATAATACCAAACCATATATGGAATTTCCACTCCAGTAAATTTACTAGACTTTATATAACTGTACAAGTGTTGTCACTTGTGGTAGTCTGGGGCTTTGGACTATTAATGGAAAAATGCGCTGTTTGGAGATGAATGATTCTCCCGAACCATCAAGTTGAATATTTTCAGCACGTTCTGAAAGTTCATATCTTAAAATAATTCTGTGATTAATAGATGATGTAATTTATTGATATTGATGATATTATTTTTAATCTGACTTTGCTACCCCAAGAAGGAAAAAAAGAGACAAAATGGAGACAGACAGTGTTTAGGAGGGTTTCACAACTATGCCCCAAAGTGAATACGGAGCGGATGATTTGTCTTTTATTTTGGCTGCAGGACGGTCGTGGTTTTGGCATCGGCGAGCTGGTTTGGGGGAAGCTGCGAGGGTTTTCGTGGTGGCCAGGCCGCATCGTATCCTGGTGGATGACGGGACGGAGCAGAGCTGCTGAGGGAACCAGATGGGTCATGTGGTTTGGAGATGGAAAATTCTCGGTGGTGAGTGTTTAGAGCCAACATTAATATTACTGTGAGGTGATTTTTTTTTTTTTTTTTTTTTTTTTTTTTTTCATGTGGAATTAAGCAACACTCTTCCATTTATAGTGACTACCACACACTCCGTAGTACTCTTTTTTTGTTATTTTATTTGTCTGAGTAATTTCTCTTTCCCACTATAAACATAGACAAGTCATTCATCTTTTCAAACTTTTGAACTAAAGACAATATGAACCTATTAATGACTGTATTTTCTGTGTAAATTTACAGGTCTGTGTAGAGAAACTCATGCCTTTAAGTTCCTTTAACAATGCCTTTCACCAACCAACTTACAACAAGCAGCCCATGTACAAGAAAGCCATCTATGAGGTGCTACAGGTGAGTCTGCGAGCAGGAATGTTCTAATTATCTTTACCTATGTGAAATCTCATGGATGCAACTGCTTTAACAGTGCGTTGTTTGTTTGTTTGTTTGTTTTTTTTTACTGATAAAACGCATTTAGTAAATAGCAATGTGCAGTTGTTTTTACTTCTTTAAATGAATAGATAAAGGAATTAAACCCATCTTGGACATCAAGACTATTTGTGAACTAGAGATTAGTTTCATTTAACTTGGCATATAGATTGGAAACAATAGATGACAACATGCCCAGCTACTATCAATTTGCCTAAAGCACACAAAGTAGTGCTGCAGGTTTTACCCCACTCCATTTTCAAACAGAAATGGAAAGGCCACATTTTTGTGGCCTTCGGAGACCTGAATGTTGGAATTATTTCTTCTTATTTAATTATATCTGCAAAGAAATCATGTGGCACATAACCACAATATTCCCTGAAGATGTAGAGGCCTCTCATGAAAGAGGTACACGCATTCCTGTGAAAAGAATTGGGCTCTTACAGTGCTAATACATTGTTCAATGAAAAGAAAAACATAGACAAAGCCAGTAAAGTGGTATGAATGAAAAGTGCCGCCATGTGTTTACGACATTGTGCTTTGTTCTTTCCAAATAATAAAATGATCTTTGGGATAAAAAGTATATATCCCTTTTTAAAGATGGTATCTAGAGTGTCTGTGTCCTTATTGATACCCTGATCACTCTGAATCACAGGATAATCATATCTATAGATAAACTGAACATCGATCTCACTCATAAATGTGTTAATGTATTCATAGGTGGCTAGCAGCCGGGCAGGCAAAGCCTTCATGGCCTGCCCTGACAGTGATGAGACCGAAACCTCCAAATCAGTGGAAATACTGAACAAGCAGATGATTGACTGGGCAATGACAGGATTTCAACCCACTGGACCCAAGGCCTTGGAGCCACCAGAGGGTAAGAGGACGTCCACATTTTAAAGCTGTAATTTTTGACCTTGTGTCTCAGTTTGTTAGCAGCTGGGAGTGTAAAAGGGTCCCATGTGCACCACCAGTTCACCTACAAATTTCTCTGGTTAATTGATGTCGTTTAATAGCTGATCGTGCTGCCTGTGATATTAATTATCTGATATGCTGTGCACCCCAGAGGAGCGTAACCCATACAAAGAGGTTTACCCTGAGATGTGGGTGGAGCCAGAAGCAGCAGCCTACACTCCTCCACCAGCCAAAAAGCCACGCAAAAGCACAGCAGAGAAACCCAAGGTCAAGGACATCATTGATGAGAGGACAAGAGGTAAGGCGCCTCGTTTATGAGGTTTTTCAGGAGTCATGAACTCTATATTCCCTCCACTGGGGAGGACTGAGGAGACGTGTGCTCCTAAGTGGTCAGAGACTATATATACAGTATACAGTCTATATACATATATAGACTGTATAGCCATTAGAGTGACAGGTTTAAGATGAAAGTGAATGATGTGACCAGACAAAATATACTGCCAAAAAGACTATAAATAGATGTTTGTCTGGGTTTGTTCCCAAATGCACGTTGTCTGTATGTAATATGTTTTGATGGAGCATTATCGAAGCAGAAGTACCAGTCCCACGACTGGCACCATTATCTGTGTGTTCTATAATTAGAAAGGCTGTTGCTGAAATCTGTCATTTTGAGAGGTTAAATGTTAAAGGGTTAGGTCACAGGGCCAACATACAGATCAACAACCACTCACGCAAACCTACGGACTATTTAGCATCACCAGTTAACCTTAACATGCAGGACTTTGGACCCATGCAAGCACGGAGAGAACGTGCAACACAGGCCTGGGAACCGAACCTGCAGCCTTCTTGTTGTGGGGCAACGGTACGAACCACTATGTTGCCGTGGTGCCATTGAAGTTTCCCTTTTTGAAAAAATTCCTCTAACAATAACGAGTCCTCCAAGAATTTGGTGCACCATCCTACCAAAAAAGGATCTAATCTTCACTTTGTGTAGAGTATAAGGAGCAATTAGTTAGTTACCCTATTTTCTTGTTCCGGCCTTCTCTCATTGATAAGTATTATAAACCAACTACTTGGTAAAGTGAAGTGAACTTAATTGTCCCCTGAGGGAAATTCGTCTTGGGCACCGTGCTGCATTTCACCGCTTCACAGGGTTAAGAATTAACCTGTAACCTGTACCAGTGAAGTTTAGCAGAGGGTGAGATCATTACAACTGAGCTTTTGTAAGTTAGGATGGTGGCATAAATAATTTTCTAGAATTCTGTTGTTTCAGAGTTTACCTCTTGTGACCGTGACTTTTTTTTTTTTTTTTTGGATCTGTGGAAATAGAACAAACAAAAATTGAAAGTTGTTCAGAGACACATTTTGAGCCGTTGATCTGACAAATACAATATTAAATGTGGATTTCGGTGACCTACATTTCTTATCATTCTCCCCTTTTTTTTGTATTTTCAGAGCGGCTCGTTTATGAAGTGAGACAAAAATGCCGCAGCATAGAGGGTGAGTGATGTGCCCTTTGTGTGCTCTAGCTTGCAGCAGCACTGGGGGGGCTCTCAGGGGATGAACATCCAGGTGCTTTACACTTCTCCTTCACACCTTGTTTTTGACAAGCAAAGAAGCTTATGTAGGTGTCTATGGTAATGAAGCGATGAAAGAGTACAACAGAAGAAATAGCATTGCTGTGGTTTTGCCGCCTTGCTGTCTCCCTTGTGTATTCTCTCCAAACATACCAGCTAAGCTCATTAGATCTAGTCTTGCGTCACAGCTGTTCAAATAATTCATTGAAGTATGTAGCAGCAGAGTGTTCACACCTCTCTGACCTCTGCCTATTAAACACTGACATATGGCACTTTCTTTCCACAGACATCTGTATCTCCTGTGGAAGTCTGAATGTTAGCCTTGAGCACCCACTCTTTGGTGGAGGAATGTGCCAGAGCTGTAAAGTAAGTTGTGAGGTCATTTAAAAGTCTTGAGATTCAAAGCAAGAACGAAAAAAAAAAAGCTTCTTATAAAGCTAATAATAAACTCAAGATATTCTAAGTAGCACATGATAATTATTTGCTGACTTTTCACCACCTTTTTTCTACAGAACTGCTTCCTTGAATGTGCATATCAATATGACGACGATGGTTACCAGTCATACTGCACTATCTGCTGTGGGGGACGAGAGGTGCTCATGTGTGGAAACAACAACTGCTGTCGGTGAGGGTTCTGCTGGGTTCTGCTGGGTTATGGGGATAATGAAAACTTTGACAATCTGTGTTAAAGTAAATTATATTTTAAAGCATCTGTGCCCCCCCCTCCAAAAAAAGACTGTGGCAGTTCTGCGAAAAAAGGGAATCAGAATTCCCTTTGTGAAGTATGATCATATACCATCATGTTCAGTTTTTTAATATTTCAAGAAATGTTCTTTACCCATCAAATTGTTCAAAGGATTCTCTGAAGGATATAAACACTTATCTTTGTCTATCACTGATACCAGGAATGTGCCATCATTGCGAAAACAGAGCCCACAGTAGAGGCTTTGCAGTGATGTCACACAAATGTCATAGCAGCAATATAAGGCACCACCATGTGAGGTCCACTGATTACTAATATTGTAAAAAGTGTGCTTGTGTGGCCGCTGGATAGAGCAGCAGTAAGGAAATTATCTGATGAAATGTCCTCACACTGACACTATGATGTTAAAGTCCAGAAAATACCACTGAGAACAAATTGAGCCTTGTCACCAGTAAGTTAACAATGGTTTCCTGTGTGCTGTGATGATGTCGTTTGACATTTGGATTACAGTTTGATCATAACTGTCTGCCCCTCCAAGTCTCCAAAATCATTTATTACCATTGAAACCAAGCCCTGTAGTGGCCTGTTTCTGACCTCTGATTGAGTTAGAAGCTGAATTAGGAAAAATGGATCAAGCTAGAGATATCCAATGTTTTTGTTACTGTCAACAAATCATATTAAGAGACAACAACACATGATGCAACCATGAAGATAAATCCATGAACTAACACAACGCAAACATACATGGTTACATCCTATAAGAAGTCTCTCAAAATAGCAAGGCACTGTAAGTTTTAGCAAAGAAAGTAGTGTCTTTGTTTGGAACTATCTTCAGCTGTGTAGTGCTGGGGAGTATTTACGGGAAAAAGATGGTGAACGTGAAATCAACTCAAAATAAACAACAGGAGGTGTGTTTGCTGTAGTGAAGGAGCAGGTCGCTCAGTGTAACAGAGCCTCATTTATGTGTTTTTAATAGTTTTGGAGAACAGGAAGAGCTCTGTGGAACATTTGGTTTCACGGATATGTCAGTGAGATCACTGCACTATTTTTTATTTATTTATTTATTTATTTTGTATTTAATGGGAACAGGTATAGTAAAGAAAACGTAAAATATCTCCAAACATGGGGATCACAGTGAGAAAAAAAAAAAAAAAAAAAAGAGCAGTATAGATATGGTTTTCCTCTGCCTGTGTTTAGGTGTTTCTGTGTGGAGTGTGTCGACCTCCTCGTCGGTCAGGGAGCAGCCCACGCTGCCATCAAAGAGGATCCGTGGAATTGCTACATGTGCGGTCAAAAGGGCGTGTTCGGTCTGTTAGAACGCCGCAGTGACTGGCCCAGCCGTCTCCAGCATTTCTTTGCAAATAATCATGACCAAGATTTTGTGAGTAGCGCACCTTCAGATGATACACTTTACGGATTTAACTGTCACACTCTGAGGAGTCTTTTCTTCCCCTGGCATTTATCATTTTCTGTCCCTGACCCCCTCTCTGTTTCGGTGTTGTATTTCAGGATCCACCAAAGCTTTACCCCCCAGTCATGGCGGAGAAAAGGAAACCCATTCGTGTCCTGTCACTATTTGACGGCATTGCAACAGGTTAGATAAAGAATTTTCTAAGTCTGTGTGAAATCTTTGCTTTGTATCAGTTTACACTTTGTACCCCCTTTTTATCTGAAACACAACCTTTCCTTGACCCTTTTAATCATGCTGGTGTGAAATTTAGATTGCTTGCATGTCACGATTATACCCAAACTGGAGAATAAGGATCAAAATAATGCATTCCAGTGGTAACATTGTTGACTATATAACATCACCATCATATTCATTATATGAGTTTCATCAGTCAATACTTGACATGGTAAGTAGAAGAGTGACATCAGCATGTACTGTAATCAAAGAATTTAAATGGCCATTTTCAGTATTATTCAATGCCACAAAAGTTCTTTTGGGAATTCTATGATTTCACCTTTCACTCTGTCCTGTGCAGGGCTGCTGGTGCTGAAAGAACTTGGCATCCAAGTCGATCGTTACGTAGCTTCTGAAGTGTGTGAAGACTCCATCACTGTGGGAATTGTCCGGCATCAGGGTCGTATCATGTATGTTGGCGATGTGAGGAACGTCACACGCAAACATGTGAGTCAGATTCTCTTTGAAGCTGTTGGTTTCTAGCTTCGGGCACAGAGTGTTTTTCAGTTTCTTCACACTGACAACAGTTGTATGTTATATAACTGCAGTCTTGTTCTGCTGCACACTGAAGCTAAGCAATTTGCAGAACAGAACAGTTTTAACACAAAGTTCAAGTCTTTAATGTGGGGAATGAGTGCATAATGAACAACTGAGTAGATAATGAAGACTGAGTACATAAAGAGAAACACACTGGGTTGTTTGGGGTGTCACTCGGCAACCAAAGAAATACAAAGAAAACATGAACTCATGTCCCATCAGAAAGCATTTGTCTGCGATATACATCTACATTTACACAGGAGATCCATCTTGTGATTAAGAGTTATGAAAAGGGCATTTTTTTCCTACATTAAAGTGATTGCTGTTGCAGCCACTGTATAAATGAGCCTTGTATACAAACCCATTGGTCTGTCTCATAGTCAATCTATAAACTAATGTCAGTGATGTGTTTTGATTGGAGTAAAACTTGACAAAATCTTTGACCTTATGAGACAACTCATCATATCTGACATATCCACGGTTCTGACTGAGTGCATTTTAACATTTTTCTCTGGGCGAGCATTAATTCTACTTAAGCTTCTGATCCATCATGAATCTTGAACTACTCACATGAAATATTCTTTTTCACTTCTGGTAAAGTAAATATCTGGTACAGGCCCAGTTGATGTTAGTAACTGTGAGAGTCACAAGAGTGGAAGCACGACAAAAAAAATCCTGACACGGCTTTGACCAAAGGTTAAAGAAGCACTGTTAACCGTTTATAAATGTAATGTACTCTGAATGGGCGAGTCACGATTATTTTATTATCCACTTTAGTTTTAAGGTCAGAACGATAGTTAATCTGGAGCTTAACTCACTCTGAGGAACTTCTCTCATCCAGAGGCTTTACAGTTACCACTTATACATTCACCCATCTGACGTTATGTACAGATGTTTCTGCTCCCAAATAGCAGTGGGCTTTCTTTTCTCACACTAGTGAACCAGAGAAAACTGAACCTTATGTCTTACATAACATCTGTAGGCTCTCTTAAGTCTATCAGGGTTCCTTAAAATGTCATATGTATCTGGACAACAACATTCAACTGTTTTCTTGGGAAAATCAAGTCCTTAAACTTAGAAAGGGGAGAAAGTGGAGACTAGATAGCAATTTAAGCCATTCTTTTTCACTGAACACAATATACCTGAAGTTGGAAGAGTGTTGTGTTGGTTCACTGAACTGTCTCTGTCGTCACTCTCTCTTATCTACATACAGATACAGGAGTGGGGTCCTTTTGACCTAGTTATTGGTGGAAGCCCATGCAACGACCTCTCTATAGTCAATCCTGCGAGGAAAGGCCTTTATGGTAAGTCTGAACATTTTCACTTTGCGTTGCTTTCCCTGTCTGTTATGCATTTAGATCATCTCGTCAATTATTTGACCAGAAAAATCCCCAGAACATCATCAGTTTGTGTCTCTTTGTTGTACTTCAGCCTGGTCTAATGGGTGTCTCTGTCCCACAGAGGGCACCGGCCGCCTGTTCTTTGAGTTTTACAGGCTGCTCCACGAGGCTCGGCCAAAGGAGGGGGAAGACCGACCTTTCTTCTGGCTCTTTGAAAATGTGGTTGCTATGGGTGTCAGTGATAAAAGGGACATCTCTCGTTTTTTAGAGGTGAGCTGATTCACTCATCTTGGCACTGGGTGGATTATCAGTGCCCCCTCGTGGCACTACATATGAGAGCATTAACTGAGAACTTCTACCTTTTCAGTCTTGATGTAACCCTTTTGTCTTATAATTTCTTTAAATTCCAGTAACGTTTTACTTTTTCCGAGATAACCACCAGTCATTTCTTTATATATATAAACATAATCTCTAGCAAAGCATCTTACCTTGGTGCTTCTCTGATTGATGTCTATTTTTCCACAGTGTAACCCAGTAATGATTGATGCCAAGGAGGTGTCCGCTGCCCACCGTGCCCGCTATTTCTGGGGTAACCTTCCTGGCATGAACAGGTTGGTGGGTGAATGGTGAGGGAAGCAGCAGCCTTTGACATACACAATGGAAAAAAACAAGAGCTGTGACAACAGGAACAACATCAATTCAAACACTTTAAAAATAGATGAAATGGATAACAATTATGCATGAAAATGAATAAGTCTAATATCTTTGTTCACAAGCACTAATATTAGCAGCCACATACCACAGCCTTCTCTGCTTAGGTCAGTTTTTGATAAAAGTTAAACTCTAGAATAAATTCAGCCAGGTCGTGCATGTAGTCAGTAAGCCATTGAACTGTTGATGATACTCTCCTACATCTCTGCAGCTACTATTAAAGGTGGTTGTTTAGAATATCATTCTATAAAGGTTTCTTAAAATGTCAGTTTTAGTTAACAAATGTTGACGGATGAATGTTTCAAGTTCCAACTATTTCTCCTTCTCAGGCCTTTGACTGCAATGTGCACTGACAGGCTGGACCTCCAGGACTGTTTAGAACATGGCAGGACAGCTAAGGTACTTACCTTACCTTACCTACTCACATACTTCACGGATTGTACAAATGATATTGTAACAAAGTTGTGTACATCACTTGGTTCAAAGATAATGGATGTTGTGTCAAGATACTTTGGAATTTATGTGTTGGAAATAATTATCTTTTAGTTTGGTGGCGTGAGCAAAGGAAACAAAATTAGATATCGCATTTGCAAAAAGGGCAGTTGGATATGATCGCTTGGTGATGCATTTACTGGGTTACCATCACATTGTCGTCAATACTGTGGTTAAAGGGGGAACATGTTTCAGGCTCTGTGTCAAATTAATCAAAACATAACCCTGACTAATACTCAGAGACTTTTATTATATTACTTATATTATAATTTCCCCTATCCCGCAGTTTGACAAGGTGAGGACCATCACTACCAGGTCTAATTCCATCAAGCAGGGCAAGGACCAGCACTTCCCCGTCTACATGAATGAAAAGGAGGATATACTCTGGTGCACTGAGATGGAGAGGTATGTAAATTTCAAGTTTGTCCTTGAAATAACTTTGCACAACAAGATCAAACTCTCAAGGTATCTGTGGTGTCTGTCTGTTTTCTGGTCTGACTTGTTGCTATTGCCAGGGTCTTTGGCTTTCCAGTCCACTATACGGACGTGTCCAACATGAGCCGACTGGCGAGGCAGAGGCTCCTGGGCAGATCATGGAGCGTCCCGGTTATCCGCCACCTGTTTGCACCACTCAAAGATTACTTTGCCTGTGTTTGAGCAGCAAGAAAAAACTTGCTCGGAACCATTTAGAACACAACTGCGTGTTGTTGCTAGAAATAAGAGCCTTGATCCTCAAGTTATACTCTGGTATAATTTGCAAGCGAAACGTTGACGTAGATTTCACATTATTTCTTGTATTTGAATTGTAATTCTTATTCTATTTAATTTTGATAGGTCATTTTACCTTTTAGCAGTGTTATCAAGTATTGTTGATTTGTTTGTGCAAGCTATACTTGAGACTATGCTTTCTTCTCAAGACACTGAGACAGAAAAGTGCTAAATACGTATTTTAAGAGACAAAATGGGATGGGAAACATCAGACAGGGAGGGTGGTTTTGAGATATGTGAAATGTTTCTGCTGTGTGAGCGTACTGCTAGATTCCCACCTGCAGTGCAGCCATGCTTCCAGCTACTGAGCCTCACAGAGATGTGAAGAGAAGGGTGATTTTTCCTCAGTGTCAGGAGAGCTGTGTCTCTGAAAATCCAAAACACCAGATCACATATACCTCTTTGTTTACAGTTTCTATACACAACTGAAGGTAAATAAAGGTACTACTGTAATATGGTTACAATACCATGGTGCTCCAAAATGATGAGAAACATCATAGCCCATGTGGCACTACAACTTTAGACAAAACGGAGCTCTGAAACCTGTTGCTGGAAAAAACTTGTTTGATGTTTTTACACTTCATGAAAAAAAAAAAAAAAGTCTGTTCTGTGCCGTTTTGTTCACTTCAAAGGAAACAATGGAGTGACAGAAAGTAGACTGCAAAATGGAGCAAGTCCTCTTTTCTGCATTTTACAGCTTTTATACAGTTTTTACTGGTGCTCATTTAATCTCTCAGCCTTGCTACTCTCAGGCTCACTGCCTGGATCTGCACAAACAGAAAATGAAGCTAGCCACATGGGAAATGATGTTTTCTGTCATTCAAAACAAAAAAACAAAAAAACAAACAAAAAAAAAACAAAAAAACAACTTAAGATCAAAGTCTGTGGTGAGCTACTTTTTTCTAGTTTCATCCTGACCATTACATTACTGTACAACTGTTAGTAAGCGTGGTGGCGGGGGGAACGGGGAGGGGCGGTGTGGGTGACCAGGCCGGGTAACTCTCCTCCTCCACTACCACCTCTCTAAACTGAAAAACTGTCAGGTGCAAATACTCAACAATATGGTGCGGCTTCACAAAGTTCTTCTACCTTTTTATAGCAATTTTGTGCTGTTTTATCAACATTATAAAGCACTTTTATATGTATACTTTCTTTTTTTCTTGATATTTTTTAAAAATATTGGTTCTTGTGAATTGTTTTTGTTTTGTTTTATGATGTGAACTGATCTACCCTCGTGTAATACTTTTTGTATACAGTAGGGCTGTGCCAATAGAAGTGAAAGAATGGATTTTAATGTGTGAAACCCATGTTATTTGACTCAGTGTACAGTAGATGGATCGACATTTGTAACCGCAACCCCCCTTTCCCTTTCTTCCATCATCCATATTGTTTTACTGTTTAAAAGCAGCGATTCAGTATGTTACTACCCAGATTCAAAGAATGTCTACTTCTATTGAGATTGTAAAATCTAAGACAGAGTCAAAGAACTATGTCACATGCTTTGTGTAATATTTTGTCCCTTATGAAGGACAGTTGGCCTCTGCCATTTCCCTGATAACTCGTAGTCGTCATGTTGACAAATTCAAGCGCTGATCCAAATTTGGATTACATTCTCAAACTTTATTCTCTTGATTGTAACCTCTTAAGCTAAGTATGGAGGATTTAGGCTGCAGTTTGTCAAAACAAAAAACTGACACAGTGTTTGACAAAGATGTCAGCACTCAAAGAATAAAGAGGATAATAAAACAGATGCTATCGCTTATCTATATCATATTTAAGATTCAAATTTTGAAATTTAATTTCTTAATGTAATTAATTTCTTAAGTGACCTTATTACTATAATTTTTTTTTTGTCCATGCACACTGGGCTCAATATGAGCTCCTGTGCTTTGGGATATTTTAACCAGATGTTATCCCCCCCACACACCTTAATACTTAACACTTCCCCCATGTTTGTACATTTTGTTCATAGTTTTCCAGTCGTTTTAAATTTTTTTATTTTCACCTTTTTTTTTGTACGATTGAGATGTACAAATATAATTCTTTGCTAATATATATCATCAAATTAGAAAAAAGTCATAGGGTAAAAATTAAACTAAAGTGACAAATTTGATTCAAAATTTGTAGGGAGACTCTAAGTCAACATTTTCTCGTACTGATTTATCTGTGTCAAGTGAATTCAGATTTATTGTCATGTGATCTTAATTGTGGCCTATGGACAGCTTTAAGATGAACGGTCTCAACTTCACTGCACAGCCCTACATGGTGGTGTTTTTTGCTTCTGTTTCTTTTGTAAGAATTTAAAAAAAGAGGGATTGTAGGTGTTTCTGATGGTGCTAAACATTTTATCTAATCAAGAAAAATATATTTGATTGGAAGAGAAATAAACACGTCTTGACAATGACTGTTTTTAAGTTCCTTGTAGTAATGGAAAAGAACTATTATTTCACTCATATAAATATATTAACAAAGGCATTTTAACTTTGTACTTGAAAAAATAAGGATAACAAATAATGAAAGGTTTCCTATATTGTTTTAGACTAGCGATTGCTGTAGTTGGTGCTTATCTGTGGGAAAATCGTGTGAGAAAAAAACGGTAATAACTTTTACTGTAGCATAATGTACGCTTAAATACGCATTGCTTCTTAATCCTACATTCCATGCCGTAATATTCTCCATGTCTGTTTTCAAAATGTTTTGACTTGATGCTTATTTTTATTTTTTATTTTTTATTTGTTTTGGTTTTTTGTTGTTTTTATCAGAAACTTTTCATTTTTACTGTTCAAAGCAGGTCAATAATTCTATATTCAGTGATACTGTTGACACTCTGTGTGACTTTCTTTCTGTCATAAATGTTTTATGGCTTCTACGCTTTTCCTCAAGACCAGTTCGTACAGCAAATGTAGCAGTCATTCTCCACTTTGAACCCCCCCATACTTATGTTTAGTGTCCAGAGAGAAGATAAAGGCTCCGTATGCTGGAGAACACTTGAATAAATGTATTGTCTTTGTGCAGAAATCTGCAAACTCCTGTCCTTTTTTTTTTTTAATTAAAAAAGTTTAAGAAAATTCACTTTAAAGTCACTGAAAATATGGTTTCAAATACAAAGCATTTCTCAGTAACATTAAGTGTTCACATTTAAAAATATAAAATAACATTTAAACATAATTTATTACATTTTAACGCTCAAAAATTTATTTGTTGTGCCTTTTCAGGACAGTGCAGGTAAAATATCACATTTGACTGCAAAACCATCCTTGGATTTTGATCTAAATATTGGTCAGCTATAGTTGTACCTATGTCAAACTAGTGTGACGAGCACATAAAGAGAAATAATAAAAACTAGGTAATCTTACATGATGAATAAAAGAAAAATCAGAGAAATTTAGCAGAAAATTTTAAGTTTGATCAGAAGAGACACCTCCTTTCCATGTTTTCAGATTAAATAAAAAATGCCATCTATATTTCTATTTACACTTACTATTCTCCTTAAAACATGCTGGAATTGAAAAGATCCATCATCACAAACTACTACTCTGACGACGCTGCTATTCTGGCCATCCTCAGTGACAACAATTCCATCACAGCCAATCATAAAACTGTTTCCTATGGAAAGCTATTTCCATCTGAAAGCAGAGAAAACCAAGGGCCTGGTTTTTAATGTAATACACTTAAATTCGATCCCCATTTCCATTCATGTCAACAAATTCAAATATTTTAGACTCACCTTGGAATAACCTAACCTTTGATCATCGTATCACTGACATTCATAAACGTGGGAACATTTATGAGACCACATCTCTCTGTTACATTACCATCCCATCCTGTTTTACATTATGCTGTCTGTCTCCAACGAAAAACAAAACTCTAAGATTGTATACCAAAATAATACACTTGCACACACCTGAATGACAGAGCCATTGCATGCCTTGTCCATAGAAGTACCAATGACACTGAAGACCCTCTGAATCAACACTTCACACTGCCGTCTGGTTACTGATACGGAACCTTAAAAATTGAGAAGGAGCTCTGTTCCTTCCGCTACAGCAACATTTAACAGGCTACCTCAGTATTCATCATCTATGTACATGTATTATGTTTTATGTTGTATGTTGTGTTCATGTATTTGTTTGTATTAGATATCCTGCCAGGCTGTGAAAACAAATTTCCCTCGAGACAATAAACTATCTATCTAATAAAGAAAACCACAGCACAATTTACTTGACGCAACATGATCTATCACCAAGTTTTAGATTTTGATCAAGGAAATTTGTGATTTAAATGTGATTATCGTGGAAAACACCACATTCCATTTTACATTAGGAAATTTCTATATTTGGTTGAAGAACCAAGGAGTACTTTAATTATTTCCCCATTACAGTTCAGAAACCAAACCTGTGCCTTGGTATAGCCCAGATCTCAGACACTACATAATTATGATTAACTACCGCATGATTATGCGATGATGAGTCATTATGAAAAAATATACTTAATTGCATTTTCTAGTGGGGAAATGAGATGTCACCAAACTCATTCAAATTATAATTACAATATTTTGGTTGGATGGTTATCTACCATAATAATTAACACCCTTGTGTCCCTGTTTTAGCTTCTTATTGTCAGGAGGTTGATAGAGGAGATTTGGAGATTGATTCTCAGCTCTACTTTCCAAGCCATTATGCCCTGCAGGAGGGGGATTTTTTACTGTGTCTTAACACCTGGGTCCTTGCCGTCTTCAGTGCTTCAATCTAAAATTAGGGTGTTGCCCTGCAGCTCCTCTCTGATGAGACCTCTAATTCAGCCATAGCTGCTCCAAAATGTTTGATTTCTACGTTTTTTTCCCCTCCGTTTAATAAATACAGAAAATCAAGCCCAGCTCATGAAAGAAGAGAGCAGATGAACACACCCGAGCCCAGTCATGAAATGTCAAAGGCACTATTCCAGTGGTGATGATGAATTACAGTAATCCATTATGCAGCCTCACTCCACTGTTTTGTTTGTTATTTTTTGACGCCACCCTCTTCCTCTGATAGTGGTACGGCCTCTTCGTGGAGGACACGCCCTAACTCCAAAGTAATTGGTTGCTTAGGCGACAGAGCCTTCACTCACCGCCGCTGATTGGAGCGTCGCACCGTCTCACCGTTTGGATGCTGCGAGCCGAGTCGAGGCACCGACGACGGATCCGGAACATGGCGAATAGGCCTGCAAAATAAAAGCAGCAGACGTTACAGTGCATGCCAGTGATGGCAATATACTGCTGTCATCGTCCAATCTGAGGGAATGAGGCTGGTAAGAGCCTTATTAAGCTATTAAGCTATTTGGTGGTTCATGGCAAATTAATTAGTCTTAAAAATAATTAAGATACAAATCAGCAGACATTATGAATGAGGCCAAAACACATTCATAAATGCAGAACACGCAATAAACAAAGTAACAGCAGAATTGCACGTAATATTTGCGACTTGCTGAGAAATCGACTTTATCTTTATGGGTGTTTGAATATATTTGTTCGTTGATAAATATCAAGGTACTTATTATATTTACAGACATATATCCTTAAACTTGGAAATAATGTCAAGGACGGTGTCAGACAGTAATGGAGATCCTGTAACTAATCCTAACCCTGAAGATAATTAATAGTAGGGCATTAGTTGAACAATTACTTCTGATAAATTCAAACTAATTGCAGGCATTTCGGTTTTATTTTGAAAGCCTTGGACGGAAAAAGTACTTGTCTCTCCTCGCTGACTTGATGGTTTTGATGCTGCGGTCTGCTGGTCCCGGACCGGCTAGGAAGGCATCCATCTGGTGTGTGTATCTCCTTGGAAAGTGCCATCCTCGGCTTGTGTAGCAGTGTGTTCCTGTCAGAAAGTGTCCAGAAAGCCGGGAGGAGCAGCAGCAGCAGCAGCAGGCCGGAGTGGAGGTACGTGCTGCACATCTTCAGATTTATTCTGACTGGGCGGGGGGTCCTCTGGAGCCGGGAGACTTTGTTTTCCATGCCCCCCTGGCTCCATGTATGGGTGTTCCTGCCCCCCACCCCCACCCCCAAGGACCGATACACACCCTGAGGTGCAGCCACACCGCTTCACCTGGCAGCGGGGAGGAGTGATTGTAAAGCGGGGCTGGTAGATAAAGACAGCCGGTCATCGTGGAGGAGGCCTGGAGGAGGTTGGGGGGGGGGGGGGGGGGGATTGGACGGACTGGGAGGTTTCTAGGTCGATAATGAATCGCCGTGCAGCCGTTCACGCCGGATACAGACCGGTTTCTTTGTGTCAAGTAGCACAAGTACAAGTGTCATCATCTCTGCACGTCTCTCCTTCAGCCACATTCTGCAGCCTTTTCATCCTGCTTCATGCCAGTTTACCAATAAAAAGGGCTGAACTGGATTTACACATTTGTATGTACAGATCAAATGAAGAAATAACATGTTACAGCACGAAGCCGGGCCTGTAGATTCATACTTGCACTCAAAGTGGAATTGAAACACAATCTGTAATTGATCCGCGCCTGATTTCATATTTGCTTTGCTGAAATGATTTCTCTGCACCGATTCATTCTGCAGGTAGACAGCCAGGTAACACAAGCTCACCTGCTTACTACTCACTCGCCAGTGTCAACTTCCACAGTGTTTACTGAGCTGCGGGCCTCGTAATATAATAACTTCCACACAGCCTGTAGCTGCCGGCAGGCTGTGGGGAAAGGAGGGGTTCTCCTAACTATTAACGCACGATGACTTCAAATGAGCCACCCCTCCACATTATCAGCTATCCGATCTGGATCCGTGGAGGAGTCCATGCCATGCAGTGAAGTTGCCGCACCCTCACACGTACGCATCCTGCACGCACACTTGCACGCAAGCACGCAGGGTGGACACACACACAGAATACATCACATCACATCATTAACACAGCTGTGCAAAGGGGAGGGGGGGCAGATCTTGGAGACTGTTTCTTTGGTGATGATGAATACTTAGTACACTGCTGATTTGGGGGATTTTCTTTTTAGGCCTGCAGAAATAAAACTATCTTCAAGGAAATGTCAATAACCCACTAATCATTTGTCGACCTTTAGATTCCTCATGTCACTCACTGGGGTAAATTTGAGATATTTGGCTTTTTTTGCTGTGTAAGGGAACCTACCTCAATTTTTAATTTACATTGTTCACTCACAGTTATCCTTTCTATATAGCTTCTTAGTGAATTAACATCATTGTAAGGCTTTACTGCCTCAGTCTTTTCATAATAATGGCCATTTTGGCACTCACTTGCCTTATTGTGATCCACAACCGGACTTGGCTTCATTCCATTTAGCACTACATCATGGCCCACTGGGACGTCAGGTCACAGGCGGTGACTGACACAGCCTCCTCAGTCTTGTAGCTGATGTTAGTCCCAGCCTGACAGATTGGTCTCAGAGCAGCATCACTGACCCTTCTCTCTCGCCTACTATAGCCTTACAACGCTGTCAGAATGAGGTATTTTAAAATGTTCTTTTTCTCTGGTTGAATCCTTGGACCAGCAGTTTAAAAGGTTGTGGTTGCTGGAACTCTTCTCTGTTACAGCAGCTACAACTGATGAAAGGGCTACACCTACAATGTCAAACTGATTTTTCCTCTTTGCCTTACAGAGCTATAGCCATGTCTTCCAGCTCAGCAATGGTGCGGATCCTGATAAAGGGTGGCAAGGTGGTGAACGACGACTGCACCCAGGAGGCGGATGTCTACATTGAGAATGGCATCATACAGCAGGTGGGGAAGGAGCTGATGATCCCTGGTGGGGCCAAAGTTATTGACGCCTCAGGCAAACTGGTCCTACCAGGGGGTATTGACACAAGCGTCCACCTGGAGGAGACCTTCATGAATGCCACCACGGCAGACGACTATTACAGCGGCACCAAGGTAACGTCCTGCTGGAAATGGAAAGACAGATAGAAAAGGGTTTCGATTGTAAGCAAAAAAAAAATGACATTGTCCTAAATGTAGAACAGAGAGAAAGGAAAATAAGAGCCATGTGTTTGCAAATAAGGACAAAACCCAGAAAAAATATTTTTTTCCCTTTAAACTCTTGAAGGCAGTTTTGTTTTATTTTTTTACATTGTTCCACTGATGTTAATTTTACCAAAGATCTTTCTCTTTTTTTGGTTCTGATTCAACAATACTCCTTTCTTGATATTTTGGGATCAAATATGATGGTTATTTTAGTCAGGACTACTTTTGCAAAGCAAGACATTACAATGTCTATAAAAATATATAAAGTGTCAAATTAGAATGAAAAGATGTTAAAAGCTATTAAAACCAGGCTCCTGATGGTTGTGATTTAGTAATTGGATACTTTGCATGACTGTGCTACCCTGGCATTAATCTTGGAAGTTCAGTATTATTTGAGTGACAGATTAGTCAGTAGATATAAAGTTAATCTGATTACACCCACAAACAATCTGTAGTTTAAGATTCTAATGTGGAGCCTTTGAGGTTTTCTGGCTTCTTCTATGATTGTACTGAAGATCTTAGAGTTTTGAGCCTTTGGCAGACAACAAGAAATTCGAAAATGTCATCTGACTCAAAATTACACGCCATCACCTGCTCTGTTGCTGAATGTTGTTGGTAATTGTGACGCAGTAGAACAGTAGACATGCACATTAAAATAGAAACATAAAAAATTTGAAAACAAGTTGCAGCCCAAAATGACAGATCACCAGGTGCAAACAAGATGTGCCTTGTTAACACAAAATGATGTGGCACTTTGCTGATGGCACTTGAGCTCAGAAAGTCAAGGTTATAAGCTGCCAGAATAGCAGGAATGGAGTCATCATGGTTGCTGATTGGACTGGGATGCCCCATTCTGCCTCTGGGCACCACGATGACTCATCAGTCTGTAGTACTTTGAGATGATGGGAGCTGAGAGGTGATTGACGCTGAGATTCAGATGTTTTAGCCTGGTAGACAGTGGTGACAGACACTATTCTCTACTGTTTCATCGCTCCTCGCCTCTCATTCCTCCCGGCCCCTCCCCACTGCTGCCGTGCTCCAGAATAAACCCAGAAACAAATGCAGATGAGTATCTGTTTCCATGGATACCACAGAGCTGCTGCAAAGACTGCCGCAAAGCCTTTTCACTCACGCTATTGTGCTCAGAGACAATGGTTCTCAGACCCACTCCCCCCTCGTCTCTCCTCCCACTACACACCACTCGACTCTCTCGGGTCAGCTGACAGATGCTCAGTGAAGTGTGCACTTACGCACAAAAATGCACATTGTCTCCACTTGTTAGGATGGTTAAGATTCACTCCAGTTTTAAACATCTAAATCTGTTTTTGAAGGTAAAAAATTAAGAGGTGCTGATGCTGCCGATAAACTCTGCAGTTATAGCATTAAATGTATGGATTATACTGTGAGGGGTAGCCAGTCCTTGATTTTAACTGCTACAGGATTTAAATTTCCCTCAGCAGTCATCTGGAAATAACCATAAAGATAAACATTAATGGCAAATGAGGCTTTTACTTTTATGCTCTGAGCATAAACTATGTTGATTCGTGGATTACAGGGTCTTAAGTATTTACTGACTCAATAAATCAATATCTCCATGTCAGTGCCACTTCATGCCCTGGTTTATCGCTTATTCCAGTTAATTTGAATGTCCTCTTTTCAATTAACCTCAGGTCATATTAGTTTTACATTGCAACTGATGAAAAAATGGGTAAAGTGAGGACAAAGGAGCCCAATTACACAAAAAGTAATTTACTCGCCTAATGATTAAAGCAACACAACAGAATTACTCATGTATACAAGTAGTGGAATAACAGACTTCATTCAAGGGACTCGTTGAGCACTACTCTGTATTTCTTTCAGGCGGCTCTGGCTGGCGGCACAACAATGGTGATCGGACACGTTCTGCCAGAGAAGAATGAGTCTTTGCTGGAAGCCTATGAGAAGTGTCGCAGCTCGGCAGACTCTAAAATCTGCTGTGACTATGCTCTGCATGTGGGAGTTACTTGGTGGGGACCCCAGGTACCCGGCCCATATACCGAATTCTTTCCTTATAATTTACATTTAGTCGAAAACTGTTTGTTTCTCAGAATATTTTTTTTCCTGAAAGATGTGAGAGATGTTTATAGTGAAAAAAATCCTGAGCATGAGGATTTTGATACCAGTAGGGAGTCTTAAGTTTGCTCGAAACGTAAGATTTCAAACATGTTGCATTCCGGGTAACTAAGGCTCTCCCCCTTCAGGTTCGAGCTGAAATGGAGAAGCTGGTGAGAGAGAAAGGAGTGAATTCCTTTCAAATGTTCATGGCCTATAAGGACATGTTCATGCTGAGAGACAGTGAGCTTTTCCAGGTCCTGCAGCACTGTAAGGACATTGGAGCTATAGCAAGAGTCCATGCTGAGAACGGAGAGCTGGTGGCAGAGGTGAGGAAGAATTATTTCAGTACTAATTTAATCATATTTCTGTGTATTATAGTGTGCAGTAGTGTTGTTTAAATGATTATAGCTATTAGTTTTTATTGCATTTTTTAACATCGGTTTCTTGATTTTCATGTATTCTTCTAGATTAAATAGACTGATATGTTTCAGAATGTACCACCTTGTTTACTTCTGCCCTTAATTGTATTATCATGCCTAATTTTAAGGGTGCAAAAGAAGCACTGGACCTGGGCATCAGTGGGCCCGAGGGGATTGAAATCAGCAGGCCTGAAGAGGTGTGATAGTCATGTTTGATCAGTCTTCCTGTCTGTCCAACTAAATTAATTGTTCCTGTAGTGAAGTAAATTCAATCGTTAGCTCACAACTCTTGGAATACTGTGATGATTTCTCACACATTTCTGCATCTTTACAGTTGGAAGCAGAAGCCACACACAGAGCAATTACCATCGCCAACCGGGTGAGTGACATGCAAACGCTCTTTACAATCCGAGGTCATTCTCAGTCACACTAATAACACAGCTCTAGGATCAAATGGTGAGTCGGTTTTTGGTCCAAACTGAAATAACTCTGTGGCCATTAAATGGACTGCAATGACCTTTTCTTCCGACGTTCACTATCCCCTACTGTACTCTAGCTTAATGCTAGACCTGCTAAACATTGGTTTTACATTATAAATGTTGCTGTATGAGGATGTTTGAATACTGACTTTAATATTGATCTTTAAGAGTCCTGTGCCTACTATGGCCTCGAGCTGGTAGCGCTCCTGTAGACTGTTCTGTTAAAAATATCATGTCCCTTATGCTGTACATACCTTATGTGTTTTCCCCACAGGCCCACTGTCCAATCTATCTTGTGAACGTGTCCAGTATGTCTGCAGGAGATGTAGTGGCTACTGCCAAAATGCAAGGTGGGGCCTATTTTCTTTTACAGTTGGTATTACCATTTGAGTAGTAACTCCTGTGTATTTCAGAATTTCTACACAGCTATATTCTACTAGAGTTTAAAATAATACCTTCAATTTAATTCTAGGACAGCATTTGTTTTTATGCTAACTACATCTACAGCAGTATTTTACAGTGAAGATAGTTAATCTCTTAATCTCTTGATTGTTTAATCTCTGCCCCTTTTCTTGCAACACTTCTCTCACCAACATTTAATCCAGTGTGGTATGTCAATATTGTGCTCTACAAACACAGGTAAGGTGGTCCATGGAGAAACAACCACTGCCCATGCTGTGCTGAACGGAATGCAGTACTATCATCAGGACTGGGCCCATGCTGCTGCCCATGTTACTGTACCTCCACTCCGCCTGGATCCCAACACCCCCAATTTCCTCATGAGTCTTCTGGGAAAGTACGAACAAGACTGTAAAATCATATCGTATAATTTTAGTGTTTTGGGTTGTTTTTTTCCACAGCTTCAAACCATGAATGTGACCTTCCACTTTTTGTGCCCTGTTTGCAGTGACTCTCTGAATGTTTTGGGGTCCGACCACCGTCCATTCACCATCAAACAGAAAGCCATGGGCAAAGATGATTTCACAAAGATCCCCCCTGGGCTCCCTGGCATTCAGGACCGCATGAGCGTCATCTGGGAGAAAGGAGTGGTATGTGTAGCGCTTTTGTTCCTTATAGGCCGCGGGGGTACTTCCAGAAACAGAACATCTGTTTTGGTTTGGAGGTTATCGACTATTTAAAAAAATAGAAATACGCAATAACATCTGCTCTTGTTTTCAGTGCATCAGATGATTAACTGAGTATATGAATTCATTTCTAGGATTAAGCATATTTTATGTTTTTATCATAATTCACAGATTGGTGGTAAAATGGATGAGAACCGCTTTGTAGCAGTCACTAGCTCAAATGCAGCCAAGATCTACAATCTGTACCCCAGGAAAGGCAGGATCATCCCAGGCGCAGATGCTGATGTGGTTGTGTGGGACCCCGAGGGATCCAAGTATGAAACTGGATCTGTTCATCCATCGACCAGCTTGTCTCACTTTGCTTGTCATCTCATGTCTCAGAGGCTGATTAGATTTTTGCCTCGCTAATGTGGGTCATCTCTTTCTTTTATCCCTGTCTATAGGACCATTTCTGTGGATAACCAGGTCCAGGGAGGAGACCTAAACCTCTATGAAGGCCTTCGCTGTCACGGTGTACCCCTGGTCACCATCAGCCGTGGTCGGCTGGTCTATGAAAATGGCATGTTCACATGTGCTGAAGGCTCTGGAAAGTTTTGCCCACTGAGAACCTTCCCAGATTATCTTTATAAAAAGATGGTTCAGAGGGAAAAGGTAATAAATATTTATCAGATTTATCAGATATTATTATACTAGATCATTGAATTTGAGGCAGCTGAATAGTTCAACGGTTTTCCATTCATGTTCAATGGAAACTTAATTCCAAACCGGATATATATCTTAACATTATATTATTTGCAGGCTTTATCACTGCATAAGTAAAAACACTACTGTCAGTAATAATATTATTAATACTACTGCTGCTGCAATCTCTACTGGTAGAGCTACTATAACTGTACTATTATTATTTAACTACGATACTACATCAATTGCAACAAGGCCTGCAACTTAAATCACTTCTACTACTCTTGCTATTATGGTACATTTGTAAATAGCTACCTCTAACATAGACTCCACCGTTACAATAAGAGAGACCCCCTCTGATGTTTTCATTGTTCCTGGTGACAAGCTAAAATCCTTCTTGGTATGGTATTTGAGTTTTGTAAATATCCGCATTTTTCTCAATTCAGAAATCTAGCTTTTTCAATATTAGATTTATTATATAATCTTTAATATTTAAGATTTAGATGAATAAAGGAATAATTTTACTAAAACAAAAACTGAAAAGTGGCCTTGTGATGATGTTTATTAGTAAATCAAGAGGAAGTAAAACAGTTAATTTGAATTCTGTTTGTTAAAGATTAAAGTCATATAGCATCTGAATTTTAAAACATGCAGTGTGGTATTATCCTCATCCCTATTGCTGATAATACAATCTATCTAAAAAACACAATTGTTTGTGTGTGTTCCTTGTCTTACCAGTCCCAGGCAGTGAAAGCTGTGGAGCGGGAACCATACACAGGTGAAGTCGTTGCCGTGGCCAACTCAGGAAAGAGGGACTTTGGTGCTTCAGATCTGGACACTCCGACACGCCCCTGCACCAGGCATGGGGGTATGAGGGACCTCCACGAGTCAAGCTTCAGCCTGTCTGGTAAAGACCAATATATTTATACAAGGATATTATTACAGTACTACAGCATCCATTTAGAAAAACTTAAAACACTGCTAAGTGGTGCATGGTGGATTGCTGCATTGGGGCACTGCTGGTGTGGCATCTCAGAAAATCTAAAGATTGGCCTGATGAGGGTGCTGCAGTTAAGGTAACTTGGAAAGTTGCAGTGACAGTGCATCTTATTGGCACAAACTGCTGCTAAACTGCTAAACATGAATGATGTGCTGTTTTCAGGTGCACAGATTGATGACAACATTCCAAAGAGATCCTCGGCCAGGATCCTGGCCCCTCCTGGAGGGAGATCTAGTGGGATCTGGTAACTAATTGGGCGGCTGTCACATGAAGCGGAAGAATAGTACCTGAGGGAAACATATGGCCAAGCCAAGATGACTTTGTTTTTCTTTCTGGAAGCTTAGAATACATGTGGGGTTATGGAGAAATGTACTGTAAAACTGGAAAACATTAAACAAAATGACCTTGCCATAATAATATTGGAATATGGATCAAGGTAAACCTTTGTTAAGTGATTATAGCTACCAAATTTCAGTCAAGTTCTAACCAAAAATATGCAGCAAATTTAAAAAAAAGGGTTGCCAGTGAATTACTTGGGCTATTGGATCACATTAGGGGAAAATTTAGAAATGTGAAAGTGAGTCTTGGTTTTTATGATGCGATTGTGTTACCTCACTGTAAAATGATTTTGCACTTGTATCATGTTCTATTTAGATGCCTTTTTACATGATTTAATGTCACAAATGTCTTTTAACTGTGAGTCATGATGAATGAAATGTAATAAATTATTAGAAGGGTGTCAGCATGACATTAATATGTCAGTTAAAACAAAAAAAGTTTCAATTGATCAATTGATGAAAAACAGGATAATGCAAGCTAACCTTTTAAATGTGTGTTTATTTATTTTTTATATTGCGTTATTTGAACAATTTCCATTTGAGGCTACTGCATTAGAATTATTTCCTGAAAAAGAATGAGGTCTTTGTTCAGTAGTTCATCATTGTCAGATTAGCATTTTGGATCATGTTTACAGCCTTATAGCAGTGTAGACTTCTGTTCCACTCCTACCAAATGTGAATGAACCTATGCTGTGTGCACTGTGCATGGTAGCATAGTTAGATCTTCTGTAGCAAACACTAATATTGCAGCATTCTTTGTCATAGTGTAGATTTTCCACAGAGAGAAAGAAGTCTCACCCAAACTGCCTTTTTCTCACCTGAGAACACTGACACCTTCAAACACACCCCTCCCATACTGCCATTACAGGTCATGGCCTCTGACATGTTGACTGCTGTCATTATTTCTCTCCCTTTTTTTGATTTGTCTTTGTCTGAAAGTGCTGCGTTTAAAACACTTCCTCTGAATGACACTTCCAATGTGACATAGCACTGTGAAGCATAGAGAAGGTGAAGGTGAAGTGATCCACTTTAGCACTCACACTGAAGTTTTAACAGCGGAGATGTTAGTGAATGAATGCGATTTCTTCAGGGGCTTATATGCTGTCACATGCCAATGGAGGCTCAGCCTCATTTCTGGAAGGAATGCTTGTTTGGCAACTACAGAAAAGCACTGATACTCTATCAAGTTCTTAGCCATTGTATTTTTATTGTTTGTTTTCAGTTCCAGTATTTTTTTGTGGATATTTGTCTTAGTAACTGATTTTGTTGTATTGTTGCGGAAACTGGGATGCACACATGAGATTTAGCTCATGTTTAGACCCATGTTGTGTTCAAACCAATTGTCATGCTCCAGTCAAAGTCCCATGACATCGTTTTCTGGACAAATTTCAATTTTGATCCTTAGAAGCTCCAGTTAATTTTGTTGCATCTTCTCCTTCCCAGATGTAAACTGGTGCTGAACAATGTGCTGTCACATTGAATTCCTTTTCATCTGCTCATTTTCTTCTTGCAGCTCTTTATCACATGATTTGAGTGCAAATAAACCACAATGAATCTACTTCAGCCAAGTCTGCTGTCTAATCATTACAATTTATCGAGTAATGGACTCGAGCATGGTTTTGAGTTGCTTTTACTTTCGGTACTTCCAATTTATGCCAGTTTTGTATCTACTCCAGTACATGCAGTGGAAAATATTGTGCTCTTTACTGGTCTATGTTTATGTTTAAAAGCATCAATTAGTAGTTATGCTTTAAACCAATAGTTTCTAATGTTTTTAGCTTGTAACCTCTTATAAAGTTTTCAGAGGGTTTACTTAAATAATTATTTAAGTGAAAAAAGGAAAAAAAACACCACAATATTATAAAAAGACAACTGTGTTGCAGAATTTTCCTTTTAACCATCTCATATTTCTCAGAGTTATCTTGTGACCTGTTGCCTGCAGGGACTCACTAAACACCTTATCCAGTTAAAACCAGGCTTACAGCACCTACAACAATAAAGTGTTACTAACACGTTGATATATCAGAATGAACTATCTAATTATGCATTCAAGTAATTTTGACTGCATGGCTTTTGTGTATTATAAAATATTTTGTATTGTTGCTAGAACTGAATTTATATTACAATGAACTAACTACTTGTATTTTGGACCATTGATCAAACTATTGACAAAGCTCCTTTCAGCTTTAAGAATTATTTATTAGTTAGTTAACCAAAATAGCAGTCCAGTCTAATAATAATGAAACTGATTGTCATATTTGATTCTAATTGTTGTATGTTTAAGTATAGAGGACATGAATACAAAAGAATATAGTTATAACGCAGGATCAGATGAAAAACCAACATAAGGCTTTTTTCCTCTGTCTCTTTTCTTTTTTTTTTTTTCTCTGTAGCCTGACCTGGCTAAAACCTCAGTCAGTAACAGGCCTAAAATCCAACCAGACACATCATGTGTCTCTTAGCTGGAACAGGCCAGAGTCCTATTTATAATGAACCTTTAGCAGCATGGAGTCGGGCGCATGCGCAGCTGGAGCTGGATTGTTGCAGCCCCAGACAGGGCGGCCCGTTACCGAGCACTGCACCGACACCGACGACAGCGGCGGGCATTGACAGAAGGAGAGCTGCCAGCGTGATAACAACACAGACCTCCTCAACACAGTGAGTACACACAATCCGACATCCGCTCACGCGGTCCGGCCCGTTTGTGGTTTTGTGCGTGTTTGCGGGTGGTGGGCGGCCGGTGGGTGGTGGTGGTGGTGGTGGAGGGCGGGGGCTGTGTTTTATTCCCAGGCAATGAGGATATTTCCCGTGCACTGACAGTCCGGAGGTATTCGGGGAGGCCTGTAGAGGGGGCCGCTACAAGACCAGCGTTGCGGGTTTTTTTCCCGTTATTATTAACCAGAAGGCACCGGCACAGTTATTGTTCTCAGACCCCCGCCCATTCCTCCCCGCTACACTTCGGAGTGGGGGGGGGTCTGTTTGTTTTGCTTTTTTTAATGCACTCAGGATTTTTTGCTGCAGTCATTACTTTAGCTTTCTCAAAGGCCCAGCCGGATTTTTTTTTTTTTTTTTTGGAGGGGGGGTACATTGGCTCCCCTTTTCCTGCACCGCCCTTATTTATTGGGAATTACAACCAAGCAAAAGGTCTGCGCCTGTAAAGGCAGCTGAACCTTGTGGTTTCATTGTCGGTAATACGGTTGCAGGTTATAATCATGCAATTGTAGGCTAGCCAGGCCCCATGGGAAAATGCTGGTGTGATGGGAGCTGCTGAAGGTGCATCCAGTGTCAGTGCTATCACCAGAAACCGCTGTCGTGCAAATTGTTATTAGTGTGAAAGAGAGAGACATGCTGTCATCTCTCTCTGGCAGTCAGCTGCAGACACACACCAGTATGTGAACTGAAAGTCATCATTTTAAAACCCTTCTCTGGCTCTGCTTTTTTTTTTAACTGCAGGAAATGTCAAGGTGTCTAAGTCACATTCTGACTTTACACCTGCTGAAAAAAAAAATCCCAAGTGAGCATAGAGAAGGCTGGAGCTGTCAGATGTGGAAAGCTGCTCACAAACACTGGGATATTTCTGTTTAATCTAGGGAGGATTATGCTCACAACACATCTGTAGATTAAAGCTAAACATGCCGCTCAGCCAGGAAAATGCGTTAACACTCAAATATCAAGTGTATTTCCCCATAGGCCAATTTTGCAGGTCTCATTGGGCTTTATAGGCCCACTACTGCAACGGTTTCAGACCCAGTCCAGGATCTGTAATGTGAGAGGACGAGACAAAAGCCCCCAATGCAGCACATTTAGTAGGAGAGCTCCAGAATGATAAGACCCAGCACTGGCCTCAGTGATATCAGGCTGCTACAGTTGGTCCACAAATGAATGAAGTCTAGAGCTGAAGCAATTACATCCACTGTAATGAGAGAAAATGAACGAGCAAGTACTTTGATGATCAGTAGACTGTTGGAGTCATTCACATTGTGTCAGATCAGAAACAAGCACACAGGCACCATAGATTAGATTATGCACTTGCCTGCTATTTATTTATTTATTTAATTTGTTTTGAACAGTGTCATTTTAGGTGATTTCTAAATTGTTTTAAATTGCTGCAGCCACAGAAAGTAAGATGTTTCAATGGATGCTTGGTGTTGAATATTTTTGTTGGCGTTTTAATGTTTCATGTGTCTCTTTTGTGTGCAAGACTAATTCATTTGGTGGCAATACAGGTTTTGTTAATTTACTCATTCACAAGCAAAAACACCAAGTATTTGTTTTCATCAGCCTTTTACTTTTCAATACTAGTTGTATTATTTTTTCAGGGCTGTTCATCACAAAGTTATTTAAGGACATCAATGTCTTTTTGCAAATGTTCACAATGTTTTATATTAGAGGATAAACCAAGAAAATAATCATTAATCGTAACCTTTAAAAAGTCTAGTGCCAGTTTTGTGTTCTCAGCATGTCTGAGACTGGTAGGTTGGTTAAAGCTTCCAGGAAACATCAGTGGACAGGCAGTGAGCGACATGGTGGGTAACTAGGTTAAGGGGTTATGGGGGGAGAAGACCAAGTCGCAAAACACTTCAGCCTGCTGTACCTCAGTTTTAACAATGACAACAATCAGTTTACTGTAATTTAAATAAAACTGGTAATCAATAGGAGATGAGCCAATCAGTTTCAGATATTTAATGATGATTATGTCAGGACATTTCTTTCTACTCTTTGGCCTTTGACCTGACCAATATTCATTTAGATCCAGCTAACAGACAGAGAGAAAGGCAAACAAATACCCGTTCCTTTCTTCCTGTGTTTTAGGAAGGGGATGGCAGTGAATGTGTACGCCACATCTGTGTCCATTGACAACCTCAGTCGACATGACATGCTGGCATGGGTCAACGATTCTTTGCACCTCACTTACACCAAGATCGAACAACTATGTTCAGGTAAGCCGGAGAGCTCACAGTCCCTAAACTTTTAAGTGAACACTCTTCAGATCACAACAATGAAACAAATGACTATCATTGTTTTCCAGGTGCTGCATATTGCCAGTTCATGGACATGTTGTTTCCAGGTTGCATCTTACTGAAGAAGGTCAAATTTCAAGCCAAGCTGGAGCATGAATTTATACACAACTTCAAAGTTCTTCAGGCAGCTTTTAAAAGGATGAGTGTTGACAAAGTTAGAATCCCTTCATTATCATATGACTATGAATTTTAATCAACATAATTTATGCCATCATCTCCTGCCCCTGCCTAAGATGCATTGTGTTTCACATGGAGCTATTCAAGCATTTTCTGTCTTCATTCTGTAGATAATTCCTGTAGAAAAGCTTGTAAAAGGGAAGTTCCAGGACAACTTTGAATTTGTGCAGTGGTTCAAGAAGTTCTTCGATGCCAACTACGATGGGAAGGAGTATGACCCTTTACTAGCCAGACAGGGGCAGGACGTGGCCCCTGCCCCCAACCCAGGTGATCACTTTATCCACAAACCAAAGAGAAACCCAGGTAAACCAAACAGTTCTACCTATGCTGCACGGTCTTGCTGAGCTTTGGATGGCTCAAAGGCGCTCCCTGCAAGCAGCACGATTCACAGAATGACTGCTGTCTTCTTAGATCCATCTCACTGCCCTGCATTCACGAGCAACATGACAATGTAGGTATGAGTGAGTCAGTGGTGGGATTGTAGTCGTCACCACAGTTAGTAACGGGATGCAGCAGTGGTGGGCTTGATAATGATCAGTAATGCCGGAAGACCTGGAAAAATATCAGTTGCAGAGATTTTCTCCAGTGTACTGTATTACGCAGGTGATGCAGCACTGGTGTACTGTCATCTCCCTGGACTGAAACAAAAAAGTGTTTCATTTTACTAACAAGAGTACTGTCAGCCTGACCAGCCTTGCTCTGTCTTCATGAAAGCTTTTTGCTTGAAAATCATGGCAAACTAAATTTGATTTGTAGTGTCCCATAAGCCTGCTTTGTGACTTTGTCACTGGCAAGTAACGTGGTTGTAAATGGGCAGAATAACAGCTTTTCTCTCAAAATTGTAATATTGTGTGTTGGCATGTTTTGTCTTTGAGTTTTGTTCAAACACCTCTGCTGAAGCACTTATAGAGGTATGGCTTTTTCATTTTTTCAAGATTTCAAACCATTACGTGATTTTTAGTTTGGAATTGGGCTCTTTGTAAATCTGTAAAACTAAATTAGTATCCTTTCTATCTGTTCTGCTGTAAAACAATCTGAAATCCATTGAAAAAACTAATATACCAAAGACACAGCATTGTGCTACAAGCTGATAACATCAGCTCTCTATAATGTGCTACATCCATTGCCAAAGTTGCTACAAAGCCAAAAATAAATGCAGAGATTCTGTTTTCATTCAAGTGCTCAACATCTCTCACCATCTCTGACCAATCCAGGACCACAAAGGACATCACCAACAGTTCCCAAAAACATGCCAACACCACAGCGGGTCCAACACACCACTCCAGCTATAAGGAAGAATCCATCTTTGTCTAGAAATGGAGGCAGTGATGCTGAGATCATGGAGTTAAATCAACAGGTAAAATTGATTGGTAAAAAAGAGGAAAAAGAACCTCTCTGTCATATCATATCATATCTAACCCTTTCCCCCATACATTTAGAATCACATTTAATGGTTTCATAAGCCTTTTTCATTGCAGACAACTTGACATATTATAGAATTAAAACCCTGGTTCAGGGTTCTGAACCAAACCTGGTGTACTCCAGCTCTGTCTCACACACTCATATATTAATATTACAAACACATTGGCTCTTCATACTGAGAGGTCAAGATCTCTGCTGAAAAGGAAAAAAAAAAAAAAAAGCCAATCACCCCATTGCTTTTCATAGTGCTGTGCTTCTTCTATAAACTATTACTTAAATGTTTACATGTTTAAGGATGCAGGGAAAAAACAAACAAACAAAAAATGACTCTTTTTCAGCATTGATAAAACAATAAAAGATCCTTTATCACTTAGGGTTTGGCTGTGTCTGCCATCACGACCAAGAAGAAATCTTCCTGAATGGTTCAAACTAGTCTCCATTTACCATGGGCCTTAAAGTGTTTATTTCTTCCTGTCCTAAGCTGATGGAATTGAAGTTGACTGTGGACGGACTAGAGAAGGAGAGAGACTTCTACTTCAGCAAACTACGGGATATCGAGCTGATCTGCCAGGAGCACGAGAGTGAAAACAACCCCATCCTCAGCAGGATAATCGACATTCTCTACGCAACAGAGGTACATTAGCTTTATCATCAGCAAATCTGCAATTCACCAAATGCAGATCTGAAGCCATGAATATGAAATGCATGAATAACATGTAGGAATTTGCCCCGAAATAATAATTTAATATAAACATAACAGGAATAAGAATAGAAGGAAACAATAAATCCAACATTTCTAACACACAACGGGAGCTTTAGAGTGTCTGGAAACATTTCACAACAAATCAGTTACTGTGGAATAGCTGAATGGAATACATGTCAACTTTCATCAAAAGCAGAAAACTAAATACATTTTTTTCTGTATCTCAGGAAGGCTTTGCACCTCCAGATGATGAAGACCTCGATGAACAAGCTCACCTTGACCAAGATGAATACTGAACCTCTCATCTCCCACCAGCCTAGCACCTCCATCCTCCTTTTAGTTTTCTTTTTGCTCTGATTTTTTTCTACTGTTTTTGCACGCAGTCTATAAATACATTAGCCCTACTCTCTTTTCGTCTTTTCCTTTCTTTCCCACAGGAATATCCTTTCGTAACCTCCCCCCATTCCACCCTTTGGCCATCTACATACTACACATAACTACTCTGCATCATCATTTGCTGCTCCTTCCTGCCTCCACTTACCACAAAGTAAAAATAACAGTAATGCACAACATATCCCAGTTATTTCAGCATGAGTAACATGAATTGAGCTGAACCTGGCATGGAGGTTGTTATGGCAAACAGTGAATTTAACTCTGTAAATATTAATGACATTTTGACTTCTGAGAGAACAATGTCTTTGCTCATTATGGAGTTATTTATTTGCCTTTGATGCGCTGTTAATATTACTATTAGAGCACAGAAGAATGCTGCTCCAAAGTGCCATCAGGACACTCCCAGAGCTACTAAAACTTTAACAAAAGTGGACTTTTTAAATAACAGTTTCTTATTTATTTAACTTATGTTTTATTTAGATTAACTTTCTGTAGCAAGAATTTGTGCAACGCCGACTGTACATGAACTGAAAGCTGAAGGCCCTGTATGTTATTTGATAATAAGGTTTGTGCTCCGCTCGCGTCTGCATCAAACTGTTGGTTTCTGTTGCAGTTGGGTGATGGCACAGAGAACCACTGAAGGAAATTCTTTGGTGTAATGACCCAAGGCATATGATCAGTGCTCTGCGATTATTCATGATTGAACAGCAACATATCTGAGCATGAGAATGTTACACATTGACTGTGAATGAGTGATATTTTGTAAATGTTTTTTGTCTGGAGATTTTGTCTGATGTCGCACGATCCTGGTTAATTGCCATTGTATCTTTTAGGCGGACATGCAGTAGCCTTTAAGTTTAAATTTAGAGGTGGAGAGCCACCTGCAGACTGACAACATGGTTATAGATTGTAGCAGTTTTAATGTTTTATTGTAAAATATAAGGGAGCCTGACACTCAATTAATACTGACATATTTCCACATGACAGTTTTTGTCATGTTTTTACTGCTAATTATACTGTGTTTATACTTTTGATTTGCTGTAAAGGGTTGCCCAGGGTGTATGAATTATAGTTTGGAAGAAAGTCAATATAAAGATAACTGTGACCAGTTGACTGGTCATAACTAGCATCCAGTTTAACCAAGGAAGTCACCTTGTCCTTCCCCAGCTATTTTTATTTTGCGAACTGGCCGTCGTCTGCTCTGGAACTTGCATTCATTGACCATGTAAACATCTACAGAACACTCATCTTTTGAGTTTTGAATAAATAAAACAGTTGTGAAAACATTGTTTGGTGCTGATTGTGGTTTATTTAATGCAAGGCTGTGTTTCTAGTTTAAAAGTGGGCATGCATGTTTAGATATGAAGTTCACATCACAGTGAATCTCACAGTGAAGTGATGCAAGAGTGTTATAGAGTTAGTACAACCTTCACCTCAACAAGAAGCATTTTAACCCAGCTTGTCAAAATAATTTCTTTGGTAAAAATATGGATTATGAGGGATTAAGGTCAGACTGTCTACAAATCTGTGATGTACGGTTCTGTCTACGTAGGAGGGGGATTAGCTCAAATGGTAGAGCGCTCGCTTAGCATGCGAGAGGTAGCGGGATCGATGCCCGCATCCTCCAGTACGTTTTACCTTCTTTAATGACCACTGTGTTTCTGTTGTGATGTGGCCATTACGAACAACCGGCTGAAGCTTTGCAAGAAAACAAGATCCCCCTGCTGCTACTGCTGCTGCTCACCACTGTGGTCAGACAGAAACACACGGACTGTTTTCCAGGACTCTCACCTCTTGCTGTGATCTGCAGGGAGCTTGGTCCGACGGTCCTTTGGCCCCGGCAGTCAATGAATCACCGGCTGCATCATATGGACCGGGAAACTGCCGGTTTAGTCCTGCTGGGAGGAGGATTTCATGTTAAAGCCGATGAGGACCACTAGATGGCAGCAAGGAATCGTGTATACATCAGAGGGCGAGTGAACGCATTTTAGCTTTATTTATCGTTCATATAAGTGTCATAATCCAATCTAAAGAAACTTTTAAACCCTGTCGTCAGCCGTTTAGACCAGATGGATGATATTTACATTCACGGATGTAGCTGCAGACGCGGGGGATTAGCTCAAATGGTAGAGCGCTCGCTTAGCATGCGAGAGGTAGCGGGATCGATGCCCGCATCCTCCAATGCATTACTTTTTCACACACATTTTTTTTTTTAATTCAGATATTACTCACGGATAACAGGCAGCAGGTCGGTCATCGCAGCTGTAGAAAAGCAAGAGTAACTTCCAGCGTGTCCGTCATCGTCGTTGTCATGGCTACGGGACCGTCGTAACCTGGTGTACACTTTCGCCCGAGCTAGCAGCGGTTGGAAAATATTTCTGACTAAACAAAAATATAAGACAGTCAAAGAAAGCTCCAGAATCCTGTTATGCGGGTTGTTTAGCAGGGTCATATGTTTCACTTTACTTAATCCATATAAAAAAAAAAAAACTATTTAAAAAAGTTTCCGGCGGAGGATTAGCTTGTTTAGACGCTATCAAGCTAGCAGTCGGCTCATCACGACGAACCGTTAGGGGGCGTTCCATGCAACGTCATCAATTTTATAGATAGGAGCCAATCACGTTACACTTTAAGATGACGTCAGCTAATTGTTGAAGCGCCTGAAAATTCGATTCACCTTAATTTGAGTTTGTTTAAGTTTGTTTATTAATGTTGTGTATTTATGTCGTTTGTTAATTTGAATTAATGGGCTTTTGGTGGAGTGTTTTAAAAAAAAGACCAACCAGATGATGGTAAGATTAGATTTTTTTTATTTTTGGTATCACTTTATTCACAAATTCAAAAGTCACACTGATGACACACTAATGAGTTTACAATAAACTAAGCAGCAAAAAAAAAAAGAAAGCAACACCACCTGGCAGCAGCAGCTGAAGCAACCACAAGAGCTTTAATAATAGTAATAATAATGAAGCTGGATAAAACAAAAATGTATTGTGGAAATAGTAACAAAACTGCACAGTAATGTGTTACAGCGTTGACATATCAGCGTGAGACTAAGCTTGTTGAGATGCATATTCTAATAACACTGATCTACAACTTTACTGTCTCACTCATTCCAGAACACAAGGGGAAATTACAAGTAAAGAAATTTCTTTACAGTGTCAAATAGTGAATTTGAAGAAAACAATCAAACTCCCAGCATCTTCTTCACCATGTAACCGGGCATGTTGTACAGGAAAAGAGCCACGATGGCCAACAGCAGGAGAACAGTGAGAATCTTGATGGTCAACCACCTGTACTGGTCACACACCAGGTGCTTCGCTGCTTTGAAGGGGATGAGGAACCAGAGGAGGGCAATATCTGGACGGCTGGTGGGGTGGAGATGTGAATAGTTAGACAGATTTAGACAGACAATTTAATCTACACACACACACACACACACAAACATCTATATATACACAGTGGTTGGATGCAAAGGCAAAGTGTTTAATTGATTTTTGATACACACAACATTCACTCCAGGTTATTAATTTCAGATATGAACTTTATTGAGGTGAAGTATTTTCTAAATATCCTTCTTACAGTAATTTTGGTTTGGTTTGGTACAATAAAACTTGAAATACATTTAAATAATTTGAGAAATATTACAAAAAGCCGATTTTAATTTTACTCTGAGCTGGCGCGCGATTGATGGAGCCGTGTATTTGAGCTTTGTATTCATTGATGAGACTTGCACTGTCCTTTAAGGTTCCAAACATAAACTAATAAGGGCATGTGTACACAGACAACAGAACCAGCGCAAAATTAGCAGTTCAGATGTCAGTTTATTCATAAATTTGAAATATTGTACATAAAACACTGGAGAAGAGAAAACATTGTTCAACCAAGAAAAACTTCCACACAAGCCAGCTATGCTAAACATTCCCTCTTATTTTATCAATGAAACCTTTAAAATCCTATTGATGGACATCAGTTTTCATAGATGTGTTGTGGATATGAGTTGATTAAAGGGAATAAAGAAAACCACCTTTTGAGAAACAAGAAAAAAACAGTTACCACATCAACATTTTGCACTGTAGACATTTATAAATATAAGACTACATTATAAACTAATGTTGTACACTCAAGATGTATTAATGGGACTATTGCAATAGTGATTGATGATTATTTTGTCAAATGGTACATTGCAAAAACATTCACCAAAAAAATAAATAAATAAAAATTATTATCGAATGCACAGCCTGAAGTTACCATCTGCTGGTTTTCATTCAAGCACCCAGCATCTTCTTCACCATGTAACCGGGCATGTTGTACAGGAAAAGAGCCACGATGGCCAACAGCAGGAGAACAGTGAGAATCTTGATGGTCAACCACCTGTACTGGTCACACACCAGGTGCTTCGCTGCTTTGAAGGGGATGAGGAACCAGAGGAGGGCAACATCTGGACGGCTGGCGGGGCACAAAGACACAAACGTGTTAACACAGCCAAAGCTGGACAAAAATACAAGAATAATTCACTTATTGCAAGAATGATGTATGAAGAGGATGTAAGAGGAGGTTCCCACATCCTGACACAACTGGAGCTAAGACCTGCTTACCCCCAAACTCAGGAGCAATACTGTCATTGGTGTGGAGGAAGGTGTGAATGAAGACGACATAATAAAAAGAACCACGTGCTGGAGACCTGTAGTTCCAGACTCTATCAACTGTGCTGTTGTGTCAGAGATGAAAAGGTCACATTTCACCTATAACTCAGCTCATAATACAGTGTGTGAAGTCATATACTTACACACAATGCCAGTGACGTTTAGTTTTGTCTCTGTATTTTAATCAACAGCTGGTATACAGTGACATGCATTCTGTTATTTGCCACAAAAATAGAAGCAATATATCTTTTTGGAATAATATTGAATAAAACATTGACTTTACTGAATGTAGAAATAAAGTTAATCAAGCCAAAATAACTGAAACACAATGCAAAATGATATTTAATTCAGTTGGTGATTTGGTTCCAAGTGTCTGGAGTTGTTTCATTTACTGTTTAAAGTTTTTTTTTACATTCATAACTAATGTTATTGACTTTATTTAGTTGGGTTTTTTTGTTGTTGTTTTTAAGGCTCTGATTGAAGGGAAACTTCAGATGGAAAGTAAATTGGGAATAGAGAAAGGCCAGAAGCCATCTGGTTAGTGAAACTGCTGGAACCTTCTGCAGAGGTGTCTGAGCAACATCTCAAGCTCCCAGCATTTTCTTCACCATGTAACCAGGCATGCTGTAGAGGAAAAGAACCAGCATGGCCAGCAGCAGGACAGCAGTGACAATCTTGATGGCCAGCCACTTGTACTGGTTGCAGACCAAGTGTTTTACAGCTTTGAAGGGGGTGAGGAACCACAGAAGGCTGGTGTCTGGGCGGCTGGAGGGACAGAAACACGTGTTCAGTAATACAGACTTTAAGTACTCTGGGCCATTCTGCTCTTGCTCCTTTTATGAGTAAAATCTAAATGTAGCTGACATTACTGAAACACAAGATAAAGCAAAAGGCAAGACAGAGAAACTATTTACAGTATTTTGGGAACTTAAAGATGATTCTAGGCAGAAGTACACAAAAGATATGAAGAAACAGCAACTTACCCTGTAAAGGAAGATGAACGTGAAAGTCCCGAACTTGGTTGAAGTAAATTCGTCTAAATGTCCCTCTTCATTTTATTAAATAGTTTTAGATTATTATTTCTTATATAAATTTGACTTTCTTTATACTTTTTTATGCATGTTTAAGATTTCGTGTCTCGTGTTTATGACAGATTTATCATTTTATGTATTCATTTATTTTTTGTAATTGTATGTATTATTATTTATGTTTTTTACTGTTTAGCATTTGTTTTTAGGAATCAAGCTGGACTTTTAACCATTGAAACTAAATGTGCTGTTGCATGTTTGTAGTATAATATTGAAGCAGTTAGACTGATATAATAGATCAAAAGCCATGTGTGATAAAAGTGGGGTGATAGGAGAGCATCCCTCATACTTGGGTTTTTCTAACGGCTCTGGTTCGTTGCGTCCTTCACCAACTGGGTTTTTCTCAGCTTCCTCTCCTGTCAGAAGGTGCAGCTCTGCTTCCACTTTTCCCTGCAAAGACAAACAAAAGTCTTTAGCGTCACAAACTTTTACACTGACAACAGCAGCACTATCATGCCACAGATCCATGATGTATATCGCATTGTCATGCTATTGTTAGCATTTAGCTTAAAGTGCCACTGCAGGCTTTACATTGACTCACCGTCAGCTCAAACTCATCATCTTCATTTCTGGCCACAAATGGCCACCATCCTTTGATCCTCTTCTGTTTGAAGATGGAGACCATGGGCATCTCTGATTCATTTGTCACCATCTCAATGGTGCACTGCTTGGCAGTCTTTGCACCGCGTGGGAAACGGTTCAGGTCCAGCTCAATTGCACCTATGAAGGGATATTTTTTAACATATTTAAATACAAGACTGATCAAGTTTATGGTGAAATCAACAGGAAGTAGGCAACTGACAGACGCCTGCTCACTCTACCTAAGAAGTCATCTGCAGAGAAATGGTCAGCGTCCCACACTTGTAGATTAAGGCGGGCTGGAATCTTGTACTCGGTCTCATCCCAGGCAAACATGGACTCTTTCTTTGAGATGACAATCTTCTCTTCAGCCATGAGGTAGTCAAAGGGGTAGACAAAGCGCCAGTTGAAGTTGCCCTCCCCAGTAATGGAGTGGTAATGGACGTCAGTGTCCTGCTTGTCCTCTTGCTGTCCTTTTAACCAACTGTTACAAGGAATGACGCAGAATTCACAAATTTTGAATAATTAAAGAATGTTTTCATAACATGAGATTTAAAAAATGTAAAAGAATTATGAAGTGTTATTAATGTTATTCATTTATATCGACAGTCCAGTTGTACACAAGTGAAGACAGAGTGAAATAAACAATAATAATTAAAAAAAAAAAAAAAAACTTATCAGGCCTATAATTACCCTCGCACAAATATGTCACTTGATTTCTCTCCAGTAAAAATGTCATCATCCTCTAATACAACTTCATCTGTGTTCCAGACGATCACCCTTAGTTCAAACCTGGGCGAGGCAAAGACATCAATAGTCAAACAACTGATGACAAGTGAAAACCACTTCAAGCAGCAGACCCGTTTTTGGCAGTTTATGCAGTATGAAGCCCTTAGGCTAATTATCAGACCCCATTTTGAAAAGACGACATACTTCTTTGGTTTCCTTGGTGAAATGTCAAGTGCAGGGCCCGGGGCAGTCATGTCCTTAGGGAACATATCCACCCACATCTCAATTCTTCCCTAATTACATTTTAACACAATAGAAAACAGTGTTAGGCATACAAAACTTATCAAGATACCTTTTTAAAATGTAAGCAGGTGTGAATAGATGTTATATAGATATATTGACACACTTGTTCAATGCCCGGTTTGTCAGGATGGAGCAGAGGTCTTGTTTCCACATGTTCTGGGACGAGTTTGCACCCCACCCGAGGGATTTCTTCCCAGTGCTTCAATACGGTCAGAGCCAGGTGCTCATCCGTCTGCTTCTTCAAACCTGAGAGACATAATCAAACCAACCTCTGATGTAGAACACCACATTAAACAGCTATTCCTGTTCAAGCTCAATTTAAAGCCAAGTAGATCTTATATCAATGACACAGAGCACACTTTCCACGCAGGTAATTGGTTAATAACATTTATACCATTTTCATCCTCGATCTCGGTCGGTGCCATGAAGACGCGGTTCTCTACCTTCACTCTTCCTCCAGGGCCATAGTGAGGCCCATCCAGTTTGCCATCCTTGCACATTTTAGCCAGAATCTGTGTGGGTTTCATTGGGTCCCTCCAAACATTGTAACCATGGCTACAGGAAGGAGCAAAAATACACAAAATTGGACAGAATGCAGAAAACAAAAGTCTTGTGTAACAAATGTGTGGGTTGGCATTTAGACATGTACAAACATATAATGTGATGCACTTGAAGGTTAATGAAATATTAATATATGGTTCCAGATACATCCTTGTGCGTCAGCTTTTCTGTGATAAATACGTTAGCACTCTTTTTCTATTATCTTTCTGAAGCTCTGGTTCTTACATGGCATAGCTAGATGTGATACCACACGTGGCTCTGTGTTTGCTGTAGAAACGGTTCTCAAGGTCAAGCTTTGTTTCTCCAATCAGGTCATCAGTTCCCACCAGGTCCCAGTCATAAATTGACACAGTGAGTGTGGAATCCATTGGGAATGTGGCTTCCACATCAAAGGACCTGAGCAAATAAGAAATACAGTGTTTGTTGGGTTTTCAAGCATAAACTGAATTCATGTACAACACTGTGATAACTTTTTAAAGACACAAAAATAATGTTTTGAATCAGAAATGAATCTTGCCAACTTACTTGCCAAACAAAGGGTTCAGCTGTTTGGAGATGTAGTTTTCTTTGTCTTTGATCTCTGTTTTTCCCAGTCTGATTGCAATATATGGATCAGCTTTCCCATTAATGTCAGCTGGATGGAGATCAGTCGCCTGGAAAAAAAAAAACAAAAGAAAAACAAAACAAGATTTCGGTTTGAAATTCAACACTTTCTATATGTTCAGTCTTTGTTATGTTCAACATTATTTACATAACCAGTTGCATATCTTACCCTGATGACATAAATGCGGACAAGGACATTGATGGGATCGTTGTGAGGAATGTTCTGAAACATTCCCATGTTGGAGTCGAAGCTCGTGTCTCTGGCCATATCATCTGTCACTTTGTACATACACAGGGATCCCTAAAAGGATACAGAGGAAAAAATGAATGGACTTACTGAAAGATATTGGGGAATATCATGCTCATTGTCTACAGGTGACTTATTTAAGATAAACAAAACAATGGCTTCTTTTTTAAGAAATGCTGAAATTTACAGAGACAACTGATGTAATTGATGAAATATTAATCTTAAAATGTACATTTTACTGTAAAAATTCAGTTCTTACTTTGAATTTTCCAACAATCCTATCCTCATCTGTCACATTTTGGTCATCATCATCACCACCTTTTCCCCTGAAGAGGTTAAAACTGTGGAGCCAGTCCTCAAAGTTGTCAAACTCACTCTCAAGCTCCTTTGGATACACCTATTTTGTGAAAAGGCAAAAAATATGTGAACATGTCGGTGTTATATATATATTAAAAAAAAAAAAAACTTTTTTTTTTCTTCTGTATTTCCACATCACATTTTGTCACAACCAGGCAAAACCAGGCTTCAGTACCTTCAGCTCATCCAACTTTGGCTTTTTCTTCTCGAAGGGATCAACCGCTGGCTTCTTCTTCTCTTTCTTTCCCCTTCCTCTCTTGGTGCCTTTCACGGGAGAGTCATCAGGTTTGATATCTGAGTACAGGTTAGTGGTGAGGGTGGAGTGAAGGAGGGCAGAGAGGAGTCGGGAGTGGAGTGGGGTGAAGGAGCAAAGCACTCGAGACATGAATTCCACATGAAAGTTGCCCAAACCAGCTGTTACTGTGCACAACAAGCAAAGCCATTGAACTGTGCACCGACGAGTGTGCAGCTCAATGGAGATACTGTGTTAGGATTCTCTGGGCAGGAAGCTGTGTAGAACTTGACTGGCTCTTATAACATGCAGCACATGACACAGTGTCTACGACATTTGCACATTTAATCCATGCAAATATTGTATTGATTCTGTGCAGCCACGTCTGAGGAGCACAGACTAAAACATGTTTGAAAACTATTTTTAATCGCTGTACTAAAATCTCACTGTGGCTTCAAATTGCTTTTTCAGTGGTCTTTGACAACTTTCATGGAAGGCATACAACTAATATGCTCATATGAGAGAGAAAGGTCTCTGTCCCACACAGGGAAATTTAGATTCATGTCGGCATCTATATGGAGGCATTCCTGGGCTACGAGGTTCACTACTGCACTGTAGAAGAGAAGAGAGTTAGCTCATACAGAACAAATATGCACTGAATTTTAAGTCAGGTAAATGAATAAACATTACATGGCAGTACTTTGAGGTACCGGAGCATATGACAGTATTCAGCGCATGGCTGACACAGACACATAGTGGACAGTAGAAAACTTGGCTGGTCTTATTTGAGGTTATTTTGTTTTTACCTCCACCATCTGCAATGTCCAACTCCTCTTTGTCCTCTGAATCTGAGAGAGCAGCTTCTTGAGCCTTGAGTGCCTACAAAACCAGAAAGTCCCAAAGAGCCAAATAAATTCTAATAATTTTCAAAGCACAACTAAAAGATAAGGCAATCAATTTCATAAGAGACAAATTTATTGAATAAAGGTCATCCGATCCAACATCCTATTTCTCACCTCTGTCAAAGTGTCAATGGAGGCGAAATATTTGGACCACCAGTCCAACATACTCTCATCAAGTTCCTCCTCTTCAGCGTCATCACCCTTCTTCCTCTTCTTCTTTTTCCCCTTTTCATCCTTATCATCTTCCTTAATGCATTAATGGATCACACATCTTTTCAGTGAAGCTTTGGGATAACTCCAAACAACTTAAACATTTTTCAGCTTTGATTTTGAAGTAATAAAGCAACCATAGCAGTTAGCTCACCTCGACTTTGACCACAGCATCAGAGCCCTGAGTAGAAAAACAGATAAGGTCATGGGACAATACTAAGGCAATCTGTAAATTTGTAAATATGCAATTTTCATAATCATCAACTGATTTGTTGATCACTTCTTGCTACTGTTTTTTAAGAGGCGCCTGCTACAACCAAGTCCATGTTGTAGGATTAGTATTAAAACTGGGTCTAGTTCCTCAAATAAAGGTCACTAAAAGAAAAAGTGAAACCTACAGAGTCTAGCTTCACCACTGTGTCCATCTTCTTAAAAGTGGGCTCAGGCTCCATGTTGACAACAATTATTTCCTCTGAAAGAGAAAAAAATAACATTTGTTAATGTTAAACCTTCACCACATAATATGATGAGTTTATTTATCCCACGAGAACCCTGAGTCACTTCTTGGTCCTGTGTTATGAAGAAGGAGAATAAAGGTTTTAGTTTCTACCTGTTGTGGACCAGTTGTTGGCCTGTTTGTCTGACGGCCTATAGATGAACTTCCGCAGGCTGGTGACGGCGTTGGAGCCGACCAGAGTGTAGCGACCAAAAGCCCTGCAGTCAACCACCCGGATGTTCAGCGGGGGGTGAAGCAGCTCATTCTCAGGCAAATCCTGACGCACAAAATCCAGAATTACAATAACAAACGCACAGGCATTCATGCAGTACATAAAAAAAATATATTACTGACCAAAAACTAGTCATTCAAATGATAACGTACCACTTCAAACCACTTGACAAGGGTACTGAAGTTGGGGTTTTTCTTGTAGTTGGGGATGAGGGCAGACTGCACTCCCTTCCCGGCGCATTCGATATCCACACGAGGCCGATCCACCTGGGCCAGATTCACCCTCTTCAGGTCTCTCAAGCCCCAGAACAAAACCTGAAGTATAAGGGAGTTCATCACTGTTTTAACCTGAATTAAGTTTTACGTGATCCTCTTTGGTCATTAATCTCATCAATGAGTAGACTCTTTAAATGCAGACATTTCCTGCTAAATAAACTAATTTTAATGAAGTTTTACCTCAATCCTGTACTTGCTGAGCACTGGTCTGATCCCCAGGGGTACAGGCAGGATTGGACCCCGGTCCAGATCTGTGGGACCATCTATGGGAGGCAGATCCGCTTTCCCATTGGGGCCAATCTAAGAGACCACACATGAAAGCGTATTTACACATTTGTTTTTAATATGATATGACAGTTGCAGCTGTATCAGCTCCCAGCTGGATGACTAACCTGGAGCAGTTCAAAAGCTCCCAGCATTTCTCCAGCAGCGCAGTTACCACGGTAGATCTGATAGTACTCCAGCTGTGGAGGAAAGCGTGGGGGGCCGTAGTGCTCATCTGCCATCTTGACCACTGGCTTAGCAAAGGTTCTGCCCATGAAATCAGCTTTTCCCTGGATGTTTGTGATGAGCAAATTGTTACGTTCACAACACAAAACATGAAATCTGATTTTAATATTTGAAAGAGTGTCCTTTTTAATTTGTCATGTGCAATTATTTTGTGTTTAAATCATCATGGATTTATAAAGGAAACAATTAAAAAAGCTTGTTTATGCTGTCTAATAATTCATTTTAATTATCTTTGGTCTAACAGCAGTAAGAAACATGGCGTGGGATGCACATGTTTCTAGACAGACTATAAAAGATAAAAGAGCCCAGAAGAAGAAAAAAAGAGCCCTAAAATAACCAGTAAACTGCAAAACAGACATTTTCATATGGACATTTATATATGCCATTAAATCTCTCTTGCAGTTAGTGGTTATAAAGAAATTCTCTGTTGGCCACATACAAAAAAAAAAAAAAAAAAACAAACACAAAATATTCACATAAAGGGATGCAACAGGTACAAGTCCTCCATCTTTATGGACTGCTGTAAATTAGCAACAAGTCCATTGGCATAAATCTTGTTCCTCTTGCATGCCTTTTACTACTATTTACTCTACACATATAAGAGTGCTTCTACAGTACATCACGCCATCAGACTCCACACTCTACTTATCCAAAGGGTCATCCAAAACAATGGTGTTATTGACAGGAGCAGATATAAAATTGTCAGTCAGCAAAAGCATTCTTTCCAATATGAGTCATTTCAGGTTGGCACACACAAAATCATTCCTCAGTGTTGCAGTGAAAAGTACCAGAGGAAGACAATGTTAAGGGCATTTTGATACTTTAGTGTTTAAGTGACATGTACAGTCTTACATTTCAATTGAAGCACAAAGAGATTATTGAATTGTTAGGTGATAAAAATGAACGTGAGAGTGTTACCATCTACAAATTCAAGCTGTGGGTAAAGACAGACTCATTGCTCACAGTATTTCAAAACAACTCTTACCACAGTGTCTTGATCATAGATTTCAATGACGATAATCGGAGGGTCATCTCTCAGCTCACTGGCCTCTCCAAACAGCTCCACATTCTCAAAGACCAGCAGCTGGTCCCATGTGGGGCAGAGAGTCTCAGCCAAAACCTGGTAAGAAAACAACATTGAACATGATGCTATAGAAGCTATTCAGGCTGACAGGTGACCTCCTAAAAAAGTGTTTCTGAGTGTGCTTACCTCAGTGACTTGACTTTGCGTTGAAAAGAAAACTCTTGCAAAGGGATCAGACAGGCCTGTGCTGTCAGCAGCAAACAGGCTGCGAGCTTGGTACATGTGGACCCTCAGCTGGAAGATTTGTTTCACTGTGGAGAGTTTCAAGATCAAGACATTTGCAGGAATTATGTTATTATTATTATCTCTGTTTAGTATTTCTATTGTAACACACAATGTCTGGTATCAATATTGAGATAGAGAGTCAGATTTGAGATAGTACATAAGTAAGCATGAAGAATATGACATTGGTGCAGGGTCTTACTCATGTAGGTGAGGCTGATGGGCGGTGAGGATGGGAAGCCAGGTCCTTTGGACAACTTATTTTCCTCAAATCCATTGGGGAGGCCACACAGGTAGTCTTTGCGTTGCTTACTCAGACCCAGCCACAGATAAATCTCTATCTTGGACTGCACAGTCCAGCCAGCAGGACCAAAGCCTTTCTTTCCAGGGATCTTTAGTACATCAGGTAAAAAAATGGTTACAGATGGTGTGACCATAAACCACTCAAAGTGTATATCAGAATATGATAACTATTTTTTGCTGTCTCACCCTGAAAAAGATTGTCTTGACTTTGCCACAATCCTTCCCCCTCTCCTCATCTATACTGGAATATAGGATGTCTTTGGAAGGGACACGTGCATAAGCGATACGCTTCCCATTACTAATCATCCAAATGAAAACATCAGGAACGCTGTGTTGTGGCTGCAGGAGGAAAAATGCTCAAATAAAACAATCAAAGAAACACGTATGTAGAAGTGGCAGACCAACATCACAGTATAGATCTTACTTCATCAGCCATGAAGCGCAGCTTTGACAGGAAGTTTTGAGTCAGTTTGATTTTATCCCTCACTGTGCTCTTCTTCACCTGTGACCTCATGGCCTTAGCTTGCTGGCCAATCATTTCCTAAAGCCAAAAACAGTCAGTCATTAAGCCGGATGGCACAAATATTTACAATAAATATGCAGGAGAACCACATTGCTCCTGTATTTGTTCACCTACCACTTCTGACATGCACAGTTTCAGTCGTTCCTTGTCGAGTTTGGTTCTGCCAGACTGATTTTGGTCCTTGTTTGCCAACAAAAGAAACTGACTGAAAGAAGAGGCACTCACTCAGTGTGAAAATCCATCCTTAGTGCATGATAAAAAGAGCATGTTATTACATTGGTCAGTGTTTGTACCTGCATCCTTGGCTCAGCTCTTCAAGGACACCCCTCAGTCTGCGCTCAGGATAGGCTTTCTCTGTCTTGATGATTTCCTGTACATCGTTGAGTCCGTCTTCCTATAAAAGCAAATAATTACAGAACTATTTAGAAGTTTTATAGGTTGTTCCTTGTACATACTAGTTTCTTAAAAATCATACTTATCTAATTATTTGTGTGTATTACTTGCCAGTTTATCTGCAATGTTGTCTATAATGTTGGAATTATACAGTCTCCTCCTTTGATCTTGCCACCAACTCTTGATGTAAATACAAGGCTTCCTCTCAAAGTACGGCAGATGGAAGTAGTTTCTGTGAATTCAAATAAAGAGGCAGCTTAAATACGCCACCTGGCTGATATGTAAAGTTATAACTTTCTTCAAAAAAGGCAATAATGCTTGATGATTAAATTTCTTTCTCCCTGAAATAATAAATATAAATATTACTTTAATCCCAGTTTATTATTAAGAAACATCTTTTTGTTCTACAATAACATTTCTGCTCTGACCGATCAGTGATGACGGGTTTCATGGGGGGAGTTGTTGCAACTGAAGTCAGGTGCCCGTCATCGTCCATCTCCTCCTCACTGGAGTTGTGAATCAGTTCAGTTTCTTCTTCATCACCATTGCCTCCGCCCTTCTTCCCTTTTATTTTTGGCTTGACTTCTCCATCAATCTCGTTTCCGTAGTAACCTGGTAAACAAGAGCATTAATATGTACATGGTAAAACTTAATGATTTCTCATCAGCACCAACATTTAGATTAGGCTGCACATTTTCTGCGATGAAAGTAATAAAAAATAAACCAATCACAACAAGATTTCAAAATTCGATGATGAACAGGTACAGGGAAATACCTATGGTGACCTCGAAGTTGATGGGTTTATCACCAATCTTTCTGTCAATCATCGTGGCCTCAAGGAACGATCCAAAGAGGAAAAATTCCTCAATTTTCCCAGTTGCTGTCTGTAAGGTAAACACAAGTGTCGGTGTCTGAATGTGAGTAAATACTGCCCCACCTTCCTCAATGAAATTTGGAAACCAAGACACAATTTCTTTCAGCACATGTTGACTGCTGCCCTTTGGTAACATATAAAGTGGTGCGGTGGTCCTGACAACTCTGTAATACAAGCTTTTGGACATAAGAATTAAACCCCTCAGGACCTGTGGGTACGGTCCCTCTGTGCTCAGTTGAATTTGCTGTGTGACTTACATTGTCCAGCAACAAACAGAAGCCTCATTAATCCAAACAGCATGTTAATAATGCACCAGGTGGGCTAAATAAAGACAATTAATAATTCATAATAACGGCAGCACCATGACTTGCCAGCAGCGACAAACAATGAAAGTCCTCTGCATGGCTGCTCATCCAGGCAGGGACCCACCTCTGAGATGTTGGGTACTCCCTCCACCTGCACCTCTGTGGAGCTGCTAATTTCAGGTGAGGAGGGATCCAGGATCTCCACACCCAGGCTGATGAGCAGACGGGCTCTGAAGGACACACCCTCTCCCAGTCCTTCGTTTAACTCCTGGTACTCGTCCATCAGGGTGTAGGTACGTGTGGAGCCATACATGTTAACCCAGGCCGGGCCCAGTGTGGGAAGGAAGCCTTTCAAAAAGACAGATAAATATAATGTAGATACAGACGTACAGATATGATTTCTGATTACAAATTTACAAATGATATATGAAAATGTCCTAGCTGAGATGCTTTTTAGAGCACTGATCTGATTGAAAAGTCCAAAAATGTTTGGAACTGTAAAAAAGTCACAAATCCAAAGTCACTGATCCAAATCCAGGAAAATGTACTTTATTTTAGAAGAGTAAATAATGAACCACCTTTGTCCCCATCATTGGAGATCTTGCGCAAGTCCAGGAAATGTGTTCCTATAGCAACATCGTTCACTTTATCTGAGTCACGGATCTGGATCTTCATGCGTTTACACAGCGGTGGAAACATCTCGGTGAAAACGATTTGCTCGTTCCAGATGGGCTCATAGCAGCTCTTCTGAACCGATGTTTTCCCCTGCAATCACATGACTCTCCTCATTTAAGGCTGTATCAACTTTGGAATTGTGCTGCACTAATCTACTTATTTATTCTAGCACTTACCTTCTGCCCAGCAAACTGCACTAGGACATAAGGATCAACCAGGTCCTTATTTTCTCCAATGAAGGCCTTTTTAACATTGGCCATGATGCTGGTGTTCAGTCTTGGGAGTCCCTCTGCTCTGTAGATCTTTAGATAATAGCGAGCCCACTGTCGCTCTGCAGGCACCCCCTCAGGTATTAAGAGATTGCTGAGACAGAAATGGGAAAATTGGAAATGAGACATTGAAGCAGAGAAAGATTCAGGACGTTAGGATTTTCTAAATTAATTTAGAAAACTGATGTTGTTCACATTCATACTAACACAAATGTGTTATGATGAATTGTTTTTCTTGAAAATGTAGCCACAAGATTACATAATTACATACAATGAAAATGTATTTACCTCTCAATGTCATCTTCGTCAGACTCATTGGCCTTGTGTGGAGTCTTTATAGTGTCCCCTTTGGCCACAACTGCAATATCACATTTAATGTAGCCTTTGCAACCTGCTGTGAGGTCGTCAGGGTCAGACAACAAAGCCCATTTGTGGTAAAACTGGTGATCTGTGAGGAAAAGGGAAGAAAAAAAAATCTCAAAACACTGAAATATTCGTAATGTTTGTATTGATTTGTAACTGTGACAAAGATTGTGTATTGATCCTTTACCGGGCTGGAAGTAGATGGTGCCAACATCCAGCTTGAAGGTACCAACCAGTGTTCCACTTCGCAGAAGATTTTTAGAGTGGATTACCTGAGGATGGGTTCAATTAAAGAAACACCTCAACATTAAATAAATGACTCTTGTAGCAAATGGGGGATTGTCCTTATATTTTGACAACGTAAACAACTTACAGACAACTTCAAGATTTTGTCAAACATAACATCTGGAGGGACGTGGAAGTCAAAGACAAAATACTGGAAGAGATAAAAGACTGTGATGAGATTAACAACATCAAGTCATTATTTAGATAAAGTTAATATACACGGTATATTGGAATGACTCATTACTTCATTGTAGTACGGGCAGTTGGTCGACTCCTTCATTGAAGTGTACTTTTTATCTTCTCCGATCTCCACACAGACCATCGGATCCATGTTCAGTCCTACCAGCTGTCTGGCCTCAATCACTGTCACACTGACCTGGAACAAATGATCAGGTGACACTGACTGATTGGCTGTGATCACAGCTAAGGTTAGTCCAGAACCCATCAGAAGAAATCAGATTCTCTTACTTGGTAATCTACTGGTCTTCCAGAGCTGGGCTCCATCTTTATATCTGGTTTTGATCTGTGGGACAATAATAATGTCAGAAATCACTGACTGTACGCAGACAGACATAGTTAACGAAGACTGCTGTGCTTGCCTCTTGTTTGAAACATTGGTAGTGACGGCCGTGACTGAGGCAAGTGAAATGGTGTCGGGATCTGGCCCTCCTCCCATGAACATGCCCTGGCGATCCAGATTCTCTGTCTCCAGAATAGCTGGCTCGTCTGGAAGTCACATGAAGGACACACAGTGAGGAACAAAGATAAAAACTCGCTGATACTGAAATCTTAGAATCATCTTGTAAGTTACTGTGGGACTAATATTCAAACCAACCAACAACTAACGAAAAGTATGCGTGAGAAATTTTGGTTTCACAAGATGCACAGTAGTGAGCTGAAATGGACTGTGAGCCATCAGGAGTGTGAAATGTAAGCCAGCACTTCCTTTCTTCCTTGACCTGTTTGTCTGTCATAAATCTTTGCTACTGATACCTCCGTTTCTGTCCTCCTTGTGTCCACGGTGCTTACTGCGTTTCATGGTGCAGAATCGTTCCTGGTGTGATCTATGGAAGGAATTTAAGTGACAATTACTTTTGTTTTATCACTTTATATATGTTGTACCTGTTACTCTAGACTAGAGTAGGACACTCTAACTCTCACATCTTACAGAGAGGAGGTGACAACTAATTGTTCCAAACAAAAAAAAAGTCTACTGGAAAATGCCTAAATTATTTACGTCAATTAAAAGATTTGATACTTATCTGTTAATTATCATTACAGAAAATGTGCATTGGCCCACAGTTTAGTCTTCTTCAATTATTTATACCAAGTTGCCTCAACAAATAAAATAAAGAGGAAACTTTTAACACACACTAGATTATGAATCTGCAGCAATTACTCAGAAAAGTATGAATGACAAAGGTAAACAATTTGAATCTTTACCGAGATGATCTTTAAATTTATGTTGACTGTTGACTTTGTTTTTGTATGAAATAGTCAAAAACTGCTGAAGATATCAATGTTATATGCACCATGTATTTAAAGGACAATGCTGGAAACTGAGCCAACACCAAGAGATCAGCAATACTGTGCTACATGCTTATCAGCTGCATGTAGCACAGTATAAACAATATTCACCTTAAACCAGTCCATTAAAAATAACTGCACCAGTCCTGGCATTACATTAATATTTCTGTAGTGTACAAATAATTAACCTCAACAACTTCACAGAGTGAAAATTAAAAAATATGCTGAGATATGAATTGAGAAAAAAAACCTCTTAAACAAAAGTAAAAAAAAAAGTGTCTTTGAAATTCTACACGCTGCAAACTGTTCAAGCCTAGATACCAAATCTTTGGCTTCACATTTGATCTTTGCTCAACATGATGTTGCCAATGAAATCATACATACCATACAGGAAAACACTGTCCCTTTTGCCCCTGTGAGTAGCTCCAAACGAGGTTCCCTGCAACAAAGACGTTTCCCAACTCTTTTTTTTTTTTCTTCGATTTTTCTGAAATGGAGGCAGCACTACATCAACATTTCAGACATTTGCACAACAGTAAGAATAAGGCCACTTTGTGAAGTTGTACAGAAAAGAATTTGGTTTGTGCAAGTCTGAAGTTGGGCAGGAGTGATGTGATACACCAATGAATAGTGTATGAGTGTTGAACCCGAGACTGGTAACTATAACTAGGGGACTGCTGAGAGACGTCACTGTGAGCAGAGTCTGCCAATCCACAGACTCTGAATTAAGCGTATATATATGAAGCATTTCATATTCCATTTTAAAACATATTTTATCTTTCAGATGGCCAATGAGAAGTCAACTGTCCACATTAGAAAAAGGGTTTAGAGGTTCATAAGTTGTAGCTGTAGAGATGAAAAAAAAAACTGTCATCCTAAATAAAGTAATGAATTATCCCAAATCACCAGATGATGCATTGTATGCATTTTTGGAAAAGGTGAAGATAATGATACTATCTAAAATCATTTTCATGCTCAAAAAGACATAGACAGAGTAACTTTTTTTTTATATATATATATATTTCAGGACTAGTAGAAAACTTCAAAATTGATGAGCATGAGGTAGTCAAGATCTCGCTGTGTCAAAGGTTATGGGACTTTGTGGACATAAACTAAATACCAGCCTAGCCTAGTTGGAAGAATGCTCTCGTTAAATGTTTAATAGAGTGCTGCTCCGAACTGGGTCTTGGTGCAGACACACTTTTGTCTTTTGTCAATGAATGGCCAAACAATGTCAAGTAATGCCTTTTGTTTCTAAATCATTTAGGTTTGAGAATTAAAGATTACAAATTGACCACATTACAAAATGTCACATGTCTGACATTGATCAGTTTTTGTATGATGATGTTTACATTAAGGATTGAATATTATAGATACGGTATGCATCTTATGTTAAAGCAGTGATTACGTTTTACTGTTTTGCTGAGTTCAGGCATGCCTTAGCAATTCCTATTCAACTTCTATTGAATGTTGAAGTAAAACTCATCATCTCATCAATTACACATAGCAGCCAGTCTGTAAACCATACGTCAACGTCTAACGTTGCCGGTATCCGATGAAACAAGGCTCTAAATTATTCAAATGGTCCAGTCAGTGTTGCATGTGGCATCCTCATTATGTGGCGATATCAGTGTTCAAAACAAAAGAAATGGATTTCGCTTAGAAGGAATAACAGGGAACCAGGATAATCATTTTAACCACATTGGGAAAATATCTTTGTTTTAACCACTTGAGGAAATGGTTTGCAAAGATGCACATACAATATGCCCCAATATTTAATATGTTTATAAAAAAAACATGCTAAACCTTGTGCATCACATTTCTTCATCTTTATCTATAATTATGATGGATTCATCCATTTCTTGCCTGCTGTAGATGTCTCTGATACCCTCAGTGACACCAACTGCTGAAGGATTCTGCCCTTAATTACATGATTCAGTAGCGGCTAAGAGGGGTTGAGGAGATGCCCTGGTTCATCCGGGATGGCTGATAGGTCACCAACAGTGCAAAGTTACAGGTTCCCTGTGTTTGAAAATACTAACCTCATGATGGGGGATGCTGTCAACTTTAAACATTCTGAAGTTGACTTCAGCCACCAAACACATGAGCCGTGGTCAACTTGTCTGGGCTGATAAAGAAAAAAAAACCCAAAACACATATCCAACTAGATTAAACACAATTACATACTTCCCTCGTTTATATCCCAGCCTATCAGCTGAGATGAAAAACATAGATATCTTACATCTGAACATTACAAAAGAGTTATCTGTATTTTGTATGAATATTTAGGAAATATTTATGAATATGCATGAAGAATCAACCAAGCCCTTAAACTGACACCTTTGACAATGCTGTCTAGGATGAACCACAGAAAGACTTGATACCAACCATGCAATCTTATCCCATGTAGGTCCTGTGACCACAGGAGTTTTTTTGGCTGTTGGTGGTAGGGCAGTTATCACCATCTTATTCATGCTCCAGTGATTCTGTGGGCACACCACCTGACTAAAGTATAGTGTATCCTTATGAGTCATTTCAGGCCCTTGGACAGGAGAGTTTGGCAAGCTTTATCTCTGAAACACAGCCAGAGGCCCCTGTTATTGTTGGTATGTGGGAGGGGGGGCCATTGCACAAGCTTACCAGCACGTAGGGCCCAGATGGATCTGACCTCAAGTAACCACGGGAGTGTACTGAAAAAGAATTACTCAACACCTGAATAATTGCTTTGGGTTTTTTGTTGTTTTAAACAAAAGCTTTATCATAAGGATTGCATACCGTGTTACTTTAATGGACAAATAGACGCCAGTCCAACATCCTGCATCCCCAAAGTGTGTAAAAGGGTAATTGGAGTAAAGATGGCGGGGCACTTCACTCCTCTGTTGGCTTCACAGCTGTTTATCCAGTCCAGGAGAAGCTCGGCCACCTCCATCAGCATCGATGACTGTGCTGGTTTTCTGTCTGGAGCATTAAACAGCTGCTGCTTTGAGTTTAAACCAGGAAAAGAGAGATCAGAGCACAAATCAGCAGTTTTAAAGTCTTTACAGGCTCCCAGTCAGCCACACAATACATTTCAAAACCCTGATACTAGTTTAAAAATCACAAATCCACATATTCTATTTTAGTGCAGGATCATCAATCAAACACGTACAAAAAATAAAATAAAAAAATGTCCTCGGTGTATAATTAGCTCCTGTGCTACTTAAGCTATGCTAATATGCTAACGGCTTAGCCGCCGCCTCTCTTCCGGTTAGCTGTCTTATGAGGTTAAATTTGAGTCAACCTTGAGCAGAAACTTGTCAGCTTTTTTCCCCCCACAAGTCCAGGAAAACGACCCCCAACGAAACCCGGTGCAAGCAAAACGAAATCGTTCGTATCTATGAATGCAAACATTATCACATTATTATCACATTAGCATCACATTAGCCTACGTTATTAGCGCATTAGCTAGCATTAGCGTCACGGTAAACAGATCTTCGTCGACTTTAGTTACACCGTGTTGTGTTTTTGTGGCTGATGATCAGTGATGTCTCTGACTTCTTACCGTTTGTATGCAGATTTTCAGCTGGTCAGGCTGATTCCCACCGCAGTCATATTTAATTATGTGATATATTAACACCAAAAGGGCCTTGAAGGAAGCTCCAATGAAGAAAAAGAGATGAACTCCTGTTGGACATTTTCTTCTTTGCAGATTTAGTTCATTTTTTTTTTTTAAGAAATTATTTATTATTTATTTATTTATTTATTTATTTATTTGCTTCAAAACTCTCTCTTGTTTCCATCTTCTGATTTTGAAAGCAGTGGAGAGACTTTACTTTTCATTTGGTTAAAACATTATAAAACAGCATGTGGCACATCATTTCATCATTTCTAATAATGTTTTGTGCTGGTGAAGGGGTAACAATAAATGTACTCCCCAATAATAGTATTTGGACACAGCCCCCTATTGATGGATTTCCCCACATCATGTTAAGGTGTACATCTAAAATATAGCTCTTTAAAATCCTAATCCAAAACTGGATGGTGTAGACTGAAAGCAATCTGGTTTCATTGCAGCCCGTCGGGGGGGAAGCTGTTTGCAAAGTGTTGGACGTTGATCCAGGAGGAGCAGGAACTGGGATACCAGCTGACAGGGACACATCAGTCCAAAGGAGGCTGGACAGGCCCTGCAGACGGAGGCAGTGGTGAGACCAGGATGGTGACAGATACCTTTATTATGATTGTGAACACATTCTGGACTGAGTGAAAGAAATAACTGAATTAATTAATGCATTATGAGCAGAGGAAGAGATGATTATATTTTTGATAAAGGCTTTTGGACATTACAGTTATTACAGAACTAGGCTGAGTTATGTTTGTCCTCTAAAAAGAAAGACCTCCATCTAGTGGTCAGACCATTTCATTCAAAGGAAGAATAAAAGGTGGGGTGGGGAGTAAAATTTTTACCACGGCTATTGAGACCACCTACAGCAATTACATCAGAGCAAGTCAATGTTAAAAAAAACAAAAACAAAAAGTGTCATTTAACATTATACTGCTGTTATAAGAAAGTATTCAGTAGGACAGGCTCTCAGCTCTGCATCCATTTTTTTTCTGTCTCCAGGAAACGCTGTATCCCTCCAGCCACTTCTAGGAAGCAGGCAGTGTGCAAAGTTAAAGTGACACAGCTAGATTATGTGAAAGTAAAGCGGAGCAGCTCACAAGGGTGAAATCTATAAAGGGGGCGTCGCCTTTTTATAGATGTGGCTCATTGAGGTTCAGAATCTCTCTAGACCTCCTTAACTTTGAACGAGACTGAAGTACATTTCCATTGTGGGGAGCCTTTCCCTAAATTATCTTCAGCCCACTGGACAGGGTTTGTAACTGGATGCTTCCTGATTTTCCCTCTCTTGGCTTATAAAGCACAGATGGATGAGCAGCTGATGCAGGAGGCAGTCCCCTGTACAGCTTTCTGACAGCGAGAACCCGAAGGCTTCTTGAAATAGAAAACTAAAAGAGGTGGAGGAGGAGGAGGAGGAAGAGAGAAAGGAGGGGGTTTGGAGGGTGAGCACTGGTATGCCAGGCTCACAAGCTATCATGGCTGTGCAGAAGAGTGTCATCCCTCCATCGCAGGGACCGCTTTCTTTATGTACCATCGAGAGCCAAAGGAAGAAGAATGGATTTGAAAAAGCAGCAGGTTAGTACTAATTTTCTCAATAGGAGCTGATCTAAATAAGCCTCTCCTCCATGTTTAGCCAGGATGACTATAGATCATAAACACAGTTTCATATGACCATACTGATGACGCATGAGCAGAATTTACAGATTCTAAATTGCCGATGTGAAATCAGTTTGTGATTTAACATGGCTACTGTACATTTGGGAAAATGAGAGACATATGCTGACACAGATTACATAATATACATAAAATAATCAGCATCCTGCCTTAACCCTAAAGGAATAAATTCAGATCCATGTGATATTTGTTCTCTCTTGTGCATAAACACTGATTACCCTTCAGTCTTGTGTCTATAACTTGACTTTGTTTTCTTGTTGCTGTTTATAATGGCTCTTTTATTTGTAGCTGACCCCAAGGCCATAACACAAGGCTGTAATATTTTGGCTTTTCTGTCACAGTTGCATCGTGTCATTTGTTGTACTAGGTGCCAGTAGAAAAAAAATTAAAATTTTTAGTAGCAGATCCACAAAAAATTCTAATTTTTTCCACAATGAATAACACACATGGTTTTCTTCCTGGCTTCCAGAGAATGGTTCTTATATCAAGCCAAATACTCAGACCAATAAAGCAGCCTGTCCTGCCCACAAGACTGCCCAGATCTTCAACATAGTTTCTCCACGGGCCACTGCAGGTTAGATTCTGCTGTCTGTTAACCTGCGGTCACACTCTTTAAATCAGCCAGCTGTCATGTTATGAGGATACTAGATCACATCTTTAAGCATGATATCCTTTTACTGACTTCCTTGATGTGTGTGGCATCAAACCAGTGACTACCAAGTATTGTTTATACACTCTAGTGGCTAATGGACAAAACGTTGATGAGAGGCTTAAAGCAGCACGAGAAAGAAGAGAAGAGCAAGAGAAGTTACTTGGTATGTGAGCTCATATGGTGGTATAATTTACACAGCGCAGTCAATGCACTGTCCTCAATTTCTAAAAAGGATGAACATAAATTTGTTTGTGCTGGTTCACTTTTCATCAGCATCTCGAGAGCTGAGCAGGTTGGAGCGGGAGCAGCGGGCCAGGCGCTACTATGAACAACAGCTGCAGGAGCGCAAGAAGAAACTCCTGGAGCAGCGGCTCAAAGAGCAGGCGAGGCGTGCCGCTGTGGAGGAGAAGCGCAAGCAGAGACTGCAGGAGGACAAAGTGAGTTCAGATGATGGAAGTCAGACTTTTATGTATTTCATATATTATTCATTCATCAAGCTCTGGATTGAGTAACCACACTGAAGTTTGTTTCCCCTGAATTAAGGAGCGTTATGAATCTGCAGTACGCAGGACAATCGAAAAGAGCCAAAAGGCCCAACAGAATCTCAGTCAAAACTCAAGAGGAAGGAAAGCTGCCAAGTATGGTGAGTAGAGATTCATTTCTTTTTCTCACTTCTTTTAACATCTTTCTCAGCTCCATACAACTAAACCATACTTAACAATGTCTGTTCTCTTTGTAACATACTTTATCTGAACAAATCAATTCTTGGCTTACCTTATCTTTTGCTGTTGCTTCACTTAAAACTTTATACTGATCAATACGCTAGCTCCACGTCGCTTACCACTGACACCATGGGAGAAGAACTTGGTCAGTCGCCTCGTTACCCCCACTTGCTCTTATCTGGCCAGGAGCAAGAGTGCTGGTTGCCAGTCAGGAGAAGAAGGTACTTCCCCCTCCCCATCTTTAATATTACGGCAGTAAAACATAATTACAGCTATATTCCTAAAACAGCTAATCTGTGCGGGTCTTTTTGTTACTAATGCTACTTATTTCCCCCTCTGTTGGTGCACTGCTCTTCACTTTCATCCTTTTCACTGTTCTCACGCATTCATGCATATCTTTCCTATTCCCAATAATTATGGCTAAAACACTGGCTCAGTTATCCATGTTTGTCGCCGTGCAGTTTCATTCCACTCCATGAATACCACCAACACCACCATCACCCCTCTCAAACCACAGCAGCACCCTGGTTTGATTCAAAAGAGGCCTTCTGCCTCGCCCAGCCCGAACACCAGAAGTGTCAATCTGGCACAGGTAAACCTAGCAGTTCCTTTTGGCTGCTAAATCACATATGATTTATTATTTTAAGGATAACCCAACTCTCTGTATTTTAAGTCTAATATCCTTTTTTATCCTTCATTTTTCCTTCAGTTCAAAACAGCAAAACAGCAAAGCACCAACCAGAAGAGGTCAAACAGTGGCTCCAATGTTGGATCACCTGCTGTCAAAACCAGTGTGAAACCGCCCACAGTTTCACAAAGCAGAACAGCTTCACCCTCTCCTCGGCGGTAGGTAAAAGTGTCTCTGCTAGCACATTCATTACATGATCTCTGAAATGTACCCTGTTTTTCTGGATCTTAAAGGACCCCCCGTCGGTCAGCCAGCAGACGTTCAATCCCGCTGCAGCTCGAGCTCCCGCCTGTCGCTGAGGAGGATGTTACTGTTTGTAACCCTGCCCTCACTCCTGGTAACTCCAGGCCTGCCAGGACATCAGCTGAAGGTCAAAAAGAGGAAACAAGGGAGGAAAATGCCCCAGAGACTCCTTGTTTCAACCTGCCTGACACAAAGAAAGAAGCTGTAACCAGACCAACAGAAGACGAAAGTAAGCTTCAGAGAAATGTTTGAAGTTAAAAGGCCTGAATTTAATGAGCTTCAGATGCATGTTGACGTTGATATTTTTCTCAAGGCACTTCCCTAATGCCTCCTGAAGTTGTGAGCAGGCCCTTGGCTGGGACCACAGACCCAGTGGAAGCTTCTCGCCTACTGGCTGAAAAGAGAAGAGAGGCCCGACTACAGCGTGAGAAAGAGGAGCAGGAGCGCTTGCAGAAAGAGGAGGAAGAAAGGTAAAAAGCACGTCCACCTACAAAACAGAAGCAATGTAGCGGCAGGGCACTGATACTGCTGCATCTTGCAATTTATGGTATGTCCAGGCGGAGTCGTGAAGAACTGGAGCACAGGAGGGCAGAGGAGCGAGCGCGACAGCAGGCCGAGGCTCAGCGTCTCATCGAAGAGAAGAAGAGACGGGAGGAGGAGGAGCAGAGACGAGCCGAGGAAGAGAGAGCTCAGGCCATGAGAGAAGCCGCCCTCCTGCAAAAACAGGTCACTGCAAAACATTTACTCTGCCAGCACTCAGCAAGGTCAAATTGCACATCTCTGTTCTAATGGAAGCTGTGCATCAGTTGTTTGTATTAGTTTGACCGATGCAGTCCCTCTGTGTTCAGGGCCGATTCTTACAGATTGCTCTGTGTCTGCTCTGTGTTTTTATGCAGAGAGAGGAAGAGCAAGCCAAAGAGCGGGAGAAAGCAGAGCAGCTGAAACGGGAGCGAGAAATCCTCGCACAGAAGGAAGAGGCTGAGCGTCAGGCCAGAAAAAAGGTGACAAGATAAAAACTTATTCATATTTGATCATCTATAAAAAAGGCTCACATAGTTAGCTCACCCTGATTGAGTACAGTAAGAGGCAGAGTAAATTAACTGGTAAATAAATAGATCTATCCAATTTATCTACTTAGAATTTCAGCCTTTAATTAAATAAAAAACCCTTTCTAATTGAATCTAATGTAATGTTGTTAACTGCTTCACTCTCTAACTAGCTATTGGTGGCAGAATTATTTTTGTTGCAAGGAGAGAACAGCAAAATAGAACGCTAACTGGGACAAATTCACATGAACCAGTACACAAGTGGAGATGTTCTTAGGATTTCTCAAAGATGGATTTTCAAAGACTGTAGTTTTGTATCAGTCGCATGGGATCCTCTAATCTTGCACAGTCTTGCTTCACTCTGAGGCTGATGTACAATTTGCGTTGAATAGCCTATTTATTGCATATTGACAGATAAATATATATATATATATATTTATATATATATATATATAATTTAATGTGAAAACATGTGGGATTTGTTTGTTCCATCTTCCAAACTATCACATGTATTATACACCAAAGCATTATCTTCTGCCACCAAAATCTATTTTTTTGTGGTGTTTTCATAAAGAGGCCTAATGTTCACAAAGATCTCTGTGACACAGTTAATGAAAGCTGTGTTTTTTTGTCCAGCGACTTGAGGAGATCATGCGGAGAACTAGAAGGACTGATTCTCCAGATACGGTGAGATGTACTGTTCAGTTCTTAAAAAAGCGCATTGCCCCGGGATTCTTATGACGCACGTACAGCATCAACTAATAACTAACCAGTTCCACTTTTCAAAGCCACACAGCCTGTCTTTGACTAAATCAGTTAATCCTTGTCAACACAGAAGTCTGCACCACTGAGAATCTTGACAAAGGAACCTCAACCAAAGGAAAACACAGAGCCTCTGCACAATGGCACTATCGAGGATGCCGTCAGGCTGGGGCTGAAGAATGAGGAGGACGTGGTGCCAGTTGTGGCCTTCAAAGAACGCAGGTCTCTCAGAACCCTCACGGGCCTGGAGGAAATTCAGACCCACCAACGGGCAGGTGAGACACAAGGTGGATGGAGGGTGAGAGTGAGGAATAAGCAGTGATAACCGTACAAATTATCAAAGCCATGTTTGTTCCTCATTAAGCTGTAAAGAGCTCGGAGAGTCTACAAACCACACAGTCAGCATCATTTAAAATGTGATCTCTGTAGACAGGCTGTCTCAAATCAGTCTGGACACTGATGTTTGAAAATCAGAGAGGCTGGTTAACAAGAACAGAACAACGTACTGATGAAAGGCCACTGGTGGATGAAAACATTTCTACCCTGATGACGCCTCTTTAAACTGCCATCAATGGCAGATTTCATTTGATATCATCTCCTTTTGTCTCCTTGTTGTGCTTCCTTTAGAGGTCATCTAAGCACCTGTAAAGTGGGAAAAGACATTGATGGAGAGCTGCGCTTTTCCTGTGAAAGATGGGAATTCCTCCAGTGCCACCAGTTTGCTGCCCTTCTTCAGCACCTTGAACGAGCATGTTAAATTCCAGGTCATCAGTATTTGGTCACTTCTCTGTGTGTATCCAGTGGCACATGCATTGGGCAAGCTAGATATTCATTTCCTCAGTACAGATTTCTGATGTAATAACTATCCAAAAAACACAAAAAAATAGATGTAGACAGCAGTGATGATGGCTTGCTGGTTAATGCTGTTTGTACCAGTTATGGAAAGCAATGCCTCTGTGAAATACTAGCCATATGCTCTTTGCTTATTCCTGATAGTTCTTGCTTTTGCTATCGAAGCACTTTTTTCCTTCCTCAGTTTTACCACTGTGGAACACGACTGGATTAACTTGCTGTTTGTGTGTAAAACCACTAGTGTTTACAGTGTTAGTGAAAGGTGATTTTTCTATATTAATTCCTACCTTACTCTTTGATTTTGTGAAGTATAGGAATCACATATTTCCAAGCTGCTAAGGAACTTAGATGTCCAAAGACTTTGCTTCAGTTTTGTGAGCACTCTTTTAGAAAAACAAAATGCAAAGCACTTACTTTACTGCCAGGTGCTTTGTTTCGTACTACGCAGTCACTTTACAAGGCAAAGTTGGACGTAGTGGTTAACTGAGTTTATTATGAGAAAATCATATAAAACAAATGTATCAGATTACAATTATTTGATCTTATAATTTAAGTATTACTGATATTTATCACTTGTTAACCCGTTGAAGTCTAAATATGCCATATTTGATTAAAGTTGATACTATGCTGCATGTCTGCTTTGTTTTTCAGTTGGCACATTGAGTAAAAAAAAAAAAAAAAACAACGATATAAAAATGCCCTCTGTCCATACGATGTATGGATGTAAACTCCTCACACAGACAAAGTCAAGGGTTAACAGAGGTGGGAGGAAGAGGCTGAATCATTTGCAGCAGCCTTCTGGTTTCCTCTGTCTGAGCACGGACCTTCCTGAGCTGGACCTCCAGCTCACTGTTTGCCAGCAGAGATGAAAAATCTCCATCTGCACAGGAAGACAACACAAAGTGGAGTAAGAGCTCCAAACATACAGAAGATGGCTATTTTAACTTGGCTTTGGGATGATCTGAACGAAACTAGCTCCATCAATAAGTGTAAAACAAATACAAACCTTTCTTGAGGTTGAATATGGTAACTATGCTGAGCTGCTGGAATTTTACATCTTTCATTTTAAGGAATACCAACAGATAGTCTAACATGGTTGTGTAATGGGGTCTCAGCAACCTGATGACTTTATCTACAAAAAAAGTGACATGACAACATACAAAGTTATTGTAGAATAATACTACAAATTTCTTTATCAATAGTTAGTACTTACCAGTCATTTCTAGTTTGCTAAGGATGGCAGCACAGTTATATGATAGAGGATTGTTTATTTGTCCAGACAGCTTCACCAGCCCTGAAATTTGCTCTGCAGTGATTGTTGCAGAGAGGTTAGGCCGAAGTGGATCTGATGCAGAGAGAAATTAGTCAGAGATCATAACAATTAAGTTGAAAGTAAAAGAGAAAAAACATCCCCCTGGGTCACCAACCCCAATTCATCAGATGACGTAAGCAAGATGTCACATGCAGCAAAGTGTTGTCCGACAGAGATGGAGACACAAATGCCCAGAGGAGGCCTGATAAACACAGACTTTCCATCACAGCCTAGGTAACAAAGATGGGATTCAACATGACTTTATGCATCCAAGGCAGACACTGTTTTCACTACAGACATGGGACATGAAATCATGAGTTGGGGCCTTGTGCGTACCTGCTGACCCATGGGAGAGCTACACAGGTTAGTGATAATCACACAGCTGTGTGTGATTATATCAGAGCTGGAACTGTGATGATGAAGCAGCTGACCGATTTCATCCAATAATCCTTCACTCACAAAGAATTCCTACAATCAAACCAGAGATATTTTTAACATTTGGAATTCAAAGGTCTAATATTATGAGACATTTTGACTGTAAAACAGGTCTCAGTGTTAGATTGATATTGTGAAAGTATTACATTTTACATGCATGGATAAAATACAACCTGTATTCAAAAACCATGGTTACAGAGGTAACTTTGTGATGTCACAACGCACCAAACCCCACCATCCAACCATGCAGGACTCAATTTCTCAAAGTGTTTACCTGAAATCTGTAATATATTTGATCAGCGAATCACAAAGGGAGGCTGTGAGCCTCTCTTTTGATTGGCTGATTGGCCTGTTGTTGTCGGAGCTGGGACAAATACTTCTGCTGATGATGGATAATACCAGAAAACTGCAAAATGTGTTAATAGAATAGTTTCCTTATACCTGTGATCACTGTCCTCCTTACATACATTGATGTGCTGAAATGTTAACTCTGGGCCAAAGGAAGGAGGAAAAACTGAATGATCAACCACTTAACAGGCCTAACATACCACAGGTAGTTACCAACTCCATCAGTATTATGATGCCCCTTTGTGGGAAATCCTACATTGTTTGGCGGGCGTGCAGACAGTGCAGACAGGAGTGATATGGCCGGTTCTGCCCACATAACAGTGGAGGTCTTCAGAAGCGCCTTCAGAGGCACCGCACAGTCCAGCTCCATCAGCTGCTCCTGAATCAAATCTGCACAGAAAATTAACAGTGTTCTACCTATATGTTGTCAATCTCCTCTGTGCTATTGTGTGTAGTTACCGTTCTTTGAGAGTGTTTGCAGGCATCTACACGCTTGAGTTGCATTCTACAATTGAAAAAAATAAAATAAAAAACTCAAGCAAACATTGTTTTCCTAAAAATACAGTTTTTCCCCAGTGAGGTTCAGATTTACCTTTCGCACTGAGGAAGACAAGAGGGTCAAAAGAGACTTCAACAAATAATGACATCCAATGGAAAGCAGCTTTGGGTGATGTTCCTGGACAGCAGCGATGTTGCACAGAGCAGTGCAGCTGCAAAACTGAACGTCTGAGTCGGAGGACTGCAGTAGAAGAACCAAGACGGGAATTGCTCCTGCTTGACACAAGATCCTTGTTGACCAATCTGGGAGAAAAAAAAAAGTAAGATTCGTGGCAAATAAAAAAAATACATGAACAATGACTGACTTTCCCACCTGACTGTGTGAGCTGTAACAAAGCCCAGGTTGCACTCTGCTGCACCTGTGGATCATAGGATTTGGCTAAAGCCAGCAGCGGTTTGATTCCATCCACCATGAGAATATCTCTGTTTGACTCTGTATGAAGAAGAAGAAAGGTGTCAAAACACAGGCTCAGATTATCTATTCAGTCCTCTGTTAAAAGCTCTGCTGTATGTACAGACCTGAGGATGCCAGTATGGTGACGCAGGCACAGGAGTGACACTGAGCAGTTGCGTCACCAGACTGGAATAACTCCAGTATTGGCACCAGCATCCCCAATTCAATCACCAACTCTTTGCACACTGAAATCAGATTTTACAGAGAGATATGATGACCATCTGGTCCAGATAAACAAAGAGATTTCAGATGGATAATGTGTTGATGTTACCAATTAAGACTGCAGTATATTAGCCCAGGCTCATGAATTAAACAACTGTATTTTAATACCTCGTTATGATTACCTCTTACCATTATCCTTTACTAATAAATTGACCAGGGCAAGAGAGGTAGTCTTTTGTACATCCAGGTCATTTGATGAAAGTAAAGCCATGAGCGGCTCCAAGAAGGAATCTGGTAAGCGAGAGCTCACTGTGACACACAGGAAAAAAACAGTCAGTTCTCCTCTGGTTAAAATAAACAATGATGATCCACAAAATGAACCTAATCTAAATTAGCTGCCAGTCTCACTAGCTAAAGGCAAATGTTGGAAATGAACATAATATATTTGGTAGTTGGTTAGAAATTCAAGCCCTACAGGTTCCCTTTGTTCTATTAATCTAAGAAAGTAAACACAGGAGTCAACTGTCTGCATGCAAGCAATGTAGTATGTACAGGTGTGATATTAATTATGCATTCACATAATGCAGGACATGTACCGAGCTCATGACAACATCGCATGATCTGACAAAGACAAAAACTGTGAATATTATAATCACATGAGCATAGTGTTGCACTGCAAACTTTATCTGCTCTGCAAACCGCTGCAAACCGTTGAAGACCGTTTGCATTACTGGTCACATCTGTTAGAGCTTATCTTGGCAGTAAGTGATATGAGAAACCTGAGCAGCAAACAATAGTGTCATTACATGTCCAAACGATCCACAAGTCATTTCCACCATGTAATTTGCCGCAGTAAACATAAAAATCTGTTTGTTTTCTTTACTCACAGCGATGACTGAGATGTAAATAATACAGGGCTGCAGTCATCTGTAGATCAGTGTTGTCTGAGGCTGCAAGTCTGCTCAGTGCTCGCAGATCTTCCTGACTGAGTCGGGTGTCATCATCTAAGGGGAGAAACAGATTATAAAAGGAGAAAATGTAAGAGCCGCTCAGTGTAACATCAGACACTTTTCTTCTTATATATACTGTATAAAATAACAGAATCATTTGTTTTCTTTTTAGTTTAAATTCAAATGGTAGGTCTATAATGTATCCTACACAAATACATTTTTCACAAACAGCTCCATCTATATAGACAATGCATGTCTCCAATGTACCTACCACCAAGTAAGTGCAAATGAGTCAACTGTTGAGTCGTCCTCCTCAGGAATCTGCCCTCAGGTGTATTCCTAAAGCAGGTGCACTGGGAAATCTCTATGAAAAACTCTCTTAATTTTCGTCCAAATTCTTTGCAGGCTTTTCTCAAGCGAGCAGTAAATTCTCTAAGAAGTCTGGAGCAGTTGCCGCAGAGAGCAGAAGCCATGATTGCATCCTGAACACAAAGCTTTGACACCTACCTGTCCGACGAAACACCTGCGCAGGGACACGCCCACTCTGCCGTCACGTGACCGTGGTTCATGATGGTTTACTTCCGTGCGTCAAAGCACGTGACGTTCATGATACTTTCCAAAGTCTCAAATCAAAATAAGTAAAACGTTATTATTTATCAAATTATATATATATATTTATTTATTTTTTTGCATTTTCCAACATATTAGGTTAATTATTGTGTTGTTAAATTATTAATTATTATTAATTATTATTATTAAGACCATTTACTTTTTGGGCCAGAATATGAATATTAGGATTGTAACCGCTGATCTTGGAGTCCGAACACCGAACAACGCCACCGTTGGTGTTTACAGCAGGAAAATGCAGTTTTACATCAGTATTAACCGTCTATAATATCATCTGTGGGTTATGTTCTTTAAATTAACTGCGATGTGAGTTTAATTTCTTTTTGGGTTCCATGGTAACGAACGTGAGGTTGTTTTGCCGTGTGGCTCTTACGTGATGACGACATTGACTTAAGTCTTCAACATCATTGGTGGGTTTGTTGTTTTTGTGGCTACGTCACGTTGACGCTCCGCCCTCACGTGGCCCCTGGCTGTGGTTGACTTGGAAACCGTCGCAGCGTCCGTCGGCGAAGTTGGATGATAACACAGTCAGTGCTGGGTATGTCCACGGAGTTTACCCCCAACTGAGCCCGTGTTAGCTGTGTTGACTTTGCTTTTATTTAGAATAAGAGCGGTTTTTTTTAATCTAAATCTCGCTGAACAAAACAAGTCAAGTTAACAACGCCACTCAGCTAATGTTAGCACTTAGCAAGCTAGCTAAAGTAGCTAACATTCTAGCCAGCGGTTGCGTTTGCTGATATTTCTGTGTAAACATGAGCTGAAATCTGTTCATTCAAACAACGAAAAACAAAAGAGATGCGGAGCTGGTTTATTCCATTGCTTTCATCCTATTTAAAACATCCATGAAACAGTTAAACCAGCCGGACGAAGCTAATAATGTGGAAGCGATACAAACTGTTATAGGATCATCCAGCAGAGATTTTGTTCTGCAACGTCTGCGTTTTTATTTTTAGGATGGAAACTTCCTCCCTAGACTCCTTCTTTTTGCACTCGGAATGAAAGACATCACGGTGTCTGAGGATGCCAGCAGGTGAGTTTAATCTGAACACGTAGCAATCTCAACATAACCAGCCCAGACATGCTTTCCTTATTACCTTTTTTGTAGGTGAAAGAGAAGACCGGGCAAAGACCCGGGAACGATTCAATGAAGTGTTCAAGAAATATACTGAAACAGAGAAGAAAAAACTGAAGAAGAAAAACACTGAAACTCAAGAAACTATCGTGGTATGGATTCATATATTTGTTGTTTTGCATTCAATGGTGGGAAATATTACATCCAATTTTGATCGATTGAAGCTAACATACAGTAATGCAAAATGTTTCAAATCAATTTCAGTATCGTCTTGGTAGATTCAGTCCATTTTGTGATTATCTGTGATTTCCCTACTTCCAGCTTCAGAATCTAAAAAAGAATTTGAATCTTGAGAAGGACACAGAGGATGATGAGACTATCCTCCAGAACACTTATCGCCCTGAACAGGGCAGCCCTCGCTACACTAAGAACAAAAGGAGAGAGAGGGAAATAGCTGATAAGGTTAATATCAACAACAGTAAAAACCAAGAGGAGATTCAAACATCAAAAGTGAAGAGGAAGAGTAAGCGGGACCTTCCATCCCTTCCTCTACCTGAGGACACCACAAGTGACATCCAGAAGGATACAGATGCTGCCAAGTCTGAGGTTGATTTTGAGTCAGATGATGTAGGTGGCGCAAAGGAACGGGTGCGAAAAATTAAGAAAGGGAAAAGCAAAGGAGAGGAGAGCCAGGCAGAGGATGCTGATGACAAGCTTCTGCATGAATACCAGCGACAGATTGCACAGGAAGAAGATAGGACTCCAAAGAAGACGCAAATTAAGACAGATGAAGAAAGTACTGTCTCCCAAAATGTCACATTAAATAATGATGTTGGAAAGAAGAAAAAGAAGAAGTTAAAATCTGTAGTTACAGAAGCGGATTATGGGTGTGTATACTTTTTTTTTGTTCTTTTACTTGTAGCTAAAAGGCTGCATAGTACAGTTTTATTAGAGACTGAAATATTATGGCCTACTTTTTGTTCCACTAGGGATCAAGATGAAGGTACAGGTCAGGATGCTGATGTGGAAAATGAAACAGAATCCAAGGGAAAGAAGAAAAAGAAGAAGAAAAAGCATAGTAAGCGGATGTCAATTGTCAGAAAATAAAATTTACAGTGTGAGTGCATGATGCTAAAGAATTTGATGTTATTTTATTTTCCCATTTGCAGTTGTCAAAGAACAGAGTGAAACTGAAGCAGAAGTGGCCATGAAACCAACATTTGATGATAGCCTTGTACTGGGAGTGTACGTTCACAGAACAGATCGCCTCAAAACAGGCCTGCTGATCTCACACCCAATGGTGAAGATCCATGTTGTTGATGAAATCACTGGACAGTATGTGAAGAAAGAAGACTGGTAAGAATGGACCCTGTCAGAAGCGATTTACATGCATTTAAATATTTTGAAATAATTTTTTTGTGATTCCAACTGCTTCTTTTAAACATAAGTCATTGTATGGGAATGTTCTCATAATTAGAAACATTGGTGTGAAAGGCACTGGACAATCTTCAGTTTTGTTTTGTTTTTTTTCTTTGCAATGCATCCATTTGTCTTTCTCATATTTTTGACAGCCATCGGCCTGTGTCCTCATTTTATGAGCAAGAGAAAGTCGACCACATTCTCCCCATCATGACTCAACCATATGACTTCAAGAAAAACAAATCAATCATCCCAGAGTGGCAGGAACAAATCATCTTCAATGAACGTTTTGGTTACTTTGTTGAACAAAATGATGAAAGCCCCAGAGTTATACTTTTCTTTGAAGTAAGACACATTTAATTTTTGAAATATTTGGCTAATACCAGTGTAGCTGACAGTAAATGTTACTGATTCAAATGTTTGAATGTCCAGATCCTGGACTTCATGACCATGGAGGAAGCAAGAGCCAATGCTGATGCAGACAAGCATGAACGAGGATTCAGAAAGATTGCATGGGCATTCCTCAAGGTATTCTATTTGGCTTTTAGAGATCATATTGGTTTGGTTTTAATTGCCAATATTGTAACCTTTTTTTGTATGTCTCCCCAGCTTGTTGGCACAAATGGTGTGCTTAACATTGACAGTAAACTTCGTCTCCAGCTCTTTATTCCCCCACTTCGGTCAAAGAGACAACCTAAAACGATCGAGGTTGTGGAGTGGTGGAGGAAGTATCCACGAAGCAAATATGCATCCACACTTTATGTTACAGTGAAAGGCATTAAACTCCCCGAGCATGTAAGTTAGCGTTTTTTTTTTTCTTTAACAACTTTTGATTATTCCTTTGTCTATTGAAATAAATATCTAGATACATAATAACGTTGATAGAGCCCCTGGTGAATCCACGAAGATGTTGTAGCTGAGATGGATTTTTGCAGGTGGACCCTTGTATCCGCTCCATGATGGCACTGCAGGAGGAGAGAGGCAGCACATCCTACAGTGAACTGCAGAACGAGGTCACCAAGAGAAGCCTGTCACAGCCTCTAGACAGCAAGCCACCAGTGTTCAGATGGAGCAGGCTGCCTGGTCAGGTCAGTGTCACAGCTGAATTGTCTCAAAATAGACTTCCTTTACTGATGCATGATATGAATTGCTACAGTTAACCATAGTAATGATTTGGTAATTTTCTGAGTATTATAAACCATTCTGCAGTATTTCAAGTTATTGTTGGAGACTGGTTTAATCTGTATTAATTCTGTAAATTAGCAGCCTGGATAGTATAGATGAACTCTTTGCATACTAGTCAGATAACCTCAGCTTTTTATTGTACTTCCCTTTGTCAAACTCCGTGTACTATATCTGGTGCTAGTAGACTGAAATAACCCCAGACATATTTGCATATCCTGTCCCACTTAGGTCTAATCTGGACTCTGCTCAAACACGGTTGACTGCACAAGGCTTACTGGGGTTTTTCTGTTACAGGTCTGTCGGATTCCTAACAAGCCCATGCTGGCGTTCCGTGGTGGTCAGATGGGCTGTTTCACAGTGCTCTTCTCTCATGCTGGGACAATACTGGCTGCCGCATGTGCTGACAGAGATGCTTTCCCAGTTGTAGGTAAGGCAACTCTGTCTGTGTCAAACAGCCCCCCCAATCCCCTTCTGATGCTCCTCCTGACTCTTCAGCATGAATTGCCTGTTAATTAACTCGTTTGCATACAGTCATTATAAACAGCGGCAGGGATTGCCTGGAGAATGAGTGACTTCAAAGCATACATTAATATACTGTGAACTGAAAAACTAACATGCTTCTACTGTTTCAGTGTATGAGATTCCTTCTGGCAAGGTTTTGGCTGCCTTCAGTGGTCATCTTAAAATAGTCTATGACCTCTGCTGGTCCCGAGATGACCGGACACTTTTGTCTGCCTCCTCCGATGGAACTGTCAGGTACATTTTTTGATCAATTGAAATAATAAACAGCATGAATGAAGAGGGCATTAAATAGTGTCATCTCCTGTACAACCTTTAGGGGGAGCACTTGCCCTACTCATGTGTAATGGACGGCACTCTGATATACAGTAACAGTGACACAGCATGTTTTGTGCTGTTGTCTCAGATTCAAAACTTTTGGTTAAATGTCAAATTTTTTGTTTGAATAACATTTCCAGTAAACAATTATTTTTCAACCTCCTCCTTTTCTTCAGAGAGTGGAATGTGGAGAGGCTTCAGGGAACGGCTCAGAAGGTGCTGCCTCATCCATCCTTTGTCTACTGTGCCCAGTACCACCCCACAGCCCAGAACCTGGTGCTGACTGGGGGCTTTGACAGTCTAGTGCGTGTTTGGAGGCTTGATGCTGATGATGTGAATGGCCAGCTGCTGCAGGAGTTTGAGGGTCACAACACTTTCATCAACACAATTTGTTTTGACTCTGAAGGTATAGAGTTCATGTTGCTAACTGTATGTGTTAGCCCTTTTTGGCCTTCACCCTCTCACCTTGTAAAATATTTGAGTGTCCTCGTTCAAATGTCAGTCATTGTTCTCTTTTTGGTAAATGATGCCTAAACTCCTCTGATAACAGTATGGAAACATTATTATAGATATGATCTATTACATGTGAGACATACAATGTAAACATAGTATATCTGATTGTGTTATACATTGTGTTACAGATAACTGGTATCATTCAAACCTTTATGTCTTGTTTTGTTGTAATTAGGGAGGAGGATGTTCTCTGCAGACAATGCAGGCCTCATCATTGTGTGGAAAACGTCAGTCAGTGACAGCAGGCAGCAACAGTCATGTCATCGCTGGTGCATAGAGAAGGTGATTTTTGATAAGATGATATAGTACATCTTCACTACATATTTAAATATTTACAGCACAGATACCCCAAAACCTGTGCTGCGTTTTGTCTCTTGGCAGAAAATTGATGAGAGCGATCTCCGTGGTATTCCTATCAACATGCTGCAGCTCCATCCAAACGGGCGATGCCTGCTCATCCACGCAAAAGACAGTATCCTGAGGATGATGGACTTGAGAATGTAAGTTTCAGTAAATAACTGATAAAGCAAAGGAAATGTTATAACAACTTGAAATATATATATATATATAAACCATTAGCTGGCATGTGAATTGACCATATACCACCTGTTTACAGTTTAAATATAGATATAAATATCTATTTTCTTTATTTAACTTAATAAATGCCTTCTTTCAGTTTGGCTGTAAAGAAGTACACAGGAGCCACAAACTACAGGGAGAGGATTTATAGCACATTTACACCATGTGGGAACTTCATCTTCTCTGGTAGTGAGGATGGGATGGCGTATGTCTGGAATACAGACACAGGTGAGGGTCATGTTTGTTTTTCCCTTCTCATACATAAACTCTTTGGTAATATTCTAAATTCTAATATTTTGTCTTCCCAGGTGACCAAGTTGCGGTTTACTCTGAGCTTTGTTACCCCGCTGCTCTCCACGGTGTGTCATTCCACCCTCATGAGAACATGGTGGCTTTCTGTGCCTTCAGTCAGAGTCAGCCTGTCCATGTGTACCTGTACGACCGCAAGGGTTTGTGAAAACACCTGACGAAACATTTTTTTCTTCAGACCTGAATATCTTAAAGGAACTCATTGAAATACAGAAGACTGAGGTTCATTTATATTTCATTGTTCCATACAGTGTCCCAGCTGGAGGTGCACAGTTTAAAAGCAGCAAGCAGATCTGGTTCCATTGACACCAAAACCATTATAAACACACCTGATCCCCCAGTCTTACGGGACAGATCAGCTGCTGAAGCCATGGACCACTTTTCCCAAACAACGAGACTTGCAATGAAAATGCAGTGTGTGAAGGCACAACTGGATTCAGTACTTGTAAAGACTCATCCTCTCTTATTCTCATTTAAAATGAAGTATTTACATTTTTATTAGAGTTTGGAAGAAGAATATTCACAAAAACTTTCAAAATATTTCCAGGAGCCACATCAAGGGTCCTCAACTCCTCGATACATTTATGAACCAGGTGCCACATATTATAACATTGCACTGTACATGAGGATTAGTCTGAGTTCATACTATAGTAATGGCCCTTGTTTGTGCTTTGCAGACCTAACGGGGATGACACACACAGGAAGGAGCTTGGCATCAGATATTGGTGCTGTGAGTATCTTGTTCATTAACAAACCTTCTTTTACTTGGCCTTTATTTCTGTCATAGACAGTGAAGCAACCCAAAACACCAGAAAAAGAACCCCCCCCCCCAAAAAAAAAAAAGACCTCACCTTCTTATAACTGAGCTGGAGAATTGCATCAAGATGCCTAATTGTGCTATTGGGAAGTAATAGCTGTTTCAAAATGAAATAAATTAATAAACATGAAACTGAAGTCCTGCTCTTCTCTCTTCAGATGGGATTAAATACCTCGTTGCTACCACCATCTCTCCTGTCGCCGCACTCCAAGCTGCAGCTCTCTGGCGGCCTGGCGCAGCAGCTTATCCCTCAGGCAGCTCTGAGCACCCAAAGTCGTCAGTGGCTTGTTGAATTAATCTCACAGTGTTTTCTATAACCGAAGAAGGTCTTTACTGCAGATCTCTGACCAATGAGGTCAAATATTTTCAAAGATTATAGCTGATTGTAGCATGGGGTGGTGGAGACCAAACACTCCCAGCATTGTGGTTTAAAGTTGCCCCTCGTAAGCATGTACACCATACACAGAGAAAGAGATGGACCTCTTGTAATGTTGACCTGTATCCGTAAGTGACTGCCGTACACACAGGTCGGTAGATTGTGTTAAAATATTTATGCATTGTCTTTGTCGTTGTAACTACAGAGAGGTTCAGTCCAGTTGGTCAGCGTCTAAAAGGAGCTTCAGCTTTCAGGCTGCAGGCGGTAAGGTCCTCGTTTAGTACTAGTTTTGTTAGTCTTTTTTTTTTTTTTCTTTTCTTTTTCTTTGAAGATTACTGCTCTGATAGTAGTTTCTATCAGATTTAAATAGGGGCCTTTTGTCTCCATCAGACCCTTCCTGACCACATTTCCTCAGGTGTGCACGTGGACACAGAGTCTCACACTGTTCAGCAAATAGTAAGTATCATTACAAATGTAAATATTCTCTGTAGCCATGAGCTCAGTTCTCCTTTCAGTGCCTCCACGTCGTGTTCCTCTTCTAGGTGGTCTCACTCTACGACTACAGAGCTAATCGGTCTGACGAACTGACCTTAAGCCGCGGTGACGTCATCCAAGTGCTGTACAAAGACAATGAGAACTGGTGGTTTGGGCGACTGGTCAACGGACAGCAGGGATATTTTCTTGCTTCTTATGTAGCAGACCAGAGTGAGTGGAGTCTACGTTCTTATGGTGGATAGATGCCTTTTGAATATTGTATGTAAAACACCTACAGCTGAGGTTCTGGTATTGTTTCAGGGGATCACAGCGAAGAGGTTACTCAGCCCGTAGAGGCACATGCAGCCATATCTGAGGAGGCTGTGGAGAGGTCAACACCAACAAGGGTATGTGTTCACACTGATAGTGATGTCTGTCTTGGGTTTTTTCTCCTCCAACACATGACAATGTGAAACTGGTTGTGGCTCTAAATAAGGGAAGGTGGGGAGATATTTATTCCTCTGTCGGTCACGTCATCTTACTCATGCTTCTGCAAAGCACCACTTTACATCAATCTGTCTTTTGGCCGCCGAAGACGAGCTACAGGCCTGAGAGCTCGAGTTACTGTTTAATCGCAACCCAGCATCTGCAAAGAGTCTCTGAAGGCCTCTCTGTGGTTTTATACTTCCTCCTCCTGGCTTCATTTTTTATTTTTCTTCCTTACTTTAAGGTCTCAGCTGTAATCAGTTCTTCTGGGGAACTTAGGTTTCTTTCTGAGCCCACCCTGTCTGATACTGATCCTGAGTCGAATAATGACAGGTAAGTAGTTTACCTTACGGGAACTGAACACTGCATGCGGCCAAACACAACACTATTGATCACCTTCCTGGTTTGTTTACAGAGTTCGAAGGAAAAAGAAGGTGAAGAAGCCGGGGGTCCCTGCACTCTCCTCTCAGGCCACATTGTCAGATGCAGATGCTTCGGGGTCAACAAGCAGCAGGAGGAGAGGCAGATCGACACAGAGACCCCTCCCAAAGAGACCCACAGGCCAGACGAACAGTGCCTTTGAGCCTGATACTTAAACTCAGACACCATTGTTTTCAATGTTTATCTTTATTCTTTTTCATAGAAAAGACATTTTTGTAATCAAAAGTGACAATGCAGTGTTAAAATGTGCATTTTTCTTACTACTTACAGTCAGCATGTTTATATTCTCATACAGACACGTCAGTGAAATGCTGCATTACTTTGTAAAATTGTACTATTAAGAGAGGTTTTGTATGTTTCAAATTTTTTATTTATCTATGTGAAGTAATTCACTATCTTGTCAAAAGTATGTAATAATGTTGATAATTGAATTTTTTACTGACAATTTGAGAAATGACTTTAATATTGTATTACCCTTTTTTAGCGATTAAGTGGAGGTTTTACATCATGCTGTTTCCCCAAAACTATAAAGCCAAACTATTAATTTCTCATTCTTTTCTCTACATATGACATTTACAAAGTCACATTAATTTCATTTCACTTCATCATTGTGAAAAGCAATATATACACATATGTTTGGTATTCTATGTTTATTCAATTAAATTAAGATCTCGGCCTGTGTTGGGTCAACCTGAAATCCGATCATGGGATGTAGGAAACTAAGATCATTAACAGAACAGAGCTTCAGAACAAAAGGCTCATTTAGTTTGTGAACTGTGCTTCAAAAGTGTGATTTCCACTTTATTATGTTACATTCCCCCAAAGCACATTTCAAAGATCGTATCAAATACGAAATGATAATCTGAAAATGTGCCAGTGTTCCAGTGTACCGACTCAAAGTCAGCAGTGTACTGTTACTGCCTCGTTTCAAGGCTGTCAGGCAGTACCCATTACTAATACACTCACGAAACACAATTAGCACATTAAAATAGACAACATGACCCATGACCTCATATAAATCATTACAATCCCTCAGCACAAGGCTTTCTAAATCATGAGTTATCAAGGAATTAATGATAATAAAAGCAACGATTTGATTAAGATGAAGGCAGCTGCCTTCTGTAAGACCTTGTTTTGGTTAGTATGCAGTCCTTTCTCATGCTTCTGAGGTTTTCATTCATTCAGCAGAGGAGTGTTTTCATCTGTTTGTCTCCTTCTCTCGTCTCGCACACTTTAAGAATCATAAAAGCAACAGTTCAGTTCAACATTCAGCGCCCGTCCTGGAAACTGCACAGACTATCTTTCAACATTCTTCAGCATACTCTGCATTATTAATAAGTATAATGTCGTGTAATTTAAGATTAATAGTTACCTTTGTTGTGGTTGATGACAGATATAATACAAAGCAAGCAGGAAGGCCTGAGGACAGAGGGGTCGTTCAGAGTCAGGTGATTATCTGCTGAGAAACTATCAAACAGTTCTTTCTCTATCAATCTTCCTCAAGTCTTAAAGCTCTGAACATCCCCACACTTGGAAACACATTTATTCATCCTCATTAAGGATTACATGCAACTCAAGCAATGCATTTCACAGTATTATGCCAACTGTCCCGCAGCCCTGAAAATAAAGCCACGAAACCGCAATCACTGATATACGACCGGGAAACTTTGTTCTTGGTGACTTGGTGAAATTACAGGAAGTGAAAACGCACATTGTTTTTCTCAGAATTTGTTACTTCCTTTTCCAACATGGACCGACGTGCAGAAGAACAATTACTTACAGCCAAACATGCCAGGCCTCCTTGGACTGCAGCTGCCCACTCAAAATTCAGATGTTGGGTGATAAGACCACCCACTGTTGGGCCATAAAACATCCTAAAAATAAAAAATAAAGATGAAAATAATAACATTTAAAATCAAAAGGTACTCTATTAAATTAGGGATTAGTAACCATGACTTGTTTCGTATCTACTCCATTATCAGCTGAGCTCTTTTAGATGCAGTTTATCCAAAAGTTTGCTTTTGGATATCAGTAAAGTCTCACCCTGAGGACCAAACTGCACCGAACAGCCCTGACACCATTCCAAGAGTGCTTAGTCCTTCTTCATATCCTTGGTCACTGTAATGAAGTGAGGATAACATTTTAAGGAGCACGCTTTGCCTTGTAGAAAAAAAAAAAAAAAAAAAAGGAGGCCATGAATGCGGGATACTCACTATGCACATGTGATGATCTCAGGGAACGTGGGGATGGCTGTCATGCTCAGAGAAAACCCAATCACACCGAGCATGAAGACCAGCAACCACAGCTGACTACAGACAAACAGAAGCAGAAAAAAAATCTAATAACTAACGCAGCAGAGGTGTTGATCCCTGTAGGGAAATTGTTTCGTTCCACCCCGTTAAAAAAAAGAAGCAGCGCAGAGGTATCTAACATGAAAAGGTAAACTATATAAAGTGTAATGTGGAATAAACAGGATTTTTAAAAGAGATGTGCAGTAACTGTCTAACTGGTTAGTAACAGATTTTCTTGTTTTGGCAGCTCAGCTCACAGCTCAACAGTAACACATCCTCCCTCATCCTGATGAACCTGAACTGGGGAGTCAGAGCGTTGATGACTTTCAACCTCTATCACATACTGACCTGCGGATGTGCAGGAAAGGAACGGGACCGAGCAGGCAGAACCCGACAGCTGTGGTAAGAGCTCCTGTCACCAAGAACCATTTCCTCGTGACCTGGCGAAAGCCAAAAAACCCACAGGATGTTAGACAAGCGTACGACAATAAAACATTTGTCCATATCTAATCGTGTTGAGTTCACACTCACAGGATATTTGTCGGTGATATAGCCGATCAGCGGTGAGGAGAGACAGTACGGTAACGACAGGCCGACCATGATGAGTCCCACGGAGCTAGGTAAGACATCAAACTGCAGGCGCAGGAGGCGAAAACACTCATTCACACGATGCACAAAACAGTTTGTGCCTAAAGCAAGGCTTTACAAAACGGTCGGAAATTACCGTCTCGATAGCAAACAGGGACAAGGTGGCGTCCAGGAAGCCCAGACCTGCGCTGAGAGTGAATATCGTATAGCAGATGAGGACTACTTTCACATTGGTGAGAAGGCGGAAGAATGAGTCCTTGGAGGGGTCTGCCACTGTGTGGAGAGGAGCACGATAAACAGCTATAATCAGAGAAAAAAAGATCCTAGAAAATGTGCAAACAATGTCCAGAAATCGCTTAAGGGCTACCTATAGTTGGCAAGATGCAAATGTTGACGGGAATCATAATCAAGAGCAAACATCCGAGAAGCATAAAAGGGACTTCATATCCAAATGACTGATAAAACCAAGCTCCCACTGGTGGCCCCATAATAAGACCAAGTCCTGTGAAAATCTCTAAACTGCCCTAAAGAGAGAAGAATGAGGTACGTTTAAATAAGGATTCACATGAGTAACACACAACACAGACACAGCTGTTCATGGGACCTTTAATCCCCACGACACCCGAGGAAACGGCACATACACATACACTCCAATAATGCTTTTTTTGTTTGCTCATGATGCTAACGTCAAAACAACATGCCAGGAAGACAACAGGATGTCTGCACTCACCAGGACAGTCGCCACATTGTTTGGGAATGTTTTTGCTACGATGGCAAAAGAGGAGGTCATTGCAGCAGCAAAGCCCACAGCGTCCAAGGACCTCACGAGAAAGCACAGCGTGATGAAGGCCGGGCCCCCAGGAACACGGTCAAGCAGTCTGCGACACAAAGACACTGTTCGTTCAGAGTTTTGTTTTTTGGTCTTTGGACCAGGTCGAATCACAAATCCTTACTTATCCCCATTAAACACAGCTGCACTTTTAAACGACCCCAGACTGTCTGTGGCACTTCGCTCCTGATGAGGACAAATATCTATAGGAAAATGGGTTGGAAATCTATTATTTTATTTTTCAAAGTGTATCTAAGTCTTTGCAGTGAATTGCGTACAGTTGAGACGATTTTCATCTGCTCACAAAGATTCTGTGCTCTTTAGGGGCGATGCTGTTAAACATTTGGAAACATTTGATAAGTGGTGAAAATGTATAATTTTCTATATAATTTAAGTGTAATATGGTTAGAGCTGTTAGTTACAGTAGACAAGTGGCCTCGATCACCTCGATCGAATTTATTTTCCTTGTTCATAACATCAGCAAAAATAGAGGAAACTGCTAAAAATAGCAAATGAATGCACAAAGTCCTGAGACCATTTGCATACTTACCCAAACAGAATGGTGCAGCATGACGACACAAACAGTCCTGTAACCAGCATGAACTTCGCACCAATTTGGACAATCTGATACGGCGACAGATGATGAAAGCCAGTTATTCTCATGCAGCACATCCCCATAACATGATCTATTAAGAAATAATGGCAATACTCACATATCTTCCCATTATCAGAGAGCCAATCAAATTGCAGAGAGCATAGCAGCCGAATATGAGCCCGACCACAGTCTGACTGGCTCCTTTCTTCACTGCCTGCACAGCAACATTTAGTCAGAGTCTTACTGATCAGCTCACAAGAGCCCTTGAACATCAATTCTACAATCTCTCATCTTGCAGGTTGTGAAGATAAATGTGACCCAGACAATGAGCCAACTAAGAGGAAAAAAAGATGCTGAAAACGGTTCATCAGCGGTACGTCATGTCATGTGACTTTAAATCAGTCTTTACCTGTGACCTCAGTGCTTCACCTCTGACCTTCTCCCCAGTTAGTAGGACCGTTATTCACCAGCCTTCAGGGAAACTCTCTAATGTCTACACATGATTACTCACTTATCCCACTGAGGGGAAACTACAGGGAGTTAGGCAACACTGTTTGATTCTTAATATCTGCGCTTCAAACAATGGGCTCATCACACCAGTCTGAGACAACCATCTTGTTTTTATTTCACAACCCCGATCATGCCAATCAGTTGATGTGGCTCATATTTCCCCGGCAGTCACTCAAAATATCCACTAAACAAGCCCATTCACAAATATTAGCTACGGCTTTATTCTACTTTAAGTCAGCATTCAGTCAACATTGGCAACAATGTGCAGCATATCTTAGCACAGATTTTTCTTTTGCCTTGTTTTTTCCAGCCTCTTTGGTATATTTTGATGAAATCTGTTTGTAAATTTGTCTATAACAACAAAAAGAGGCAGCTAAATGCTCATGCCACATAATAAATGGCTGCAATAATTTTGTCAACAGCCTCAATTGAACCTAGTACTCTATTTGATATGAGAAAATGAAACACAACCAATGACTCACAACAGCCAGCGAGGATGTAAATAAAGAGACATATGAGCTAATTTTTTTGCCAACAAAGTTTCAGAATAGGAGATCCACAAAAGGCTGCTGACGTCTGACGATCAGGGACCTTTGACCTCAGCCAGTTTTACTTCGTGCCTAAAGCACCATCTAGCTGAATATTTGAGTGAATCTCTATATATTATATATTCGATGGACAAGTTGTCTTTGCCTTACCTCAGTGGGGAAAAAGGGGCCTAATATTGAGTAGCAGATCATTGAGCTGAAGTTGACAGAGGCCATTGATATTAATGTGAGCATCTGCCGTCTTGTCATTCTGGGGGGGGCATCTGTTGATTCAGCAGGAGTGCTGCCATCTGATGTGAATTCAAAGAAAGCAACAACACACGAACAGAAATTAATAAAAGAATGTCACATAAAAAAAGTGGCAGTGGTAGAAGAAAAAGAAAACTAGGTCAAACTCATTCATAACTCAGTGTAATCGGTACCGACCTGTCTGCTGGAGGTCAGACTGCGGATCCATTCTCCTCACAAAGTTACAGATTCAGACATAACGACAGCAAGCAGCCGGAAAACCGAGTGGCTGTTTCCCAGCTGACAGCCGCTCACGTTGTGTATTTCCTCAACAATGAACATTTACTGTCACCTTCCTTCGCTGCCTTCAAAATAAAAGACCAACTTCCGGCGGATGTATGAACAACGAAACTCTCAACAGTCGTGCTCATCACTTATAAAATCACAAATTAGCAAAAACCAAAACAGCTCTTTTTTTAATTACAACAGATGCATGTGAATCAATACATAGAATCTAACATTTATGCATTTCCTTATTGTACAGAAATCAACTTATCTGTACTATATTTATTTACACAATGGAACTGATATATATATAAATAAAAGCATGTGATTATATATACATATATATATACACACACACGATTACCAGATAAATTGTGTATTATGTTCAGGTTGAACTTTGCTGATAAAATCAGGTTCGGCTTCCCTCTGATGACTTTACCATTTCACCAACCTTTGCCCTGAGTTCAGGCTGAAGGCCCGCCCTTTAGGGAGGAGGCCCAGGCTGACTGAAGGAGGAAGCCTGTGGTGGGGCATCAGGGATCACTGACATTGTGTTAGAAAGTAAAAGAGACAAACGGGAAATGAAACATAACAAAAACATTTGGAACAATAGAGTTTATTGGATTTTGTCCAGCCTACAGGTCCCTGTAAACCTAGGGTCATATCATATTTGTTTTCCTTCATGAAATAAGAGAGAGAGAGAAAAAAAAAAAAAAAACGGAAAAAAAAAAACAGGCAATCGACTAATTTTAGGCAGTATTGCTGATGACTGGCACACACTTTCGCTGAAGTCTCTGAAGCTGCGTTGGATGACAAGCTCTGAAACGAAAACTCTGCACGCTAAAGCTTCTGTTGCCTCTGTCAAAATATCTTCTTTAAAATACCCTTCTGATAACGTGAGAAATGTCCTGAATTTTCAGCATTTGTTTCTTTATACATTAGCACCAAATCTAAATGAATTTCACTCCTACTACTAACAGTTAATTTTATGAACATGTTGTACTTAATACCTTTGCAAGTTTATTGTTCTCATCCTTTTTTCTACAAGCATAACATCAAAATATTCTTGGTACCATGTTAAAGAAAAAGTGATGTACAAAATTACTGAAAGTAGCAACATATAAGCACATTTTTCTAAGCATATAATGTTGTTAGGTCATTTCATAAATACACAGTGCAAGCAGCATTATATTTTCTTTTGCAAGTACAACATCAGTTCTACGTAGGTAGCATTACTGCACACAAGCTCTATCTATCTAAAGCAGCACTTATTTCCAACGAGGCAAACTACTGTACTTCACATTCAAATGCAGTTTTTGAGTAGCCAACGGTAACAACACAGAGCCAGCCGACTGAGACGTGACTCGAGGATCTCAATCTTCACTGTACGCAGGTTTTACTGTTTGGGAATGAGAGCATCACAAGATCACTTTGCACTATTTGCCCCACTGACAGACTTCCAGCCAAAGACATTTGGCACATATAAACTCACTTTAGACCATTACTGACACTTTCAGCCATTATGAAGGGAGAAGAAACTAATCAACACACCATCAGACCGTATGACTAATGATTTGCAGTATGGTGGCCAAAGGAATATGATTTATTATATTCATTGCACCACTTCATAGAACTAACATGGATAGAATACACAAACTATGGTTCATTTTACTCAGCTCTTCTTGTTGCACTTACAAAATTAATATAATCTATCAATATTTTCTTCTAATGCATGTTCAATAAAAAAAAAAAAATATGCAGAATAGCAATACAAAAAATATACTGAAATAATAAGTTGCATAAAATGCATTTACTTATTTATGCAATTAGTGATTTAAAATAGTACGGCGTTTGTATCACACATGGTATGGCTTAGTGACATTTTATCTGCAATTTTGAATGTTGCTGTACCTCAAGATAATTGCTGTGTCTATTTTTTGTAAATGCCATCAATGTATATTATGTAGTGAGCCATTTGTTATACATCATGATTAATCAGTCACGGTTTAAAGAGTCGAGATGTCTTTGGCACCACAGATGGCCTAAACCTCCAAACTGCTTTTAAATTAAATTAATTTCAATATATACTCTACCTTTTTTTTTTTTTTTTTCAGCCAATGAATTAATGACTGGCAAAATACTTTTTATTCTAATAAATAACATTTAAATAATGAATAAACTCTTAAATACATTCAATATATGAACGAGAAATTACATATCAACTGGTATAGTTTTTCTCAACATGGACCTTGACTGACTTTGGCCTCAACAGGCTGCTGTAAATTATCTGCATGTCCAAACATCCTCTCAACCAGAGCCGCCAGTGCGACGACATATTTTCCATCCACGCACAGCCACAGAGAGGGGCGGACAACAGTACCACCGTGGCTGCTTTTCAGCTAGTCTAAAACAAGGTTTTCACTTCAGCCTCTGAGTCACATTGGCCAAGGCAACAGCAAATGCCTGCACTGCTGAGAAGGGATACTGGAAATCCAAGATGTAAGCATTCCCATCTATTCGCCCGAACTGCATCACCTGCACAGAAGCAGAGAAGCAAACGTCTCAGAAAACACTTCATCACCAGCATGTCAACAATTTCACCTGATGATTCAAAGGTTGCCAATCATTGTTTTCTTTTCATTTTTCTCTGGGATGTTATTAAATGTCAAATATCAAAGTAAAATTAAGATCTTAAGATTTTAATGTTGATATTCAGAATAAAAGTGAAAAGCATATTTTAACACCTGAAACAAAAGCAAATGTTTGATATTTTATATAAAATCATAGAAAATGATTTCATCTCTGAAAGGAGATTTCTTATCACATTACCTGTCTACCATCCAGCTCTATCTGGAAGTTCTTTGCTGACTCCTGTGTGACTCGTCCACCAAAGTCCAGCTGGTAGACCTGCGTGGCTTCATTCCACAGAGGCTGTTTATTGGCCATAACATAGACAAATCCCTGGCTGCCCAAACTGCGGTCCTCTCGTTCATTCGCCTTGCGGCATTTAATCTCCTCCAGCTCACTGGCCATACGAAGGCTTCGCTTGTTCTTCCAGCTCTTCTTGCTGCTCTGGTTCTGGTTCATGAGCTCGTCGCCACTAATGAACAGCTCCGGCTCGCTCTCTGAACTATCCTGGAACTCATTTGTGGTCCTGCTCATCTTCTTGGTTTTATTGAGCTGTTCTCTCGGCCCTTTGGGCTTCTTCTTCTCTCGGCTGCCAAGCCGCGGGCTGGAGATGAGCGTGTTGAAGTCAGAAAGCGCCCGCCCTTCCTTTCTGGACTTGCCCTCAGAGACGTTGGGCATGTTGGCCTCCTCGGCTCTGCTGTCCAGTCTTTTCCGGCTCTTCTTGCTGAAGCGCTCTGACTCCTGTGGCACGGGGCTTTCATTTAGGGACGACGGCTCTGGAAAGTTGTTTGCAGATTCTGTTAGATCCTCTGTGGCACTTTTGGATGGTGGTAGCTCAGTAGGTGGAGGAGGAGGGGGGAGAGGAGGCGGAGGAGGCAGCGCAGTTGGGGGAGGTGGGGAGAGAATTGGTTTCTCTAAAATCTGATGAGCTTTTGTAGGAAGGGGAGGTGCGGGGGGGTCTTGCATCGGTGGTGGTGGGCAGGGGTAAGGGTTCCAGGGATGAAGGTTGACAGGATGCAGCTGGAGTCCGGCACATGAGCTGGCTCCAGGATACATCGGCGGGAGGGGGCAGCAGGCCAGGTTCGCAAGATTTGGAGGGTAACCTGGGGGCAACACCAAACTGGCATCCTGTTGAGTAAAGGGGACTGGAGCAACCACCTCGTTCGGAGAGCACTGCGGTGGAGGGTTCTGTAAGGTCTGAAGTTGGGGTCCACTGTGGCCCACTCCTGGGGGAAAAGGGGACAGTGAAATCTGGTAACCTGATGGGAAAGTGAGGGTGCTCGTGCTCGGGCTGGTTGGCGTTTTAGTCGTGAGGACAAAAGGAAGCCGGGTCATGTCCAAGTGCTGAGCTTGACTGATGATGAGCGGAGGTTTGTGTTGCCCTGGAGGAGGAGCTAACATCGTTTGCTCTGGAGTGAGCCAGAACTCCTCTGTCGTGGAGGTGTCCCACTGGTAAGGTGGAGGGCGCTTCACTGTCAAGCTGACATCACCGAGGGTCAGCTGGCGCACGGATTTCTCAAGGTGACACTGCTGATTTAAAGTCTCATCCTCGGTGAAGGCAGAGTTCACATACACTGTTCTGTCTCGACTGTTATCCACGGCTCCCAGCAGACTGTAGGAGGACTGGGAGGCCATGGGGGAGGCACTTTTGGAGTGCACAATAATCGTACTGTGATGTGCACCTTTTCCTGGAGGGAAGTCCTGCCTCACCACTGTGCCACCTGCAATGCCACTACTTGTGGTTCCTCCTCCGGAGAGGCTGACACTGGTGCTGGAGCTGTTGCTGCTGCACTGAGTGCAGGTGTACAACGCCGTGGGCACCCTCTGCTGGTAGGTAACGGCTAATGCACTGTTCATCTTGGCTTTGGTGGGTAGGGTTCTTGAGTTTTCCATCATCTGCGGCACCTTAAGTCCCACATCCCTGCGGTCACGACGTAGAGTAGCATGGATCAGACTGCTATCGATTTTTTGGGGAGGTGGAAGCGTGGCTGTTACCTGATTGGCTGGATCTGGGTAAGGAGGAGGGTCTCCGCTTGGTATTGAGTAACGAGGGACGGAGAGACGACTCAGTGTTGCTGAGCTGTATGGAAGCTGGATTTTTTTACTCTCAGAGGAGGTGACTTTGAGTGTGGCTGAGCCTCCAATGCCATGCACAGTATACGCATTTTGGTTGCGAATGAGGCGCCTGCGTGGCCGGCAAACCTCCTCCACATTGCCACTGCTGTCAAAGGTTGTGATCCTTTCATACCCCAGAGGCGTCGGGTACTGTATTGTGACGGGGTGAAGTAAGAAGTCATCCTTCTTCAAACAGGGGTCAGGTGCCAGGACACTTGGGCTGTCACAGTTTGTGACAAGAGTCTGTGGCGTGGCGGCAGCTGAGGCTGCGGCTGCAGCCACCGACACTACAGTGCCGGGATATGGAGGAGGAGGATTCACCTTCCTCATCTGAATCTCCACAGACCCATCAGTGTCACTGAAGGAAGGGGGTAAAGTCCGTGGCATACTTGGCTTCAAGGTGTGTCCGTGGTCGCCCCTGTCCAGCCCCGGCTCGGTGGAAGGAGGAGGGATTTGAGGCAGAAGATGAATTTGTTGTAAGGAAATGGTCGGGTAGCCAGATGGAGGTGGAGGCAGTGACATCTGCATCTTCAACTGCTGCTGCATCTGCTGGTGCTGCCTCTGCATCTGCTGATGTTGCTGCTGGATCTGTTGGTGCTGCTGTTGGAGCTGCTGCTGCTGCTGCCTCATCTCCTGAATCTGTTGCCGAATCTGCTGCTGCTGCTGCTGCATCTGCTGCTGCTGTTGCTGCATCTGTTCGTGCTGCAGCTGCATCTGTTGCTGCTGTTGCTGGATCTGCTGTTGGTGCTGATATTGTTGGGTTGTCACTTGCTGTTGAGTCTGTTGCATCTGTTGGTGTTGCTGAACCTGGTGCTGTTGGTGTTGCTGCTGCTGCTGATGCAGGGCCTGCTGCTGGTGGTGCAGCTGCTGTAGTTGTTGGTGTGCCTGCTGTAATTGCTGTTGCTGCTGCTGCTGCTGCGACTGTGACTGATGATGGTGTTGCTGCTGCTGTTGCTGCTGTTGTTGCTGCTGCTGTTGTTGTTGATGATGATGCATTTTCTGCTGCTGCTGTGTTTGCATCTGCTGCGACTGTTTCGACTGCTGTTGGCGAGGTGGCTGTGAGTGAGACCGCTGCGGGTGAGGCTGCGGTGGCAGGTGGTGAGGTGGAGGTGGGGGTGGGAGGGTACCAGGCAGCAGAGGGCCCATCTCCAGCCCATTAAAGATAACTTGGCCTGGGTTGGAGTATCTAGTTGGTACTGGGTATGGTGTCGCAACTGCATCCTGGCCATGATCGTTGACAGGGACAGAAGCTGCTGCTGCTGCAGCTGCTGCCGCCGCAGTGGCGGTTGGATTGGTCAGGACGTCGAGCTGAATATTCTGATTGGCCAGCAGAGATTGAACCAGGCCAATACTCTGAGTCGGGGACATGGCCTGAGCCGGGCTGTGGATGGGAGCGATGGGAATGTTGACTGTACAGGGAGGGTTGTCTCCTGCAACTCCAGATGGCCCCATCACTTAAAAAAAAAACAAACAAAAAAACACAGATGAGCTAAATGACATGCAGAATAGCGTGAAAGGTCAGTGAACACATGAAAGTCTCACCTGGTAAATCATCCTCATCCTCACTGAACACGTTGGGGTTGAACACGGGCAGGCTCATAAAGTCATGAGAGATCTTTCGTACTTCTGGAAGGTAGATCGTCATCTGCCTCGGTTGCAGATGAAGTAAACTGGTTTTATAGATAACTGCAACAGAGAAGACAGTTAGTGTGACAGTTTTCAGTGTGCTGTTTATGTGTGAGTCTGTTTGACATCTACCTGCACCGAGATTAGCAGGAAGGAACGAAGCCAGTCCAACAATTTTGAACTTTGTCCCCCAAATGTTGGATGTGACTTGAGCAAGATAGTTGTGCTGTGAAACAGAGAAAATCAATAAAAAATGTGAATCACCAAGATAAAAAAAAAAAAAAAAAAACGTTAAATTTTTTATTTTGTTGTTTTGATTTGAATATTAATATTAACATTAAAATAAATAAATTAGGTCAGAGAAAAAAAAATTTCTCGATGTCTAGTCAATGACATTATGATCGTATTATTAATAATTATATTTAATTCTATTTAAGATTTGATTGAGAAGACAAAATACTAACACAGTTACTATGGACTGTCCGTACAGCACATCATACCTCTGTTATCCCATCCATGGAAAACTCTCGACGCGTCAGGCTGGGAGATCGGACAGGAGGCTTCTTGGTTGGTAACCGTGGTGACCGTTGGCCTTCCTGATTGGCGCGTGATAGTTTGGGAGATTTTCTCGAGTCCATGTTCATCCTTTGAAACAAACAAGTGAACTTTCTCTTAGAAATATGAGCATCAGTGGTGAAAAGCAGTCAAAACATGTGCAAACAACGATTATCACTTCACCCACAAAACAATTTGTTAGCAAAAGGCAAAAATCGAGAAGCAACTACTACATGCTGAACAAGTATGCTTCCCACAGGGAGACAAAGTGGCTAAACTGCTTGCTTACCAAGCACTTGCAGCCGCGGCCTCGAGGCTCATACCTAAAATCCCAAAACCCTCCAGTACCATCACAACCGAGCCCACTGAAATTAGTATATTTCCTTGAATATTATTCTAAACTATACAAACCTGAGACTGATCCGCTCACCGGGGAGGGCCCCGATCCCTCCTGATTTGCCAATACAAATGGCCAAAACAATCAGTGACCTGTAGGCCAAACCATAAACCCTGAGCCCCTTGTGCTCCCCCACGCATGGCATGTCTAAATCCTGGAAGCACATTATTGAATTTTTTTCCTTGCGTGCTCGAAGGCTCATCCTCCTTAAATAGACCCATGCCTCCCCTCCTACTCATAATAAATGGATCCATGAAATGCTGCAATGCATCACCCTGGAGAAGATAAGGTTCTCCCTCAAGGGTTCCTCAAGCAGTCTATGAGACGTTCTACGTAGACTGTGATGCTGAAAATGTCTAACTGAACGCTACCCCCACCTTCTTTCTTCTATATTTATGTATGTATTTGACCTTAATTACTAACTAATTTATTTACTCTTTGTTTTCTGTTAGTCTGTAACTCCCTTGTTGTGCCTGGATGTGAGTGTGTTGTTCTTTTATGGGATTTCTCTGTTTTGGGTGGGTGTATATGGGGTGTTCTGGTCGGGTGGGAGTTCAGCTGGAACCCTCCTTCAGCACTCTGCTACTGCTGCCTTGTACCTCAAAAATTCACTTAAATGGCCTACCTGTTCATTCCAGTGTTGACTTAAATAAAATACATTTCTGTAGTGAAATGTGTGCAAACAGCTGTGCGGCAGTTCGGACATGTAGCGTGTAGGTGACCTGTTTCCTCGGGATAACTTTGGCGACTTCTTGCCAACCCACTCGTCGCTCAGCTCAATGTCGCTGGAGTCAGAGCAGTTACAGCTGTCAGTGTATGAGATCATGGGGTTCACACACACCTCCTCTAGAAAAAGAAAAACAAAACCCCAAATAGTAACGCTGAGTCTGAGCGTCCCAGGGGACAGAGCAGTGAAAGCAAAGTAAATGTTCGATGGGACCGCAGGTCTGAAGCAGGTCATAACCCAGACTATTCCAGCATCAGGCCTCAGACCATGTTACATCAGAGATGACCAGAGTCTGTATTTGCTCTTACTCAAGGTGAATGATCCGCACACAGCATGAATGTGTTATTCAAAACTGGAGAACAAGTTTAAAGAGATGAACCATCACAGATTTCATTTCAGGATTGCCAGGAACAAGCTGCCTGACCTTTAGGCAGCATCGGGGTGTGCTAGAGTCTACTGATATTCTCTGATTGCTTCACCTGTGCAAACCAACACTATTTCAACAGCTCGTAATCCTTCTCACCTCATTTAAAGAGTTTCTTAGCAAATATACATACTCACTAGCTTCTCGAGAGGTAGACTGATACTGTTTTCACCGTTACCGTTTGTGTGGAGAGGTTTTTCTAAGGATTTGAAAAAGCAGGATAAAAAACATGTTATTCTGTTCTGGTATGTGTGTTTTTTGTCTTTTTTAATTCAAACTGAATATCTGTCTCTCCTGGCTACCTTTATGTCTTCATGCAAAAAAAAAAAAATTGTGCTCATCTTATTTTACTCTAAAATTTAGTGTACATTTAAATGTGAGATCTTCATTTATTATTCAATGATTATCATTGTTTTAGGAATTGGACTTTTTATTGGAAACCAACACAACGATTTGTGCAACATAGCTCCCTGGCTAGAATTGAGATAATGTATACTATGCTTTTATATAAAATAACATCATCCATGACAACATTAGAAAATATGTTGTTCTCTGATGAAGTAATAGTCCAAACATTACCTGCTTTGCTGTCTGTTTTTGGATCCATAATGACAAATTCAGGCCGTAGTTTGCTGATGCGCCTTCCTTTGAGAATAGGCACCAGCCCTCCTAAATATTCCAGGTAGAGAGTGTAGCAGGGTCCGCCTGCCTCTGGGCTGTCCTCTGCACGCTTCATGGTGCAGTGGAGCCTCTCGTTCCCAGCTGTGGGATAGCTCACAAAGTCGCGGATGTTGTTGGGGTCAGGGATCGGGGGCTAGAACGCAGAGAAGAAAAGGCTATAAGATGTCTGGACACTCAAATGAAAACACGTTGTCAGCAGTTTTGCATTATCACAGTGCAGCGGAGTTGGTAAGATCTTGTCTAAAACTGGTGAAGCAAGCAGAGATCCGTGCACCTTGATGGTGGGTATGAAAGCAGTGGTAACATAAGAGCACAGCAGCGACGGCATGTTCAGTTTTCCCACATCTTTCTCCTCTCGCAGTGCGCTGGCGATGCCCTGCTGGCATAAGAGTTGGAGGCTGGCCACCCTATGCTCCACACGCACCACATACAGCGCCGGCCCACAAGCAAGGAACAGACGTGAGTCTCTGTGACCCCAACAGATGGTGGTGATGGGCCTCTGAAAAACAGCCATTCAAAAAAAAAAGACTTACTACAGTTTCCAAAACTGGGCTCTCAATTCTCAGAAAGGCGTTGCACTCATCCCTCCAACCTTCTGTTTATCTCTCCTGTTTATTTACACTTTTACTTTAGCTTGTGATTGTGAAGTACTTCTGCAGTAGAAATGAGGGTTAGCGAACTGGCAAAAATCTGACTCAAAGTCCAATTAGAAGAAAATTAGATACCATCACATTCACCCAAGATACATCTGCTGGACCCCCCCCCACCCCACCCCCTCCCAGTTTACATGGGACTAACCTGTGCCGGTGTTTCCAAAGTGTAGATATGTTCCCCTTGAACATTATAGAACTTAACAAGAGCGTTCCTCATGAGGGATGCACAGGCAGAGTCTGCAGGAAGGCCATGCCGTTCCATGCCGGCCACGGCCAGCAGATCTCCCTGCGAGCACCACTGTGCCTCTACATCTGTGGAGGGAAGTACAGAGGTCATATGATCAACGGTCTACTGAATGTCAGTGATACATGGATCAGGTACGGTGTGTTTTACCTTTCAGCCCTGAGCGAATGATGGCGGGAGAGAGGTCATCATAGTTGTTCATTAGACTGATATCTCCTGATAAGAAGGTGACTGTCAGCAAAGGCTTCACTCTCCGCACTTGGAAGAAAAAATAAAAATGAATTGAAGATTATTCGATTATCCTCACAGTCACCATAAGGTAACAAGCTGGGGGGGGGGGGTTGGTACCTAAAGGAAGAATACTGTCATCAGAGTCGGTGTCACTCTCTGTGCTGTCCTCAACCAGGAAGTCAGGGCAGTTCCAGGACATGCTCACAATCCCGTCGGACTCGTGTAACAGGACGTGGGCGAGCATCCGTCCATGGCAGTCCATCACTATCACCTGACCATCTGCTGTGCCAAACAGGACCTGAGGGGGCGTTGTACATCAAACTTTAACAGATGACATGACGAATAAGCTCAGTAACATCAAGTGCTTGGCCTAAAATAGCTGCAAAAGAAAAACGCTCATTATGCAGTTTAATCTTTTAATGACAGTGTTAGCGCTAAGCTGGGGAGCTCAAAGCTGGGGAAAATGTTTGGTTTATTTTGTCACAGATATTTTTTTTATGTTTCAGGAGGACCAACACACAGTGATTTGTTCAGAAGGATGATATGCACCTGCTGATCATCGGGTGTCCAGATGCCACAGGTGATTTGACTCTCCAGGTTGATCTCAGATGACCAGTGTCTTTGTCCGCTAACTGAGCCAACCAACACAAAGCCATCCCTGTATGCGATGAGGGCCTGAGTGCCATCATGTGACCAAGTGAAGTCACTCACCTGGAGGGGGGAAAAAAAAAAAAAAAAAAGTGTTCACAGTTACACATGAAATTTCTTTGTCTTTTTCAGCATGCGTGAATACATTTTTGCATCACTTGTATATTCTAGGTCTCTCTTTGCTCACCTGGGCTCCTCTGTCGTTCACTAACTCCACTGACCATCTTCCTTCATACTGGATCCACACAAAAATACCTCCCTCCATATCACAGGTGGCCAGCTTCTGGAAGGGTTCATTCCAGCGCACTAAGACAACCTACGAAGGCCCGAAACACTGACTGTTACTATTTTTCCACAAACACAGGTGGATGTCTGCTGAGAGGAGCATTCATGATTAATATCCAGTTAATGCATAATGCTAAAAAAGCATTTTAGGATGAATGTGGTTTTATGCTATCCAGCTGGAGGGACAGTCAGCGTAAAATTAAGAATTTCAACCCAAAAATAAATGGTCTAATAATAATAAAAATAACAGCAGATTATGATGCGTATGCAGGCATGGTAACACGGACATGCAGCTCCTGGATGCATTAGATGTTGTACACATTTTCAGATTTGTTTTTGCCCCATCTGGTTGCTTTATGTACCAGCTTTTTTTTTACTTCCACCGTTTTTCTACTGTCACATCTACATTCAATTAGTAACACTGATGGCTGAATTTCTATTTAAGCTCTTTTAGCTTTATACGCATTATCCTTGATTGACAACTATCGATGTTTAGATCAGCATGGAGGATTCTGTATATGTGTAGTTAGATATAAACATGTGTCAGTCTTGCTACACAGTTGTCTGAGGGGGCAGGGAAGGACTCAGGAGAGAAAAACAACAATGTCCTTTGCTGAATTGCTTTGGTTTTTTTTAATAAATTTAACTCTATCGTTCTCTCCACTGACTTCATTGATAAAGTCTAAAGTGAAGACCAAACCTCGCTGTTGTGTCCTCGCAGGTTAAAATTGATTCTCTGTGGTGTGCTCCTGTCCCTCCTGCAGTGACTCGATGTAAACGTAACCCCAACAACTCCTCTCCCGTTCCCTGTCGCGAGCCAGCCCTCCTCATAGTACCGTCTCCGACACACCGGCTTGTCCTTCTCGCTCTTGGGGACCCGGCCTTTCCACGAGAGGCAGAGGATGTTGGAGTCGCTGCAGAGGATGGGACCATGTTCCACGGCAGCCAACATCCCTACTGAGTGACCAGGCTGGTGAGCAAAGCAGAGGAAGAGGTGAGATGAAGCTGCTGTAGGTGCCTCGTTTGACCTTATAATAAAACTGGATAATGTACATTTTCAGTTTGTGTCAGTCTGTGATCCTACTTTTACTTAAAAACTGGCTTTTCAGTGATGCTCAGGACATTTTGGGATGTACACCGCTGGCTGTTCTCATGGTCAGCAGGAAGCTGGGCTGTGGTTACTCAGGTAGGGAATCCATTAGCAACAATGGGGAATAACATCATGAGAAGAAGTACAATAAAGCAAAACATGAAATAGTTGAGACTGCGAGTTCATTCTTGACTTCAGATCACACCATCTCCCTCTCAGCTGAGGAAGATGGTGTGATTGGAGCATAAGCTCATAGGAGCAGCTACTTCATGGGCTTTGTGCTGAGATTGTTTGTGCAATGGGTTTTTTTTCCGCTGTTGTTGTTGTTTCTCTTACCAAAAGGTCAAGAATGAACTTGAATCTCACGTTTCAAGCCAGCATGGATGAGAAACCAGTGCTCAGAAAAAGAGGGCTTTAAACATCTTCGGTTTTCTGACACCTGGGCGAATTCTGAAGATCATGTGATGACAGTGAAAGTTCAACTACTACAATAAATATGAACCATTTATTGTAGTAGTTGGACTCTATTGATTTAATTGTTGGTTGTGTTGCGTCTTTTCTGTTATTTATATGCAAATTCCTTGATATGTCCAAGTCCACCATTTTATGCTGCAGCAATTCAATGATTAGAAGGTCCAGAACAGCTAACACACTGACTGAATGGGGAGACTATCGCCTCAACAAATGACTGGTTACCCCAACACGACCATTAAAAGATGAAGAGTTCAGTGTTTAGAGAGAAAAATCACCAAAGCAAAGTACTTACCAATGACTCTGGATACACCTGACTGCACAGATACGCACCAACGTATTATCCTAAATTAAAAAACTAGTGGCCAAAAGCTGGAGCTCATGGGCTCTTTCTCAGAGATTATCCACCCTAATGACTTACACTTAAGTGAACAGACTGTACATGAGTATGAGTGAATCACTAAATGTGCCCTCAACACCAGCGAAATCACCATGGCTGCGTCTCATAGTGTCCTGGCTGCTGTTCTATTATTCGCTGTTTATGGAGCTGCTCCAGGATTTTTCTGTAGATGGCATCACCACTACAGTCTGTTCCTCCATCTCTACAATTCACAAACTAAAACTGAAAATGTTTATTTATGTTTATCAGTCAAAGTACGCCATGCATTCCTTCTCAGGCCAGATTTTCCTGTTAAAAATACTTTGGCTATGTTCATTTGGATTACTTAGATTTCAGAATTTCCATCCTTGTCCTTCCCTCAGACAAAGAGTAAAAAGAAATGGTGAGAAACGTCTCACATGTTAATACTGAGACAAAGAATAGTAGAATTAGCTCAATTTTCCATTTCATTGGTTTATAAATGTACAGTTTTGTCCTTTTATTTCCCCTTAAATTGTTTTAGGATTGCTGTTCCACTGCCGGAGAGTACAGCGTGTTCCTTGTCTTTCTGTTCCGTTTCTTTTTTTGAACATTTACACTAAATAAAATCTCGTCTGCTGCATTTCTTCCTCTCTAGTCCATACTCAAGTCCAAATATTGTTTGGCTGCCAAGTGGATCATACAGCACGTAACCATTTGTTATGAAAATGACCAGGCAATCAGGAAAATCACAATCATATCAGTCTCCGACACTAAACTCAACATACCTCATAGTTCCTGGACATGTTGAGTCAAAATTCCTCCATTGAAGGTGTCCATATTTCCATTCAGATGCTGCACTGAAGGTGTAAAGGCTGCTCTGCTCCTGCTAATTACAATACAATCTATGTGGAAGTAAAATGCATCATACAGCCAGGTGTTGTCCAGCTCTGCACTCAAGCATTTAAATCAAGCAGCAGTGCACTTCAGAGTTTGCCACGGAATGATGTGGAGCTTCTTTAGCGCCAGTGGCCCATCCCATGTCTCCCCGATGTGGCTTTGGAGAGAGTTGTGCAATCCTGTTGCAAATAAAGAAAACAAAGACGCATACAAAAACACCGTTATTCAACAAGTAAGGGAATCTAAAGGAGAGACTGGGGAGGGAGAGAGACGTGGCTCTTGCTTAAAATAGCCGCGTTGTCATTCAGTGCATCAACCTTGAAATTCAGTTTTTCTCAGTCTCTATGCAACAGCAACGCTGCATTGGAGATCAGGGCACAGGCAGTCTCCATGGGTACTGATACAGTCCGCTCTATTAACGACCAGCACCAGAGCAGCCTGGCCAGGATGTCAACTCATATTTTCTGTTTTTTGTTTTTACATGAAATACACCTTTCACCTCATCCAGCGCAGCCGATAACAACTAACATCCACACACACACACACACACACACACACACACACACGCAAAAAGAAAGAATCAAAGGCAATTAAAATAAATAAATAGATGTGCTCTTTAGTTGCACACAGGCTCACAGAATTCATGTAAACTCCAAGTAAAAGAGCCACCATCAGCCTCACCACATTATACATCCCGTCAAATGATCTCTCATTCTGAGGCGTCTTACGCGTGACCGCATGCAGCAATCTGAAAGAGCCGGTGCTGCCGAGAGCCGACAGCCGAGAGGTGGGAAATAAATAAAGAGGAGCTTTCACCCAAACCCCCAAAACACAAACCAGGCCAAATGGACAGACATGATGCAGCTGGACGTACCTGCCACCGCTGAAACAACGCGTTGATCCGGAGCGGCCGTGTTGCCAGGCGCTTCTCCGCTGGCGCACTTTGGGGTTGTGGCTTTAAAAGCGGGTTGCCATGAGGCAGGTAACCCGGAAAACACACCCCCGAAGTCCAAGTCTGCATCAGACAGACAAGCTGAACACAACTGATAAAACTGTCAGGAACTACTGAAGGTAAGCATGCGGAGAGCAACCTTATTTTAGCACATTTTTATGGGGAGTCCGGTATATAGTGCGCTGATATTATCAATACTAGATGTATTCTCACACTTAAAAGGGGGGTTTCTGTCATAGTGGCAACCTCCAGTGGCTCACCCCATCTTTATAATGTAAGAATGAGTGACATTCTTGACACTGGGCCTTATGTGATGAATGTGCTATGACCTACAGTGTTAAATGTCATAAATGAGCTAACTGAGTTGATCTGATTTCTCTTCCATTTCACCTCTAACTGTCCTTTGGATGCATTAGACCCCCTTGTTTCCAATAAAGAAACTCCTCATCAAATCATGATCATCAGCTCTTTATTGTGTATATTAGATAAATCAAGCACACATTTTTCACACAGTCAGTGCAAAACCTAACCTCAAACTCTCCCTTGACGACCTTTGTCTCCCTATGGCTGGGCCCCAGGATGGGTTATGAAATGCCCTTAAGTTGTGAGATGATTAGTTGATTAATTGTTTGATGGTTTAAATTCACTTAACATTTGCTTGTAACAGTCCAGTGTACTAATTCTCTGCTTTTTACTGTTTTATGTTAACTGTAAATAAAATATTTTTGGGACACTTGACTCTGTGAATGTTATTTTCTTTCTATAGAGAAAACAAACATGAGAGAATAATATGTAAATTATTTGATTAGGCAGTTGTTCACTGGTTGTATTAGTGTCTTATTCAGCTTTAGACCGAAAAGTGGCAGAGACGGTGTGATCACCCAATATGTCCACTGCAAATCCACTGCAATCTTAGAACGTCCTCTTTTTCCAGTTCATGTTGTGTTTTTACGCCGACAGTTTCAAGTGCAAGTCTCTTCAAATGCATGGATGACAGTGTCGTATGCAGGAGGGGGGGTCTGTGAGGGGAGGAATCCTTTGAGCCCATTAGTCCCCAACCAGAAGGAATGTCTCTTGTTTGGCACAAGTGAGGCTGAATCTGATGAGTTCGAAGCAGCTGTGTCCTCTGACATGCTGACCTGGGTGTCCTCCGCCATCTCCAGCTCGGCCCTGCTTCTCTTGGGCAGTGGCCGAAAGGTGGAAGTCTCTGCGCCGGGCTTACTTCCCAGGGGGCCCACTGGCTCCAAAGAGGGTTGTCTGTAGACGCTTAGAAAAGTGCTCCTGTAAAGGCCCAGCTGGCCGTTCATTGGGTTATTTGATTGTGAAGAACCAGATTTCTTTTTAGAGCGCCTGGTGATCCTGGCGGTGGCCCTGCGCCTGGATACCCAGGTCAACAGAACATATATCAAAGCACCCAGCAGCAGGCCAACAAGTACAGATAAACAGAAGGCTAGAATCATATCGCCTGGAAGGAAGGAAGAAAAAAAAAAAAAATGCGAGTCAGAGTCAGCTGAGGGGAATTGCCAGAGATGAAAATAATGGTTGGAAATGCCGGGTGCATTGTTTTTTAAAAATAAGGAAGATTGTTTCCCCAGATGGTAGCTTCAACTCTGTAGTTTGAAGTAATGTCTTATTTAACGTGCACAAAAAATGTGCAGCAAGTGAAAGTAAATCTCACATGTACCCTTTTTTTTTTTTGCTCTGTTTTATTGATTTATATCTGAGCGCTGCTATACTGAGCACAACGTTACATAAAATCTTACATCATTCCTGCTGTGTGGGTTCACAGTCAATTTAGTATCATTGTGTTGAAGCAAAAACTGACCATATCATTGTGTGACACAGTGAATATAATCCTGTTTTCTATCATTTGCGTTGCCTTTGTTGATGGTCTTTTGCGTGTCAAGCCAAGTTTACATTTGTATTGTTTTACTTTGGAACAAAAAAGCCATTTAAAGTTCTTCACAAACTTGAAGACATAAACAAACTTCAGGATGATATATTAGAGTAACAAACACATTAAAAAGAAAAAAAAATTAAATAGATTCAAAGCTGACAAAAATAAAAAAAAAAAAAAAAAAAAAAAAGGAAAAAAATACAGCTACGGTTCCTAAATTTGACCTAATAACCGATGATTTAAAAGAATTGACAGCTGTTTGCTGGAAATATGTTGAAATACAGGCAGCATAGTGAGGTTTTGAAGTGGGGTATGTGTATTAAGTAAATCTATCCAGGACAAACTATGCTATGGATGGTTCATGACATTGCAGCAGGCAGATTGCGGAAATACATTTTGGCCTTGACCCTATTGAAGTTTTTTAAGTGAAATTAAATTTTACACTAAATAAAAATAGTTGTATCAACTCGACAACTATCACACAATACAACGTGCCACTCTTACATATTAGAAGCTACATCTTTTTGAAATGCTCCCTCTATTTTCACAAGTAACAAATATAGATACACTCACCAAGATTAAATGATTTCAGTATTTCCAAAAGGGGATGTGTTTCATTATGTGCCATTATTCCACCATAAACCGGAGTTAGATTCCACCCTGAGTCTGTACAGATGGAAGAACACTATACTTTTTCCAAGACAGTCTTTTTTGCTTTGCCCCCTCTACGGTGTTTCCCATGGCGGAAACATTGCTGTCATGCTTCCTTCCCTTTCTGGCTTTAAAATTAGCAAGTGCATTGCTTATCTGTATGGCACACAAAACTGGGAAACAGGGTTGTTTCCTTTTGCATCATTTCCTAAGGATCAATACTGTTTGACAATTACTTTATTAGCACCAACTCTGTAAAGCACTGCATGTTAAATGTGCTCTTATGCACAAAGCATACACTCTTAATCCTTCACACCGGCTCTTAGGATGACTGTGGTTAATGGTTAGAGTAAAATAAACCAAACCCATTGAAAGTACAACCCTTCCTCTGACGTAAAAAGTCTCAGCAGTGTTCTTCAAATGTCCTGGGAAGGCTCTGGATACACTAACCCATGTAACTATCCACTGGAGAGTCAGCAGGTTATCAAGCTCTAAGCCTCAATGGGGGTTTCCTTCAATTGTTGCTCTGTTCCCACCTCACTCCCAAAACCTCAGTTTTCAGGCTGATAACACACACACACACACACCAGCTTTCTACAGGTCAACAGCCAACTATTCTCTTTCTACACAGGGACGTATGTATGCATATTAAACTGAAGGTTTATATGCGGTAACTTCCGTACAAGTTAAGTTTTGACCAGTCATGTCAGACAACACGTCCAGCAGGTGGTGCCCGAGTACTGCGACTATGAGCACTCACCACTGAACAGGATCTGCATGAATATTTCATGATGAGAGGTTATATTATTTTTATTCTATACTATATTTGTGCATCCTTCTCCTCTTCCTCCTCCTCCTCCTCTTCCTCTTACTCTTCCTCCTCCTCCCCCTCTTCCTCCTCCTCCTCCTCCCCCTCTTCCTCTTCCTCTTACTCCTCCTCCTCCTCCCCCTCTTCCTCCTCCTCCTCCTCCCCCTCTTCCTGCTCCTCTTACCCCCCCCCCCCCCCCCCCTCCTCCTCCTCCATGTGGTCACAAACTTCACTTGGCGCCGCCATGTTTAATTTTTACTGTTGCCATTGGCAACCAGGCAACAGACGCAGACACTTCCTCTGAGAAGTGCTCATGCTCCGCCGGTCTCTCAGCGGTAAGAGGACACTTCAGACCCAACTTTCTGTTGTTTGTTTAAATGTTTGTGTTGTTGTCACGCCCTTGCTGACTCACTTCCAGCTTTAACCATGACACCTTCACCGGCGTTCACCCGTCGAGCCGCTTCTTCTTTTGTTTTGTGGTATTTTGGTAACTTCCTGTCCTGTTACAACTGGCGCTAATTAGCCACCTGCTTCTATCCAAACGTTCAAATGTCTGACAAAGTTTGGTTATTTCTCTTTGTGGAGGTAATACATCTGCACAGAAGGCTGAAATGTCGCCAAAAAGGTGACAGCTCGAGCTCATTCAGAAAAAGTTTTCCCTCCACAGTTGAACTTTGTCTTAAAGAGCTAACGTGTCTCTGAGTTTGCACATTTATAACCATTTTACTGCTACAGGAGCCTCTTTGTTCATGTTTGCTTGTCTTAGTGCAGCTCAGTTTCAAATTAAAATGCTTTGCATGTGTTAGCAGTCCTGCTTGAGTCAGTAAAATGCATCTTATGTGTCATTGAGGCAATGCATTTATTGATTGGTGCTTTCAATTTTAATAGAAAATTGAAAATGAAGGATGCAAAGCTGGACATAAATAGTAGACTTTTCCCATTCTTTAGAACCTGAAAGCATCCTTGAGAGAAATATAGGAGCAAACTTTTGTATCATTTCAGATGCAGCTGATTGAAAATCCACAGTGCTTCAATTCTCAACCATTGACAATGTTTGACAATAGTTAAATTCATTATTTACATGTCTCTTCTGCCCTCACGACCAGGCTGCAGCAGCCTTTAAAAATGCAGAACATTGTTTGGCCAAACATAAAAGCAAACTTTGTTTGACAAGAATACTCTTTGATCATTTCACAACTAGAAATTATAACCAAACACTTGCAGCCAAAGTGATTGTTCTTAGCTAGTAAATCTAAAACAACATTTGTTCCAAATAACCAGCCAAACAAACAAAAAAAATAATAAAAAAATGAGAAAAACAGCAGGGCAGTACTGTTGGTTCTGAAAGTGTTGTAAAATAAGTGCTTGAGAATAAATGTAGCCTCAATTGAAAGCTTCTTAATGCGCTCTCTTTTGCAGGCAATGAGAGGAAGAAGTGCTTCTATTGGATAGTAAACCTGCTTGTCCCTGCATGAAACCTGAGCTTCAATTGGACCTGGTCCTGCAGTGAAATTAGAGAGAGAGAAAGCGAGAGAGAGAGAGAGAGAAGGTGGGGCAGAAGGGATGTACCTCTCAGGACTCTAGTGAAGTATCATCAGCATCAGTTGACTGACCTTGCCATACAGCTGCGGTGAGACGACATGGCGTCCCCGAGGCATTTCGGCCGAGCGTCTGTGGACATTGCTAATGTGATGCAGAAACTGCAGGGTAAGTGTCATTCTTTGGCTCAGTTGGTTTAAGGACAAAACATTCTCTCCTCCAGCACTGCTGCACAGTAATATTGTGCTGATTCAATGCCTGGCTGTGTGCCCATCTGAAGTTTGTCAGCTTCTGCAAGTCAGGATGCTCAGACACTTAGGTTTACATGCACATCCTCTCCCAGACTCACTTATATAGGAGCTTTTTTAGCATCTAATTAGAAAACTTGTTGTTTAGATTAAACTTTTTACTTTCATTGCTGTTCTTTACTGGAACATGCAGCCAATTAAGGATTTCATTTGCTTGATAATTGGGCAAAGCCCCAAAAATAATATTTCCTGGGAATTGTTCTAATGATCAGATACATTATATTAAACCCATTGTCAGACACTTTTAGCTCTGCCCAATTCGATTTAGCAATCGTGATTTCTTTTTTTGTTTTTTTTTTTGGCATGGAGTTTATATGTTCTGAAATAGCACCTAATGCAAACAATATAAAGTAAAAATAAATTCAATGGACATCGTTGTAAAATTGAGGAAGTTAATGTGCATGTGCAAATTTTTTTTTATCTAGTTGATGTTGTGAAACGTCTGATCTCAACACAGGATTCAAACCTCTGATAAGCTTGTCTTCACATTGATAGATGTAAGATTTTCAGTGCATCGTGTCATCCTGCAGTACAAAAAGATCAACACTTTTTGGGCATGTATAATTTTTGAAAGAATATGCTAGTCTTAATCCTCCATTTACCTCTTCTAGTTCAAGATGCATGAGACACATTTATCTGCTCTGACTCTTGACATGACATACTAAGTCACAACAGCTGCAGTTTCATGAATGCACAGACAATGCACTGAGGAACTCTAAAACCTGACACCCTTTCTGCCCTTGGTAAGAGAATGGATTGATCACAGGAGTCTCTTTTTTGCTGGTGTCCCCCTTTTGCTACAAGGGCATTACTACCACCACTTGGCATGTCTGGTTTATTCTGGTGTCTGCTCCTGCTAAGTTTGGATATATTTCTGGATGTGGAGGATATTTTACACATTATAGCTTGTTACCATAGCTACTGTTTTGAAATATTTGTCTGTGGTTTTGCCAAGGTTGCCCAGTTCCTGCTGTAGTGATACTAAGTTTCCGGTGTGCAGCACTTCTATTCATTTCACAATGTCACGCAATTGTCATTACCAAAAACCCCGGTTTTTAGGATGCTATTTAATTGTTGCCCTCATACTGTCCCAGACTTGTTCAGACATGAAGAACTATAGAAAACCACTCATAGTGAATTAATTTTTTTTGAGTAGGTGTTTTCTCTTTTTCATACTCTAAGTTATAAACATGAACTAAACCCCTTTTAACTGTTGCTGAAAATATTTATAAGATAGCATGAGAAACAGGAAGAGCTCTATTTTAACCTAATTAGAAAACCTCGTATACCCTGTGGGCAAAGCTCACTTGTATAGTGAACAGCTCATAATCTGATTGCCAACCTGTGGTGCATGTTCCATGTCAGGAAGTGAAATCTGGTGTCATGTCACATCTGGAAGACATTTTCATGGCATTGGTTTTAGGGGTTCTGAAGATGGCAAGTGGCAAGGTATCATGCTGTTTTTGCAGTTTCCTGTCATTAAGCGCTTTCCGTAGTGAGGGTTACAGAGCGCTCACTTCAGCAAAGGTCCATCAGGGTAGATATTTTATTGGCACCAGCAATCTGTAACTATATGAAAACTCTCAGATTATCATAATAGTTTTGACTGTTGTAGTGAGCGCTACCATGCTTGTTCAATTTTTGTATCATTTGAGAAGCTAAAAAGTCATGTTTGTGTATGATGCAATGTGTTGCTGCCAGGTCCATACAATGACAGAGTAGCAACAACTTGTGGCCTTACATGCCCTCAGGGTACAACTGATGTCTGTTGCATGACAGGCATGCTGCTCTCGTTATGACTGGGCTTCTGTGGGTTTCATTTTAGTTGAGACTGTGTGTCAAACAGGATGTGAAGGAACACAGCTGGTGAAAGGTTTGCGGTGACGCCCGACAATGTCATAAACCTTTCTACCCAGAAATGGGGAAAATGAATTAATTCATCAATTACTGTCAAAATTGTGAAAATAAAAGAAAGTAAAGGTCAGTGCAAGTTGAATTACATGAAAATGGACTATAACAAAAATTTTATCAAACAGGTAATTAATAATCCAATCAAATAATTGATTTGTTCATCTGTAAAGATCATATGTCCTGGTAATATTCCTTTTATTACACAGTAGAGGGCAGTAATGCAAGATCTCACCTCTGCTGTAAGGTCACTAGCTAAAAATTTGAGAGCTGCAGTGGCAGAGCACACCCATAGCTAGAAATCCATGCTCACCAAGAAGGTGGAGCTGTTTCATCGCGGTTGGTAAAAAAGCAAGCAAAAGAAAGACAAGCTTGCATGTTGTCAGCTGTAAGAGATGCTCCTACTCCACAGTGTCAGTTACAGCTGCCCCAACAGCCATCACACCGATATGATTTCCTGAACCCAGACGCTAATTCCCTCTCTACACGAAACCAAGCTGCTGCACACCATTTCAAAAGAAGAACAACTTAATATCTTCCATGTGACCCTTTGGTACTTTCTTTTTTTGTTTTTTGAATATTTGGGTTACATTCTATAATGCTGTTTTGAAGGTTGGGAAACCATTCAGTAAGTGATAACCCCTGTATCTTGGAGTGGACTGGCTCGAGTCCAGCCACAGAATCCTTTCTTCTCCTGCCTAATTGTTGTCGGCCTGTCAGAGCTAGAGTAGGGCTGCTGTCAACTAAATGGAAAAACAACAGAGTGAGTGGGCTTTTACAGTGCTCCCAGATGACCAACACAGGCCAATGAAGGCAAGCACCCACAATCCACTATTGCCAAAGGTATCATCTGTCCTAAGATCACCTTAAGTACGCCATTACTCTTGTGAATTGTAGATGTGTCAGTGGTTTGATACACTGTGCGGCATTTGTTGCTGGGAATATCCACTTTTGACTGCCACATAGCTGCGAGTACTACATCACATTAATTAAGTCAGTTGAAGAAGACATAATGACTCAATGACGATGAGCTGTTTTACACAACAATCTCATGCTTGTTGTAGTTAGTATGTAAGAGTGCATTAAAACCCCGTCCATTTTTCTTTTTTTAAACCAAGCTTTCAACACTGTTCCATCAATCCATACTGAATACTCAGTGCTTAGTTTGAGCACTTTTTTAGCAATGAAGATCTGAAGTATTCTTTGGTATGATGTGACAAGTCTCTCTGCAGATCCTATATAGTCAGGTGTGTCCCTTTCCAAATCATATCTATTCACTTGAATCAGACACAGGTGGACTCCAGTCAGGGTCTCAAAACAAAAGTGATATCAATCATTTTCAAGAGTAAAAGGTATCTGAGCTGAATTTCAGGTGCCATGGTGAATTAGCTGAATATTTATCTCAACATGATCTTTGATTTTCATATTTCATATTTGACTGAGTCCTGCCATGGCCAACATGAGTTGAACTGCTTCACTTAGTTCAGGACTCTGGACAGCTCCTTAATCGCTCGTAGGATAAAGTGCTGAGCAGCTGGAATATCAGGAAAATTTCCCCTTTCCTGTGTTTATCTTAGGCTGACTCTGAGAAACCGTGTTGGTGCTAAATGCTTTTTAAACGCTTTCGCAAAAAATGTATTGTTTAGTGTTAGGTTGATCAAAAAAATGTAATTCAGCTATTGGTTTTATTGCTGTTCTTTTTAGAGAACATTCAGCATTTGAGAATTTTGTCATATTTAGTCAAATACAAAAATTTTTTCAGGTATAATGAAACTCAGGTACTGGTAGTCGTATTGCCAGTGGCGTTTTTGAAGGATTTTCTGCCCTCGTCATCTCTGGTGGAAACAAAGACTTCTGTTGCAGCAGAGTGTTTTTCCATAGTTGGACCTGACACTGAAAGTATAGATAATGACAAATAAAAGCTTTTACTGATAAGGATATAATATGAATATCTATTCCTGAAAAGTCCATACAAGTCTATACAAATGAAAACTTGAAATTTGTTTTTCTAAGGGTTTGGATGTGAAACGGAAAATAGATAAGTATTTCCAACATTAAACATTTGAAGTTGCCTTACATATATAAGCACTGATTACATTATCTCTAAAAGCTAATTGTTCTCAGTGCATGCAGCTGTCAACAATGTTTTAATGGTGCTACTTTTAACCTTTTGCTGTTTTCTAAATAAAAGGGAGAAAAAAATCAATTTTTACCTAAATAGCTTTTCTGGGCCAGTTCCACCAGCAGTCTATGGAGCAGTAATAATAGAATCACAAGCAAAGGTCTATTTTTAGTTTATCAGAGAAGCTTTTAGTATGTCGGTGGTCTTAAAAGAATAAAGAGATTTTTCTGCAGGAGATGATAAGCTATCAAGTACCACACTTATTCACTATTGTGTGCCATGTTCAAAAGAGTGGAGGAGTAGTCCAATAGAAAATACAAATGACTGGCCAAAAATGAAGTGGCTTTGCTTGGTCTTACAGGAGAAAAAAAGCTATACTTTAGAGCTTTTACATGATGCGGTGCACGCAAAGGGAATCCCGGGGTGGGTGTGTCTGTTTTGTCATCACAATAGCATAGACAGTGGGAGAGCGGGAGAGAGAGAGCAGGTGGTAGATGTCATGCAATGGCCTCAGCATTAATTATTAAGAGAGGTTGAACAATGGTGAGCTTTGTGCAGCAGTCTATCGAATTAATAAGTCTACAGGGACTTTAATTAATTTTACAGACAGAATTTTACAAAGAAATGTTTTTCATCAGATTTTATATTTTGTGCATTTTTGCTTTAGACAGTGTAATGCATAAATGTGTCATCTCATATACGATAAGACAAATTTTATGGACAAACACAGATCCATAGGCACACACACACACACACACACACACACACAGAAACCAAGCTTAAATGAGGATAATGCAGCCAAGGCTGTGACATCACAACCTCCCACAAGCTGATTGGCGGAGCCATGCATGTAGCTGATCTCTCTCCAGCCTCAGACGGTACGATGATACAGCGAGGCAGTGCAGCGGGGGCTGTGCACATCCACACAGGCATGGCTCCTCTGGTTGGGAAAAACACGGGAAGAAGGAAGGATGGAATTGTAAATCACCCGATCATCTATTAGACTTCCTCCCTCTGTTGACTCTGTGTGTGTGTGTGTGTGTGTGTGTATATATATATATATGTATGAGTGTGTGCCTGTGTGCGTTTGTGTGTCTGTGTGTTAGAGTGTCAGGGAGGAGGGGACGTTTTCATTACAGCCTCCAGCAGCTCTCTTGCTTTCACCGGGGAAACCAGGCAGCCAGATCTGTTTTGCTTCCTGCTGGGAAAAAAAGAAGGGAAAGGACAGCTGTGTGTTTTCAACCCAGTTTTTCCACTGGATCTTATTTCTGCACATACCTGTACGTATGCTGGAACTCATGAAAGGCAAAGGGAAAGAGCCGGAGAGTGGGGTGTAGAATGGCTCACTACAAGGATGTATCTGTCAGGAAGACTTCTTTAAACCTGGTGACTGGATTTTTTCAGTATCTACGCGGTAAGTAGGGCAGCAGCACCCTTCATCTCTCATCTGTGTGGTCCTATGGAGCTAATACGGGACATAACATATGCTACCGTTTTGTAGGTGAATCCTTACTATGTGAACTAGTTATGATGGTGCACAAACAGCTGTATGTGAGCTGCAAGTGTGTGTGTGTATGTGTGCGGTATGCTTCAGTGGGCATCCCCTGTGCAGTGATGAAGCATTTGCCTGTGGGTTAACTTGATGTCTTAGGTCCCAGTATAGCGTGTGCATTGCTTCTTGAAACACGTGACCCCTATCTATATAACTAAGGGTGGATGTTTAAAAATGGCCACTCTGTACGCTGTGCAGGACTAGCCAACCGGCATCTCTGACAAGCTGTTAGAATTCAGCCCTTGTCGCCACAACAGCAGCACTACAGCAAAGAAATCATTTGTTTAGTGGTATATGTTGCATAATGCATGAAACACTGTGGCTGAATATATTAATAGCTCACAAAAGAAGGCTGAGGGTGACCCAAACAATCACGCATGTTATTAGTGAGCACAGAGGGGTAAGATGTGTTGGCTGAAATTTCCTCCTCACTCAGTCGCTAATCTCCTCATTTGACCTCTTTTTGAGGATGATCTATCACAGTAGCACTTGGGAGCTTGTGATATTTCCATTGCATACATCTAATCATTGCAGAAGTCATACTTGCTACTTCATGCTTGGTTCATGGCTGGTCTCAAACATCCCAGTGGTTGTGTGAGGATTATGGCTGGGAGAGTCTTTGAAACGGACAAAATTTAAGGTCAGAATAACACTTTACGCATTTTGCACTTCTGTGGTATCATATTCATATTATTTGGGAAAAAAACCTTAAATCTCTGGTTGTCAAGCCCTGTTGCGTCTATTCCTGGACGCTGACTGTGCGTCCTCTATCAATATCACCAGCTCCTCTAGTGTGAGGCTTAGACCCAACAGTGTACGCTCAGAGCATGTAGTGTGTATCATGTACTGACGTGCACTGTGTGTCTTTTACTTCCAGATGAGCAAGAGGCAGTGCAGAAGAGGACCTTTACAAAATGGATCAATTCTCATTTAGCCAAGGTAAGTGTGAATTCCCATCCATGCTCTCCACTGCCTATATACCACCCGGGTATCAGTCATCACTCACAGGGGTAAGAGGATGTGGTATTTTACAAGCTTGTCAGACGCACATTAAACAAATTGTCAGAGCAATTACATCACAAGTAAGTTGGTAGCTATGCTATGTTGACCTTTTCCATCAGAGACATTTATGGTGTTTAATTGCTCATCACGATTATGTGCTTTTCTTTGGTCAGTGACTGATGGCAATAAGAGCTTTGCAATGCAGCAGTAATAATTTCCAAAACACCGCAGCAAGATGGTTGGATTTATACTGTACAGTTAGCTGTTGAAGACATTTTCCTTCTTTTCTTTTTCTCCAAAACCAAATCAAGGTTGATGGAATAGGTTTCGTGTACGATAGTTTCCTGGAGCTGATGATGCAGAAGGAACACACCCTCTGTACCTCCCGTGATTTCCCTGTTCTGTTATTCTGAAAGGAGAACCTCTGAAAAGGTCATCGCAGAAACTGCTGCTTGTTGCGTTGCTGCAAAGATGACACGAACACGCTGGAGCTCAGAAGCATCTTTGCTGCTCTGTTTTAGAGAATCTCACTCCAGGCATTAGATGAGCTTCTGTAATGCTGGCGGAAAGTGTTTGTGTGGGAATGTGGGGGCTTATCGAAGTTATTCAAACACTGGTACATTGCGTGCATGAATGTGTTGTGTGTTTGGTGATTGTGTTTTTTGCCCTTTCTATGACTGTGCCGGTTTGTGGGTGGGTGTTTTGTTGTTCACGTTCTGTTTGTGTGTGAGTGTGTGTATTTGTAGACAGGATTGGCAGGGACAGTGATGCAGTGTGCAGATGGAGAGCATGAGGGTGAGGACAGCTCCCTGCAGGCAGTTGTCTGCTTCATAGGTCCATGCATGTAAATTACAACAACAAAAAAAAAGAACACACTTGCTCACATGCTGTAATGCATCAAACTGTGAGCCTAAAATAGCAGAGGCTTCATTAGATTATGCACACAGCATAAAGATGAACCTTTGAGCTGTAACCCATCAGAAATTGACGAAAACATTTCTGGAATTGTTTAAAATTCAGAATATAACTTCATGTAATTGTGACCACAGATGACACAGCAGAGTGTAAAACAAATCACAGATTTGGGGTTTAAGTCTGGAACCTGGCAAAGAGATCTGGTTTAGAGAGGTCTTTTGTTGAGTGGGATCTGCTCACAATAGTTCAAAGCATGGCTTCTAAACTTTAGAAGAATCTCAGCTATGTGGTGGGCCAATGTTGAGTCGCTCTGTTGGTCTATTCTTCATTATTCATGCACTGCACCCGAGCTCACTCACTGTGCATACCAATAGGACTAATGTAGCATAAGCCACATCATGAAAAACTCCCAGTCATGTTGACACTGCAGACAGGGGTTGGCTTACTTCACAGGCATATTTACTGGACTTTTCATATACACAAAAGATTTCTTGCAGTGATCTGTCATGGTTTTGTGCACATTAATAAATGATTAATATTGCTTTCAATGGCATTCTCCAATTTTTTACAAGTGGGGTTTAACTAAGTTTGAACTTCCTCTGATTGTCACACTTTCCCTCCAGCCTTTGTTTCCATTTCCTCTGATATTGTATTACTAAGCACCTTTCCAGTGATTTTCACTGTTTTTCTACTGATAGGAAGTCTCATGAGACGGTTTTCCAAGGTGGGAGTGATTTTTTTTTTTTTTTTTTAATTCACAGAGGCTATTTTTGTGTGACTGTGAATGTTAGCAGTATTACTGGAAACACATATCTTTTTTTTCCCATTAATCTGATTAACATGAATGTAGAAGTTGTAGATTGTTAATTAATGTAACAATCAACAAATAACTGTATGCATAATTATACAATACTAATGGGTCTTGTATGGAATAACAGGACAGACGCTTGCTTCATCTCACTGCTTTGCCCTAAATAGGCAGCCAACTGCATCCTGTCATGGAATATGTTGAGTTGTGAAATGGCCTGTTTACAGTGCCAAACAGAATTCCCGGGATGAGCTTTCCTATTAATTAAAACTTCACACTGTTGAATAAATACACATCTGTTTAGTTTACCCATATAGTAATACAGTACGATACAGGAGGCTTCAGCGCTGTCACTCAACTTGGAGATTGTTCAGCACTGTAAATGTGTGGATATGATATCGGGAGAGAGTATCCAGTTCGGGTTAAATGAATACCATCGCCTCAGGACTGGGCAGTAAGCCACAGCTGAGCAAAAGGCAGCATCTTTTCAGCTGCAGGGAAGCTCTGTGGTTGTTGCCAACAAGCCTGTTTCTCACAAACAGCATTTGGTTTTTCCTCATCCCTGCTAATGGGCTAGAATACCAATATCCCGCTACACTAAAGAATTAGCTGTGCAATCCTACTGGTTCTGTAAACATATTGCTTCTACATGCTGATCCATTTCTAATTACAACTAATTTTCATGATGTTATGTTTTTCTGTTTTAAAGTTCTGTCTTCTCCCCTACAGCATAAACCACCACTAGAGGTTAATGACCTTTTTGAGGACATCAAAGATGGGGTGAAGCTTTTGGCTCTGTTGGAGGTGCTGTCTGGCCAGAGATTAGTAAGTGGAATATACATTTGCACACTATTTGAGTATTGCAGACATGCTAAGTTTGATTCACACTTTGAATATGCTAAATCACTTTTACACCCCATTACTTGTGGATTAAAATCATTTCACCTTCACACCTGAATGTGCTAAATCTTAACAGTGCACATTTGTTTCATGATTTAAAATAAAGACTCTGCATATGAATTAGAGATGAAGAATGAAAAAAAAAAATATATCAAAAAATCACAGAATGACCAAAAGTGAAGCATCAAAAAAACAGGAGCTGCGATTTTTTTTTTTTTTTTTTTTTTTTTTTTTTTGTCACCACTATTTTATTGGAAACGTATCAAAACGTTTCTTAGTGTTAAGTATATGATAATGTACTATGTGATCTATATTGTGTTTTGATTCTTTTTTAAATTCTTAAACATCAATATTGTATGTTGACATTAAATGCGATATCAGTCTGTATTGTTTGAGCTATAGTCTACTCCATTGTTCAACTACTCCAATAAGAGAATTTAATCAAGATGGCCGACTGCATGTGCACAGGAATATATACAGGAAATGTATTTTATAAAACTACTGCATGACCTCTCAAGTTGGATATAGTGGATGTGGCATTGGTCCACAGCACATAAATTACAAGGCCTTGATTCAGGTCTAAGCCTCTCTGTTGTGACATCTTGTTAGCACACCAGTTGTCTTTTTCACTTCTTTCCCTCTGCCTGACACAACACAAACACAAACTAACATGCACTCTGGCTTGGACTCTGATTGATATTTTATAATTAGACTTGCCTTGATACAAACTGCAATGTCATCTGCAAAGCTGTTACCTGGCTAATATGTCACTGGTTCTGATGAATGCTGTCTGGTGCACTCACTCGTTGCTTTTAGAGGACCTCTGCTGGTCTATGTCATATTTTCTTAGCTTAGTTTTAACATCAACAAATCTCTGAATTATACTTTTTTGGCACTCTCCAGTTAATTTGTGTAAGAAAACACAACTACTTTCTGTTTTACCGTAAAACTAGTGATAAATGCTGTCACACAGAATGGTTGGTACAGTAAACAGTATGACCATCTGTAGTTAATACCCAGAGTTTTAATATAATTCTGCTTCCTTTGCCAAACTTGATTTTCACTTTTGTGTTTCAAGCCTTGTGAGCAAGGCCGTCAGCTCAAGAGGATCCACTGGGTTTCCAACATCGGCACTGCACTCAAATTCCTTGAAGGCAGGAAGGTAAGCATTTAGGCATAACGATTTAACCTTTAAGTCTTTCAGTCTTTTTCCTCCACAACTAAATATCATACAAGAAAAGATGAAATGGATGTCTTGAAGAAAACTAGGTTATGGTAAAGATAAAGCTGTTTATTAGATATATGTTAGTCCATATAAGGTGTATAAATAAATAAATGTTGAGAGAATCAGCAGCTAGAAACAGGACTCCTTGATTACGTAACCTATCTCCAAATCCCTCGGCTCTATGAGGCCTGTGACCCAATTTCATCTGGGTTCCATGAGGACTGAGACTTACATTGTTATGATCTCTCTCCCATCCCCATTATGTGTGCCTTCAGTCTGTGTATCGAGGATCTCCGGTCAGTCACCATTAAACGCCCTGTGTGATCACTGTGTACTGTATGCATTTTTTTCATTTGATGCACGATGTGTACGAAGCATCACTTAGATACAACCATTCAGTTTTTATAAGTCTAGTCATTGCGCTTTTCCACTGACATGCATTTCAATGCATTTTGACTAGTGGAATGGTTTCTGATCTATCTGGCTCCCAACAATGCTGAACTGCTCATATATATAGAGATGCAAACATTGGGGTAATCTTCAATGCAAGGTTTGCAATGCTGGGGTTCATTTGCTTTTCTTTTATGCCCAATTGAATGCCTTTTGTCTTCTCTTTTCACAATGGCTGTTTCTGCCTTCCTGGTTTGGCTATACAGATGATCCATGATTATAATACTAACTTGCATCAAAGACTTGGCTTTGATGACTGAACAAATGCAGTGTTGTTTTGGTTGACATTACTTCAAGGGCCCTCTGTGGGTGAAAATTCAAAAAAATCTTACAAACAAACTGAATATGACACATTTTACAGAATAATCCTCTGCTTGGCCTTTGTTTCAGATCAAACTTGTTAATATTCATGCCACTGACATCGCAGATGGACGACCATCAATTGTCCTTGGGTTGATATGGACTGTTATCCTCTACTTCCAGGTTATACTTCATTTAAAGGCTCTAAATCCTGAAAGTTTAATAACCATGTTTATACCAAGAAAAGCTGATGACCTAAAATCTGCACACCAAAAACTCCCTTTTTGGCTCAACCCAGTTTAAATCTTTGTCCTGTTAACACATAGCCTAAAGCAGATATTAGTAGATAGGCTATGCCAGAAAGTAATTAAAAAATTTTATTTCCTTTTTTTGTTTTCATGACCCCAGTGCAACCTAATATTTTCCCTTTGCTCTAATCTCTCAATTAGATTGAGGAGTTAACCAGCAACCTGCCAGCCCTCCAGGCACTTTCCAACAGCAACTCTTCCGTGGAGAGTATAGCCAGCTCTGAAACAGGAAGCCCACCCATGAAGAGGAAAGTGGTCAACAAATTTCAGGGCAATGCCAAAAAGGCCCTCCTCAGATGGGTGCAGTGCACTGCTGCAAAGTATGTCACTCTCAGATTACCTTCTTGCTTTAATGTTCAAAGATATTTGTGTAGAAAATATAGAAAAATAAAAAGGCTAGCAATATTCTGGGGTTTTCTGTGTGTACATGTTTCTGTGTATGTGTGGCAAGACAAAAATGCTTCTTTATGCTTTTTCCAGGCATCATGGAATTGAGGTGAAGGACTTTGGTCCCAGCTGGCGAGATGGTGTTGCATTCCAGTCAGTGGTGCACGCCATCAGGCCAGACCTGGTGGACATGGATGTTGTGCGGAGGAGAAGCAACAGGGAAAATTTGGAGGAGGCCTTTGCACTTGCTGAAAATGAGTTGGGCATTCCCCGTCTACTGGATCCTGAAGGTGCCTTTCACCTCTCCTACTGCTTACATTTAATATTTAAGTGATACAAATCATTGAGGCAGGACAGTGTTGAGTACATGTTGAGCCATGGAGTCTCTTTACACTTTTGCGCTGCCATTCAATAGGTTTTAGACATAAAAGCAACAAATATACACTGTTAAAACGATTGTACAAGTTTTTCAATTAAAGAAATTGTTTTACCCCTTCAAATGCATGCTGCATGAACAGTTTGACAAAATGAGTGCTGAAAAGATCAGTGACTTTTGAAGAGGATTAAAATTCTGTGTGTACACATGTCTCTGTTTTGTGAAGTGAAGTGAAGCAGTCTGCAGTGACTCTGCAGTCCTGTCTTTAGCTGAGTCGTGATGCTTTATAGCACAGAGCTCCACTAAAATGATTTCTAGAAACATAAGGCCAGGGATGGAGACACATGTGGACCTGTATCAGTTGCTTAAATATCTTATGAACCTAAGTGTCACATGGAGCTGCCATTTATTTCTACAGGAATAAAGTCGTGTTTAAAGTCAAATATTGATGCTTTTGGGAATATTTGTTTTCTATGTTCATTCAGTGTAACGTTTCATCTATTGCATCGGTTAACGTCTATTTTTTCTCTGTAGATGTCGATGTAGACAAGCCAGATGAGAAATCCATCATGACTTATGTGGCTCAGTTCCTCAAGCACTACCCAAACCCTCATCACTCTGACTCTGATGGACAGCAAGATGAGGTACCTTTTTAAAATTTAATTATATATCAATTACAAATAAGGTGGTGACACATTGGGCAATTTTTGGGAGGAGATGTCCTTGTGTTACAGCTAAATACTACATCAAAAGTTAGATTTAATTCCAAAAGTGTTATATATAAATTGCTTATATTTATGCCTTTCCCATTTCCCCCCAAATTTGCGCATGTATCATCAATCACAAAGAATAACCACATGCATAGATCATAACAACAATATATACTTCCTGTAAGAAAATGCTTAAATTATGCTGCACGTCATTGTTGGCCTTGTCTGCAAATCTTCGCATTCATCGTTATGACTTAAATCTCTAAAGAATCAAAGTAAACATAGTATTAACACAGCAATCATATAATCACCAGCCATTTGGTTTTCATCTTCACATTTCTTCGTCTACTTTTGTTTTTATTTATTTATTTATTTATTTATTTATTATTTTGTTCACGCACATTAAGCTGCTTCTTGGCTCAATTCCAACTTTTGCACTGTCAGTACCAGTACTTCAGGTGAGAGATCAGGTCATACTACTGCATGCTCTCTATCTGAGTGTAATCCTACTTAACTTCATCCCTCTGAGCTTATTTTTCCCCTTTGCTACTCTAATGCTGAGCTCTGTTTCAATCTCTTTGTGTTCCTTGCTGTTTTCCTGGATAGTTTGGTCCCCAAGATATAGAGCAAATGCTTGAGGTATGTTTAGCTAAATTAACCAATTTAATCAATGCCTGTATTCCTTTTGGTCTTCCTAAAAAAAAAAAAAACTATTCACTACTAAAAATGCAGGATCTTAATCATCTGTGGAATGTCTTCAAATCTTTTTTTCTGAACTGTTTCTTGAATGTAATGTGAGTGTCTCAATGTATTGACAAGCTGATTTGGGGAAGAAAAAAAAAAAAAGGATTTAAATTCAGTTTATTCCTGTAACTCTGTGCCAGAGGGAGGAGCGGAAGATGCTGAGAGAGCTGAAGGTGTTTTTGGATCAGCTGGAAAGGGATGTGCTGCGGGCCCAGGGAGCAGAAGGAAACCTCACTGACAAATATCAGGTGAGTCAGGCCCGAAAAGGCAATGTGCACTGTTATGTAACACTCTGCTTTGTCAAAGACATTTATCAACTCTAACCACATGTGTCTACTTTTGCTTTTTTGTTTCTGTAGGCATTTAAGAGCTTCCGTGTACAGTATGAAATCAAGAAGAAACAGACAGATCCTCTGCTGCAGCCAGTCCACAGGGATGGCAAACTGTCTGTGGACCAAGCTCTAGTTAAGCAGGCATGGGACCGTGTGTCCGCTAGGGTAATTGCACTACATACTTTTGAACAACATAAATAATTCATAACCAAACCACAAAGAAAACAGAATTAAATATGCTAATTAATCATTCCCTAAATTAAACAAAACCTGAGATTAATAATAAATCATTGTTTCTTTGCTAAAAGATAGTTTCACTGCACTGAGTGCTATCGTAGTAAAAGAGACACAACTTTGGTTCATGTATTGTGGAGTGCAAGTGTTTGAACTAGTGTTTCTTCGGAGAGGAGTCAGAAACAGAGGACCTTTTGTTCATTGGGCAGTCCAGACCAGAGCTCATCTGGAGTGGCATAAAATCTCTCTTGTATCTCGATTGCTTGTGGACATATGGAAGTGTTTACACAAGTATAGCCTACTTCATGGTGGGATCTTGCTTGTGCAGAGTGGATTTTTAATGAATGTCAATTTCAGCTGCTGGACTGGCACATCCATCTGGATAAGTCTCTGCCAGGACCTCTAGGAGTAATTGGAGCCTGGCTTCACAGGGCAGAGATGGCTCTGCGAGAGGACATTCCCATCCAACATGCTCATGATGAAACAGCCAATGTCCTCCATAGAAAACTAGAACAGCATAAGGTAATTGTAGGCCTTTCAGTCTGTTTGGTTGCCACAATGTTATTAATGCCGCTTTCTATATCTAATATATAAGTGTGAAATAAATAACAGTGAGAATCAGTATGATTTTTGATGATGTTTACATTTTGCAGGAAGTATTAAAAAACCTGGAATCGCACAGGCAAACCTTCCACCAAATCCACAGGGACAGATCAGTGAATGGAGTACCAGTCCCAGCTGAACAGCTCCAAGACATGGCTGAACGGTATGAATGCAATGCTTTTTTCATTATTTGGTCTTGATTGAGATTTCATTGAATAATCAACTCTAAACATTTGTTTAATTTGCAGGTTTAATTTTGTGTCTACATCATCACACACTCACTTGATTAAACTTGAATTCTGGGAAATTAAGTATCGGCTGATGGCCTTTCTTGTATTGGCTGAATCAAAGCTCAAGTCCTGGATCATTAAATATGGCAGACGGGACTCAGTTGAGCTCCTTTTGCAAAGCTACCTAGTAAGTTACAATAATTAACAGTGTAGTAAAAGAATTAGTATTGAATTGTTTGCATCAAACTTTTTAATGTTGCCTTTTTTACCTGCCTTTTTGTTCCAGACTTTTATTGAAGGCCACAAGTTTTTTGAGCAGTATGAGATAATCTTCACAGCCTTCAAGCAGTCTGCAGAGGTTTATGTAAAGTCTGATAGTTCAAGTAAGACTTTACTTTTCAGTTTTATTCATAGTTGTCTTTTGGCTATGTATAATATACATATATATATGTGTATATGTATGCATATGAATGTTTATTTGGGCTCATAGTAAATGGTCTTATTATTGATTTCATGTTACAGGGTCTAAGACCTGTAACAGAGGTAAGTCCAAAAACAGCCTGACCATCTTAATCTAAACCTTTGCCTGTCTCCTGAGCCATTTCCTTCTGTCAATGTGGGGCTGCACTTTTCTTTTAACTCTTACTTTTTAACGCTCAAAACAACATTATATTGTATTATGCATGAAAAAGGAAGAGTAATCTAACATTCATTGAAATGCTACGTTAGCATGTCTGTTCTGGCCCAACACACTAAAGCATCGGCTGAATGCAAATTAATTGGCATAACTGCATAATAGATGGTCTAGTAGAATTGTGTTTTTTTTTCTACACTAGGTACACATATTTTAACGATACTAAACTTAATTTTCGATTGTTGATCATTTGATTTTCAGTTGATGAAGCAGAGGGGGTAAGTAAATTCCTCAGTGATGCCACAGCTCAGTGGAAGAATCTGGCTCTGGAGGTGAGGAGTGTTCGCAGCATGCTGGAGGAGGTGATCTCTAACTGGGAGAAGTATAGTAGCACAGTAGCAGCTCTACAAGCCTGGCTTGAGGATGCTGAACAGATGCTCAACCATTCGGAGAATGCCAAACGTGTAAGTACAGTCAGAATTATTTATACTGTGCAGTTTTTATTTGTGATCCTAACCTGTGTGAGTGTTTCGACATAGATTTAATTGGCTGGACAATTTGCATCTAAACAGGTATGTTCTCTGTTTTCCTCATCCTTTAGGATTTCTTCAGAAACCTCTCTCATTGGATCCAGCAGCACATGGACATGAATGATGCTGGTAACTTCCTCATTGAGACCTGTGATGAAACAGTCTCACGAGATCTGAAGCAGCAACTTCTTCTTCTGAATGGGAGATGGAGGGAGCTATTTGTCAAAGTCAAACATGTAAATGCAACAAAAAGCATAACATGAAAAAAATACAGTGAAATGTCAACATTGGACTACATCAGAATTAATCCATCTACTTCTGTTTCACCGACAGTATGCAAGAGCAGATGAGGTGGATAAATTGAGGCAAGACTACCAAGATGGTATCAATACCTTAAAAATGTTCATGGATGCAACCAATGAGAAGATGACTGCTCCTGTACAAGTGTCTTTCCTGAACGTCAGAGCTTTTGTTCAAGATGTTGAGGTAAACAGTCTGTATATACTCATTTGCCATTTAATGGAAACGGTGAACTAAAACACACCCAGTTTAATACTGTTGTCCTGCTGTCATTTTTGCTGAAGTTTATGGTGCTACTGACGTTCACTGGTTTGTATTGACAGGTGTCACTATTATTTTGTCTACTCGATTCAATCTATCTTATATCTTATCTAATTATCTTATAATTTGTGAATCTTAACTCCATGTAGGAAATCAAGCACAAAGTGCCAGCCATGGAAGCAGCATGCAAGGCAGCAAGCCGGACAGCTCAGCTGTTGACCAAAGACACTCCACAGGAGGAGGTTTCACAGATGATGGCTGTGATGGCCTCCATCAAAGAACAGTTGAGCAAGGTGTGTTCAAGTCATGCTTTAGGTGGTGCTGCATTTTAACAGCTGATACTGCGGCTGATATTTTCTGTCATTATTTCATATTTTTTATTATTGTCACGAGCCTGATAATAATGCGTATCCAAAGTATCAGTTATATCAGTCATCTGTTACTCATTTTGGTCTGCATTATATCCTCCAATCAGGTGAGAGAGAGAATTTTGCCTCTGCTGAGGGAATCACAATCTTTATTACCTCCGCTGGAAGAAATGGAGAAGAACATTACAGGCTTTTATCAGGCTCTGGAGAAGGCCAGTCATATCACCAGCAGCACAGACTCAGAGGGACCAGTAGACTTTAAACAGAGATGCCAGGTAAACAGTTTCTGGACCAAGTTTATTTTAAATCCCAATGCCAAGTGTTCTTGACTGTCAGGCTTTGGAAAACCACGTTTAAAATGGAAAAACACCACCTCAGGACATCATCAAATGGCTCACAATTCTGCTTGTGATTAATTACTGCAGGAGCTGGTGACCTTCACACACAGCTGTAAGAAGTGTCTGACAGTGATTGAGAGAAATCATCAGACTATCCAGAAAATAATGAACAGCAGTAAAACACTCCAGCACATGGATATGAGTCTTCTTCAGAAAAGAGTAGGAGACCTGCAGGCGTCCTCACAGGTACCCCTCACGACCTACTTCATTTCTATGGAACCTAAAAAGTGTTTGATCTTTAAAAAATACTATGATTTGACTGTGTGTTTAGACCATGATTAAAGAATCTACGGAGTGGCGGAAACATGTGGAGGTGAACAGCAGCCTCATGAAAAGGTTTGATGAGTCACGGGTGGAGCTGGAGAAGGTTCTTAAAATGGCTCAGAATTGTCTGACAGAGAGAGGCAACCCAGAGGAGCTGCTCAAGAAGCACACTGTAAGATGATTTGCCTTTTTTTTAATTATTTAAATCCCTCTGGTGTATCATGCACTACCCATAATACATGCAGGGCTTAAAGTACTGCAGCACCGTGCCGGATCTCCGGCGAGTGTCGTTGGACTGTGATTTAAAAAAGATCAGCATTAAAAAAACAAACCAGTTGATTGATTGTTGTACAGTTTTTGAGTATCTGTACTTGAGTATTATTTTTGGAGGATACTTTTACTTCACTACATTTGAAGGACAAATATTATACTTTTTACTCAACAACATTTCTATTGATGCTCTCATTACTCACTACTCACGCACTGTTCTAACATTACTCGTTCATTGTTTTTAATTGTAATTGTAACCAAGTCGACCTGTAGGGTGAACGCTATGATATTGGAAGTCGGAAATTTACGAGTTGTAATATAGAATTCTCAGTTCTCGTGAACGCAGCATCCAAGCCAGCATTTTTTTTCATCAAAGTCACTGTTGGGAGATGATGGAGAGTAAGTTTATGAAGCCAGGGTAAGATGTCCAAACACCAGACAAAGGACTTAAAATAAGTGAATAGAAGAGAGGGGCAGAGACGACAGGCCTTTCGGTCATTTATTTCCTATTTAGTATTCAGAATAAGAATTAAAAAAATTCAGGCTCAATATTTTTTCTTACCAGTACATGTATACTCAATCAAACTTTATCCTTATGTCTTTTGCAGGAATTCTTTGGCCAGTTGGACCAGCGAGTCTTGAATACATTTCTCAAAGCTTGTGATGAGCTCACAGACATTTTGCCTGAGCAGGAGCAGCAGTCACTGCAGGAAACAGTCAGGAAGTTGCACAAACACTGGAAGGTTGGTGATAAGAACGATGACAGTAATAGCTATATCAAAACTTTGCGCACTGGAGATTACAAATGTGCCAAGTTACACACTAGTGAGATTCTTTACAGATGTGACAAGGATGCATGGTTCACAAAAATTATAGTCACTTTCCTCATTTTGTATGACTTTAATGTGAAATTAATGTGAAATATCAATGTATTAACTTCACCATTCATTATCTCACCATTACAAAATGAACATAATGTTTTGGTCTGGTGTGTGTATGTCCAGACAAGTAAACTTTTTGTATGTTTTGCCTCCTTCAGGATATTCAGACAGATTCCCCTTTTCACCTCCTGCACCTGAAAGTGGAGGTGGAAAAGAGCAAGCTGATGTTGTCGCTGCAGGAGTGCCAGGCAGAGGTGACCAGGGAGAACCGTCACCTGGCTAGCATGGGAAGTGAGAGGCTCATCAAGGAGCACAAGGTGAGTACAGCACTACTGGCTGGCCCACTTTCATGTATTGATTAACTTGGGGTGAATTAATTCAATGCAAATTCACTGCTGTGTCGCAGCTTGGGAAGATTTTGATGAACTTGGTTTGACAGAACTGAGGCTCTTCCAGTGTTGAGCGCTGTGCTGCAGCAGCACTTTGTTTGTTGAATCATATTTAATTTTACAATGAAGTGTAGTTTTTCACATTGAAAAACACAAACAAGCTGTCTAAGATTTGTTTTTCTCTAATAGAACTAAAACTGATGATATTCTGTGTTCATTTCTACCACAAATAAGTGTCTGATCTGTCTTTACATTAGGCCTTCTTTAGGGAAAAGGGCCCTCAGTCCATCTGTGAGAAAAGGCTGCAGCTGATGGAGGAACTTTGTCAAAAACTCCCTGAGAGTGATCCGGCTCACAAAACTCTAGACACAGCTAGAAAGAACTTCTCTGAACTCCAAGAGGAAATTGAGAACACCTATCAGAAGATACTGCAGCACCCAGATAAATGGAAGGAGTACAACACAAGGTGCAGTAATCCATAGAAAATGTATAAGTACACACAGATGATGTAGAGTCATTGCAACAACAGAGGAACGTGTTATGCCTTCATACACAGTGTGGGACGTTCATTACACACACAAAGTCATCATGTTAGAATTTTTTCATTAACTTGAGACACAGTTTTCATGAGGAAAAAGATTATAAAATTAATACCATATCTATCATTACTCTTCTAGAATCAGTAAAAAAGATCCACACTACTCATTGTTACTGTTGTTTGTACATATCTCATTTGGCCATGAAATTCACAGTTTGAAGTGAGACGTTCCCTTTGTGGTGTGAAATAGGTATGCTGACTTCTCCTGCTGGCTTATATCTAAAGAAAGTCAGCTGAGGCTGCTGAGAAATCGAGCCAGTGATCCTAGAAAGTACAGCCAGGTGAAGGCTACCATCATGGTGAGTTAGTCCTTCACATACGGTCCACAGCCAAAGCATAGTATCCACAGATTGTCCTTCTCTCCTCCTCTGTGGTGTGTCACTTGAGATGTGCTACTCTCTTGTCTTTGTCACAGCTCATGAGATAATAACAACACTTTGCATCAGATGACTTTTGTCTAGATGGCGTTAATCGCTGTCTGTTGTTATTGTGCAGGAGCTTAGGAATGATGCGGAGCTACAGGAGGGAAATCTTGGCTGGCTAAAGGCCCGTATGGCCGTTCTGATTGAAATCTGTGCTGACAACGATGCCCAGAGGCAAGCAAGTGCACTGAACAAGCTCTCCACTGATTTTAAGGGTCTTCTTGCTTCGCTCTTAGAGGTAGGTGAAGCTTCCACTTATTTTATTCAGCTGCCAGAAACTATCCAGACATCCAATCCCGTCTGGAAAACTACATTATACTACTTAAATATTTTAACATCATTTAAAGACAGAGAACAAAAATGCTACACCAATCTTTGGTGAAATTATAAATACACAATCACAGAACTTCAATCATCATCAGTTCATCACTTTTGCTACTGTCCTTTACAGGCTGAGAAGATGGTGCTTGCTGTTGGGGACTGTGTACAGTTCAGGGAAGAAGTACAAACTACCTTGGATGACCTTGTTCAGGGGCAGAAAGAGGCACAGGCTGAGGTCACCAAAATACTCGACTGTCCGACTGTTAGAGAAGCTCAACAACTGCTGATTGTTCACCAGGTACTCTTCACAAAATGATCAGATTTCTTTTATTTTAGTGTGTTTATAGGGTCAACTTTAAATTAAATATACTGTCCTCTCAGCAACTGCTGAAACGCCTGAAGCTGAAGAGGAAGGATGTCCAGCAGCTGATCACCAGAGGCCAGCAACTCCAGACTGAAGAAGGTCTGGGGGAGACTCTGCAGCAGGACCTACAGTGTTTGGAGAACACACTTAGCAAGATGGAGCAGAATATTGATTCACAAGAGCAAAGTCTTGAGGTTAGCAATGTTTCTGAATTTGGAGTGATTTGGGAGATGCTTGCTATTTCAAAACACTTTCACACCAAATGCTAAAACAAAGTTCAGATCTGTGATGGTTTTTGATTAGTCAATGTGAATCATGATGCATCTCACTTTGTTATCAATTTATGTCTTGTTTTGCAGTTTGTGATGTATAATCTTATATGTATATGTGTGCTTTGGTCTGCTGTGTAGCTGTTTTTATGGTGTCTTTTTCTTGTTTGTATCCTTTCGTGTATGGCAACAACATGCTCATGGGCTCTTACGTCATATTGATGATAATTAGTTAGTTGTCCTTTTGCAAATACACAAATAATGAGGTCAAGTCACGTAAATTAAAAGGAAACAAGCATTTTGTGGAAGGACTTTCTGCCTGAGGCACAGTTCCAGATGCAGATGCAGTGAGTCATACTTTTGGTGGTGGGGTGGGGTCATGAAACACAAACTTTGTTGGGGTGTATCATTGGGGGTTTATTATATATGTAACTAAAAGATCTTCAACAAATTGCACATCAGTGAATTTCATGTTTCCACCTATTTCTTTTTAGCAGAATTGCCTCTCAGTGGGGTGAGGTGCTTGCATAATATTTGCTATGCTACCTGTCAGTATGCTGACTCATCCCTTCCTGCTGACAAAGTCAAAGACAGAATGGTCTTCTGCAGACATAACGATGTGCTTTGAATTTTTTTGTGCTGGTAGTGATCTGGGATTTTTGCCTTTGACAATTCCTCTCTTGCTGTGATTTATATTGCTAATGCTTCTTGGAAGTGGCGTATGAATGAAACTGATTTTGACTTTGACATCAGTTTTTTGTGGGCCGTTATCATCTTCAGGTCACACTGACAGCATGGCAGGAGTTTGACAGCCAGCAGGAAGCAGTACATGAATTTGTCAATAAAGCCCACTCAACAATGGAGCGAGACCTGAACTTTAGCAGTGCAGAGAGTCTGGCTGTTGAACTTGACCAGGCTAGAGTAAGTAGTGTTTGTCTTCCGGCACATATTGTGTGCTTAACTCTTGTCCTTTCATTGGTAGTAGTATTACCAATATTCTTGAATTTGTAAACAGGTGTTGATGAAGCAGTGTGAAGCAGAGATCTCCCATATGAACACATTGCTGAAGAGAGCAACAGAAATTCAGCTTGGTCCAAAAAACAAAACTCTGCTTTTACAACAAGCACATTCCCTCAGTGAACAAGTGGACAAAGTGAAGACTGGGCTCCAAAGAGAGTAAGTTGATGGATTCGATTCTGTTTTGTTTTGCTAAAACACATTTTAGGAGACCTCAGGTAGTATTCGTTAAACAGAGATATATTTAAAAATTGGTTCAGAGTATTTTTGTCTCTGTCAGTGACCTAGATGTAGGAAATGTTGAGGTTTATTTGCAACTGTTACTTTCACCATTAATAATTTCTACTCTTCTGCTTCAGTGTGAAGACCCTGGAGGATATGAAAAATCAGTGGGATCAGTTTGGAGCTGGGTTTGAAACCTTCTCCTTGTGGATATCTGAAAAGGAAAAACAGCTGGATGTACTGAAGTCTTCCGCTTTGCCTCTTGAACAACAGATAAATACAGTAAAGGTAAAGTGGTTTACCCGGAAACACACAACCCTCTTACATCCTCATATTTGCCAACAAACCTCACCCACAAGAAACACTTAAGACAACCGTTAAAATCAATCTTCTTAAGGAGTCATTGGTGTTAGAAAGCACAGACACAAGCCCTCTCTGCCCAGGCGCCAACACACTAACTCTCTCTGAAACCTGCGTCAGCCCTTTATCAACAAAACAAGACGATTAGGAACTGTTCTTGCAGTCTGTGTTTTTTTTTTTTTTTTTTTACATTTAACAGTGCTAATAACATCAAGCTGTATTTATTTGGAGGAGTAGCTTAGTAGTTTGCCTGTAAGGAAGTTTTAATATCACTTAAACACACACCAAATATATGTTTGCATGTATTGTGTCAGTAATTTAAAAGATTAGGTGAACAGATCTTTGTAGCCTACTCTTTATTCTTGATTATGGAGAGTGGCTGCGATGTCTCAAATGATCTGTCAGCAGTTGAGTAATGTATGTACCGCACATTGGCAGCAACATGACTCCCCAAAGCAAAACTAATTTCCACTGGACAGTCATAAAATATCCAGCGATTATCTCAGACTTCTTGGTTAATTGTTTTGCATCCATATGTGCATGGCCAGGCTGTTGGTGTGGAGCTTCAAGGTCGAGCTGAGGTCCTTTCTAAGCTGGAGGCACATTCCCAGGCAATGGCCCAGTTTGTATCATCAGGAGAGGCAGCTCGCATTAAGGCCCGTCTGACCCAAATCGGCAGGTACTGGGAGGAGTTAAGGGAGAGCGTACAGCAGCTTGATGGACAGCTGGAGGAAAGCTCATCTCACCAGCAGAAGTTTAACACAAGCCTTGAGACCGTAAGTGTGGTTGAGTGACACAGATACACTACAACAGAGAGATATGAGCATGCTTTTTTTTTTTTGATCATTATTGTTTCTTAGGTGCACGCATCTCTCAATGAGCTACATGTGAAACTGGAACATCCTATCAAATCCTGCACCTCCTCCTCAGAGACCTACAAAGCTCTTCAAGCCCACATGGTATTCAGTTATCTCTAATTTTTACCTGTGCTTTTTTGCAAACAATGATTTTCTTTGCTCCTTTTATAAAAAAAAAAAAACAAGTAACTATTCGTGTCAGTAGTATTTGAATTGAAGTGCAAAGCTTGATGCAGTGCCAGTTCTTTCTCAGCTCATAGGTTATCCTGTGTTAGTCACTGCCTTTTATGATTTTCATCCTCCAGGATGTCTGTCAGAGTCTGGAAAGGCTGAAGGGAACCTTGCTGTCCTTGTCTGCTGGTGCTCGCCGACTCAGTGACAAAGAGCAAGCAGAGAGGACCGTAATGGAGCTAAACTCTAGTTACGACCAAAATTTACAGGAGGCAAAAGACAAACAGAGCACTTTGGAGAACCTGCTTTCTATTTGGCAAAAGTAAGAGCTCCTGAACAGACTTCTAATGGACTTCTAATGGCAATGGCAATAATAAATATTGCCTCTGCTTTAATGGCGAAAATGGAAACATAAATCAGGTTTTTGGTCTTTGAGATACAACTTTTCCGATGAACATGTTTCAGGTATGAGAAACAACATTCAAACTTTGTTTCTTGCTTGGAGAGGAGTGAAGCTGCATCCAAACCTGAGAGTCAAAGTCTGTCAGCTGATAAAAGCAAACTCTGCACAGAGCTACAAGATTTACAGGTACTGTGCGTTCACACACATTCACATTGGTCTGCTAACACAGCTAAAACTAAGTCCTAAAACTAACAACGTACCAAATTAATAATGTATAGCTATGACTATATAAATAAATGTTTTTTTTTACAGGCCCTGTACGCTGAAGTTCAGTTGCTTGAACCGGCCTATGCTGAAATAATATCACTGGGGACCTCATTGTATCCTACTGCACCTGAAGAGAGAGTGAAGCAGCTAAAGGACGAGCTGGAGACTCTGCAGAGGAGATTGCACAGTCAAAATGAAGTCCTACCTCAACGGTACAGTTGGGAAATAACTGGAAACAATATATTTTTATCTTAAGTTCTGAGGTATCAAGAGCAACGTATTCACATGAAATGTGCGATATTAATGCCACGTGGAGTAAATTGTTGCAAAAGTAGTAAAAAGTCACATATTTCAGAAACAAGAGGGTATGAATAGAGTAGTCTGGATTTGACACTCTGCTGCCATTTTGTTCCACAGAATCAAAGAGCTTCAGAACCACCTTTCCATGGTGGAGCAGTTCGACCAGGCCCTGCTGGCCTTCTCCCAGTGGAGTGAGACTATGCTCTCAAATCTACACTCGACTTCTCAAATCATCACTGCCAACCTGCAGTCTGCTGTGGCACAAGTAAAGGTAAGAATTGTTGCTATCAAAACGCTGCTCTAAGCATTTTGCTCAAGATCCACAACTGATCCTCTGTTGCGTTCTTTTGGCAGGAGAACCAGGTGGCCCTACAGAAGCAGTCAAGTGTGAGACAGAGCTTAGAGCAGCAGTGTGAGAAGCTCTGTCAGTTCTGTGAGCCTGGTGATGCACAGCTCCTCCGGAGCAGAGCAGACAGCTGTCTGCAACCCTACATAGAGGGCCAACATATAGCTAAGCTCCAGTTAGAGTGTCTGGATAGGCTTGAGGCTTTTCTGCAGACCCACAGTGAGGCTGCAGGGGTCTTGCGGGGTCTGAGACAGACTGTGGAGAGTGCAGGGAGCTGGGATCGTGGAAGAGTAGAGGAGCTGCAGCAGGAACTGGCCACTATTGTCCCAGATATTACCCATCTAGAGACCCTGGCTGTCGATCTGGATAGTAGTCTCTGCAAAAGCCATCTCCACTTTGGTGCTGAAAAGGGGTCTCGTAAGTCTTGTCGAATGCTGGCTGATACGCTCAGTGCTGAGCTAGATACAGTAAGGAATCTACTTGGTACTAAACAGAGTGAAGCAGAGGCCCTAGGGGCCCTTTGGACCTCATTCCGACAGAGGAAAGAGCAGCTGCTCAAAGCTGTGGAGGACATTGAAGAAAAAGCAGACCACCAGAGCTTCAAAGAGCCAAGCCTGCATGCTCTACAGCAGAGGTAAAGCAGTGATAGTAAAATCAAAGATAATTTCACCATTTTTGGCTACTACCAAACATGCATTAGTAAAATCAAAAATATACAAACCAGTGTCATATTGTCCCTCTGTGTGTCAGACTGAGGTTCTTTAACCAGCTGGAGGATGAACTACAGTCTCACCAGCATGAGGAGCAGTGGCTGAGAGATAAGGGCAACCAACTGGCCCAGAGAGATGCAGAGTTGGCCGGGGAGGTGCTGAGGGAAATCAGTCTGTTGGAAACCACTTGGGAGGATACCAAGAAGCTCATCACAGAGAGGTAGTCATGGAACAGAAAAGGGTTTTTAATCCCTTTTTAACAATCCAGAGAACCTTTTTTTTTGTTTTGTTTTGTCTTTTATGCCCTTGTTTTGTGTTTTACAGTTTGTTTACTTACAGACTTTTATGGATAATATAGTTTATTCTTCCTTTGACAGACAGGAGCAATGCAATGTTCTTGCTGAGCTAATGAGAGAATACCAAGTCCTGAAAACCTCCATCAGCAGCATAATTGAGAGCACTGAGCCTCTCATTGACATAAGCCCTGTTCTGAAGGACCATGAAGAAACCAGGCGGTCGCTAACAAAGGTCAGAATAAATGTCAAAACATTATTTATGAATATCTTGTAAACTTTGAAAAATATAATTTAAGGATATGATTTCATATTCTTGAAATTTATCACTTCATTTCACCCAAAAAGTTTACGCAAATTGGATTTTCCTTTGTTTTGATGGTGTTTGCTCCATTTCTAGCATGAGGCAGTGAAAACAGAGATGGCTGCCAAGCAACAAGACCTAGATCAGTTTTCCAGCAAAGGAAAACAACTAGTTCTTGAACTGAAGAAAATCCCAGACTGTAACTCTGAAATGATGAAGAAGGATATGGAAACACTTGTGGATCAGTGGCTTGACGTAAGTCTGACTACAATCAGGATATATTGATGTGATGTGCCATTCAAGTAATTTTAATTATTTTGGGACAACAATAGAGTCTATTGAACAGAATTTTTTTAGTTTTTTTAGTATTTGCTTACAAAGTCACTACTTCTTGGTGGGATCAATCCACTTGCACCGACCCAAAAGCTTTAGCCAGTGGGGTTAGCATGTTACATTAGCAGTACAACCTGATATAAAACACTCCCACCAATATTTACAACACATTTGTAAACATTTGTGGTTATTAAATTAACTCCTTAGGTGTCTGAGAAAATAGACGACAATATTGATCACCTAAACCAGAGTGGAGCTCTGTGGGATGATGTGCGTAAGATCAGCGAGGATATTGAGAGCTGGACAAGCAGCTGTTTAATGGAGCTAAATGAAAGCCTGAACAACCTCAACAACACTCAGAAGGTGTCAGAAAGGCTCTCTGTGTTACAGGTAAGTTTTTTGATTTCAATGTAAAAGTGGGTAATAATTGCTTTACTTTAATAGATGTGTTCACATAGGAAAAAGAAAATATTAAATGAACATTGAATTAAACACTAAGAAACTTTAAGACAAACTCACACGATGTTTCCACAGCAACAGTGTTATATCCAGAAGATAAGCAATTTTAGCCTCTCAGAATCTTGTCTCTCTGATACGTTCGCAGGCAGAAATGGGTGAGAAGGAGCAGAAACTTGAGGTCCTGCAGGGCAAAGTCTCTGAGCTGAAGAAGTCTAGCCAAAGTCAGGAGACTCCTGCAAAATTACAGGTAATAAATAGTGTCATAATGTCATTTGTTTAGTTTTTCCCTACAGATAAAGTAGAGCTTCCCTTCTCTATATGTAGTATGTGTGTCACACACAAACTTTAAATGTACTTGCTTCAGGTGCTGGAGAATGACCTCCGGAAGAAGATCAGCACTGTTAAGAAACTCCATGAAAAGGCCAGGGGAAACCTCATGGACTTCAGTTTCCAAAAGAAACAACTGGAAGATTACATCTCACAGATGTCTGCATGGCTAAAAAGTATGGAAGATTCTCTGGTTTCCTCTCCAACAGGGTCAGATCCTGAGGACATCTGCAGAGTGAAGGTACGATGCTGATCATAATCATGATCAGCCTTTCCTCTTCTAAAGATATAAGAGAAGAGAATTTAAGTTTCCAAATCATTTTTTTTATGTATTATACGTTTTGAAGGACCTTCAGAAAGAACTGCAAAATCAACAAGGAAGCATTGACTCAACCAGGGAGGGCCTCAACACCCTGTGCAGAAAATATCCCTCTGAAGAGCTGGCTGGTCTGGGCTCAGGACTCACCGATCTCATCAAGACCTATGAGTCTGTGAACCAGCTTTCTGCAAGGACGCTGGTGTCGTTGCAGAATTGCCTTCAGCAGCAGTTCAACGGTGAGAATCCTGAAAAAGCATCTGAGCAAGTTTTTACCCGCTACAATACATTACACAACTAACACCTGATCCCCTTTTATAGGCACTTGTATATGAGTTTTACATTTTCTGTGCTTTGAGTAGAAATAGTAACTTTCTTTTTCCCTTACTCATAGACCTAGTTCAGGAGTTTCATCACTGGCTTTCAGAACAGAGGGAGATAGTGAAGGAATGCTCTGACAGATCTGGTGACACTCAAATTGTGGAACGCAAACTACAGAAACTAAAGGTAGATTAGATTTTACGTCCTCATTCAGATATATTATAAATGTAAAAAAGTTCAAGTACTGAGCTGAAAATTTTTTCGGTTATCTGTCAGGGTGCCATGGATCGTGTGGAGGAGGGAGAGGTGCGTCTTACGCAGGTCTGTGAGGAAGGGGAGAAGCTCCTACTCCATCTTCCCAAAGCCAGTGCTGGGCAGGTCCAGCAGCATCTTTCCTCCATCCAGCAGGACTGGGACAGCTTTGTTGAGCAGTGCAGACAGAACCAACAGATTCTTGATGACAGCGCATCCCTCGTGAAGGGGTAAGAGCCTTAAATGAACCAGCTCTGTAATGCATTTTGTGAACCTATTTATGAATATACCATTTTAAAATCCTTGTAGATTTGAGAGTCGCCTCAAAAAGCTCAGGTGGTGGTTGGAACATATGGAAAAGAGGATGACCACAGATCTATTGGAAGCCAATCAACGAGGTCCTGAAAAGGCTGTGCTCGAACAAGTGGAGGAATATCAGCAGGAGGTGCTCAAAGAAAGGTAGTTCTATTCTGTACGCTTGAAAGGGAAATAAAATAGGCTTTCAATGTCTTTGTATTGTCCTGAAGTATTCCTGAAAGGAGCCAGAATTATGGTTCAGGTTTATTCACCAAAGCATTTAAAGCACTTAAAGATTCTGCTTCTTTCCATTCAGGGATTCATTTGAACGTTTATGCCAGGAGGGCCAGGCACTAAATGAAGGTGGGCGAGGTGATGGTAGTGAGACGAGGGTGTCAGCTCAGCTCCAGTCACAGCACCAGGCTTTGCTGAGGCGTGTGAGAGAGAGGCTGCGCAGCTGCCAGCTCACTTTACAGGAGCAACAAGCCTTTGAAGAGACACTGCAGACTACCTGGACCTGGCTTAATGGCGTTCAGGAGCGCCTGGCTTCACTCAACAGCACAGTTGGAAATAAAGAGACTCTGGAGAAAAGGCTAGGTCTTGTACAGGTCAGTGATCAAAGAGGACAGTGCTTTGGAGTCTATGTTGTTGGGACACATCTTGAGTCACTCACATGTTTTTCTATTTGCTGTAAAACGTTTTCTCTGCATGAAGGATATCCTGTTAATGAAAGGTGAAGGTGAAGTAAAGCTCAACATGACAGTTGGAAAAGGAGAACAAGTCCTAAAGCACAACAGAATGGAGGGGCAGGAAGCCATTTGTTCACAGCTACAGACTCTGAAGGATGCCTGGGCCAATATGCTGATGACTTCAATGAGTTGTCACAGGTAGGAAATAACATTGACCACATAGTCCTGATCTATATTACTATATGCAGTTCTGCATTTTCTAATAATATTCTCTCAATTTCTGTAGTCGACTGGAGTGGACTGTGGCCCAGTGGACCAGCTTTCAGGAAAATAAGAGCCAACTGCAACAATGGATGGAGTCAGTGGAGCAAGAAGTGGGGATGACTTTGCCTCAGCAGCCTGGCCTCAAAGAGAAATCAGTTTTCCTTGAACGCCTCAGAGCCATCCTGGCAGATGTGGATGCTCATGCAGGAGCACTGTCACGCCTAACAGACAAAGCAGTGGAGATGCATGAAAAAACTGGTGACCAAACTTTTGGACCAGAGTCCAGGGCAGAGCTCAATGCACACTTTGCGGACATTTCAGCTGTTGTCAAGGTGATCCAGATAGAAACAATGGTTAATAGTACTTGCAAATACCTGCTATACTTTAAATTAGTAATTATGAAAAACAGAGCAAGTTTTAGATAGAGGAAAAACAGCCCACCCTTCTTTTTTAACCTGATTATATTTCCTAAATTGGGTCAGCCAGTATATGCTATCAAGGGTGCAATCTCACCTTATCTAGCAAAGATTTGGGATAAATTCTGAAATAAGAATATTTGCAAATACTCTTTTCCACATTAATATTTCTCCATTCCACTCCATTCATACCGAGCACTAAATATTTTCATTGTCCTTTTATCCCCAAAGGGCAAAGTGCTGTCCATGCAAAATATCGTTTCTGAGCATGAGCAGTATCTTGATGCTGTGAGAGACTTCAATGACTGGCTGATCTCGGCAAAAGAGGAGCTTCAACGTTGGTCGGACCTGTCAGGAAACTCAGTCTCTATTAAAAGAAAGCTCTGCAAGGTGCAGGTAAGAAACCCAATGAGAGATGTATTCCATTTGTTTCATGTCATCTACTCTGGGACTTCTCTGATTCCAGTTTTAAACTCAGTACTCCACATTGGGCCACCTGAGGGACATCATTTGTGGGTGTTTGAACCAGTTTAGCTGGGTCCTCTCAGTGGAGTAGTCAAATAGCTTTCAGGATAGCTGAATTCCTCATCAAGTATGAAAGACTGACCATTGATGACATTTCTACCACTGGTGACAACATGACCAAAAGATAGTTGATATTCCATCTGGCATACCCGGTGATGTGAGGACTCCTCACTTCTGAGGACAGGAGAAAAATATGCATACTATTCTGACATGCCGAAAAGCTTCATTCATTGATTCATCTGTAATTCATAAATGCAATTTGTTTTCCCCTCCCAGGAGCTGCTTGATTCTAAGCAGAGAGGCCGAGAGAGGCTGAATCGGGTTCAAAGATGTGGGGCAGTGGCCAGAGATCACACTGGCTCTGGGGGTTTTGAGGCCATGGAGCGAGAGGAATCAGCCTTGTTGTCATCTTGGGAACAATGGGAACGTGGAGCACTACAAACACGGGCAAGTCTGGAGACTGCCCTGTCCCAGATAGCCAGCTCTGAACAAGAGTTCAGCAGCCTGTCAGCACAATTGGAGCAGGATCTGCAGGACTTTAACCGCAAGCTACACGACTGGCGTCTTCGTTTTTCCCATGTGGAGGACAAGAATGGCGGAGAAGAGGCTGTTAAACGGTGGCAGATTGCAAAGGTTGGTTTTGCCTGAATTCAAACTGAAAAGTAACCCACCATTAATTGGAAACAAGCAACAATAACAGTGATTCATTTGGAGATATAAAATATTTGTTCTAATGAATATTTTCTGGTTGTTCAATACTTCATCTCCCTTTTTCACCCAGGATACTTTGGAAGAACTTGTCAAAGCTGAGCCTATGTCTGATAGTCTGAAGACTCAGCTCAATGATCTGTGCCGATTCTCCCGAGACATGGGCACACAGTCTGAAAGAGTGTCTGCCCTTATTAAAGAATACAACAGGTGACAACATTATATAATACATAGTAATGAAAACAATTAAGTGTAATCATCGTTCTTACAGGTAAACTGTCACTACATTTAGCATGTAGATATTTTATGTGTAATTTACAAGATGTAGTAGAAGTTTTCCAGATTAGTGTCTGGAATAATAGCAACCCTGATACAGTTTATTGCAATGTAAAATGATGAATACTACTATGCCTAATGTTCAGGTTTTCTTCAATTTATCATTTTGTTTTGTTTTTTTTTTCCTATCCATGACGTTTCCATGGAATATTAAAGGCTGTAATTATGGTGGTGATTTACCTCCATTATGTTGTATTGCGTTATACATATAGTATAATTTTTCATCCACAAGATTAACATATATCGGATCGACCTTTTCAGTTTACTAGTGTAATACACAAACTCAGAAACTACAGCCCACAACTACCATACTTCACTTACCACATAGACACACAGGTTCACAATTTTTTTTTTTTTTTTTGGGACTTTGTTGAAAGTAAAAATATAACTGATTTGTTGGTAGCACACAGTCAAATTATCAATTAAACCTGGGAAAATGTCCTCTTTTTTTTTTTTTTTTTTTCGCTTGCCCATTTGTTTTCAGTCTGAGTCTCCAAGCGTCCAGAGAGTGCCAGAGCAAAGAGAAGCTGCTGGAACAAGGGTTCCGCTCAGCTTTCAGAGAGTTTCAGCAGTGGTTGGTCAATGCCAAAATCAACACAGCCAAGTGCTTTGATGCCCCTCAAAATCTCAATGAGGCCTCATCTAGCTTGCAGAAGATTCAGGTACACAGAGCACAGTTCAATGTGCTGACACAATCAGACAAGCATGCTGGCAGAAAATCTGTTGACCATTGGCACAGCTTATTTTCCTTATTAATTCCTTGAGCCAAGCTGCAATATTCCGTTTGTCTGCTTCTGTTTTCATCTGATCTTATCTATGTCTCTTCTCAGGAGTTTCTGAGTGACAGAGAGCAAGGCCAGTCCAAGCTGAATGCTGTGGTTGTGAATGGTGAGCTCATCTCTAGCATTGTAGGTAAAGACAAGGTTGATACAGTTCGAGCAAAAATGAACACTGCCAGAGAGGACTGGAAAAATATGATGTCTAACCTGCACAACAGAGAAGCCAGTCTACAAGTAAGAATCTAAACATCTCGTCTCATCTTCCATGCCATTGCCACTGTGAAGACCTGGAGTGTTTTGAAACTTGTAAATCCAAGGAAACATCTTAAAAGTCTCTGTGTTTGTTTTAGAACCTTTTATCTCAAATGAAGGATTTTGAGGCAAGTGCTGAACCCCTTCAGGAGTGTCTGAATGCCACTGAGCTGGCTGTACAGGAGAGCAGCACAAGGCTCCACGATTTCACAGCCAAGAAGTTAGAGCTCCACAAACTACAGGTACCAATGTCCAAAGTCCCCTGAGCCTGGAACGTCCCTCATGCTCAAGTGTAACAACCACTCAGTGCCTGAGTGCCAACCTGACTTCCCCCATTTGCACAAGCTCACCATTCCACCTACAGTACTGTATGTTATACTGTCATAGCATAGCTGTATTAGCCAATGAAGTACTAGCTGAAGAGCTGAAAACTCCAGTTGCTTGCTTTTGAAGTCATGCCATCTTTGGTGCTCTGCAATTTTCACGTCTTCTTAAGTGTCTGTCAGAGAAATTAATCCCTGCTTTGCGCATAGAGTCATTTAAAACGTCCTCATTGTTTAAAACTGTCCATCGGCTACCCTCAGAGGCTTTGATTGCACGTCATGAACGTCAAGAGCTTTGCCAACAGTAACATTGGTCAAATATCACATTCCTTTCTTTTTGCCATGTTGCCATCTCTAACCTTTCAGTCTGTGTCTGACGTTGACTGTCTTATATCTGTGTGTCAGCTTGCATGCCTCTTTGATAACTTGCTTGTGCTCTTCCAGTCTGTGCTTGAGGAATTAGCCTCTCATGAGGTTCAGCTGAACAGGCTGAAAGAGAAGGCCCAGCTGCTGTGGGATGAACACGCGGCCGGCAAGGGTTTTGTGCACCGTGTCTCGCAACTCTCTGCTCAGTACCTAGCTTTAACCAACCTGACCAAGGTACAGTAATGCCTACCAACCTGCCTGTGCACTGGGGCTTTTCTAGGGGTAGAGCTGGAGAGGAGACAGAGGCACTAGACTGGATCGAGCTCTGATTTAACATTATTTTACAGATGATGAATGGAGAAGGTACTAACACGCCATGATTAAGAACTAATTCTTTCTTTTGTTACTGTAAGTCTCATACACAGGACGTACAAGAACATTTCCTTTATGTCTGTTGTACTAAATCTTTATTAGTCATCAAGGAATGTGCATGTGAGATGATCAGATTGAGCCCAGTGTGAATTCCATCTCTAAAACCCACGGTGGTAATTTTCTGAGTGTGTCCTCCTCTGAAACTCCGCAGGAGAAGGCATCTCGGATTGATCGAATTGTCACTGAGCACCAGCTTTTCTCCCAAGGCTTAAAAGAGCTTCAGAACTGGGTGGCTGACACGAGCCACATGCTGCAGACTTATTGCACCCCCACTGCAGACAAAAATGTCCTTGATAGTAGAATGATCAAGCTGGAGGTAAACAAACTCACTGGCAGCTTTCAGGAATTGAGTTATCGCTGCGATCTCTCTCTATAGGGTTGTAATGCACATGTGATTTTACACCAGGCCTTGCTGACTGCTCGTCAGGAGAAAGAGATCCAGCTGAAGATGCTGATCACAAGAGGAGAGTCAGTTCAGAGAAACACCTCAGCTGAGGGTGTGCCTGCAGTCCAAAAACAGATACAGGAGCTGAAAGATTCCTGGGACGCTCTGCTCTCTGCTTCTATTCAGTGTAAAAGGTTTGTTCTCTGCCACGGCTGACAACACTTAAAAATGTGTTTCTAACACCTTTTTGGTTGTTTTATAGCGGCAGCAATAGCAACACAAGAATCCCAAACAGTTATCTGTGCAAGGGGGTAAATGCTCACAGTGTGTAACTGCTGCTGCTTCTATTTTTACCAGGTCTTATATTGCAGCCATTGCTGCACTGTCTTCTGACGTTGTTCTCTTTCACTCTATAATGTTGACAGTCAGCTGGAAGGTTCCCTCTCTCAGTGGACTAGTTATCAGGAGGATGTACGACAGTTTGTGGCGTGGATAGAGCGTGTGGAGGAGAGTCTTGATCCTACTGACAAACAGTGCCCAGAAATGAGAGACAAAACTGCTAATCTGAGCAAAGCCAAGGTACTGCAATCACTGTCCATGTCTTACTGTATACTAGTAAGACCTACCTAAGAATTATTGAATTGCTTAGTTGAGATTATCCCTCAATCTCCCATGTTGTTTCAGCTGCTATATGAAGAAGTGCTGAGCCACAACACCCTGCTGGACACCATTAGTGCAAAGAGTGCCAGTATTGCTGAGAACTATGTTGCTCAGCTGGAGCTCCAAGATCTACAAGAGCGCTATAACACCATCAAAGACAATGCCATGGTAATTAGCTGCAGAAAGTGCACAACACTAGGTTGTGAATGGAAAGGTTTGAGTGTGAAGACTGAAAAGCAGTGGCCAGATACCACAAAATCAATTCTCAGATTACGTCTTAATCACTATTCTCACTGTGTCCTCAGAGTGCAGTAGGTAAAGCAGAAGAACTGGTAAGAGCCCACCAGGAGTATCAACGGGGCCTCCATGCATTTGAGGACTGGCTGGAACAGGAGCAAGAAAAACTTGGCTGCTACACCCAGTTGGAGGGTGATGTTGATATGCTGGAGGAGACTCTTCAAAAGCTGCAGGTGTGAAAATGATCAGTGTGGGAATGTGTTTTGGAAAAAATGTAATAACTTTAAATCATATCACTACAACTACCACTGCTTGAAATGCTCAAAGAGATGAACCACATCTGTATGATTACAGGAGCTACAGCTGCGGTGTACAGAGGGCCAGGCTTTGCTAAACACTCTACTGGTCAGTCGAGAATTGGTCGTTCCCTGGGGACTGCCTCAAATAGAAGACCGAGCCCTGGAGACGCTGCAGCAGGAGTGGAGGTTGTACCAGGGCCGGCTGGCTGACACCAGGTCTCAACTCAACAGTGCTCTGGCCAAACTGCGACAGATGGAGCAGAAGTTCCAGCGTCTGGATAGCTGGCTAAAGGGCATGGAGACCAAAGCCCAACTGCGTAACCATCGGCGGTCTGATCGCGCCACTAAAGATGCTCAACTCCAGCTAATAAAGGTTAGCGGAGTGTGCACAGAGGATGTGTGCATGAAAATTATTTTTCATCTTTGTGTAAAAATCAGTTTTCAGTTGCTGGACACTGTTTAGGGCAGAGCAGATTATTCCCTTGGTTTTAGCAACTAATCAATTATCAATCTTACACTTTGCCGTCAAATGAAAATAATGAATCTCATTGCTCAATAGCTGATCAGTAACCTTTTTTTTTTATCAGAGCTGGCAGGAAGAAGTGTTGGTTTATCAAGAGGAGATGGAGGGCCTCAGTCTTTTGGCCCAGCAGGTTCTGGATGAAACCCATATCAGTAGCCGGATCAGTACCAGAGCCACTCAGATCACAGCCCGCTACCACGCTCTCCTTCTGCATTTACTGGTAACAACTTCTTACACACTGGATACAGTATGTTAGTAAGATATACTGTTAATGTCTGCACACAGCATAAACAAGTACTTGAATACAGGCTTGTTGATAGGTTTGTCTTGATTGATGTAAATGCCTGGAATAGTTTCCTGAAAATCTAAATCCACATTTTATATGCTATAATTTCAACGGTTTTATCCTCTTCCTTTGTATTGCAGGAGACGATCAAACACCTGCAAGAGGAAGTGCTCTGCATTGAAGAGGCACAGTGTGTCTTCAGAACCTTCTCAGACTGGCTCAACATAGCCCAGAATAACTTCAGTACTGTGGCTATAAGTGTTGATGTGGTGGACCGATTTGCCATGGAGAGAAAAATGAAGAAGCTAGAGGTACACTTTAACAAGAACACACCTTCAATGTATTATTGCCTTCTTGGTAAAGACCTTTTTAGACCTTCAGCAAAATTTTACACAACTTTACATGTTATGAATAATGACAGGAGCAGTTCACTTATCAAAGAATAATATCAATAATACAAGCCCACATACCTTTCAGGCTCTTCAGGGTGACATGGAGCAGGGCCACACTTACCTGAAGACAATGAGGGAAAAGACAGAACGAGCCATGACATTCTTAGAAGAACATGAAGCAGAGCAACTAAAGGAGGAAGTGGAAATCCGCCTCTTCCAGCTGGAGGAGTTAATGGCATCTCTGCGCACAGAGCACAGTTCACTTGAGAAATGTATTTCCCTCTCCAAAGACTTTATGGATAAATACAAAGCCCAAGCCCAGTGGGTGGCAGAGACCAAGAGCCTTTTAGCTTCAAGTGTAGAGCCTAAAGCTGAACTCTACCAGAAGAAGGCTCAGTTAGCAAAGTACAAGGTAACTGAACAATAGTTAGATTCTCTAATGTGCTCTTTGAAAAAGTAAAAACGCAGCAAGACAATTAAATGGTTTCAACTGAAATATTCTGTTCCCTTTTCAATATTTTCAGACCATCCAGCAGACAGTACAGTCCCATGAGTCAGCAGTGAAATCTGTCCTTGAGAAAGGAGAAGCTCTGCTCGACACAGTCCACGACCCTGCTATAAGTGACAACATGAAAAACTTGCAGGCTGACTACCAAGATCTCTGCTTGGCAGCTAAGGTAGGCGTACGGTTCGACTATTTTTGCTTACATGTAGTCAAGAGTGAGCCTTGGTTGAAGGGTCTGGACAAATCATAAAATATCATTTGTATTATCATAGTATTTGGCATATAATGTGAAAAAATTTTATTTCTGGGTGCCAGTATAATGTTATTCCTATGTGAGAATGACAAGCATTGTGCTGTGTTTCAGACACAAGTACAGAATCTTGTTGAGTGGGTGAAGGAGCACGAGGATTATAACAGTGAGCTGCAAGAGGTTGAGAAATGGCTGTTACAGATGTCCAGTCGGCTGGTCACCTCTGACTCCATGCAGACTGGCAGTATGGAGGTGGCCACTCAACAACTTGCCCGACACAAGGTGACCAACCTTTGCACTGTGCTACAAAACACTAGTTATAGTGCTAATAATTGCTTATGGGGTTTTCTTAAACACCTGATTACTCTTAGGCAATAATGGAGGAGATAGCCAGCTTTGAGGAGCGCCTCAGCAGCTTGAAACATAAAGGAGAAGGTCTTGTTGCCAGTTGCACAGACCAGGTTCAAGCTAAGGTCAGTCAACAAGTCCAGTCTCACCAGCAAGGAACCAGAGACAGCTACTCTGCAATTTGCAGCACTGCCCAGCGTGTGAGTATTACAAGTCAACAATCATACACATTTCATTGGGGGGAGAAAAAAAAAGGCTTCTTATCTTATGATATAATGATAGTTAAGTTCTTGCCTCATCTTGTTCAACAGGTGTACCAAAGTCTGGACCGGGAGTTACAGAAACACGTTAGCCATCAGGACACCCTGCAGCAGTGCCAAACCTGGCTCTCCACAGTACAGGAGGAGCTCCAGCTAAATGATCAGGGACCATCTGGTCTGCAGGAGGCACTCAAACAGGTATTTGACAAACTGTTGGAAAGCAATCTGGCAATAATGCACTCTGGTTATTTTTGCATAATTTAATTTAAATATCTGTGCGCATACACAGGTGAAGCACTACAGGGCTCTTCAGGAGCAGGCCAGTACTTACCTGGATTTAGTGTGTTCTGTGTGTGACCTGTCTGATGATGCTGTAAGAGTGACAGCAGCCAAGGTCCAGCAGGTCAAGCTCACGGTCAGTTATTGCTGCCTTCTTATCTAGTATACAAAATAGAAAATATTAGATTAAAATATATCAATATTTCATTATTCCAGGTTAATTATTGTGTAACAGCTCATGAACTGATTGTAATTACAAGAAATCACAAGAAAGAAATGCTATTTATACTATTTTATGTTGACACATAACATAAGTTTCATCATCTTTGTAATTACAGCTGCTCTGTATCTATATATAATCCTGCAAATGTTCACTGAAAGAAAGCCGTATGTACATTTTTACAGATTGAGGAACGGATGTCCAGTGCACAGGAGCTTTCAGAGGGCTGGAGAGAAATCAAAGAACAAAAACAAGATTTGACCAGTCTGTTCCAGGACATGGAGCAACAGCTCCTCAGCCTCTCCAGAAGGCCTGCAGAGCTGGAGACCAAGATAGCTCAAAACATGCTGTCACAAGCAAAGGTAGGGAACAGCATGATAATAACTGTATTCACAGACTCTTTCTTTGTCGCCGTCATCAAATATGGCGTCCCTTTCGGTTTCTTAATGGGGGAAAAAATTGTTACTATAAATATTAGTCTGTTGGTTGACTTTGTTTTTACCCTCTGCTCCACCATTTTGACTTCAGTTGTCTGGGTATTAAAGAGACGTCTGCTGACCGTTTGGATGTTTTTAGGCTTATCATACAGTATGTCACTTTTCACACAGGAATGCAGCCAGCAACTGCAATCCAAACAGAGTATCCTGACCAAGATGACAGAGACTGTGAGCAGATTGACTGATGGCCACGACTCTCCAGAACATGCAGAGCTTGACCGTCTGAGCCATTCCTGGCTAGAGCTCTGTCACCAGGCCAACAAGCTGCAGAGCCAGAGGGAGGAGGACCTGCAGAGGTCCAAGGAATACCATGACTGCATCTCTGCAGTGGAGGCACTGTTTGAACAGGTGTCCAAAGAGTGGGACACTTTGGCCAGGTGTGTTTCACGTCTCTTACTCCATTCTCCCGACAGGCTAAATCTGAAAATGGTAACAAGAAATGACAGTTGTGCTTTTGCTCACAACCTCTTTTCTCATACCTTTATATTATTTTGCAAGGACAAAAAAAAAAAGATTTCAGTGTTTATGAGGAGGGGACCTAACCCTACCTGAAGAATAGTAGTTTTCATTATGACCTTCACTGTTGGAAAATTATTTCAGATGGAACTGAAAGTGGAAAGATTGCAAGATAGAATCTTAAATTGTAATCATATGCGTGTCATGCAACATCTGTACTTTTACCCGTTTATTTTTTTTGCAACAGAACGGATGCTGAAAGTTCATCCCAGCACTTAGAGGCTTTACGGAAACTTGCCGTGACTCTGGAAGAACAAAAAGGAACTCTTGATGACCTTAAGGAGCAGAAACAAAAAGTCATCCAACATTTGAATCTGGATGACAAAGAGCTGGTAAAAGAACAAATCAGTCACTTTGAGCACAGATGGTCTCAAATGCAAAACCTAATTGAGAGGAAAATCCAGGACTCTGTGGTGACACTAGAAGATATGAGCCAAGTCGAGGCCCGTCTGAGAGAGGCTCGGGATTGGGCAGAGGAGCAGCAGCCTGCCCTCTCAGAGGCCATGAAAATGAGTCCTCCTCCTGAGCTGGCTCAGAGCTTCCTGTTTGACCACCTGAGCATCTGCAGTGAATTGGAGGCCAAGCAGCTCCTGTTGGCCCAGGCCATGGCTGATGCAGACAGGGTGCTGGCTCGGCTGGGCCTCAGTGAACGGCAGCGTTTGCAACAGCTGATTTCTGCCACCCAGTCTGAAGTGGAAACTCTGAGCGTGAAAGTGGTGCAGCGCAGAAAACATCTCAGCAAAGCTTTCACAGAGAGGACACAGTTCCTAATGGCTGTGAGTCAGTCCATTTCCTGGGTCCAGCAGAATGAGAAGAAGGCCCAGGCAGAGGAGTACATTGCCTTGTTACCCGATGACCTAGCCAAGCAGGTCCGCACATGCAGGAATATCCAAAGCAGTCTAAAAGCCTATCAGAGTGAACTGACCTCTTTGTGGTCTCAGGGGAGGGATCTGATGAGGGATGCCAGTGAGGAAGAAAGGAATGAGATACTCACAAAGTTACAGGAACTGCAAAACATCTTTGACAAAACGCTACATAGATGTGGCCAGAAACTTCAGGAGCTTGAAAAGGTACTTGTTTCCAGAAAGTATTTCAAGACAGATCTTGAAAAAATATGTCAATGGTTGAAGCAAGCGGATATAGTCACCTTTCCTGAAATCAATCTGATGGTTGGAGATGCAGAGTTGGAAGCCCAGCTACTGAAGTATCAACTGATAGTTGAGCAGGCAATAGAATATGAGAACCTCCTCCTAATTGTACAAAGAGCTGGCCAGGAAATTTTGCCCACTCTGAACGAAGTAGACCACTGCTATTTGGATGAAAAACTCAACACACTCCCTCAGCAATACAATAGCATATTAGCACTAGCCAAGGAGAAACAGGAGAAAATCCAACAGGCAATCCTCACAAGGAATGAGTACACGTCTTTCATAGATGTCACTCATAAAGCACTGAAAGAGCTTGAAGAACAGTTCAACAGCCTGGGCAAACAACCAGTAGGGCTGCAAACAGAAGAAGTTGTCAGTTTGCAGACTCATTACAAAACCATTCAGGCAGATCTGAGCAGCCTTGGGCTAGCTGTGAGCGAGCTAAACCAGAAGAAAGAGGGGTTTCGGAGCACTGGTCAACCTTGGCGCACAGAGGAAATGACCCAGCTTGTGAGTCTGTACAATGGCTTGAAGAGACTGGTTGAACAGAAAGTAGAGCATCTGGATGAAACCTTGGAGTCCTTTGAGGACCATAAGGCAATGGCTATGCAGGTTGACTCTGAGTTAAAGGCCACAAAGGAGCAGCTGGTTAAAGTCAATGCTGAGACCCAGTCAGCTGAGGAGAGGCTGAAGAACTACCATGCTCTGGCGGGGAGCCTTCAGAGTGCCAACTCTCACTTGTCAAGGCTCATGGAGCAAATGGACACTCTTGCACCACGCGTGGACCAAGCAGCCCATGATGCCTCTAAGGAGCAAGTTGTTCTGTGGCAAGAGGAACTGCGGTCTTTGCAGGCTGCAGTAGGGGAGCTGATAGAAGAGTGTGAGAACAGATTTGTTCAAAGCAAAGACTTTGAGACAGAGATGAAAAGGACTTTGGACTGGCTGCAGCAGGTCAGGGATGAGCTGGACTGTGCTGTGATTGTTGATGTGAGGGTGGAGAAGGTGCAGGAAGAGATCAGAAAGCAGCAAATCATGCAGGAGGAAGTGCAGTCCAGACTGAGAATTGTGGCTGCTCTCAGTAGCAGAGAGAAACAGGAGTATAACAGTGCCAATGAGCTTGTTCCAGCCCACGTAGATACAAACCTAGAGGAAATGGCAAAGCTGCAGGCCGATGTCCAAAAAGCACTGAGCTCAAAACAGGTGGGACAATATTACATTGTTTAAAAAATAAAATCATTTCAGTGAAATGCTTGATATTTAAACAGTTAATTGTAATTAGCATACTGGCTGAATACAGTCTTTACACTTGAATAGTAAGTCTCAACAGCCAGTCTTTTGTTCTTAATTGTGTTTCTGTGAAGATTACTCTGGAGGAAGCCCTGGGCTTGTGTCAGAAGTACCACTTCAGGATGCAATCAGCCTGTGAATGGCTGGAGGATGCAGTGTCCTTCCTACAGCAAGCCAGCCTGGGTGTGGATGTGGAGAACTATGAGGAGTGTCTCCGGCAGCAGGGAGACATCGTGGCCACAGAGCAGGAGTTCCTTATCCACCTGGAGGAGCTGCAGACCCTGCTGCCCCAGCTAGAGAACCTGGTCAACCCCACAGCTAAAGAGCAGCTCCATGTGAGTGTGGAGTCAGCAAAGCAGCGAGGTGTGGAGGTCCGAGATCAACTCCAATGTCACCACGATGTCCTTCACAGGTAGTGAGAAAGAAGAAGTTATAGTGCACAGATAATATACAAGTGATTACAAGGTATTTTTGTTGATCATGTCATTTTTTTCTATCATTTATTTTAGCTGTGTGGCTCAGTGGAAGTCATACCAGGAGTCAAGGCAGACTGTCATTGAGCTCATGAATGAGGCTGAGAAGAAGCTGACTGAATTTTCCACTGCAAAGGCAGCCACAAACCAAGAGGCTGAAGATAAGCTGTGCAGTCATCGGGTATAAAGAGATTGTTTTTTTGGGGGGTGGGGGGCGAGCCCTTCTATGAAAGCCATGCACTTAATTTATCGCTTGTATCTTATTTTTTTTTTTAGTCCCTTGTATCACTGGTGAATGGCTTCCAAGAGAAGCTGAGTGGTTTAGAAGAACAAGCTGCTCAGCTGGAGCTGGTTGGGAGTGATGCCAGCAAGGCCACCATCAGTCGCTCAATGACTACTGTGTGGCAGCGCTGGACTCGACTGCGCAGCGTGGCAAGAGGACAGGAGAGAGTACTTGAGGACACAGCACAGGAGTGGAGGACTTTTAGGGAGAAGGTATTCAGGCAAATAATAAGAACTATATGTTGTTATTACACATTACACACGTGTATAATATTGCACTATTTTTTACTACACTACTGTATTTTTAGATGGTGAAGGTAAGAGCAGTCTGTGATGAGCTCCAGAGCCGCTTCCCTGACAGTGCCGTGGAGAAGGCCTCAAAAGCTACCCTACAGTCTCTGTTAGACCAACATGACTTGCTGAGCCAAGACCTAGAGAGAGAGCTGTCCTCTCTCATGCTGCTCCGTCAGTATGCTCTCAGCCTGTTGCACGATGTGGAAGTTCCTTCACCAACAAATGATCAGGATGAGCTGCCCAGTCTAAAGGAGATCAGAGCTGTACAGGACCAAATGGAAAGGTAGTGGGTCCTTTGCCTACAATAAAACATCACATTTACTGTATATTTAAATAGATAAACAGTTCAAATTAAAAGCATTCTCTGCCAATAATAAAGTAAATTAATAGTGCTTTGCCCTGTCACCAGCCTTCTGACGCAGTCCAGGACTAAGCGGGCTCAAGCAGCTCAGGAACTAAGGGATAGAGAGGAAGTGGAGAAGGAACTAAGTGTTGCAAAAGCCTGGATCCAGGAGACCAGGGAGCTTCTTCTCAATCCCACACCAGACATTGATTCTCTACTACAGGAACTTGAGGTATATCTGCTGTCCAAAAAGAGAAATATCCAGTTTGAGAATATTCCAAAACATTGAATTAATCTGATTTATATATGATTCAATAAGAGGGGATACATCGGTCTTGATTTTTGTCATGTATAGATTGTACACGGTGATGTGATCACCTATCGTCAGAATGTGGATAAACTAGCAGAGCAGCAACAGAGCAAGTATCTGGATCTTTACACCATATTACCTTCTGAAATCTCCATGCAACTAGCAGAAGTGTCTCTTGCATTGGGTGCAATTGAGGATCAGGTATGGTGTCATTTGAAACACTTGAAACTGGTAGCAGGTCAATTCTACTGTGGAACAGCATGTTATTGATGTCATTTTTTATATTGATCTTCCAGGTTCTTTCCAAAGAGCGAGAAATTCAGAAGACCAGGGAAATAAAAGAAGACTTCAGCTCCAGAATCCATGAAATCTCTGAGAAACTCAAAGCAATTGGTGCTAAATTCAAAGAGAAATCTCCAGATGTTGATCATGCCAAAGAAGAGGTCAAGGTGGTCCATCTCAATTTGCTACTCTAAATGTGTACTTGCATTTTTATTTAAACATTTTCTTTGCAGGGTGGGGTCTTGAAATGAGGATTAAATATTGTAGGACATAATTATGCATGTTACATTTGTTTACACAGAGCCTGGCTGAGGACTTGGACTCCTGTGGTCGCACTCTCTCAGAACTGGATGCTGCCGTACAAGACTTTGGTCGCAGAAACCCCCTCCTCGCCAAACAGCTGAGTGACGCCATCAGCAAGCTGTCAGAGATGCATCACCACACAACACGACTAGCAGACTGTAGGAACAACTGGCTCAAAAAGGTTGGTGATCATCAAAGTGCTGGTTTGTTAGTGTGTAACATTCACACAAAAAAGCATCCCAGTTGTTTTTGGGTACAATTTTTTTTTCTTGTCTTGGCTTTTCAGGCTGTCTGCTATTTAGATGAGTATAATGAGATGCTAGACTTCATTGTGAGGTGGTCCGAGAAAGCCAAAAGTCTGGTGAGGGCTAACATCATCTGGAACTCCTCAGTTCATCTGCAGGAGCAGATACGGATGTACCAGGTGAGCTGGGTTTCTGGACATTTACTGGCACAGTGTCCTCTATGTTCAGCTGTGTTCACGTTTATCTACTCATAATAATTAGGCACCTTCGCATGTCTACACATGAACACATTCAATGAAAGGCAAATTTTCCAGAGAATGAAAGGTATTTTCTCACATGGAGATGATTGCTCACATCTCTCACCCATTGTCATCCTTGTTGCTCAGGCTGTCCTACGTGAGTCTCGGGAGCTCCATGGAGACCTGGAATCAATGGCAGAAAAAGTAGACCTCCTGTCTGAGGTACTGCAGGTTGAATCTATGAGCCAACAAGTTTGTGAACTGAGTCGACACACAGAGGAGCTTCAGCAAAGCATCAAGATCCGGCTGCAGAGCTTGGAGGATGCAGATAAGGTACAGAAGGAAAAAAAACAGATTTTTTTATTTCCTGCTTGTTTGTGACATTAATTCATTAACTGATTTCAGAAGCTCCTTTAGATAGATATGTTTTATATTTCAGTAAACCTGTTCCTACTACTGATAATACCTTAATTGTGATGGATGAATATATAAATGACTCATGTTTGATATGTCCTCAGAGTATGGAGGCCCTGGAGTATGAAGTTAAGGCACTACATGTTGCTCTGGAGCAAGTCCAAGCCACACTGACCTCACCAGAGTTAGCCCGGCAGAGCCTCAAAGAACAACTTGCTCAGAGACAGGTAACCAAACAACATTAGATATTCCTACATTTAACCCGTGATTAATCACAATTAATCCATAATGCTTTTCTTTACCATTGCCATGTTAAAGTGTAACACTTTGTAAACCTCTCCTTTTTGCAGCGTTTGTTGGCAGATATGGAGAGCTTCAAGCAGCAAGTGCAGGCAGTACAGCTGTGTCAGAGTGCTCTGCAGGTCCCAGAGGAGGTGATGCCCAACCTTGCCATTTGTCGCACAGCTCTGCGTCTGCAGCAAGAAGCCAGCCAGTTGCAGCATGTTGCCATTCAGCAATGCAACATCCTACAGGTACAACAGGGGGCACTCATGCACAGTAACATTATGCTTTCGTACATCCTGTATTATGTACATTTTGAGGAATCTACTCTTTGAATGTAAAATAACTATACTTCTTAGGCTTGAACTATTACAAAACACTTTCTGTTCTTGCACAGGAGGCAGTGGTGCAATATGAACAATATGAACAGGAAGTGAGAGATCTACAGGGGCTGATCGAGGAAGCACACAAAGTCATTCAGGACCGACCGATCCCTGCCAGCAACATCCAGGAGCTGCAGGCCCAGATCCTTCACCATGAAGTATAATAAATTAATATATCAGCCAATCCATTTTAAAGAAGGAAAAAATACAGGGACAGGATCTCTGGATAGGTCATCAGGGACACACATAGCATATGAATGGGAGCATGCTACACAAAGCAGAAACTAGAACAAGCAAGGTGAACACAGAAATGGCAAGAAATCAAATTAAGTACCCCTTCACAGAGTAGCAACACAGCTAAACGCATAGATCATAGAGCATGTTACTAATACACTTGACTAATTCAATATGTAGCTCATAAATTAATTATTTATATTTTTGAATAGGAACTTGCCCAGAAGATCAAAGGTTACCAAGAACAGATCGCCTCGCTGAACTCAAAATGTAAGATGCTGGCAGTGAAGGCCAAGCATGCCACCATGCTGCTGACTGTGACTGATGTGGAGGGACTTCCGGAGGGACTGCAGGACATGGATGGGGACAAACCAAAGAAATCTCCAGCACAAGCTGTTATGGTGAGAGATCATAAAATACCCCATAATATCCTAATAAAGCTGTTTGCACTGACATTGCCCTATTAAAAAAAACTCTTGACTCATTCTGTTGTTTCTGGATTTAACATAAAAAGTTTTGATTCATTTAATTTTACTAATTCAACTTGCCTTCATTCTTTGTACAATATGTGTTTTCGTAAGGTTCAATGTGCCGCTCTCTAAAAAACACATTGCATATGATTAATCTCTCCAAATCCATCTTGCATGTGTGCTCTTCTGTTAATGCATGGCCTGTCAGATGACGGCTGGTCGCTGTCACACACTCCTGTCTCCTGTAACTGAGGAGTCTGGGGAGGAGGGCACTAACAGTGAGGTCTCTTCTCCTCCTGTCTGTCGCTCTCCATCTCCCATCACTCACACTGAAGCAACTGTCACCAAGGTATCTGCCTTCTCTGTTCTCCTTGATAGATTTTCTTTTTCTGCCCTTTATTGTGGTCTGTGACAAAAAATGTGCATAATTGTGAAATTTCTATATATCCAGAATTTTATTTTTAAATAATCTGTCTCTGAGTCTTCTGTAATCATTTAACTGCAACAAATTCTAAATTAAATAAGCAAATTAAGAAGGCAAAAACAAATGAAAGGGAGTTATAATTGACAGCTCCTCTCCGCTTGCACCTGCAAGATTATCATGGCAAACCATGAAATTGGAGCTTCCTGTCTGGTTGACAACAATTTTGTCTTAACTTCTGTTAGCACTGATTTTTTTTTTTTTTTTTTGGTATTAGGTGGGAAGAGGAACACTCACCAGAGCTCCAATCCAAGAATTATATGATCCAACATTTGAGTCTGTGGCCAATTTGGATGACTTGCAGCGCTCATGGGAGACATTAAAGAATGTGGTATGTTGCAAGATGATTTATTGATAGTCAGTGATTATCAAATGTTCAAGGTCTTTTACATTTTAAAATTGGTCTTCAAACAGATCAGTGAGAAGCAGAGGTCTCTGTATGAAGCGCTGGAAAAACAACAACATTACCAGGGTTCACTCCAGTCAATCTCTTCTAAAATGGAAGCTCTAGAGGCCAAACTGAGCGAGCCTGTGGAGGGTGATAGAAGCCCAGATAGCCACATAAAGTCCCATGAGGTGAGTCCCATACTTCTATTAAATATTTAACATTAGGATCTTTTTTTTAAAGTAGTTTTTAGGCTTTTTTTTTTAATCAAGTGTTTCTGTTTCTGTTCTGAGATATATATATATATATATATATATATATATATATATATATGCTCTTCACATCTACATGAGAAGGAAATGAACCTCAGATCAATTCAGAAATGGAAATGAAATATACACTGTCATGCTCTTGTCTGTAGGGTTTGATAGACGAGATTCAGAGCGTGCAGGAGGAAATAGACAGGCTGCAGACCATCTTCACAGAGGATCTGACCTCTGACGCTGTGGACTCAGACATGGCTGACCAGCTGGCCATGCAGTCTTCTCTCGCTGTGTTAGCTGAGAGGATGGCTACTATCCACATGAAGGCCTCAGGGAAACAACAATTGCTGGAGGTATTTTTTGTTAAAACTGCATGGAAGTGCAGTAATTAATAGTAGTGAACTATTACAAAATTTATGTGATAAAAATATGTAATGTCCTCTGTTACAGGAGCGTGTGAGCGACCGCCTGGAAGGTCAGCGTCAGGAACAAGCTATCCAGCTATATTGCACCCAGGTAGATGGACTGGACCAGTGGTTCATCAGAATGCGTGCCGCTGTCACCTCCATCCTTGAACCTAAACCTCTGGATCAGACTGACATGGAGGATCAGCTTGCCGAATGTCAAGTAAGACCTCCCCCTGCTGTCCACTTGGAGTATTGGATGCAGTTCACACATGAGAAATATCAGAATATGAAAGGATTTAGGAATATGACAATGAGATTACTTAACAATAAATACGTAGCAGATTGCCAGGAATGACATAGGCAGCTCTTGAGAACCATTTGGTTGGTACTCAGCCATTGTCTTCAGTCCTCATACGGATGCTAAATTGACAGTGGATTATTTATATCCGTCTTATACTTCAGTTGTTTCCCTTATCACATATGGATCATCCCGGGGAGGGGGGGCAGGAACCTCTCAGTGAGTAAACAAGAGCATTAGCAGAGTTAGAGGGGCATTCAGATGGCTGGGCTCCTAAGCGACTGTAGGACTACTCTTAAGAAGATTATGCAGATGAATCTGTGTGACAGGAGCCTGTTAGAAGCATAGGGCGGAGTAGTTAGGGGTTGTGGCTCTCAGATGATTAATAAAGCCTGCTGTTGGGATTGGTGTGGTTGGTAAAGCTGCTAGAATATCCAAGCAGGGGAAGCCTAGAGAACGAGAAGGATAAAGTAGGAGGGACAGAGAGTTGCTCTCTGCTTGCTAAAGCCATCGCTTGAGTTGTGGATATACAATTAGAAAACAAATGCTTTTTCAAACTTTGGAACAGCCTTTTCTGAGAAGATTCCCTGACTGGTTTGGATATTCATCATGGACTTCTGCATAGGATAATTGAATTTGAGCGAGAGCATGCATGTTGCAGAGCATGAAGTGCGAAGGATTAGTGGTAATATGTTGCACAGGAGGCGAAGCTGGAGAAGTGGCCCAAGGATGAAAGCAAAGGGAGCGCTCTCCCTGTCCTGGTGCTGGGGAAAGCTGCTGGTGTAGAGAGTTCAACCAGAACTGGAGGGGGGTGGTCAGCTGTCTGTGGTGACACACCATGTTTGAGCTGGCCTCTCTTCTCCTGCTGCTGCAGAACATGCTGCTGGAGATCGAGGAGAAGGTGTTGGCCCTGTCAGAGCTGTCCCTCCACAGTGAGAGCCTTCTGCTGGAGGGCCACACAGAGACCAGAGAAGAAGCTGAGCAGTTGGCCAGGAAGCTACGCACTTTGAAGGGTGGCCTGTTGGAGCTGCAGAGGATGCTGCAAGACAAGCAGAGTAGCATCCAGGTGAGCTGACTTCAGGTTTCACATATTGACACAACTATTTCTAAAAGCTACACAACTTTTCTTGTTACTGTTTTTCTACCCAGCCATCGAAAAGAATATATTGTGTTTATCTGCATGTATATTGATGCATTTGATGTACCTTCTTCCTCCCATATGTGTTTCCTGATCTAGACTCATTTTAAAATATGTTGTTTTGTCCTAAAGTGCTCTCTGATGGAGCAGGAGGACAGTGAATCAGACTCCAGTCTCTCACAGAGCCCTAGTTTACAGGACTGGATGGCCCAGGCTCGAACCACACGAACACAGCAACACCAGGACAGTCTTCAGAGACAAAGAGTACAGTTTCACATTTTTAAACCTTTTTTTTTTTTTCCTCCACTACAGAAACTCATTAGTGCATACTGCACCACACAAAAATACCTCATTACCATGACTCTGTAAAAACAGATTTACACACTGTTTTATGAAATATTTTTCATATTCACATCAAACCAGAGTTGTTACATTTTTGCTCTTTAGGAGCTGGAAGAGCAACTTGCAGAACAGAAAAAGCTACTCCAGTCAGTTGCTAGCAGAGGAGAGGAGATTCTCATCCAGCAGTCCTCACCCAGCAGCACCAGGTATTTTATATCCGACTATAATACACTTAGGTACACATACAGCATTAAATGATGAAGTGTAAAAATAATGTACGTAAATGGATCATTAATTCATGAATTCTGTCATCATGCAGTGCAACAGAGCCGTTTTCAGCAACAGCTTTGGTTGAGAGGGAATCTCAAGTTGTACGAGAACAAATGAGGCAGAGATGGGAGAGCCTGAGATTAGAGCTGAAAACCAAACTGCAGCTCTTACAGAAGACTCTTGAGCAGGACCACAAGCAGCTGGTACAAATCAGCGTCATTGTCAACAGTAGTAGTCGTTAAGCAAGTGGTGATTGATTTATGATGATGTTGTGAATTTAAAAAGTTAGATTGAAAGCTAGTCATGTGTTTTTTGCAGGTTTATTCCAGAGCCTCTCGTGTTACCACAGTTGGGTCATTGTTTAAAGGAGAAACACAACCTGACAAATCATCCCTGGAGAATCTGTATGACGGCTTCAGACAGACATTAGAAGAGATGGCCACTCAGGTTTCACTCTTTCCATATCAGTGACGTACATTGCAACACATTGTAAGTTTTAAATATTTTGTTCACCCATAAATTTGCAACACTCTTCTGTGTTTGTAGCCTGGTGGTAGTGAGACACAGGTGGCGCAGATGGAACAGCAGCTCTACACAGCTGTGTCATCCACCTCTTCCTGGCTGGATGGTGTGGAGAACAACATCTTCTCTGGCTCAGTGCTGCTGGCTGAAAATGCAGAGACCCAGCTACAAAAGCAGGAGGTACAATCAGCCCCAGAGAGAGGCCTCCATAATGTGGATTTGCAATTTTGATGCACAATAGTGTTTACAGTGAAACTGCCCAAATTGATTTTTTTCTGATCTTCTCTGCAGACATTAGAAGACAATTTGAGACATGTGACAGAGGAGGTGAAGCTCAGCCAAGCTCTGCTAGCTGGGTCTTCAGGTTTGCGGCATGAAGACCGGGCACTGCTGGAGGACAATCTTGACTGCCTCAAAGAGAGACTAGGAGCTTTGGGCTGTGCTCTGGGACAACGCTGTGACCACATGAGGACCAGAGCACAAGAGCTCACAACCTACCAGGTTTTTTTACGCTTAATATTATTTCCTTCTTTATGAATTTAGATTTTTTTTGCTTTATTTTTCATTATTGTGCAAACAGAGAATCATAACATTAATTTATAGAGACATTGCGATTTGTAAATCAAAATGATATTTTTTCTTTATCATGTTTTGTTTATTTTTACTTAACAGGTACCAGCTGTTTTCTCAAAAGGCCAAAAATAACCCTATGCTACTTATGTATAGTTACCTATATATTTTATCACACCATATCATATACATCATATACATTTATGTCAATCCCTGTCGTACACAGACTGAGTTGCAGCTTCTCCAAACCTCTTTAATTGAGACCAAGTGCCAGATCCTACAGGCCTTAGCAGGAGCCATGGACAGACCAGCTTCTAAACAGCTGGAGGTAATGCAAGCTTAGAAAACACATTTCACTCATCTCCTAGAATTGTCCCTGTAAATGGCAATAATTCATGTCATTTGTTTTTCGAAGGTCATTGCCAGTGCAGAGGAGAGCCTGAAAGACTTTGAACAGAGAATCACAGAGCTTAAAACCAGAGGAGCAACACTGCAAGCAGATCAAATATCAACAAATAAAATATTGAAACTCCAGGTAATTATCAACATCAGCAGCTGGCACTGACTGTTGTTCACAAGAGGTGTGTTGTGTTATCTGTACCATGCTGACTGAAGTGTTGTTAAAAATGGATAACGATGGTGTCATTTAACAAAACAAATATTAAATAAGTTGTTGTAAAAATAATATTGTCTGTTTTCAGGACTCTTATGAGGAGCTAGTGATGACGGTGGGTTCCCGGCGCAGTGGACTGAACCAAAACATGGCACTGAAGGAGCAGTATGAGCATGCTCTTCAGGACCTGACTGACCTGGTGGACACAGCTAAAGACAAAATGGCTGCTGATCAGAGGATCATTGCAAGCTCTGTGGAGGAAGTTCAGAATCACCTGGATAAACATAAGGTTTGGTCGACACGGACCTCTACTAATTTACTATTTTAAGAAATCACCAACAGCCAACGGCTAAACCTAGCACAACGCTGACAACAAAGTACTAAGAGCAAAACATTGGTGTGTTTGTCTCCTTTCTAGGAGTTCTTTCAGGGTCTGGAGTCCCATATGATCCTAACAGAAACATACTTCAGGAAAATCAGCGGCCTGATGCTTCCTAAAGAGAGCCAAGCATTGGAAGAGACACTGGCTGAGGCCCAGAGTGTCCTCAAAGAAGCACACAGCAAAGGTGTTGAGCTTGAGTGTATCCTGGAGGTGAGAGAGTAAACACAGTTTATGTGAACAATTGTTTCTCTTTTTAAAAAATGTTGACATGGAGGTAATATTAAAATTGTTAAAAAATTGTTATGGCATCATTTATGTAATAATCATTTATTGTGTTTAATTATCACCTGGTACAGTTTCAAATTTTCTACGTATTCTTTCTTTTTCTTTCATCAGACTTGGTGCCACTTGGTCCAGGATTATCAAAGTCTGAACCGACATTTGGAGGCAGTTGAAGGAAACATCCCCTCTGTTGGCTTGGTGGAAGAGACAGAAGAAAGGCTCATAGACAGGATCTCACTGTATCAGGTACAAAGTGCCATCACAGTTTCAGTCATAATCTCACTGATGGATTTAATAAAATGGGGGTGATAATAATCGATCTTCCAAGTGGGATTTTTCAGCAGCTATCACAACAGTTATGAGCCCATTGTTCTGAGTTGTCCTTGTCTCTCCCTCTCCTATTTTCCGTACAGGGTTTGAAGGGGAAACTGACAGAGCACCAGCACAAACTCCACCAGGTGCTAGATGAGGGCAAACACCTCCTGCTGTCAGTGTGCTGTCCTGCACTGGAGAATCAACTTGCACTGTTGGGGGAGCACTGGCTCAGCAACATTGCCAAGGTCAACAAAGAACTGCAGCGCCTGGAGGCCATCTTAAAACATTGGACCAGGTCAGAAACACACTACAATAATGTCATTTCAGGTAGCAAGTGCAAATAATAATGTTTTTTAGATTCCCTCCATCCTTGCAAGTGTCATGTATTAAAACTTTAAGTAAAATCTTTGCAAATTAGGAGAATTTCACAGATGAAAGTTATTATGCTTTGGTTTCCAGAATAAAATGCAAAAATACTCTTGAACCTTAGATCCTGTATTTGCACCTATAAAACTCACACATGATTTCTGAAGTCAGTATGTCATGGCATTTCTCTGTTTAAATTGTGATTTTTCTCTCAGGTATCAGAGGGAGTCTGCAGAACTTACTGAATGGCTGCAATCTGCTCTGGAGCGACTGGAGTTTTGGAACACACAGGCGGTGTTAGTGCCACAGGAGCTGGAATCTGTCAGAGACCACCTCTCTGCTTTCCTCGTGAGGCCACAGATGTTGTGCTTTTTCTAAATTGGATTTGTCCATGTGTTGATCCAGAGATTCTGGCTCCAGCTGCAGTTTTGCTAATTATTTTTAGTCATACTCATTGAACTGTTAAAACACCCCCTAACCTCTAAGGCTCAAAAACAATAATGCCAGTTTTGTTCAGATACATCTGCCTAGAGGAAGCATGTAGGTTGTATACAAACACCCAGTGTGTACCTAAATATCAGACCTTATCAATTGTACTACTATGGTCCACTACATGTATCCCATCTTAACTATTTAGGACGACTGTACAGCTACAATCTACTGCTCAGCAAACACAATCCCGGTCTTACTCCAGTTCCTCAGTCTTTGGCACACACAATATAATTTGCCTTTTAATTCAGAAAACATTAACAAACCTAAGCTGTGTTAAGGCTTTAAGAACACAGTCACTTCAACATAAAATAGTTAGCTGTTAGCCACAAATGTTGTGCCAGAAATAATTCTCCTATATTATAGTAATGTTACTGTTGAAAGCACTGAAAGTCCTGTTATCGTCTGTTTCAGGAATTTTCAAAGGAAGTTGAGGGCAAATCCAGCCTGAAGAGCTCAGTGGTAACTGAGGGCAACCAACTACTGCGACTTAAGAAAGTGGACACTGTGGTGTTGCGGTCTGAACTGGGACGTGTCGACACGCAATGGACTGAGCTGCTCACACGCATCCCAGTGGTCCAGGAGAAGCTGCATCAGGTATCGTCACAAGCAGCCAGACTGAACAGGCTTAGCTGCTCTGCAGCAAATAGGATTACTCCTTTCTGCTGCCTCACTTGTATACAGAAGTTTTCAGTTAGGGTTGACTTCAAACTGACAGCTCTTTCTTTTTCTTTTTCCTGGATGTTTGTAATGCAAGACCAATGAAATCAATTTCTTTGCAGATCCAAATGGAGAAGTTAGCATCCCGTCATGCCATTTCTGAGCTGTTTAACTGGATCTCTTTGATGGAAAATGTCATTGAGGAAGATGAAGAAAACTTCAAGAGTGCTGTTGGGTCAAATGTGATTCAGGACTACTTGCAAAAATACAAGGTAATTGATTCATACAATTTCAGATATTGTATATTTTGTGCCATGTTTGATTCCAGAGTGTATCGTGTCTTTACTAAATATTTATTCAAAGTATATATTATACGTGTACTTATTCCTTAATTGGTTATAACGTTAGTTTCATTCAAATTTTAAAATTGTAACTTGTTTTGTTATTTCCACTGTTATTTTCCTCATTTTAGGGCTTCAGAGTAGATTTAAGTTGCAAGCAGCTGACTGTGGACTTCGTCAATCAATCAGTGCTGCAAATCAGTGGTCAGGATGTGGAAAGCAAGCGTAGTGATAAGACTGACTTTGCTGAGCGCCTTGGAGCCATGAACAGACGCTGGCAGATACTGCAAGGCCGCATCAATGAGAGGGTGAGACCTGTTGGAAATAACACCCACTGTCATTTATTAGTGCAAATATATACATATATATATATAAACTATGTCTGAAATACTTGCAGATCCAGTTCCTCGAGAACCTTTTGGAGATGTGGCTGGAGTACGAGAGCAGCATTCAGGCCTTGAAGTCCTGGATGACAAATCAAGAGGAAAGGCTAAAGAGGAAACACCGGATAGAGGATTTGACATCAGTGCAGAATGCACTCAAAGATTGTCAGGTAGGCTTCTTTTACTGTGCCGTCATATATTTATTACACCCTCTCGAGTCCGTGTTGAGGCCATCATGTGGAAACTATTAACTTTTAGGAAATGGAAGAGTTGGTGAAGGAAAAAGAGATAGAGCTTGAGAGGGTTGAGGAGCAGGGTTGTGCCCTCGTGCAGAACAAGACCGATGAGGCCTGTGCTATTGTCATGGAAACCCTCCAGTGTGTCAATCACACCTGGGCTAACCTGGACCACTTGGTAAGCTCCCCTGTGCTCTTTTCACTGTTTTTTAATGTGGCACTTTTGTGACACCCACCTAATCTTCTCTACTCCTCTCTTTTATTTCCATTAACAGATAGGACAGTTGAAGATCAGCCTTAAGTCAGTGCTGGATCAGTGGAGTCTATACAAGCGTGCTTCAGAAGAGATCAATGGCTACCTGATGGAGGGCCGGTACTCTGTGTCTCGTTTTCGGCTCCTCACCGGCTCCCTGGAGGCTGTTCAGCTGCAGGTGCAGAGTCTGCAGGTATGTTAGGGAGAAGATGTGTTTAATTTCTTGTACAACTGCCATGTCAACTGGCTGTAGTCAATAAGACAAATTTCTATCAATTTCATTAGAATGCATTTCTGATTCTTGTTTTCATGAAGATAAAATTTTGAAAGGGAATGTTTCTGAATTCTTTTCTTATGCATTGGTTATCAACTAAGCCCAGTGTTTTTTGATTCCTGCACAGGATTTACAAGAGGAACTGGAGAAACAGGAGAGCAGCCTGAGAAAGTTTGGTGCTGTGACCCACCAACTGCTGAAAGAATGTCATCCGTCAGTGTCAGACTCCCTAAACAATGCCCTTAAGGATGTCAATGCAAGGTAGCGTTGTTTAACTTTAGCTTATTGACAATATTATTTTTATTGTGCTAGTGCCGCCAGAAGTTTAGCCCGTTAAAATTCTATATAATTATTGTATTGTTTGCACACAGATGGACTGGCTTACTTGAGGAGATTGCAGAGCGCCTGAGAAGTAGCAAAGGTCTGCTTCAGCTGTGGCAGCGCTACAAGGAGCTGTATGAACAGAGCTACAACAGCATCCAACTGCAGGAGGAAAAGGCAGACCAGCTCCTGAAGACCACCTGCAGCAAGGACATTGCTGACGAGGAAGTGTCCGACTGTATCCAGCAATGCAGTGTGAGTGGGACTGTGATAGTGTTGTTTAAAATCTGAGCAGCCCATTGAAGTGCTGTATGTGTACAAGGGCTTTATAATGAAAGCCATTATCCTACTTGAGGGATGTTGCCATGTTTCTTTGCTGTTGCAGTATGGAAAGCATTTATATTTAGTTTGGCATGAAAAAGCAAGATTTTAAAAAGGTTCATAAATTTATGGATGCTTTATCGCAGGAGTTGCTCCGGTCACAAGCTCCAGTGCATGCTTCTCTGCAAGTTCTCCAAGAACTGGGAGATCAGCTGAAACAGCAAGTGGACACATCAGCAGCGTCCAACATCCAGTCAGATCACCTCTCGCTCACCCAGCGGCTCGCTGCTGTGGAACAGGCCCTTACCAGGCAACTCACTACCCTTCAGGTAAAAGAAAAATTATTTATTAGGGATATTTCTGAATCCAAATTTTTCATTTTAGTTGACTGACTCAGAATCATAAACTTAATGTTGTTGGTCACTGGATGTCTCTTTCTCTCTCAAAACAGACTGGTGTTCAAGATTATGAAACCTTTAATCATCAGTTGGATTCTTTGGGATCCTGGATAGTTGAAGCTGAGGAGGCTCTGAAAGTGCAAGATCCCAATGGCTCCACTGACCTGACTGTCATCCAGGACCGCATGGAGGAGCTCAAGGTTGTTTTTTTTGTTGTTGCTGTTTGTTTTTCTTTTTTCCCCAGTTAGCTCAACAAATCAACTAAAGTTTATGCTCTGACATTTTCTCTTCAGAGACTCATGCTGAAATTCAGCAGTATGGCCCCTGAGTTAGAGCGCCTCAATGAGCTTGGTTACCGGCTCCCACTCAATGATTCAGAGATCAAACGCATGCAAAACCTCAACAGGAGCTGGTCAACAGCCTCGGCACAGACAACAGAGAGATTCAGGTATGACACAGATCTTAAATATATTCCTATTTAAAGCCTGTTCTAAGGGGACTGTGTTTAAGATTGCGTATATCCATATCAATATTAAATTTAATCCATCAAGCACAATGACAAGGTGCTATATGGAATTTGGAAGAAAGAATGACTTCCACATATTTAGAAAAGTAAAAGATAATCTATCATGTGACTAACCCTAACTTACTATTTTGGTTCTTTGCAGCAAACTACAGTCCTTCCTGTTGCAGCAGCAGACCTTCCTGGAGAAGTGTGAAACATGGATGGAGTTCTTGGTCCAAACTGAAGAAAATCTGGCTGTGGAAATTTCTGGAAACTACCAAAGTCTGATGGAGCAACAAAAAGCCCATGAGGTTAGAATCTTTTTTAAAATTGCCTGTCTCATAAATGATAAATTCCCATTTATTAATCAGAATTCTTTCTTTTGCAGTTATTCCAAGCTGAGATGTTCAGTCGCCAACAGATTCTCCACTCTATCATCAGTGATGGACAGCGCATGTTAGAGCAGGGTCAGGTGGATGACAGGTAAAGCCCAAATCCTTGCTGTATTTAGTATATTTATCATTGCTCTTTTTGGGAATGAGGTGCTGACACTAAGTGGACATTTAGGCCTGATAGGTCCCCATTACTCCATAAATGCATTACATTTTTCACAGCATCATTTCTCCTCCTCTTGCAGAGATGAGTTCAACCTCAAGTTGGCCCTGCTGAGTAATCAGTGGCAGGGTGTAGTCCGCCGCGCACAACAGAGACGCGGCATCATCGATGGCTTGATCCGGCAGTGGCAGCAATACAGGGAAATGGTGGAAAAGCTACGCAAATGGCTGGTGGAGGTGTCCCACCCTGCAGAGGCCCTTCTGGCAGGGAATACAGTGCCCCTGCAACAAGCCCGCTCCATGCTGGATGCTGTCCAGGTACATCACATAAAAGCTTACAATGTAGAAATCTCAGATATATCCAGCTGTGGCAGGACAGAGCCATTTTGTGTTGAGTCCACCCACTAATCGCTACAGACCTGGGATATATCCCCTGTATTGATTAATGTTAAGTCCCACTGGGTCTTTGTCAGGAACATGCACGATGCAGTAAATCTTGGTAATGATCCTTTTAGATGAAAATCCTGACCAATGAGGTGAGGATAAAGTACAATAGCTACAGCAGGGACTGATGCAGATTTGGCACAAAGACAACTTAAACTGTTGACACAGTCTTGTTGTTTTTGATGTTGATGTGAAAAACACTTGCACATCTGATACACCTAAGAATGAAGTTGTCTAAATGACTGTGCTTTGTGATACAGCTGAAGGAAAAAGTGCTGCAGCGTCAACAGGGCAGCTACATCCTGACAGTGGAGGCCGGCAGGCAACTTCTGCTGTCGGCTGACAGCCGGGCGGAGATGGCCCTGCAGGCAGAGCTCACTGATATTCAAGAGCGCTGGAAACATGCCAGCGTCTGCCTGGAAGAACAGAAAAAAGAGCTCGCCACCCTGTTAAAGGTACAACAGTTTGTAGAAGAGAGAAAACTTCATGAGGTCTGGAATTTCACTTGTAGGCAAATTTAGCATTGCACTGTATATTGTTAGTTTTAGTTGTATGTAGTTAGTTTTGCTTCAGTTACAACCGTTGTTTGTGGTGTGTGTGTGTGTGTGTGTGTATATACGTACCATGTCTTACACAGGACTGGGAGAGGTGTGAGAGAGGTATTGGTGGATCATTGGAAAAACTCAGAGCATTCAAACGACAGCTCTCCCAGCCTCTCCCTGATCATCATGAGGATCTACAAGCTGAGCAAATGCGCTGCACGGTAACAGCTCCCAGGATTTTTATGAAAGTGTGTTTCATGAAAAATCTGCCTGCAATAATAAATATGTGATAATTTTATTTTTTCCTTAACCACAGGACCTGGAAAATACATTTGATGGCTGGACAGGGGATCTGGCACACCTAACTGTACTCAGAGAGTCTCTGTCTTGTTACATCAGTGCTGAAGACCTTTCTGTCCTGCAGGAGCGAATTGAGCTGCTGCACAGACAATGGGATGAGATCTGCCATCAGGTACCATGCACTAGCCTTGCATGGAAAAGTTTGTAAACTGTAGTGTGTACTGTATGCAGCTATTGGTGAACTAGATTTAAATTATATCACTTGTTTCTTCTTTGCAGTTCTCTCAGATACCAGATGGTGGCACTGGTGTAACACTAAATTACAGTTTTGTATGTCATCAGGCAGATGTTTTTCAATAAAGCAATAAATATTACCATATATACATATATAGAAGGCCAAATCTTACACAGATCAACCACACAAATGCAACTGAATTTGATGAGAAGGGAAAGTTCACACATTCAAAGATCTGCATTTCATAAAAAACAAGAGCTCTGTTTCACTTGAATTGACTGGCGCAGTTGTAAAAAAAATTCTGAGCCCTGATTGCAATATGCATTGTTCCATATATTAATAAAAACTAAAGATAAACTTAACATCGAATTTCACTAAACCTAACTGTCTGCATCTGTTGCCTTAGCATGCAAAGTTGAATTGGTTTCAGAAAACCTGAAACTTCAAAGGCCTTTTTTTTTTTCAGTGTTGCATCCTGTGTAGAGCAGATAAAATACACACAGGAAATACACAAAAGAACACACTCACTGCTGTGTGGAAATAAATCAGTCTGAGTGCAGTCATCTCTGTAACACTATTTCCTTTGCAGACCGTCTGGCATGAAGTTGCTCTACTACAATTTTGTCTGTGTTGATTAATTTTATACATTTGAACCGTCATGGACTTAATTGATACTTTGCTATGCCACTGCAGCTGTCCCTGCGCAGACAGCAGGTGAGTGAGAAGCTGAATGAATGGACTGTATTCACCGAAAAGTACAAGGAGCTCTGTGAGTGGCTAACCAACATGGAGAGCAAGGTGTCCCAAAATGGTGACATCAGTATTGAAGAGATGATCGAGAAGCTTCGCAAGGTAAATACATACAAGATTGAGTGTTTGTTTTAAATGGATGCTGTAAATGTAAGAGAAAGAGTGAAAGTACTTTGTAAACACAGTGTCTTACCATTAGTTTTGTTCATGTTCATGAATGTTACATGCTCATCGCTCATAAACACACTGTTAACAGACACATTAAGTCTCCTTAGCTATATTTCTGTCATGCATAAATTTAACAAACAAGCCTTTTACATTTCACCGTTTGTAACACATTGGACAAATAGGACTACCAGGAGGAGATCACTGTAGCTGAAGAAAACAAGCTACAGTTGCACAAACTGGGAGAGCGTCTGGCGAGGGCCAGCCACCAAAATAAAGCTACCGAGATTGAGCAAAAACTCGGTAAAGTCAGCGACCGCTGGCAGCACCTCCTGGATCTGATTGGAGCCAGGTGGGGAGACACACACACACACCTGAGTAGCTTAAACGGTCACATGCTCCAATATATTACTTTACTTTTTTCATCTCTAAGCTCTGGCATTAGAGATTAATGACAGAAATTAATAAATTACGTTCATAGAGTGAAGAAGCTGAGAGAAACTCTGGTAGCAGTGCAACAGCTGGACAAGAATATGAGCAGCCTGCGCTCCTGGTTGGCCCACATTGAGACCGAGCTGTCCAAACCAATAGCCTATGATGCCTGTGACTTCCAGGAGATTCAAAGAAAGCTTGATCTGCAGCAGGTAACTTAATGAACTCTAAAATATGTACAATATACAATTTACAGGATTATAGTAGCTATTCATTGTGCTTCATGAGAAGTTTCAAATGTTGTTACATCCCTCTCTTCCTCCTGAGATTTCACTGTTATTGTTACACACGTTTACATTCATAATCTCTGTCTCTTACTTGGTGCTCAGGAGCTTCAGCGTGACATAGAGAAACACAGTACAGGGGTGGCATCTGTACTAAATCTGTGTGAGGTGCTTCTGCACGACTGTGATGCCTGTGCCACCGATGCAGAGTGTGATTCCATCCAGCAGGCAACTCGTAGCCTTGATCGCCGCTGGAGGAGCATATGTGCCTTGTCCATGGAGAGGAGACTCAAGTAAGTAAATGATGTTGATGTCACAGATGTCTGCATGCAAAACATATTATATTGTTATTATTATTATGTGTAAATATTGCAGTTGCCTAACTGAAATGACATCTCACTAATGCTTCTCGCTTTTAGGATTGAGGAGACGTGGCGTTTGTGGCAGAAATTCCTAGATGACTTTTCACGATTCGAGGAGTGGCTGGCCACTTCAGAAAAGACTGCTGCTCTGCCCAACTCCTCTGGTGTGCTATACACCGTAGCCAAAGAGGAACTCAAAAAATTTGAGGTGCAGATGGCAATCCCAGTCATTTAAATCTTAAACTCATGGCATTTCTTTCATCCAAATCGTTGTGTGCGTCATTGTATAATAAAATACCTTTTTCTGTAGGCATTTCAGAGGCAAGTCCATGAAAGCCTGACACAGCTGGAATTAATCAACAAGCAATATCGCCGCCTGGCCAGAGAAAACCGCACTGACTCTTCCTGTCGTTTGAGGGAGATGGCCCATGATGCAAATCAGCGATGGGACAACCTGCAGAAGAGGGTGGCATCCATCCTACGTAGGCTTAAGGTACAATAACATCCATTTTCATTATGCTTTTGTACATAAAACATTTTCTTTCATATACATTTCTAATATTGATTCTCAATTTTAAGTTCTATCATTTAATTTTTGTATTCTACGTGTTCACTTAATGTTTACTGAAGCCTCAGAGCTGAAAAGATGCAAGACATATGATTTATCATATCAGCCTGTTCATTGTAGATGATTCTAACAGCAGTATCTGTATTTCAAATTTGTAGCACTTTATTAGTCAGAGAGAGGAGTTTGAGACAGCCAGAGACGGCATCTTGGTGTGGCTGACAGAGATGGACCTGCAGCTGACCAACATCGAACACTTCTCTGAGTGTGACATTCAAGCCAAGATAAAACAACTCAGGGTAAGGTTGTCACCTTATTTCAGAGTGATGGTCTGAGAAGTTTGGGTTGTCTGTCCAGCTGTAAGTTCCACTCTCAAGACATTGATGCTAAAACTGTTTTCTTTACACTGAGAGACTTTATGAAAATGACTGCAGAGCAGCCAGTCCCAACAGTTCATTGTTCATATTTCTTGATTAAAAAATGAATAAAAAAATATAAATTTGGATGTTAAATCGGAAAATAGTTATCTAGGTATGGTTTTTTTGAAACCTCTGTCAAAGAACTCAGTGTTTTTGTTGAAAAACAAAATTAATAAGGATTTGTTTTTCTGTGTTCTTCTTGTTCCGGTCCCACAGTCATTCCAACAGGAGATTTCTTTGACAACAGCCAAAATCGAACACATCTTCCACCAGGGAGAGACACTGATAGAGAAGAGTGAGCCCCTGGATGCTGCTGTCATTGAGGAGGAGCTAGAGGAGCTGCAACGCTACTGTCAGGAAGTGTTTGGTCGAGTGGAGCGCTACTACAAAAAACTCATTCGTCTTCCAGTAAGACCTGAGAATTTTATATTTTGTTAATCTATTCACTATCTACGGTGGTTGGATTGATTTCAAGCTACATATAAGAAATTAAATTCCAAATATGTTATGTTATTTTCCCCCAGCTTGCAGATGATGATACCGAAGTGTCACTCTCGGATCGTGAGCTGGAGCTGGACGAGCACGGTGATTTGTCCAGTCTGCCATGGAGTGAACGTTTGGGGGATGGCTTCCTGTCACCTCTGCCCTCCTCTGGCCGCTCTGCCTCCCTTGCGGCCCAACTCCGGACTGAGCGTTCCGGCAGGGACACCCCAGCCAGTGTAGACTCCATCCCCCTGGAGTGGGACCATGACTATGACCTGAGTCGAGGCTTGGAGAGTGCCAGCAGGGCCCTGAGAGAACAGCAGAGTGAGGAGGGAGACTTCATCCAGCGGCCCGCCTCAGCCTTGTCAGGTTAGATTGCAAACACTCTCAAAGCTGTGATTAAAATGATGGAGCTTTTTCAGTGTTGTAATAAACAAGTTATTTGTAAAAAGAAAATAATAATAATGATAATAATCTGTCAATAAACACATGATACAAAAAGCAGGGAATATTACATTTAGAAGAAAAAGAAAAATTCAAACTGTCATCATGTTGTGCTGAAGTGACACCAGATGCCCACTTGTGACATTTGGTTCTTTGACAGAGTCTGAACTCAGCCAAAAAAAAAGAAAGGTGAAGTTCTGTAAAGAACTTGATTAAAGAAAGGTTTGGTCAATGCACTGTTTTCTGGTTTGACTGCCCGCTTATTTTTGTGGCAAACTCCATCCATTTGTGTCAAACAAATTTAAGAACCGCTGTTATAAAATTAAATCTAAAAACTGATCAATTCATTGAGTCAAACAGTTTAATGCCCACTGCTGAATGTGTGTACTGTATAATGTTTCTTCCAGATGTAGTGATCCCAGAGAGCCCTGAGACCTATGTTAAACTAACAGAACAAACACTGAGGTCCTCCACTGGTAGGCAACAGTAGACCCCAGCATGCCACAAGTGTTTGGGGCCAGAAATAAGAGTCGCTCACTTATGCTACACTTGTAGCTTAGGCTTGGATTGATTTGTGTTGATTTCCACTCTTATTCACACGTTGGGCACATACTGTAAGCACTTTCTAACCCTGGGGGATAGGGTCAATTCCATTTTATTTAATCGAGTCAGTGGTTCTGCCTTGGTCTCTAATTGAGCAGAACTGAAATGGAATTCAGCCTAACCCTTCTTTCTAACTGGCTTTCTTACTTTTGTTTGAATTGCGTGACAGAGTGTTGTGTAGCTAACCTCTTTGGATTTTTTTGATGTGCATGTTGTTTTATTGTCACAGTGAACAATTCTGTCTGAACTTCTTTGGAAAGTGATTCCAGATTCTTTTAAAGTAGATATTTGATAGGCTCTGTTCACACGGAGGCACGTTGATTAAAAAATAAAAAATGTTTTTGAATGCTCTATGCCTGATCCAGGCAGGGCAGAACCACACTCTTTAAGAAATGCAGCATGAATCACTTGTAAACAGCAACAGCAACACCACGAGTGATCGTTATAACCTGCATTCCTGCAATCTTTTTATTTTCTTGCTCTCACCTTCTTTTACTCTGTCTGAACAGAGTCTACAGTTGTTAAGGAGATTTTAGGTTAGTCTTTCATGATTTGAATATTTAATCATATTCCCCAAAGGTTAATATTGTTAATGTTGTTTCAACAGGGGACGTTCCGTCTACAGACTCACATGTTCCCCCCCTGGAAATGAGCCGATTCCAGCTGCTACAGATGGACAGCAACCGCAGTCGCACTCCCACAAGCACAGAGCTGGATGCATCATACATGGGATACGTATGTGTCACTCTCATAGTTGGAGGAAGACTACAGGAATAGTAACCAAACCATAAAATCTTGTTTACCCTAATACATTCTTTTCAGTAATGTCTGTATATTTTATCAGTTTACCACCAGCGCTTTGTATTCCATTCACCTTTACTGCAGATCTTATTGTAATACTGAGACTCAGACTAAAATCTCTCAGAGTGGAAATTTATCTTTGTCTTAATAGTTGGAAATATAGATACAAAGCGTCTTACACTTCTTACTTTTAATCTAATGCATCCGTTCTGCAGATGCGGTTGCTGGGTGAGTGCCGTGGAAGTATTGACACAGTGAAGAGGATGGGCGATGAGCTCAAGGAGGAGGAAGACACAGTGTCTGGACTGGCAGATCCCAGTAGCTCAGAGTCCCAGACATCAGGTAACACTGCACCACAACTGAATCTGCATGCACCTATATTACATTGTTTTACATTAAATGCTCTCGGCCTTATATCGACGAGGATCAAACCTTTCATAGTGTGTCCCACTTTTACACCAACTCGATTACATTCTGTATTGCAGGGGTAATTGAACGTTGGGAGCTCCTGCAGGCTCAGGACCTCAGCAAAGACATTCGAACAAAGCAAAGCCAGCAGCAGTGGCAGCAACTGAACTCTGACCTGAACAATATTTGGGCTTGGCTGGGAGAGACAGAGGAAGAGCTGGAGCAGCAGCGGAGGCTGGACCTCAGCACAGACATCCAGACCATTGAGCTGCGCATCAAAAAACTTAAGGTATTAATGTTTTTGCTCATACTAGTATTTTTTCTCTTTGTGTTTATCATTTATGATCTGCTCCTTTGTTGACAACAATGCAGTCTATAAATGAATTAAAGCTTTAACAAACTCAGTTTCACTGGCCTTCTATTTGAAGTATTGCATTCATGAATACAAAAAAAAAAAAAAAGATGTAAATCTTTGTCCACAGGAGCTGCAGAAGGCGTTTGACAAGCGCAAGCCTATTGTGCTTTCCATCAACCTGTGCAGTGCTGAGTTTGTGAAGTCAGACTCAGAGGAGTCCCAGGAGCTACAGGCCAAACTGAAAGATATGAACAACCACTGGGACAAACTGGGCAGCTCATTGGAGGAGTGGAGGTCTTCTTTACAGGAAGCCCTCATGCAATGTCAGGTAAGTGCATCCCATCATCTTAGGACAGGAGAATTGTAAGGGACAAATTCAGTTGCCTTAGTTGCCCAAACAGATCCCCCTGCAGCTATGAAACTGAATCTATATCTGATCAATAGGACTTCCATGAGATGAGCCACGGTCTGCTGCTCTGGTTAGAAAACATTGACCGCAGGAGGAATGAGGTGGTTCCTATTGACCCCATTCAGGACAGTGACACTCTCCATGAGCATCATAAAACACTTACGGTACAAAGCTTTCACCTTACTGATCACCATGTATGCTGGGTAAATGAATTCAGGATGAAATAACATCTAATTAAACGCTGACTGAAATGAAGCTTTACCTCCAAAGTTGGCCTACTTTGTCTGTCGTTTTTGAATCTGTGTTAAATTCATGAAACCCACAGCAAATCCGCCAGGAGCTGCTGGACTCCCAGCTGAAAGTCGCCTCGCTGCAAGACATGTCTCTCCAGTTGCTGGTCAACTCTCAGGGCAGCGACTGCCTGGAGGCCAAAGAGAAAGTTCATGTTATTGGGAACCGCCTCAAACTGCTGCTGAAGGAAGTGACGAGAGACCTCAGAGAGCTAGCTAAGATTCTGGACATCACAAGCAGCCAACAGGTAGATATTCTCTGAGCATACACAGCTTCGGCGCACGTGACTGTCGGGCTCTCAATTTTTCACATTGTGAGGAAAATAAGTTTCACTTTCCTTATTTTGTGTATTCGTAGTATGTAGTTGTTACATAATATTACTATTATTATCAGATTTGCTCTCACGGCCTCTCATTGAAACATAAAATGATGATCTTTCAGGAGAGGATGCCAGATTTAGCCCGCAGGCTTTTATTTGGAAACCTCTTTCTGATATCAGTGGCATCTTTCACTCTCACTTTATCTGTCTTTTTGTGGACGCTTCCTTTGACAGGATCTGTCATCTTGGTCTTCTGCTGATGAGCTGGACACATCCGGTTCTCTCAGTCCTGTCTCAGGAAGGAGCACGCCAAGTCGACGACGATCGGTAACGTTTACATCCACCTGTACACGCTCTTCTTTGAGATGCCAGGTGTTTGGTAACCCCTCTGAGACAAAGTATATATTAACCTATGCCCTGAATGCCCCATTGAAGGCCAGACTCATCCCTGTCATCCCAAGATCTCTCCTACACCTCCTACACCTCCAACACCTGCTCTACACTCACTCCCTCTGAATTCTGAACTTTTCCCAGCCTTTTACTCACTCTTGCATGTTGTCAAATCCTGCTAGAGAATTGGGGAACCCTTTCTTTCTATAGTGTTTAATTTCTTCCTTCCTCTTCTTGGTAAACTTTTTCAGTTCTTACTTTTCTCCAAATAGAAATATTCTAACCTACAAATCTCTCCTTCCAATAGTCTTTCCTCTAATTTCCTCTAACCCTAGTTTTGTTTTTTTATTCTCGTATTGTTATTCTCAGGAATACTGGCAGTAAAGAAGCTAAAATTACTTAATTATTAAGAGCTAAAATTGCAAAGGAAGCACAGAAAGTGTGATTTTATGATATCATATTTGATTTATTTATATTATAAATTACAAGAATGTGAAAGCAACATTTTTTTGTGAACATACTGAGTTAATACTTATCTAAATATCAGTCCAAATAAGCATGTCGCTGTTTAGACTACGTGTATGTTACTGAATATGGTATTGCTGTTATCAAAGAGAATCATACATCACATCGCATAATGTGTAGCTTCCTATTTGCAGTCACTTTGTTGCACTCACGAGCTGAAGCACTTCAAAGTATTTGAGCACTTTGAAAAGCCAGATTCCTTATTGTCACGGGTTGCAAAATCTACCACCTTCACACAAGATTTTGTTGCTGCCCTTCTCTCATTTTGGGATTTCTTTTCATCGGTAGCTTTGTCTTGATTTGCCTGGACTGAAACATACTTTCTTTCTTTTACCCCCCTCCCCCTGTTCATTGCAAACAGCAACGGGGCAAATGTAGTCTGTCACAGCCTGGACCCTCTGTGAGCAGTCCACACCGCAGGTACCTTTCTGTTGGTTTCTAGCACACCCAGAAGATAATGGAACTCATCAGCCCATGATGCACTTGGAGGCTGATATATGATTTCTAATCCTGCCCAAGTCTGAAACAACAGTTAAAAATAGTGAAAAAAAAAAAAAAAAAAAAACTTCAGTTTTTAATGCACGCACCAGGTTAGCAGCTCATGATAGTGAATTCCATCATCTTCTGTAAGTCTAGATGCTCTGTGTAGGTTAGGCCATGAGGTGAGTGGCAACCCACACATCCTTGAAAAGAGTTTGACAAGGAATGATGCAACCCCTCTTCTCCGCCAGTGTCCTCGGCTGCTTAATGTCGCTAACCGGAGGGCATTTCTCACGTATAACACAAATATTTTCCTACGTCTTACTCTCCCTTGCTGTTACTGAGCACACACACTCCTTTTTTCTCTCAAATTGCCGAGCCAGTAAATGTCTGCAATGAACAATGCAAAGGCTGCAGTTTCTCTCTCTCTCTCTCTCTCTCTCTCTCTCTCGTGCGTGACATTTCTTCTTTTCTTTCTTCTTTGCTGTTGCTGCTCTCTCACTGACTATCCACCATCTCCTTCCACCCCTCAGTCTGTCATCTGTGAGTCTTGCCTCTTAGGTCTCCATTTTGTCAAGTGGTTAAGGGGCACATTTAGTATCTATTAAGGACAATCTGAGTGTAAATTCTGTACCACTAATGTAAATGCATTCCTGGAGTCCCCAGTCACTTTAATTAGACATGTTTAGGGAGCACTCCTGGCCTTTTTTCCCAATTCAAGTGAATAAATAAATAGTTTTTGACAGCAAGTAAACTTTATGATAATTCCCTTTAACTATTGTGTTTTCTAAACTTTGAGGCTCTCTGGGGGTAATGATGAAAATGATGATGGGAATCTGCTTATTTGTTTCCTTTCCAAGAGTTTTCCTGTTTAGAGCTAGAAGCAGGGAAACAGTTTCCCCAGTCTAAATGCTAAAGTCCTGGCTCTGGCTTCATTATTAATGCTCAGATGATCACAGTGTTATTGACTTCCTCATCTGAATTTCAGAAAGAAGACAATTTCACATGTTTCCCATAGTATTCTTAAAAAAAAGAAGAAACAAAAAAAGCTTAACTACCTTGTCAAAGAAGCCGTTTCTGATGGCTGTGCTCTTTCTTGCCTTGGCATGCTTTGCATTTTTCAACAGGACGCAAACTTTAAATGAGTCCTTTTAAAAAATATCTGAATATCAGCTGATACCTGCAGCATGCCTGTTGTCTTTTATCTAACACTCTTCACATAATAACTGTATCTGTTTAGTGCAGAGTTGTGTGTATGCCTTGACAAGTGTTTTGGGAGTGTCTTTGTAGCTCTGCTTATCCACACAGTCTCAGTCAGTGCATAGATGACATAGATGTCCAACATCATTACAACATTGCTTTTAACCATGTTGGCAGTCTTTTAACACAGCAGTGCAGTTATTTGGATTGAAAATTGTTGGAGAACAGCTGAACTATGAAGTGTGTGTATGGAGATAGAGATTGGATTAGGACGTAGTTCCAGTGATGTTGACTGAATAAGACTAGTTGAACATGTTATCTTTCTGGGGTGTATTTTTGTGAACACATTGGCACGCTTAATGTTGCTGTTGTAATGTTGTTAGACAGTTCTGGAAAAAAAAAAGATTTGGCTCAGAAAGCCGACAGTAATGATCGACGTGACAAACTTAACTGGAGTCTGTGCTGCATTGTGAATGCGTGTGTGTGTGAGCAGGCCACGCAGCGACGCTGGATCCGCTTCCTCCCCTTCTGACTCAGAGACATCACCGGCTCTTAGGTCATCATTTCTGCGGCGCGTCCTCTGGGTGGCGTTGCCTTTCCAGCTCCTCCTGCTCCTGTTGGTGGTCCTCGCCTTCCTGCTGCCAATGTCCGAGGAGGACTACTGCGCTCAGTCCAACAACTTTGCTCATTCCTTCTACCCGATGCTCAGCTACACAAACGGACCACCTCCGGTGTAGACTGGCTGTTAGGGCTTTCCATTTCAGTATTGTGGCATCAGTGTGACTTGAAGGGGAATCGTGTTGATTTCCTCTAACTGGTCAATCATTTTGGGAGCAAAAACTAATCTTGGTCATCCATTTGTAACAGCTGTCACCTGCAGTTAATATCTTTGTGCACATAGGATCAAACATCTCACTATGATACTCTGTGGAATGCTGTGTTGATTGAGGAGCATCTTTGGTGAAGAAACACCTTTTTACCCTGTGAACTGTTTAGTCAGTGTTCTGTGAATGTCTCTGAAGGAAAGCCGTCTGTGGAAAGCACCAAAGTTAAATGCTGAAGTATAACCTGTGAATTTGCTTGCAAGTCAAAAGTTTGTAAGAAAAGAAAAAGGAAAAAAAAAAAAAAAAATACAATTTAATATATCACACATCACAATTATTTTTTTACTTGTATTTTGGCATGCAGTTCTGATTTTTGCTTTTATTAACCTACATATTGTGTCTGTGGTAAAACTAACTTGAATTACACTCAATCATGTAAAACTCCTTTAAGCCAAGACGCATTTTCATATCAAAGTCAGACACAGTTCAACATCAGTCATCCATTGTCTTTATACATTTTACAATTTTATTTTTTAAAAATATGAAATATGACTTTAAGAATTGAGAATTATGGCATATAGAACTATTGTATATTTTGTATGACTGTCAGTTCCGTATCAAATATATAACAGTCCAGGATTATGTAACATGTGTATATAATGGTGAAACATTAATATGAGAAATCTCTGTATATGCGACCATCAAAAACAATGAATGCCAAATCCTCATTTTGATATTTGCCTTTTTATTTTATTATTTTATGAGATATTTACATGTACACTATTTGTTCAGTGAATCCTGTTCATACTGAAAACCATCAGGAACGTTTTTGGGTTTTTTTTTTTTTGCATGTTAATTTAATTTAAATGCAGTTTGGCAAAAGTATAATGTGGTCAATAAGTTTCTTAAAGGGGAGCATCATCTTCTGGACACACAGACCTGGAGGTGGTTTTGGGAGACATGAGGTCTCTGGTGAGTATGACAATGGTGACAGTGATGATGGGCATGAAGGTCTCCAGGAATTTGATGATTTCATAATTTGGCAGAGCCAGAGCCATGTCATCCAAACCGAGCATCTGGGACACAACCATCCAGAAATGCAGCAACTGAGCAACCGATGCAAAAAAGAACATTTTTTTCATTTTAAACTGTGTAACTGTGCTACATCAGTAATGTTTTTCAAAGAAAGTGAAGCGGGGTAAAAAATGTTAGATTTAAATCAATGAAATACTGAAACTAAAAGCATTAATAATAATATGTGAACAGTATTTGTTCTAGCTTTAAAAAGTATTTGGCAGTGGCTATTTAAATCCCATTTCCAATTGTTTTAGATCACAGTGAACTCACTGGATTATGGAACTGATGCCACAGATTTATTGGAGAGTTTTTATAAAAGCTAGAACGAGTTCTCAAAAGTTGACAAAATACGCTAATATAGAAAGAAGTTTCAAATGAAATGAAGATTGTAGGAAATGTTTTTGTTGGTCACCCCCTTACTTCTCTCTCCCTCTCAGTCAGCTGAGCTATTGCTGGTCCTCTCTGGTCTTCTTCTTCTCCACCAGCTGATCAAGCTTGTTTTCCTGCTCCTGCACGGTCTGACTCTGTTCCATGACTTTCAACTTGTCAAGTCAAGCACAGGTGTTGAGTAAAGCTATTGTTTGAGACCGAATCAAGTAGCTTGTGTTATTCCAGAAGTACAACATTTTATCTCCTAATTTCCGCCTATCCCCAAAAACACGGAACAAAGGATTATGAGGTGAAAACGCCTCTGGACCGACTTTGGGTTAAAACCCTTGTCCCCTCTACCTTGAGCTCGTTGGTGTGGGAGAGCTGGGCCTTCGGCTCCGTGTTGGACAGCTTGGCGGCCTTCAGCTCTGCCTGGAGACGCTCCACTTTTTTCTGCAGCTTCCTGGCCTCCACATGAGCATCATCTCTTTCCACAGCCAAAGATGAGCGGCATCTCTTCTCCTCCTCCAAGTCCGACACCTTCTTCCTCAGCAGCTGGATGTGGAGTCCTTTGCTTTCTAGTTGATCCTTCTGTGATTTCAGCTGTTGTCAAAAAGAAGTGTTCAGCTACAGGTGCATCGCTGTTCTGCACCTATTCTTTTGGAGAAAGTGAACTTTTCTTCATTACAGAAACAAAAGATGGTGTTTCCATCATACCTTTCGCTGCAAACTATAAGTCAAACTTTTGCTCTCTATCAAAGCACTTCCTTCTTGTTTGATAAGTTGTTCTACACGTGACAGGATGAGGTTCAGTCTCATGTCGAAGCCTAAATCCAGAGCAATACTGTCGACCATCATTGTCTCTGACAGCTGTTCCAGGAACTCCTCATACTGTGCAGAGAAACACTAAGTTACATCGGGTTTATGATTTATTGCATTTTCTAATTGAGATACTGTTACTGCACGTTTACTGTGACTGTAATTTCTTTAACTTACATGCTGTTTGCTGTGTTGAAGTCCATCACGATGCATGTCCGCCGTCAGCAGCTCAGCCTCCAGACCTTGCAGGCTCTCCCTCAGGTGCTGGACTTCCTGCTCTGCGAGCTGCGCCCTCTGTAGTGTGCTGTGCTGGAGCTGCGTCTGCTCCCTCAGCTCCTCAGAGACACGACACAGCCTGGTATCCATCTCTGACATAGTCTGCAGAACAGTCACGATCACAAAGGCTCCTCCAATCAACGTAGCGTGTACAGTTTTAAAGGAATTGTACTTTAGTTGAGTATTTTAACTTCATTTCTATTAATTTCATTGATTTTGAGACTAATGCATTTGTCATTCAATGATCTAATAGAAAAGCTGACAGTGTGTTAATAGAGCTGTCACCATTTCTCCCCTCCAGAAGGTCATTAATCCCTGCTGATTCCTCACCTTGTCCAGTGTCTGTAAAATATCTTCTTCTGTGGGCAGGGTGACATTTTCAGGCTGAACTCGCAGCAGGCCTGCCACCCTTTTCAGGAACATCTGTAATTTGTTTTCAGCTGCCTGAATCTCCCCTTGACTGGACCGTAGCTTCCTTTCCAGCTCTTCCACCTGTTTCTCCAAACAGCTCGACTCTCGCCTTGCAGCCTCTGTCACCCTCTTGCTGGCCTCCAGCCTCTCCATCAGAGTTTCTTTATCCATCTCAACACTCCTCCTTCCCACCACCAAGTCGTCTAACTCCTAAAAGAGGCAAACATCCGTGAAACGTTGCACCAGAGACACCCAGACAAGTTACCCATGTTGAAGGGAAATGCCTGGACTTGTGTGATGTGTGTGTGCTGTACAATTAGGGTTCCTTAAAAGTTGTATTAGTACCACTTTGAGTGAATCGAGTGCTGCTGCACTGCTGGCAGCCTTCCTCCTTTCTCGGTCCAACTCCGCCACCAGCCTCAGGACTGTCTCTCTGCTGGCTTTACACTCCACCTCAGACGACTTCACACTTTCCTCCAAAACAGCAATTCGCATCTTCAGCCTCTCCTTCTCATTTGACTTGTCCACCTGAGAAATGAAATAATAAAGAATAGCAGCAAAGGTATATTTCACAGCAATGAAAAGTCTACATTATTAAATAAGAAGAGCCCATTTAAGACACTTTTTTTTCTAACAGCTTTGACCAGTCAGGTTAAATGCGTGTATTTTTTTAAGCATACCTCAGAGTTTTCCATAACTATCATAGTTAGATGTTGCAGTGGAAGTGAATTTATTGTTGATACTTGTGTCCCTGTTAAAGAAGTTCCCTGGCAACACCAAACACAGACTATACCCGGCTCCACCAGGAGTGGTGCCACAACTGACATCTAAAGACTTGATCAGTTATGAATATATAAATTAATTTTATCATTTTATGTTGTTTTATAACATCATACACTTCACTTTGGAACAATTAAACCAAAATATGTGTGTGTGTGTGTGTGTGTGTGTGTGTGTGTGTTTGGCCTCATTAAAGACTCCAATGAATGAATGCTTACTATAGACCTCTAATTACAGAGTAGGCCTCACTGAGAGGGATTTGGATAATCAGATCCAAAGATGTTGAAATATCCAGCATTTCTGAAAAATTTCAGATAAATCCTTTAAAAAAAAAAAAAAAAAAAAAAGCACACAAACGTTTGAAAATTGATTAAAAAAATGTGTCAAAATATCAAACACAATATAAATATTTTATTTTAAAACGACAAAAAAAAAAAAAAAAACTCACCTGGCAGTCAGCGCTCAGGGCACAATTAAACGATTCGGATTACGTCATGTCAACCAGGAAACGAGTGTCAACGAAACTTTATTAACAAAACACCGAGAGGACAATTGTACACGCCTCCTCGCGCTGTCAAAGTTCGGGTTGTATTGTGACGCATAATTTCAATTTGTCCAAACTTTAAACTTTTTTATGGCTGAGACGATCTGAAGCGGCTCCGTCTGACTGACCGGTGAGCTAACGACAGCTAACTACAGCTAACTTCAGCTGCATGTTTCCTCTCTGTGGGCGTACTACTGTAACTGTAATAATAATACTACTATTTTATACACTTTACTGCTGTGATATGTATTCCTGCTGTCTGACTGTGTGTCACTTCGGGAAAATCTGACAGGACACATATTTAGAGCCTTGATAGTCAAGGTCAGTCTGGGTCTGTTTACATTCATGATGGCTCAGTTTCAGGATTTAACTGTATATATTTATTTGGTAATAGATCCAGGGAGGTTGACACAGCTCTGTGATGTTGATTTAGACCACAAACCTTCAGGGTGCATCTTTGTGATGTGGCAACGTGAAATAAAAGATTTTTGTAGTTAGTTATTAAATCACCCGGTAGACCTCTTTTCAAAAAGCTACTTCCGCGTTAGGGAGGCCACGTGCTTCTGCTCTTTCTTCCTCCGACCAATCAGAAACAAGATTCCACCCCCACGCTCAGAAAATCTGAACAAAACTACAAATAAACGTGTGAAAACGAGTGAAAACGAGTCGAACCGGGTCCTCTTGGACCAGGATCTGCAGACCCAGATCTGAGACCGTGTCCTGCCGTTTCTATCCTCGGAACAGAGTCCGAACAGACCGTGTAGTGTCCGGACTCCTCGGCACCATGACCGAGGTCATTGCCGGTGCGGACTGCAATATATGCGGTCCGGGCAGTGAGAGCTGTCGTGTTACTTCGGTATCACATATACTAAAATTGGAACGATACAGAGAAGATTAGCATGGCCCCTGCGCAAGGATGACACGCAAATTCGTGAAGCGTTCCTCATTTTGCCACAGCAGGATGTTATTTTAGGGGGAAACAGCCCCCCACTTTAACACTGTGTGTTTATTAGTTCTGTTTGTGTTTAGTCTCAGACTAAATGTCTTTTTGCTGTTTGATGGTTCAGTCTGTTGTAGTTGCAGTGTTTTATTTTATTGATTTTTATTTCTGAATCTTCAAGGCAAATTAGGTGAAATGAACATTGGAAACATGAAAACAAAGAGAAAAAGTTTGTCCAAAAACATCTTTTCAGAAAGCCAAATTAAATATATTTATAAATATAAGCATGTCTTTATAAAGCTTTAACAGAACTTTCAGATATGTCAACATGCATTAAAATATTTTTATAGTTAGTTTTTTTAATTATTATGTAAACTCTTTGTTTACTAATCTTTGTTTATATTTGGATCATTTTTACATGCTGTTACTTTGGATTGCTTAACTGTTGATAGTTGCTTTTTTTCTTTTGCTGATTGAGTCTGGTATAGTTGCATTATTTTATTTTACTTATTTTATTATGATATTCCTGCTGTCTGACTGTGTGTCACTTCGGGAAAATCTGACAGGACACATATTTAGAGCCTTGATAGTCAAGGTCAGTCTGGGTCTGTTTACATTCATGATGGCTCAGTTTCAGGATTTAACTGTAGATATTTATTTGGTAATAGATCCAGGGAGGTTGACACAGCTCTGTGATGTTGATTTAGACAATAAACCTTCAGGGTACAACTTCTTGATGTGGCAACGTGAAATTAAAGATTTTTGTAGTTAGTTTTGAAACCGTTCGGTAGACCTCTTTTCAAAAAGCTACTTCCGCGTTATGGAGGCCACGTGCTTCTGTTCTTTCTTCCTCCGGCCAATCAGAAACAAGGTTCCACCCACACGCTCAGAAAATCTGAACAAAACTACAAATAAACGTGTGAATACGAGCGAAAACGAGTCGAACTGGGTCCTCTTGGACCAGGATCTGCAGACCCAGATCTGAGAACGTGTCCTGCCGTTTCTATCCTCGGAACAGAGTCCGAACAGACCGTGTAGTGTCCGGACTCCTCGGCACCATGACCGAGGTCCCTGCCGGTGCGGACTGCATTATATCCGGTCCGGGCTGTGAGAGCTGTCGTGTTACTTCGGTATCACATATACTAAAATTGGAACGATACAGAGAAGATTAGCATGGCCCCTGCGCAAGGATGACACGCAAATTCGTGAAGCGTTCCTCATTTTGCCACAGCAGGATGTTATTTTAGGGGGAAACAGCCCCCCACTTTAACACTAAATTCTGTTTGTGTTTAGTCTCAGACTAAATGTCTTTTTGCTGTTTGATGGTTCAGTCTGTTATAGTTGCAGTGTTTTATTTTATTGATTTTTTTTTTTGATGAATCTTCAAGGCAAATTAGGTGAAATGAACATTGGAAACATGAAAATAAAGAAAAAAAAAAGTTTTCCCAAAATCATCTTTTCAAAAGGCCAAATTAAATATATTTATGAATATAAGCATCTCTTTATAAAGCTTTAACAGAACTTTCAGAAATGTCAACATGCATTAAAATATTTTTATAGTTAGTTTTTAAGTCATTAGGTAAATCTCTTTTCCAGAAGAGGTCAAACGTCAAACAGTTCTCTTTTTTTTTCTTTGTCTCATGCTCATATAACTGATCTATAAAGGTTCAGCAATTATTGTTAACAATCAATGAAGCCACTAATTATAATCATCATTACCTCTTTATAAACACAGTAATATCAGCAGGTGGTATCCGTATGATGATTCATGTTCACTAATAACTGATCCAAACTCTCCCACACAGCCGGGTGCATGAGAAGATGCTTCTCCGAAGGTTGTGGTTCAGACTGGGGGCACAGCGGCCTGGAGAGAGGAAACCAGTCTGCATCTGTGCCTCAGCAGCTCTCTCCCAGTCCAGGAAAATACATACCTGTGAGTCCAACCCCAGGTCTCAGTCGAACTCCACTGGCCCAGGGATCTCAGGAACCTTTTATCCAAACACTCCTCACCAACAGCTGAAACATCTAAGACATGCTCTGCTGGCTTTCCATGGATTTAGAAGTTTTAACAGCTCTTTGTTTAATGAGTCTGGGACAGTGAGTAGACAGAATCGTTTTTATTCGTCAGACCTCGTGAAGTCAATGTTAAAGTCAACTATCAAACCAGTGACGGTGCCTGGAAAAAGGGTTCCCAAAGGACCGAGGACGAAGCAACCTTCTAGAGCCAATCAGCCCTCACTGAATGAGGACAAGGTGATTCAGCTTTTCATCCAATAAGAGAATCTTTTTTTTATGTTGAAATGTGATTAAATGATTAATCCACCCATTTGTTTTCTCTGCAGGATATGATGCAATGTATTGCCTTTGCAACGGCAGATCAGTATCATCTGCCAACACTTTGCCATGACTTGATAAGCCACGGCTTCCAGGAGATAGATTTACCCCGAGGTACAACTCAAAGCTACACATGGATTATGTTTTTGCCCGGAATATTCAATTTCAATGACAACTTTTGTGATTATTTAATTTAATTTCAGATGCTTCAAATGTGCTGGTAATAAGTACAGACAAGGCTGCAAAACCAGATGATAATGCTCTCATCTTCTTCTTCAGGTAAAAATAATGCAGACACAGATTTTACAGTGGTTCTGTTTGGGCTTTGTCTTGTTGCTAATTATGCCGTGTAACATAATTTACATTACTGACAAACATGACTCTCATGTCCAATATGAAAAACACATCATCAATCAGTATTGGATATTGAAATTTTAATTAAAAGTTAATCTGATAAAACATTTCATGATCTAAATCAAAATCTTTTCATTTACGGAGCGTTTTACATTTATCACTGATGCCATAGGAAGTTTGTTATTAAACATGAAATTAACATTAGAAAAATGAAAACAAAGAGGAAATTTATACACTATGATTTTTGTCTGTTGGTGTGTTTGTAACCTTGTTGTTGTAACCTTCAGCGCACAACTTTGTGATGTGGCAACATGAATTAAAATATATTTGCTGTTATTTTTAAACCTTTTGGTAAACTTCAGCTGCATGTTTCCTCTCTGTGGGCGTACTACTGTAACTGTAATAATAATACTACTATTTTAAACACTTTACTGCTGTGATATGTATTCCTGCTGTCTTTGGTAATAGATCCAGGGAGGTTGACACAGCTCTGTGATGTTGATTTAGACCACAAACCTTCAAAGTGCATCTTTGTGATGTGGAAACGTGAAATTTAAGATTTTTGTCGTTAGTTTTTAAATCACTCGGTAGACCTCTTTTCAAAAAGCTACTTCCGCGTTAGGGAGGCCACGTGCTTCTGTTCTTTCTTCCTCTGGCCAATCAGACGCAAGTTTCCGCCCCCACGCTCAGAAAATCTGAACAAAACTACAAATAAACGTGTGAAAACGAGTCGAACCGGCTCCTCTTGGACCAGGATCTGCAGACCCAGATCTGGGACCGTGTCCTGCCAGTTCTGCCCCGGAGCAGAGTCCGAACAGACCGTGTAGTGTCCGGACTCCTCGGCACCATGACCGAGGTCCCTGCCGGTGCGGACTGCATTATATCCGGTGCGGGCTGTGAGAGCTGTCGTGTTACTTCGGTATCACATATACTAAAATTGGAACGATACAGAGAAGATTAGCATGGCCCCTGCGCAAGGATGACACGCAAATTCGTGAAGCGTTCCTCATTTTGCCACAGCAAGATGTTATTTTAGGGGGAAACAGCCCCCCACTTTAACACTGTGTGTTTATTAATTCTGTTTGTGTTTAGTCTTTTAGCCGGCTCTTCGTGTGTTGCGTTGGCTCCGTCTTTAGGCCCTCCGGCTCCTCTCCTTTAGTTTTTAGTTCGTGAGCTTTAGTTTCTCGCCTCGTTCGTGTTTGGAGCTCGATGACTTGAATGCAGAGACGAAATAGTTCGCGGGGTTTGTGTGTTGCTGTTGCTTGGCAACAGGCCCCAGCTCACAGGCGACGGATGCCCCAGGCGTCCAAAAGTGAGTAACAGCGGAAGGCGCGACACAAAATGATTTGGTGTGATAGTCCGGGAAAAAGCTAGTCGAACCGGGTCTGTTTGGACCAGGATCTGCAGACCCAGATCTGGGACTGTGTCCTGCTGTTTCTGCGTTCCGCATTTTAATGAGTTTTTGTGTTTCTTTCATTTGTGAATCTCCTCTCTTTGCTGCCTGCTGATCGAATCTGCCATTTATTTCTGTATTTGATTTATTTTATGAAAATACTTATTCTGACTGTGTGTAGCCTTCAGGAAAATCCTGACAGGACACACACACACATGTATATATGAACATATTTCACAATTAAAGTTTGGAGTAGTAGGTACATGCTTTTTATTCAGTAATTTATGGTCTGACTTTCCTTATGTGAAATTTCAGGGAAGGCTCTGTAGTTTTCTGGAACGTCGAGGAGAAAACGGTAAAATAAACTTCACATTATTAACACAGTGCAATAATCAGTTCATTGGAATTCTTGTTTCTCTACTTTGACATACATCAATATCAATACACTTCACTTGCTCCAGATGAAAAAGGTGCTGAGAATATTGGAGCACCATGAGATCCAGCCTTATGAAGTTGCTTTGGTCCACTGGGAAAATGAAGAGATAAACTACGCTGTTGGAGAGTATGTTCTGCCCCCTCCTCTGTGTATTTCTACCTCCACACTTCTTGTAGTTGTGGTAAAAACTTACCTTTTCTTCCCCAGAGGAAATACAAAGCTCGAGCGCGGCAACTTTATTCTGAGTGATGAAATGGATCAACATGAAGCTGTTCTGGAGAAATTTGCGTTTTCTAACGCTCTGTGTTTGTCAGGTGAGAACTAGAGATCATACATGACTGTTTTCTGCTCAGCGTGTTGTATGAGTTCAACCTCTTGGTTTCTTTTCCAGTGAAACTGGCGATATGGGAGGTGTCACTAGACGACTTTGTGGAGTCAATTCAGTCAATTCCAGAGGTACAGTGGAAACCTCTCAACCTGCAGATTGTGTGCCATGGATCAGCTGATCATGCTGTTCCTCTCAAACATCAGTGCTCCTCTTCATGTTTTGGTCTTCTTTGCTTCTCTTTCTGTCTTTTCCTCAGACACTGAAGTCTGGCAAAAAAGTGAAGTTGTCTTCTGCTGAGGTTATGCAGAAAATTGGAGAGCTTTTTGCGTTACGGTAAATTCTGTTACATGTAAATAGCAGTGAATTAAAATCTGCATTTAGGTTCAAGGTTGTTTTTGCTACTGGCAGTCAGCTTGGATGGATGTTTTATTCTCCTGTTGTTGGATCGAATTATCGGATTTTCAACTTTTTGTCCCATAATCCTTTGTTTCTACATGCATCTTTGACAGACACTGTATAAACCTGAGGTCCGACCTGCTTCTCACACCTGATTTCTACTGGGACAGAGAAAACCTGGAAAAACTCTATGATAAGACCTGCCAGTTCCTCAGCATCAACCGCAGGGTCAATGTAATTAGACCTAACCCAAAGAATTCATCTAAAAACCACAGCTGTAATACAGAGTCCTATCGTTGGTGTTCTGTCTTTTTAGGTTGTGAATGAGAAACTGGAACATTGCACACAGTTGACGGACCTGATGAGGAGCCACCTGAGTGAGAAGCACAGCTTGAGGTTGGAGTGGATGATAGTCATCCTCATCACCATAGAGGTAAAGGAAATCTTTTACACCTCATGTGTAAGATCTAAGATTTTTTGTTTGATTCATCACATCAAACCTGAGATCATACGATTTCTGATAACCTTTATTAATAAAATCTGTTTTGTTTTTCTTTAAGGTTATGTTTGAACTTGCAAAAATGATCTTCTGAACTTCTCCTTCAATGATGCACAAGTCTAAACATGGTACTAGACGACAAAGGACGAATCCTGGACTGCAAAAGGTACTCTGTTTGGAATAAATGACAGTATTTTCTGGAAGTCAAAGAAATGATGGCATGGACCTTAAACATTTCTGAATGTCTTACTGACCATGTTGTAGACACACACACAGACACAATAAGTGGTTTATTTATTGTTTGGCTGGAGATCCTCATCGCTGAACTATTAGAAAAACCTTACAGATGTTCATTGTTAATTCCATTTGTGAAAACAAAAGGGCATCACTGGGATGTTCTGCTGTATAGTTGTGTTTTTTGAGTTGTGTATGCTGACTTTGGGTTAAATAATTTAATTTTTATGTTTACATCATGAGTAAAATTTTAAGCAGAGCAGAGTCACCTCAACATGTTGTGAATTAACACGAGCAGAAAAGAAAACAATATATAGCAATATATCACATTCTTCACATCCCAAATTACAAATGTGTTGACTGTGTTGAAGAGAATGTAATAAAATTGTTATTTGTCTCAAATGTTTGACAGTTTCAGTTTTTCAAAACTTGAAATTCAGTATTATTATATTACAATTAATCAGTTCATTTCAATATAAAAACATCTCCATAAAAGAATAACTTGAAATTCACAGATATGAATTTATTGAAATAAAATGAGATTTTATTAATAAAACATTGATAAATATTTCACGCTTGTAGTTAGTTATCATGTATTAACCAGAGAGCATTTTCAAAAAGAGTCAGTAAATGTGAAAACACAGACAACAAATATGCGGCCGTAGCCTTATTTCTTCTCTTGCTCATACAACCAGGTAACTGACACCAGAAACAGAAAGTAAGTAAATCTGCAATAACCTTTTAACATTGAGGCTTTTCTGATGATGATTTTACTAATGATAAATATGGATATGTGAAGATTAATTTGAATCTTAAATCAAAAATATAGAGTAAATTATTGCCAATGCTTATCACACTTTTTTTGTCTTCCAATTTTAAACTTGTCACAGTAGAAATTGTTGTAGATTCAAATAGAGCGCAGTTCGGCTTGTATAAGCATCAAAACAGTTATCATGTACATGAAAATCCACAGTAATATTATTTATCTGCAGTAAGCTGCGCTCTGTCAGCTGTTTTTAACAGAGTTACACGTTTAAGACTAGCTTATTACATAAATGCCAAATCAACAAAAGAGTTGATAAACGTACATAATGAAAAATGTGAACTCTACACATGCTTATATATCCTGTGTTAATATTAATGAATTTGCTCTCTACCTGGGTCACATACATTAGGATTTATACTTGAATGTCTTTGAAGCATTTTACCATAAAAAAAGACAGCTCTTTAATAAAAAATACTTTTTTGTTCTCCTAGGCAGATCCACTCTGAAGGATATATTGAATAAATATACAGAATATGACCTGAAATAATTACTAAATAAAATTGTGTGCTGAAGCAAGCAACTTATTCGATTTGCTGAAAAAGGTCTGTTTGTCGTGGATGTAGTTCTTTGTCACACAGGAGAGTAGCACGTGTACAGTTGATGCTAGATGCTAGGCTTACAGATGACGTGTCTTCATCCATGACACGTCATCTGGAATATACTGGGATATTTTTGGTTGAGCATAATGCCAAATAAAAGCAGCAAAATGCCGTTTCCTGTAGTTCCACCATCCAGCCAGTCCATCTGTATGACTGTTAATTCCTCCTTACAGACTTGGGTAGCTTCCTTTTTGATTGTTCAGCCTTGAAAGAGAAAAAATAAAACATGAATTATGATATAAAATGATTTTGATGTTCAAATGAACGTGATTTCAGGTTTCAGTGAGAGATGAGGACACTGACCAGTTTATGTTTTGGCTGAATTAATCCTCCTCGAGCTTACTGACGCTTGCGCTTGCAGTTTCCGGTTGCTCGAGTGCAAAAGCAAAATCTTCACCTTCACTCTCAATTTCGCACGTTGCGTCAGCTTTGAGGATTTCTTCTTGACTTTCCTCGTCCTCAGTCTTGGCAGCAGGAGCTGTTTCACCTCGAGGTGTCGCCGTCTTTTCCTCCTGGTCACTTTCTGCCTTTCGAGGTTCCTCTGCCCGTTCAACCGACGACTCTGTTTCCTTTTGAGAGTAAATTTCTTCCTCGGCATCCAGCCACACATCTTCATTTTCCTCCTTGGTTGGCTTCACGGGTTCCTTTGGTTTCGTTTCTTGGACAGCTTCAGACAGCACCGGCTGGCTCAGGAACACCTCTCTCTTCTCTGTTTGCCTCACAGGCTGTATTGTCTCTGTCGCCTGGACGTTGAGGGTCACTCTCTCTGTGGATTTGATTTCCTCCACTGGTTCTACTGTTTCTATGGCCTGCACGCCCATATCCAGCAGTATCGGTTGATTCATGACCACCATTTTTTCTGCTGTGGCTGAGTGCACTGTTTCTCTGATTTCTGTTGCCTGACCAGACGCCTCAGTCGGCTCTGTCTGTCTCTGGCTGTCGACACTTTGTGGGGGAATTATTTCCTTTTCAGGTTCAACTTGAGACACGTCCGTCTTCTTTACCAGTTCATCTTTTTCTTCTGCAGGCTGTGGAGGAACTGCTGCCTTTGCTTGCCCAAACTGTATGTTTATTTTGAATTCTAAGGAAATACTAGAGGGAGAATCCACACTTCCTACAGAGGAAATTATTCCGGCGTTTTGTGGGACTACTAATCCAGTGTTGCTGTGGGTTACAATCTGGCTCTGGGTCATCTGTGATATTTGTGCTTCCTCACTAATTTTCTTTCTGTCTAATTCCTCTGATGGTAATTTCACCTCTTCAGTTTTGAAATCTGCTTCAGAGGTTTCCAGTTGGGGTTTAGTTTCCTCCAAATCCTCCTTCGGATTACAGATTATGTCTGAACTTCCAGGAATAACGAATGTTTGTGTGAGATCCTCCACCTCTTGCTGTGCAGCAGCCGCGGCCTCTTCTGTCATGGCGACATTCAGCGATTCAGCTGCTGGTAATTTTTCCTTCACATGTTGAATGACTTCTCGGACAGTCACCTTTTCCTCGTTAATTAATTCTTCAGTCTGTGATGTGGCAGAGAGATGGTCCACTTCCTCAAATGTTTCCTGGCAAACATCTATAACTTCTTTGGTCTCTGTCACCCCGACCTGAAGCACTCGGTCAACAATCGTCTGGGCTGATTTCACATCGACGTCAACCACCTGCACCTGAATGCTGCTACTGTCCTCAATCTGTGCTGTTGGGACCTCTCTGCCTTCCTCTGCGCTCTCAGTCACTTCATCATCATCCTGCGGTGCCGCAGACATGACCGTCTCCTCAAACTCTTGCACACTTGTTTCCGTGTCTATCAAAGCTTTGTGATTTTCTGATGTCTTCGCCGTTGAAGCGTCCGGTATGGCAGCTGAGGCCTCTTTCAGATAGCATGTGACCACCTGGCTGACTAAGGCATCCTCAAACACAGCGTTCTTCACCTCGGCTGCTGGAAGTTCCCCTTCAATACTGACGTGAACTGTGCTTAGATGCACCTCATGCTCAGGTTCGTGTGTAACTTCAGCATTGTTTACACAAGTCGGCGGGGTCATTTCAGAAAAGACATTTTCTCTGACCTGAACATCAGCTGTTTCCCCGTTAACAGCTGCTAATGTTTGTAGCTCACCTACAGTTTCAGTGGCGTTGTCTTCCTGCACAGCCCGATCTTCTTGTGGCGTGATCTCTCTTGGCTTCTCCTCATTATGCTCTAAAGCCCGGCTCAGTTCTGCCTGTATTTCCTCTGTAACTGAGGCAGTGGCATTTATAGAGTCTGGTTCAGGATCACCTTCAGCTGATATTTGCTTCTCAGGTTTCTCAGCACGCCCCTCTTCACCACTTTCTGTCCCCATAGATTCCTTCACTTCAGCCTCTGCTTCAGTTTCAACATCATTTACACGAGACAGTGAAACTTCTGGCACATCTTCTTCTGGCTCTGCGTTGCTTTCAGGTTCCCGTGTTGGATCTAAAGTTTCCGCCTCTGGAATTGCCTCCGATATGTCTGTTTTTTCAGGTGGTTGGACACCGTCTTCTTCTGAGACTAAGTTTGTTACTTGTGCAGCTTCTGCTTCTATTTCTGGAGCATGTTCAGTTTCTAAAGCATCAACTGGCTTATCGTCATCAACGAGAGATTCAGTTTCCACTTTGAGTTCATCCGGAACAGTTTCTACCTCTGCTGTGGTCTCTGATATCTCGTCTTTGTCAAGCAATTGCACACCACCCTCCTCTGAAGCTGGTGTGGGTTCTTGCATAGTTTGTAAAACTTCTGCAACTTGATGATTGTCGGTATTTAGAGCGATTGTCTTCAGTTCTTTGTTTTCTGGCTCGGCACTAATTTCAGAGACATTCTCTGTTGCTTCTTTTGTTTCATCTGTCCCACTTTGTGTGGGAATATCCTTCGATGGTACTTCCCCTTCAGGCAGTTGAACACTTTCTTCTTTGGGTGTTCCTGTTTCTGTAGCAATCAGATGAGCACCGCCTTCCTCTGAATCTAACAGGGATGCCCGAACCGTTTCTAAAACGTCTGCCTCTTCAACGTGCTCAGCTTCAGTATCATCTGCTTGGGGTTCATCTTCCCTCTCTGCCTCAACATTATCTTCAGTGAGATGCCCTGTTTCCTCTTTGGATTCATGTGTTTCAGTTGCAGGACTGTCTTCGGATATTATTTCCCTTTCATGCAGTTGGACTCCTCCCCCCTCTGAATTTAACATGGCAGCTTCTTGTAACTCCTCCACAGGTAGTTTATCTTTATCCTCCACTTCAACTTGATCTGTGATGTTTTGTAAGACTTGATCTTCGTTTTGTGTCAGAGTTTGGACTTCCTGCTCTACACCTCCATCTTTACTTTCACCTTCCTGTGTAGCAGCTGATTCTGCTTTGTGAGAGTCCATTTCTAAAGGCTTTTCTTCTTGAGGGAGCTGGACCACAGAACCTTCATCTGCAACAATCTCTTCTTGATGGAGTCCGACCACAGAAACTTCGTCTGCAACAATCTCTTCTTCTTGATGGAGTCCAACCACAGAACCTTCATCTGCAACAATCTCTTCTTCTTGAGGGATTTGGACCACAGAACCTTCATCTGCAACAATCTCTTCTTCTTGAGGGATTTGGACCACAGAACCTTCCTCTGCAACAATCTCTTCTTCTTGAGGGATTTGGACCACAGAACCTTCCTCTGCAACAATCTCTTCTTCTTGAGGGAGCTGGACCACAGAACCTTCCTCTGCAACAATCTCTTCTTGACAGATTCGGACCACAGAACCTTCGTCTGCAACAATCTCTTCTTCTTGAGGGATTTGGACCACAGAACCTTCCTCTGCAACAATCTCTTCTTCTTGAGGGAGCTGGACCACAGAACCTTCCTCTGCAACAATCTCTTCTTCTTGAGGGAGCTGGACCACAGAACCTTCCTCTGCAACAATCTCTTCTTGACAGATTTGGACCACAGAACCTTTGTCTGCAACAATCTCTTCTTGATGGAGTCCGACCACAGAACCTTCGTCTGCAACAATCTCTTCTTCTTGAGGGATTTGGACCACAGAACCTTCCTCTGCAACAATCTCTTCTTGACAGATTTGGACCACAGAACCTTTGTCTGCAACAATCTCTTCTTGATGGAGTCCGACTACAGAACCTTCGTCTGCAACAATCTCTTCATCTTCAGGTAAAGCTTCTAAAAACACAGCTTCAGTCGTCTGGCTGTCATCCGTGCTGTCTAATTCTTTTATACTTTCTTCTGGATGTGAAACACTGACCTCATGAACTTCATCTACACCAATTTCAGCAGTGTCCAATCTCACAGAAGGAACTTCAGGTACACTTTCTTTGGAAACACTTTGGTTGACTTCAGATACACTCTCTCTTTGGGGTTTTACTGCATGTTTATTCGCTGCGTCCAGCTCTTCAACATTCAGGCCAATGTTAATGGCAGTTGCATCAGAGCTCCTGTGTATTTCCAGAATTGCTGGCTCCTCTTTTAGAAACATTTCGAGCACTTGATGTGAGACGGATCCAACTATTCTTTCGGGGTTAATCTCATCTGAGCACAGCAGGCCTTCCTTTGGGCTCGTGGAGATGGTTTCAACCACCTGATGCAGGAGCGTCTCTGTCTGTTTGACATCCTGTTCTTCTGGGACTGGGGTTGTGTTGCCAGATGTTTTTGAAGACTCTGATAGCTGAGAAACTGCAGAGATCATCTCAGTTTCGTCTGTCAGGGTAACGTCCACAGGCTCTGGAGCAGTTATGGCCTCAGACGTGATTTCTATCAGATCCTCTGCGAGTGTGTCGTCTCGTGCTGTCTCTTCGGCGGCTGAAGCCGGAGTGGCCATGGTCTCTGTAATTATGCCCTCCTCTGGAATATCACTGAGCTGTTGATGTTTACTGATTATTTCTGTAAGGTCTTCTGCTTCTTCATTTGAAGTAGGAGTGGTAGATCCCTCATTTTCTAAAACATCCTGCTCGTCTTGGGCTTTCTTTATCTCAGTTGGCAGGTTGTCAAAAGGCACGAGAGGTTCGGCCGTATGATCCTGGAGGTCGTGCTGCAGTTCATACTCTGCTTCCTTCGGGACGTGGCTTTCTACCGCAGCCTGCGTTTGTATGTGAACTCCGGTTTCAACTGCATCAAACTCAGACAGCGGGACCACAGCGGGTGTCTCTGAATCTTCATCGGCTGAAGCTACATCCTTATCAGCCTCATCTGAAGATGTTTGGTCCTGCTTTTCAGAGGACTTGCTCTTTTTTCTCCCTGGGAGAAGTTTCTTTATTGAGAACGAGGAATCATCCCGAGGAACCTCACTGTCAGACTGTGCAGTATCTCTGTTTTCCTCCTCGTCCTTGAGCTTCCTTTTTGGGGTGACCAGTTTTTTAAAGGATTTCCACGTAGATCCTCCGTCAGCCTCTGAAGGACTTCCTGATTTTTTGTGGGAACTTTCATCGACCTCGTTGGAACTTTCTGGTGGCGACTGATGCTTCTTGTTGTCATTTTCAGCTGGAGGCGTTTCATCCTCAGAGTCTGATGTCTTCCTACTTCGACTCCTTCTCCTCCCAGATCCGCACAGAACGGCGTCCCACGACACAGAAGAGTCTTTTCGTTTTTTGCCTTCTTCTGTGCTGTAACTGGATATTTGCTCCCTGTCACTTGGTTTCGTTTGCTCCTCTGAGCCTGGGATTTGTGTCTCAGCGGACGTCTTCGGGTGCTTTTTTGGAGTCACAAGCTTTCTGAAAGAAGCCCACGCTCCCTCCTCTCCTGCTGCAGGGCTCTCCTCCTTCTGATGCTCGGTTGGCTCCTTAAATGACAGGAGCTGATCTGAAAACTGATCTCCAAAGTCTGACAGCCTACTGTCACTTGATCTCCTGCCTTTCTGCTTTTTGGAGAGTTTCTTTAAATTAGACCCCGACAGGAGCCTTTTCAGAGGGCTGGCTTGAACTTTCTCTTGATAACTGAGAATTTCAGGCTCGTTGACGGTGATGCTTACTGCATCGTCTGTCGCCTGAGCTGATGCTGCAGGAAGAATCTCCTCTTTAAGTTTGTTGTCCTTCTGTCCCGTCTCATCTGGATCTGCCTCAACACCCAAACTGATCTCCTCCTTTTCTTGTTGTGCATTTACACATCCCTCTGCTTCTTCCACTGTGTGCTTTCGCTCTATCTCCATCAGCTCTTTCTCACTTATCTCGTCTTCCGTGAGCTTCTTTTTCTTCTGCAGTCCAGAGAAGATTCCAGTTGTGAAAAACCTTTTAATTGGAGACACAACAACCTCTGATTCGGATGTTGGCTGTTGGTCTTCATCGAGTGCGGCATCCTGTTGCACCTTTTCATCGTCATGTGCAGGTGAAGCATCTACGATATCAGATTCAGCCACCTCTTTGGCGTCTGTTGTTTTCTCCTCTGCATTTTGTAGAACGTCTTCCGATGTTGCATCCGTCAGGGTGGGACATGTTGTGGAATCGTTGTCATAAGTCTCCGGCGCTGTTTTCAGGTCCGTATGCTCTTCACTTTTGGTTTCTTCTGTGGCGACTTCCACAAATTCTTCCTGGTTCATCTCATCTGCTGCCATTTCAGCGTTTTCAGCCGTGCCCTTTTTCACTGTCAGCTTCAGACCAATGTTCCTGAAAAACCTCCTAAAACCTTCATTGATATCATTCTGTTTCACATCCATTTCAGTCATTTCCAGAGGGACGTCTTCATGAGCATCGGCTTCATTTGCTGCTTCCTTTCCATTCATTTCAACATTTTCCACTTCCCCTTTAAGTGACGTTGCTGTTTTTGAAATGTCTTCGTCTGGAGAAAGGATAGCTAAACCATAAAAAAAGATAGTAAATATCTTATCAATTAGAAACACAAGAACTAAAAAAGAGTGACAGCACAGGTGAAACTGTATCTATCTACTCTATGCACGTTAAAATGATGCTGACAGAAATATACTCACCCTCTGCAGCCATCTCATCCTCGCAGTGAGCGTTTACTTGTGCTGTGGCGCTGTCTGCTTTTCCATTGATCTCAGAGATTTGCTTGTTATTTTTGAATGGCTGAAACGAAACGCAAAACAGAACCATAAAATCTGCCTGCACTTGTGGCAAAGCTTAGATTACAGGAAAGCTCAAAGAGTAGAAGTCTTTCAGCAGTCGGCTTCGGACGTTTATGAGTAAGAAGCAGCTGTCAGAAGAGCACCAGGCGTCAATCACAGGAAAAGTACAGTAGGGAGCAGAGAAGGAGCAAAGAATTTCAATCCCTGTCTCGTTTTGGAAACAACAGGCTTGTGTTGCTGTTGGTTCTGAGTTGTCCTCATTATCACAAATCCGTGAGCCACATTAGTGGAGAAAGACTGAGCAGCTCGTGTGGAGTGGATCACTAAATGCAGAGCTGTTGGTGCCATAATGCACCTCCTAATGCACACTACTGACAACAGTATTAACCGTTAATGTCCAGACATTTTGGAGTTCATTATATCTCTAAAGCACCGTTGAGCTCTCAGTATTGCTGGAGGAATAAGTTTTAGGTCTTAATCTGATTTGCAAAGTCTGTCTCGTTCTTTCTTAACGGGAATCGTTGATTATCTGGGTGAACCCAGAGACAGCATCTGTTAAATAATGAGAGAAAGCTGTCTAAACTGAAACGTTGCTATATCTGTAAAGACCATTATGAAATTATGGTTGGCTCTGTGAGCTGTTGTCAGAGTTTTACATGCACGTCTCCTAAATGAAGAGCCGTGGACACAGATGTCTTCGTTTTTCAGCCATCTGAACACAAATCTTTAGAAATAGCACAACCAAACATTTGTACACTTGAGGTAGCTTTGTGAATAAAATGACCAAAAAGTATGACACAGCAGATTGTTCCTAAGATGTCTTGACATCTTATTGGCAAAATAAAGTTCAAATTTACTTTACAGATACAGTATACCATTCGATCTATTGTTTAAAAAGATTATGACACCACATTAAATGAAGTGTAAAAAAACTAAACTAAACTGTGGCTTCATTAAACATTAAAATGTTTCTTAACAATAATTTTGCGCCATTTGAGCTCGCACAAGAAACATAATATCACGACTGCAGCTGCGAAGACACGAGCAGCTATTTTCATTGTCACAGTTCAGGAGTGTCTAATTGACTTCCTGCTCAGTATGATCCATGATCATGTTGTACACTAATAATCAATGTGGCCATCTGCTGAGTGCAGCAGAGGAAACTCCATCCCTCCCCTGAGCCGTCCTTAAAGGTCGTTCTTCCCCCCACAGCACGGGGTGAGACCACGGCTCATTTAGTGCAACGAATTTCCAACAACTTTGATCCTCCTCAGAAAAGGTTGATAGCTTCATCTGACACCTGAACTGATGACAGAAGCTGATAAATGAACCTTTGTTGTTACAGAAAGGCCAAAAAAAAAAAAAAAAAAAAAAGGAACATGTTGGTGATTTCTTTTTAAATAAAAGAGTCCCAGAAGAGATGGATGTGCTGGATGCACAGGACTTTTTCTGTATCTTGAGGTTAATGGATGTGCTGGCAGCAGCACTGCACTGCTGTGAGTAACACAACAACAACAACAACAACAACAACAACAGAGTCCAGCCTCAGCATTTCTGTCTGCTTTAAGTCATCCACATGCAGACAGCAGGAGGAATCCTGATCATAAAGTTTGGAGTGATTCAGGCCAATCCCTCAGGAAATAAGGATCTACCTTGTCTTCAGTGTCCTCCGCTTTTCCGCTCTCCTCCCGCTGCGCAGACTGAGCGTCTCCCATCGCGTCTGTCCGGAACGAGCCTCCGCCGGAGAAGCGATGTGAGTGTCCCCCCTCCAAAACAAGGAAAAACCGGAATGAATAAATCAGATTGAAAGAAGAAGAAGGAGAAGAACGACGGAGTAAAGGAGCAGAGACACCGATCGGCTCAGTGATGCTGCAGCCTGGGTGTCACATGGAGCTTATGAGCCGAGCCCGGCCCGGCCCGGCCCGGCCCGGCCCGCCTCCCTCTGCATCAGAATGAGGAGGCAGGGCATGAAAAAAGAAACTGCAGTGATGTCAGCAACAGAACAGCTCCACTGTCCCATAACGGTGTGAGCAGTTATTATTATTATTATTATTATTATTATTATTATTATTATTGTTGTTATTATTGTGTCTGACATGTAGCTCTGCTGTGGAGAAAAAAATACATCCAGAACTTTTTTTTTTTTTTTTTAAGATATTGGTCCAAAAACAAACTGCAGTAGGAAGAGAGAGGAGATTTAATTTCTCCTGTCTTTCTGTATTAATCCAAACCAGCTCCAGATTACTGAGTGAAGTTGGAAGCAGGCAGGATAATTCAAACAGGCTGCCTCTAACATGTTGAAGTATAAGGTGACCTTTCCATAAGGATAAATACTTGTCTTCCCTCATCAGCTGCTCTGTGTTGATCCTGTTGTTGACCATTTCTTCACAGATGTGTTTTTCAAAACTTTTATCGCTGAATCTAATGTGCAAAAGTCAAACAGCTGACATGTGACATCAGGGTTGTTCACGACACACAGGAAGTGTAACTTGATCTTGACGTTGGTGAACCTGATAAATTAGTAAGAAATGTCAGCTCCTCACAGCTGCTGATGCTGCTGATAGACCTTCACCCTCAACAGGAAAGGTCACCTCAGCCGGACAGGGCGCATTTTACTGATTCAGCCCTGATCTGCAAATTTATCACCACATTACAGAAGCAGAAAAGGAGTTTGTCTTTTTTTACATGTGAGCACTCTAAACTGGGCTACAAAATGTATAAAGAATATGTTTATTTCTTTAATATATATATATATATCAAATCAAATCAAATCAGATTTATTTATATAGCACCAAATCATAATAAAGTCAGTAACTATCTAAACACTTAAGGCTGCACTGAGCCACTAAAAACTTTTGATAACTACTTTTTACTTATAAATGCATTTAAAGGGATAAATCAAACCCTTAATACATTTGTGGGCTACACTTTGCACTGTAAAGTTGGCGCTTTTCTTTGCATAAAACAAAACGAACAGTATATTGTTACTCACTTGTACATGTGACATGCGGTAATAATTTAGTTCATAAAGAAGAAAACTTTATGATTTACATTTTTCCAAGTCATGCACACAGCCGGACAGAGAAGTTGCGGAAAAAACTGATTTGATTTCAGAAAGCATCAGAACACGTGATGCACATCAGGAGGTCTCATCTCATGCATGATCTGCCTGCAAGTCATACTGAAATAATTAACATGCTGGCATGTTCCTCTGTCATCTCATTGGATTTACAGCTGTTTTATGTATGTTTGCTGTCTCAATGACACAAAAACACAGGAATGTTCAAGATCAAAAGATTTCCTAGAAAAGGGAAATATTTAACCTCTCAAATGTAACTGAAGAGCAAAACAGACTTCACATAACTTGTAAGTTGAAGAGAGACGTGTGAGCCGACTCATTAGCAGACCTGGACAGATAAATTAGTAAATAATCTGACAGATTGTCTGATGAAACACAAAGCAACTCGACCGCTTGGTGTGCAAATTCTGTCGGGGGTTGTGGTTAAAGAGCTGAACTTTTACAGCCTGTTTTGGATGTTGCCTTTTAAAAGCACTGACTGAGTTATGTTTGTGTATTTTAATGAAGTGCTACTCCAAAAATCCAAAGTTTTCAACCGGCCTGGATGTGACGACTGTTTTATTGTTTTTTTTCTCCTTTCATTTTTCACCCATTCCTTTGATATTCACGTATTATCTCATGGCGTCATTACAATTCTGCTGTCTTCAATCCTTTATCCACGCTTTTATTTCTTGTGTTTTTCTGCCAGTAACACAAAAAGCCCCGTAAACAAACGCCAAGCTCTGATGGCCACAAACCTGCCATCAGTATTAACCTTCGTTTTCATCGTACTATTTTTACTCCAGTGTGCCTGTGAACACAAGTGTTGTCAAACTGTCTTCCAACTGAGTTTTGGTTCCTGATCAGACACAAGGAAATGTAATAACCCAGAGGCCCCTGATGTCACAGGGCTGACACACCCTCTAAGCCACCATTACTTCATTTAGTTCGTGATGTTATAGCTGTCAGCACCCAGTCGCCTAATTCAGTCCTGTCATTTTGTGTAAAAGACGAAGAATCTCACCAATCAAATCAGTTTCCCATCCACTGAGCTGAATGATTTATTAAGACTTTATATCTTGAAGAGCTGAGGTGATGTGCCGAGGCTCCCTCAAACATAACCGATGTGTCACAGCGGAACAAAGGAGGATCTTGGGATCCAAGCAGAGGAACATGTCCTAACCCATGACAGGCATTCATGTTAATCTGATCAGATGCTCGGAGACACTGGTGCTGTTATGCCAACGTTGGTCGGAGGCTGATAAGTTAATTAATTAAAGTCACAACTTTGGATAGTTGAAAACAGCTGATGTTTTCTCCGCCGAGCACAGCACCCTAACCAAAGAGGCCTGATGCTGTGTAGCTGTGTAATGAAATGAAAGGCAGCTTCTCAGTGGGTCTCTCTGTATGTGTGTGCATCTGCCCCCCCCACCCGGGCATTTTAGGGCATCAATAATGAGTTTGAAATTGAAACCCAATGGATGTGTCTCTGTGAAATTTCTTAGTCCGCATATTAAGCTGAGTGCAAACAACAAAGTTCAGCGGTGGGTTTCATGTTATAGTTTTCACTTTTGTGGTAGACCTCACAAATTAGTTTCAGCCAGTAACAATAATAATAATGAAAAAAAGTTATATATGTTTTTTAAAGTAATACCATGAAGTAGATACTAACCTCAAAAAGCAACATAAGTTTTAAATACTCCAGCAGAATTCTGAAATGTTTAGACACTCTTAAAAAAGTACTCCAAAGTATTTCCAAAATTGTTTCCTGATTCTCAGTTAGATTTTTTTGGCGACACACATACTTGATGACATTTATTTCCAAAAAGAATCTGTAACAACAATTTCATATGGTGGCATTTTGGGGGACTGTGCCACTTTAAAGTTTCCATGTGCAGAAAATGGACCTTTGTCCTGGAGTTCAGGAGATTTACAGACTTTAATTACGGATACATTCTTGGCACATTGGTGATGAACTGTTTCCCAGGAGGTCCATTCTGAGGAGCAGACATGAGGCCAACTTAGATTTAACCCGGTCATGTGTTCAGTTGCTGACTGCTCTACATCTGCAGTGTACTGATACAAAAACATGCTGCCTAAATCAGATCCAGGGAACTTAAGACAAATAATTGGAAATAAACTACAACTTTCAACTTGCTCTCACAAAAATCCCCATTTGAATTTTTTTGCTATAAAAAAATAAATATAATATGTAATATTTAATATATATGATTATACAAATAAAATGACTATGTCATCATTTCAAAAATCATAATAATAACAAAATCTTTTCCTCTATTTTTGAAAAGGGGGCTTCCCCCTGCTCTACTCGTCAGCCTTTTATAAATACAGCTGGATCTAATATAAGTTGAATTTTAGTCATGAATAAATCTGTTACTCAGCATTTTAATGTCAACTGGATTGAATAGAGCTTCACTGGTGAAGGTGCTGTTGTAACACTGACACCTGCTGGGCCAAACAAACACACACAGACACACAGCGATGACAAATGTGTTCAGCGGAAACAATACAACCATCTTTAAAAAGAGTTTAAGTTCGGAGAAATAAAAGCAGCTTCTGATTTTAGAAATGACACTTTTTGATGCCATTTTCGGTTAAAGATGAATCCATTTCTTACAATATGTCGATATTGAGGTGGATTTTTTTGACTTTACTTTAAACTCCGGTGTTTTTTTGAGCTCTGACTGGATTTAACATGTCGAGTCTGAAGCTAAAACTGTATTAATATGTTCACATGTCAGTTCTCAACCGAGTGAATGAAACCAGAGACGAAACAATGAAACTGTGGCCTTGTGGTTTAATGGCTGTATCTATTCACGCGTCTCTTCTTCACGAATCAGGTTGCTGGTGTGTGTTCCTACAGACAAACTTCACTAAAAATCCCCCTTTGTGAAGAGAAGTCGGTGTGACTCAAACTCATGGAGTCTTATGGAAATTACGAATCACATCCGATTCACTGCTGGATGTGGAAATGACTGTGTCACACAGCTTCCCACACATCACCTCAACCCTTCTGCCACCCTCTTACAACTACACTTGAGCTTCTTTGTCTTCTTCTTCTTCTTCTTTTGGCGGCATGACTTGCTGCCACTTGACAATTGGTGGTTTCCCTGTGCGAGAGTGAGCCTTTGGTCAGACGGCGCTTCATCAAACTGAGAGGAAAAAAAGCGCACTTACTTCTGCAAAACCTCGTTTTATCACACTGAAAACTTCGGCCCCTCCTTCCTATTGGAAGATAACCCATCTAAAATACTTCCTCTTTATTTCTGAAATGCCTTCGTCGTCCAGTGTCAGTGTGAAGGCTTCTGCCTTTGACGTTATCTGACACATTTTCTTCTTTTCTCTTCCAAGGCCTGAGCTCGACATCAGAGCTTTTTCACTGCACCCTGCGTGGCCTTAATACTTAATATGGTTACACATGAAACACAACGTAGAAACCTGTAAATACACATCAGAAAAACAAAAAAAGCCTGTGTGACATCTGACCTGAGATCAGTCACTATCTCTACGGTGGATCCTTGGAAAGCCTGGCGTCCCCTTCCTGTACGTCATCCGCTGTGCCTCCATGTGACACTAAAAGGAATGCAGAAAGTTTTGTTTCCATCTGTTTCCTCTTAAACAGGTGCATCGATGATGATGGTTCACATTTTTCAAAAAGCTGTCACCCTTTTTTCAGCCACTGCTTTGAAGGGCCTTGATCTGTTGGATTTGTATGCGACCCGCTTGTGAAGAGCCCACCAGTAGCAAGTAAGGTATCATTCTAGCTTTACGTTCCTTCGTCTGACCTGAGCTTCTTTGTTAGGGGACAAATGTAAACATCTGTTCTGTGATGAGTTGAGAAAGTTGGACGGCCGAGGCCTCTTTACAGAAACTGTTAAAACAATAAAAACAACAACAACAAAAAAAAAAACATTGGTTGCATTTTTAATTGCGTAAACGTTAACTGATGCAAAGCAGACTTCCTTCCCTGCTGGTTGCCGACAGTTTCTGTCAGGCTGGACAGAATTTATTGCGTCTTTCTGTTTTTGTTCAGTCCTACTGAGGTTCAGTCTGCTGTATAAACCCTGAATTAAAACCAGCTGAGAGACTTTTAAACTGCACTTTCTGCTTGAGAACGCGTTTGACAAGTTGCGACTGAATGGCCTGGCAGATCAAGTATGCTCGTCTAAGATAACACGATACAGAAGCTCAGTTCATGTTCAGGACAAACAGCTGTAAATGTCTCAGCTCCTCGCCCGCTTGCCGGAGCTCAGGCCTCTTCAACGGGAGACATTTTACACCAGAACATGTACATGTAGTCTTTAATGTCTGTCATTTAGACTTTCTGTCTTCCGTGTTTATACAGATGCAGAAAGAACAAATCAATCACGGTGTTTTCAGTTTGAATCATCAGTTTCTGGATTCATCACAGGCGCAAACTCTGCCTGACACTTCGCAGCACGAGTCAGTCTTATCGTTTGGAATCAATCAGTTCATCACTTAGACGTGTGGCTAGTTGCTACATCTGGAAAGAAAGAAGCCTTCATCTGTTTTACTGTTTACTGGGCTGTCTGGTTCACTCGGCCCTCGAACCGTCCGACCGTCGAAGCTGATTGGTTTTATAACAAATGTTTCTAATGTATTTGAAGTTCTGTAATTCACATGACACCAGACAAGATTTAACATCCAGTGAAATAAACCAAAATCTTTGTCCTCTGTCCTTCAGACATGAGAGACAGACTAAGTGACCTCCATCAGGAGCAGACTGACTCAGAGGACTTCAGCACGGTGGAGCTGGATGACCTGTCGGGCCATGCAGCAGCTTCACAGGCCGACCAGGACCTGGATGGGGTCCTACAGGAAGCCCAGAAGATACGTCTGGAGATCCAGGAGATCCAGAACAACATCAGTGAGCTGAGAGAGGTGAACTACCACACCTTAAACAAAACCACATACTCCTCTCCAATGAAGCGGGACTCCAATGCGATCGGGGCGGATGTTAAATTCAGGGCAGAGGGTGTGCTGCACAGGCTGCATGGCATGAACTCCCTGAGGGCAGAACTGGAGGCCCAGCGTGGCAGCTCCGACCCCACAGCTCGTATAGCTCGTACACAGTACCAGTGTCTGAGCAGCGCTCTGCAGGAGGTGATGTTCAGCTACAACGACACAGAGATGAACCACAGGGACGCTTGTAAACGTCAGATCCAGAGGCAGATGGAGGTGGTGGGCAGGGAGGTCAGCGAACAGGAGCTGGAGGAGATGATGGAGGCCGACGAGGTGATTGTGTTCAGCGTCCAGCTGGAGGGCAAGACGGCCCGTTCTGCTTTCCTCCAGATCGAGAGCCGGCAAAAGGAGCTGCTGGAGCTGGAGAAGAGGATCGAAGGGATCCAGGAGCTGTTCCTGGACGTGGCGCTGCTCGTAGAGGAGCAGGGGGTCGCCATCGAAAACATCGAGAAAAACGTCCATAACACTGATGTAGCCATTCAAGAAGCAACAGGGAAGCTGGAGAGAGCCACCACAGCCGATAAGAACAACCCTTTCAAGAAGCTGTTCTGTGGCTGCTTCCCGTGTTATTACAATTAAATCTGAAGACGCTGGACCTGGGTCAGGTCCAGCAGTCCACGTGGTCAAAGCTGCAGGACGTTCTCTGGAGCCTTCGATGAATGTAAATCATTGTGAGACTGTAACTGAATTTCTCAGCGAATGAATCAGTTTGAACACTGATGATGACGACGAGGTATTTATTGGACAAAAGGAGAACAAATATACACCAGATAAATACATGCTCAGAGTAGAAATGCTGCCCAATGATGAAGATCAGTCCATGTAGGACTGAAGGTCCGTGGTGGACCTTCAGAACAGAGTGTGAGTAAATGTGCTTCGCTTGGATTTGACTGCTTTACAGTATTTTAGCAGCTGTACCTCAGTACAGGTAAAATGCCGGATCAACTTAAAGTACAGTTTCCTCTGAATCAAACTGCAGTTCTACTACTGAGGAGGACTTTCTTTACAATGCTGGATTTGTATTTATTTTAAATAAATGATCCTAAATAAAGTTTATCTTTGTCCCAGACTTTATAATCAGATAACATATTCTCAACTTTGTGTTTGGATGATCATGTCTAATGATGACAATAATAGTTGTGTCTCTTTAAAAGTTTGGGCAATAAAGAAAAAAAAAAAAAAGAAGTTTAAACCTAATTTATGTTCCTGAAAGTAAACTAAAGCAAAATCTTTCTCAATCAACCGCCTTGCACATTCACAGAAACAACAAAAGCTTGAAGATGAAACATAGAAGAGGCGTGATCTTCCGTATTCGTACCTACATCAGTGTGTGAGTGTGAGTGTGTGTGTGTGAGTGTGAGTGTGTGTGTGTGTGTGTGTGAGTGTGTGAGTGTGTATGTGTGTGTGTGAGAGAGAGAGAGCGAGAGAGAGAGAGAGAGAGAGAGAGAGACCTCCTTAAAACACTGGCAGATGGTTGACTCGTGTTCATGTCGAAATTTGGTGACAGAAAAAGAGGAAATGAGTCTGTGTGCCTTCGGCTGGGCTTCTTTGGGGACTTTGATGGTGTAGCACCGCTGGAGGACAACCACACCAGGTAGGACTGATCAAACCTAATCGATTTATTTCCACATTTTAATGATCGATGAAAGAACCGCAGACTCTCTCTCTCTCTCTCTCTCATCATCCTGACGGGTCGTCAAATATGCCTTTGGTTCTGTGTTTTGGGGTTTGTTTTGTTTCTTTCTGACATTAAACTGAAGCCACCTAAAAGCTTCTGTCAGTAGGAAATAAGCGGCTCTGAAGTTGACGCCCTGTCTTTCATTTCTAAGCGATGAAGCGTCACAGCTGAGGAAGTTGCCCACCAGTTTCCTTTAAAAGTGTCTAAACATGACCGATAATAAAGTATCATTCATTTCACTGAACATCTGTGTGAAATATTAAGTCAGGAACTGCAGCTCATTAAAATTCAAATACTGCTCATACACAAGATCTGAAATAACCGAGATCCAATAGAAGCTGTCTGTAGTCTGATAAAAACATAAAATCAGAAAGATTGATTTCGACTGACACTTATACTGCTGATTTTTTCTAGTTTTATGAAACACGTGATTTGACATGAGATGAAGGATGTTTGGATGTTTCCAGTTAATGAGGATGGGACCACAGATGGAACAACTATTCACTGTTTTTACTTCTGCAATAAAATCTCCTCCCATTAAAGTGGAATTATCACCAACCAAATTCACTCCACGTATAAAAAGCATTTGTTTATTCTGCAGGAAAAAAAATTTCCAATGCTCAATCGTTAGATTATGAAAGGAGGATAATACTGCTGCAAGCAGCTCTTCACAGCTGTAGGTGGCCGAGGTGGCATCACTACTTTTTAAACACTATTTTTGTTCCAGTGGTTTCGGACCAAAAAGCGACTAACCCCTCAGAGAAGTGCAGAATAAATCTGTGAGGCCATGACAGGATTGATTAGATAGGAAAGTTTGGATTTGGCCTCTTTGGGACTCTGCTCTGCAGTGACCTCCTCAGAGACAGATCATGTCTGCTGTGTAACCTCCCGTCAAACGGTGGCTTGTTTTCATGCTGGTGTTGACACAGATTGAACAAGTGAAATATAACATGTTGTGTTTTTTGTGGCCAGCGTGGCTGTTTCTCCTGGCAGAGCAGAGCATAAAGGATGAAACAGGGAAACAGATGGACTGGCTCAGTCTGATGGAGATAAAAACCTGCCTGCTCCAAACTTTAACCATGAGAGAGTAACAAGAAGTTGGTTTCATTGTTTCAACTGGTGGACAGATTTTTACAACTTGGTGATCAGAGCAAAGCGCCCATTTTCCCTGTTTCCACTCTAAATGCTAAGCTAAGCTAACCAGACTCATCAGAGTCCATATTTAATGGACAAATGGCCTTTTGTGTATTTCTTAGTACGATTTTTTTTTTTTTTTACCTAAAGATTAGTAAATGTTCCCGATTCCTCTTGCAGGTGAAATGAGGGACCGACTCTCTGAGCTTCAGACCCACACCCCCGGGGTTCCACAGGAGGAGTACAGGCCCGAGGATGAGGAACATCTGGACCAACATGCCGTCGTGTTTGAGGGAGAAGACGTGATGGACGGCATCTATAAGGAGGCCCAGGCGATGAGGAAAGAGATGCTTCTGCTGAAAATGGACGTGAAGCGGCTCGGGAAGCAGAACACCAGGTTCCTCACATCCGTCAGGAGGATAAGCAGCATCAAACGGGACTCCAACGCTCTGGGACGGCACATCAAGGCCAGGGGGGAGGCCATTTATGCACGGCTGGAGAAAATGGGCAAACTCAACAAAGAGCTGGAGGAGGAGCACGGGCCGACCTCGGCTGTGGCCCGCATGGCGCGTTCACAGTACGTGTCTCTGACCAGGGCCTTCCACGAAGCCATGTCCGAATACAACGAGGCCGAGATGGTCCAGAGGGAGAACTGCAAGACCCGCATCCAGAGGCAGGCGGAGATCATGGGCAAGGAGGTGAGCAGGGAACAGATCGACGAGATGATCGAGACGGGCAAGTGGAACGTCTTCTCGGATAATCTTCTCCTGGAGGGAAGGAGCGCCCGAAGTGCTCTGTCCGAGATCGAGAACCGACACAAGGAGCTCCTGGAGCTGGAGAGCCGCATCAGAGACATTCACGATCTTTTCTTCCAGATGGCCATACTGGTGGAGGAGCAGGGCTGCATGCTGGACAACATAGAAGCAAACGTCACTTCAACTCAGGACTACGTGGTCAAGGCCACGCTTCAGGTCAAGAAGGCTGTGAAGTACAAGAAAAACAACCCGTGCAAGAAACTCTTTTGCTGTTGCTTTCCCTGCTGCAATTGAGACGCCGCCATCACTTTTACTTTTTTTTTTTTTTTCAGTGACATCAAAACACTGAGATTAAACCCCAATCAGCCTCGTATGCTAAGCTGCCTTCAACATTTTGTTGTGTATTTATCAAGCTCCATTGAAAAAGCTCAGATTTCAGCCAGCTGCATTGTCCAAAATTCCCTGATAAGCTCCCTATTGAAGCGTTTTTGTGTGTTTTCAAAACCACACACTAGCAAATATGTACAGTGTGATATGAGTGTTGTATTTCCTGATTGTTACTGAGACCAGGCTTCGCAAGAGAAATCGCTTTTACTCGACACACAACTCCGTCTTCTTGCCCTTCAGCTTTGTAACATGAAATATTTAAGTGATGTGAAGTATGATGTACTTCTAAATAAATGTCTCAGAGCGCCACGTTCTGACTGTATGTCTGGAGCTCATGTTGAAACTGGAATTGAAAGTTGGCCTATTTCTCACTGCTGCCGCGTCTTAACAAGCAACAGCTCACGGCCTTTTGCTGCAGATGCCTCGATAGTTATCACCCTCTCTGGGCCGGAGCTTCATGTTTCTCAAGACCGCCCTCCTGCTCCGAGTGATGAAACTGTTTGAGTGTTTATCCCAAAACAAGATGTAGAAACGAAATGATCCTACTGACACACACACCCAACAGAAGGTTTCTGATTTGTTTGTTTTTTGTTTTTTTTTTTCCATGTGTGTTTTATTTCATCCAACAAAGTGTGACAACAGAAGAGCTAACGGTGGACTAAAGAGGCAGGAGGACAGCAGGCCTGTTTCTGTCTGCAGACCTAACCGCCTCTGCTCTGTGTTGAAACTGCTGTGCAATCATTGCACTTCCTCAGCGGGGCTGTGCGGTTTGAGGGGGGCAGTTACTGGAAGTGTGACTGTATTTGCCCCATGGCACATCGAGCTAACCTGTGTTTCCTCACCTGGCTGACATCACTGAGTCAGCTGACTGCAACACAGTGTGTATACACCAGGATGGCCGAGTGGTTAAGGCGTTGGACTTAAGATCCAATGGACAATAGTCCTCGTGGGTTCAAACCCCACTCCTGGTAAAAGGTGGAACTTTTAAGGTGGAAAGTCCACAAAGTAAAGATAAACACACCTATAAGGAGGATTATGGGTAATATCAGATGTGTCTCCGTATTGTAGATCTAGTTGTGTATCACTGATCGTTACTTCAAACGACGTGTTCCTCCTTTTATCTTATTTCAGTAACACACATCACAGACAATTAACAAAATTACACAATCGGAAACCACCACAGGGGGGGAAACACCCGGATTCAGGTGATCTGGGTTAGTTTGTTTTTTTTTTTGTTTGTTTTTTTTTTTTTTTTGTGGAGGGGATTTGGGGTTAGACTCAAGAGATCAGAGATCTGATCCGTCTGGAAACAAAAAACGGCATCCCCGCCACAAAACCACCAATTTTATAACTGAACAGCACTGTTTTTCCTCCTGTGGTGATGGCTCAACAACAAAACACAACACAACACACATTATTCCTCCTGCTGTCGATTAAATAAGAAAAATCGATATACATTTTTTTTCTTGATTGTACTGAATATCTTTTATAATAAAAGCTGATTTAACCTTTTCTCCATCACAACGAGATAAAACGATATGAACTGGACACATGATGATCACTGTGGATGGACACAGTGAATCTGACCTCTGTGAGGATCCTGGACTGGTCCGGTCTGTGAAGCTTAACTTGTGATGATCTGGGGCCATCTAGTGTTGGTAGATGGGACAATCCTGCCGTAGCTCAAACTGTTGACCAGGTCTGTCATTGAAATGGGACGATGACAATAACATTCCTAGTGTTGATTATTATTGCCTTGAAGAAATGGAGAATTCACACGCTGGGCTGAACCTCCCAAAGCTTCATTGGCTTGAAAAATAGTTAAATAAAACCTTTTTCTTTTTTTTTTTTTTTTTTGGACTAAGGCATCTACAGGATGTGGTCAATTTGTGGTTATATACACACACACTATTTTGTCTTTTGTATTGTTTCCTTTGTAAGCCGTGACGGGTTAGATACAGCCTTTTGACCTGAATAACATTTGAACAGTTTTAATCCAAAGTTTCCATTTTTCTTTCAATGAATCTGTTATCACTCACATGGCCTAAATACAGGACAGGATGTGCACACAATAATATCGTAATTTAAGCAGGAAGCTCTTCTTTTCCTGTGTAACCTGTGAGTGAGTTGTGTTGGCTCAGTGGTGGAAACATCTGAAGTCAAAGGACAACGTAACCCCAACTGTTAAAAACTGAGAGCTTCTTTATTAAAATGCTTCAAAAGTCAAACAAATGAAGCTGGCATATTGTAGTGAAAAAAACCCACACACTTCAGCAGGAGTGAAAACAAAACTTCAAATTCTGATGACAACACTCCAGGTGCCTGCAAAGAACCGTCTTCATTGCTGAAACACATTTGTCGTATATATTTGTTGAGCAAACAATTGATAAAATATTCAGGTCCCCCATTAAAACCTGAAGAATGAAACATGCTATCACATATGGATGAAATGTGTCATGAAACAAGATTTTTTTTAACTGTAACAGCTCATATGAAAACGTACTTAACTGACACACTGTGCCTGAGAAATCAGCCATATAAATGTATCTGCAACTAGACTGGCTGACTTATTTTCCAAAGACATCAAACTCACATGCAACACAAGGGGGAGCAGTCCCTGCTACTAAAGCAAAGAAAATACCCTCAGCATCATGATTTCAATTTTTACAGTACATGCCTTCATGTGCAAATCAGTAATTCAAATATAAATCTAGACATTACAAAGGCAGATTTTTTTCCTCAAAAAAACAAAACAAAACAAAAAAAAAACTCAAAACCAAAACCAAACAAACAAAAAAAAAAAAACAAAAAAACAGTACCAGTACAAAAAAAAACAAAAACAAAAACCCGAAACCAAACACAGATTGGGACTCACTAGAATAAAAAGACAAACTTAGTTCAATCATTGCTTGGGCTTATATCAAATTTTTGATATATAAAAACACACTATCCATTTTTCTGACCAGTAATAAGATAGATACTTTTCTGAGACAGATTTTACAATGTACATAAAAAACAAACAAATATGGATTTCATTTTTCATTCATGGGAGCAAAATGTGTTCATATGCTGTTAGAACGTATTATTTCACCCAAACTAGCCTCCATTTGTTTTTAAAAGAACATTCAAAAAGGCATTTTCACTGTCAGCTCATTACAGTCACTCGCCTATAAGCACAATGCTGATGGATGACAAACACGAAAACATGTTATTTAGTTAGTCAGCACTGCAACACACACGTATGTGTAATAATACTGAATGGTACACCAGTCAGTTCTAAGACCCCCCAATAATCAAGCAGCTGATAACTTGTGCTTTTCTGGGCTATTTTGTTTTCAACACACACACGCGCACACACACACGCGCACACACACTATTGTGAGACAGTGCTTCATGCTGCGGCCCTGAGACACCTAATGATTTTTAACACATTGGACATGTAGTGCCAAAAACCCAACAAACAAGATAAATAATGAATGTGACGATTACTAGTGATGCTTCTTACTGGAGGGAAGTGTGTGTCCGCTTTTAGTTAAAAACGCCTGGCCAGCAGGGTTTGATGAAGTCTGACCATGAGGGAGGGTAACAAGACTTCCTGACAGACTCTTATATTCACTGGGTGCATCCATCACTTCACCTGCTACAGAGTTCAGATTTAAATCACCATAGCTGGCTGTTTATCAAAGCCACTGATAGAAAAGACAAACCACAAGTGAACACAGCTTTAAAAAAAAAAAAAAAAAAAAAAAGGTACTGCCATGTGGCCGGTGAGTGGTGTCACACTGTCTTTCAGCCTGACTATCATGCCTGCACATTAGTCAGAAGTCAGAGAAGCACAGCAGATGATGGACTACCGTTGATACCGTCATGGCTTCAGTGCTACGTGGCAATCCTCAAAGACACAACAACCCAACACAATGCTTATGCTGGTGAATAGAAATAAACACCCACAGTGATACAGGTTGACCACCCTGTACAATGGTGTACATTGTGCAGAGCTACCACAGATGTTTGGTCAGTCTTAAAAATGTAGAATTAAAGCTGCAATATCGATGAGCTCTAAGCGTTGCACATGTGGTCACTCTGGGTATCAGGAGAAGATACAAAACCGTGCAAGATACCAGTAAACAGTTCCAGCTAGAAGCAGTGGAGAAATCTCACTGAGATGTTCTGAACAACCTCAAGACTAGAAAAATCAAGTGTATCACAAGATAAGGCTCTACTCTTAGCTCCATTGTAGCACAGTATGGAGTTTTTATACAAAAATAAAAAAACATCTACATCAAAACATCTGATTATTTACAAAATGTCGGAGTAGATAATGGCAGAAGTTCAAAACAGCTGTATTCATAAATCCATCAGAGAGTTGGATACAAGACTTGCAGTTAAATTTGTAAATCTGATGTGTTATTAAAATACAAATCTGTCTTAATCTAATTTATGGGAGTGATTTTACTTTTCCACTGTGAAGCAAACAACAACAGTTTCTAACATCCAACCAGGAGTTTCTATATTTTTGAGGCTGTAAACACTGGAGAAAATATTTGATTATTTGAGTTCTAATGGTCTCAAAAATGTCATTGCTTATGCTACTGGCTTGAGAACTGAACGTAAACACCTTCCCTCTTTCGTGAGCTCTCTGGTGAAACACATGCAGGGCAGAGGGATGGCCTCCTCCCGACGGGCAATCGTGTTGAATTTGCACTTCTTGAGGTGGTCGGCCATGCTGGCGATGTTGGCAAACTTCCACTCATTCACTGTACCGAAAGCTGTGCTGAACCGCCACACCTGAACGACAGAGAGGATTGATCCATTACTTTTTATGTGCACATAATCAAACTGTAGGTGACACTGTGATCAAATATAAACACCAGTCAACAGAAAAACAAACAAAACACAAACCTTATCTGTGATCTTCCACGACGGGGATCCATCGGGACGCCGTTTCTTCTCCCACAACAGGACGACCATGCCACGCATCTGGAGCAGACTGGCACACACATCCCTCATGGTGCGGGACACTCTGGACAGTTGGCACAAGCTGAAGCTGTCCAAGAAACTTGCTACATGTTGCAACACTTCGAATGGAAGACTGCTGAATCGATCGCACTGAGAGCTGAAGTGGCACTTGTTTCTTGGAAGAGTGTCTCCAGTTTTTAAAGGTAGACCGGGCTGAACACCAAAAGAGCCGAGGTGCCTGTCATGGATGATCCTGAAGCCCTGAACAGAGGGGCAGAATCGTCTTTGGGAGTAGGTGCAGCCATAGTAGGCCAGGGGGCAGCGTTGCTCCATCCAGCCATTGAGTCCAGCGTGGATATCACCGTGAACATTTTTGAAATGAGAAGAGAACTCATCTCGCCGGAACAACTGACCACACACAAAGGTGAACATGGAGCGCTGTTTGGTTTGGTATCGAGCAACGCATTCAAGCACCAGGTCCAGCCTGAGAGTGTGAAAGGGGCTGGGGTTAGAGAGCTGCGGGCTGGCGTGATCACAGGCTGAGGCGGAAGCAATGTCCCCTACCATGGTGTTGGTTGCAAGAATGGCTGACGGGAAGGAGAATGTCTGAGTACCAAAGTCGATGTGGTAGCCATCGACAAATCTGCTGTCTGAAATTCCTCTTCCACCTGGAGAATCGCCAAGGCAGAAGAGCAAAGCTGCCGTGATGAGATCGATGCCGTGGAGGCCCATGGGGTCATCAGCCACCTCCAGATCAGAAGTGTCTACTGCTTTATCTTCCATCTTTGCTCGAAACAAGTACGGGTCTGACAGCAGAGCCCGGCGTCCATTAAATGTAAACATACTTATACCTCTGAGGACTTCTACGTTCTGTAGTTTACGCTCTAAGCACCTATACCTGAGTTCAGTGGGTAAGTGTTGCAAGAAGTTATTTCTTACATGATCGGACAGCAGGAATGGCATAGGGGGTGAAAGTGGTGCTTGCTGAGGCATTGGCGGCCCCAGAGCTACCACAGGCATGTAATCCCGAGGCATCTCTGGCCACACGAGGTCAAAATCATTTATTGGCTCTTCAATAATATCCTCCTTTTCTTCAAAAAACAATTCTACAAAGTCATTTTCCTCTGCCCAGCCAATGCCGTCTTCTTCCCCATCTGTCCCCACCGCGCAATCTACTCCACCTACTGCTCCGAGTTCACACTCTGAATCAGAGTCACTCTCTTGCATATCTACATTCTTCCCACCTTCTGCAACATAAACATTATGGCTATCACCATTTTCTCCATTGCAGAGTGTTCCATTCTTATCAGTCTTTTCCCCATTTAGATTTCCAACAATTACGCCAATATCCTTGGACTTACTGAGGATGTCTATGGCCGCTGCAAAGCTTCTGCTTGCCTCGACTGAAGGACTATACGACTCAGCATAGGGCTCTTCTTCCATTTCCACTGATCCATTACCCAACACTGCCTCTGGTAAACTTGATGCTGTGGCCATCTTGTCACTTTCATTGCCTTCTTTATCTCCATTCTTTGACACAGTGGTAGTGACCTTCAGGGATTCTAACAACATCCTCTGATCCTGCAGGGCCAGGGCCATGTCTAGCTGTTCCACCTCATCAAAGTCTTTGCTCAGGTTTTCATAGGACTTGCGATCGGCATAACTCACGGGCCAGCGGTTCCACTCCATAGTACAACATACTATACTTGCTGGGCAAGTCTCAAGATGTTGTGCCATCTTGATCCTTGCAATTGTGAAAGGGCAGCCAAAGCCACTGTTTAAACACGGCAACCGCTCATATGGACACAGCAGACGATGCTCCTCTAGTTTGCAGGAGTGAAAGACTGCACCACAGACAAGAGGACAGCCAATGAGGTCGCAGGAAACACCCGTTTCTGGTCTTACCATGCATCTTCTGTTGATGCATTTAACGCAGTGGGGGTGCAGGTTCTCCATCTTCACTTTGTTGCTCCTTATCCAACAGGGAAAAGATATGAAGCAGTCAACCCTGAAACAAAAGTCAACAAAACAGCATTTGTGTCACAGTTCTGGAGAATCATCAGACGTGCCAGGATAACATCAATGTTTTAGGCAAACACAAGGCAGGAACAGAGCATGCTGATGATACCTTATCCCATGGACACATCAACACCACAACATATGCTGATGCAGGACACGTGAGCTGCCATGCCTTTAAAGAACTGAATGTGTGTGGACGTTTACTACATCTTTAGGCTGTTCAGTAACATTTCACATTTCACAACAGCCTTCTTGGGTTTCATGGTGAGACAACTTCTTCCAAAACTCGACACTTCGCCTGTAGGATCTCCGTCGTTCCTTCGTGGTGTTTGGTGACAAGTCAGACAAACTTAAAGGGAATTTTAGTGCATTGTTCAAACTGATCACCAGTCGCGACAGACCCACAAGGTAAATACCTCTGAATCATTAGCCTCAGGCTTGTTTTGGTGGTGTTGTTTGTGCGAGGGGAGCATGAATGCGGGCTCAAAGGACGGCAAACAATAATTTAAAGACCTACAACAATGCTTGCAATGCTACACAGAAGAGCCATTGTTCAAACCTTTACAGTCATTGCCAGGAGCGGCTAGCTGGCTAAATTACGCAAGCATAACTTGCAAGTTAGCACAGAGCTAAAAACACAAACAACACAGCAACAGCCGGTTTTTCTGATTCCGACCGACTTCGGTCTCAGCCAACTCTATTTTTACCTCATGTGACCGTACAAAGATCCCCATGAATGAAAGCCACGCCACAGGAAGGGCGAACCAACGATGCACAAAAGTTTTTTTTAAAGTTAAACAAAAGAACATCAACTGCACGGCCAGCCTGTTAGCATTAGCGGCTACGCTGCTTTAGCATTGCTAGCCGGTCGCCTGCAGAAAACAGCTCACCGGAGTTCCGCGGCTCTCCGGGTGTAATCGATTAAAATCTCTTCACTTGAATCGGCTCCTGCAGCATCGGCGAGGCGGACACTACACCCACAAAACCATCTCACTGTGTTTTTTTAAAAAAAATAAAGTCCAAATCGTGCTGTGAACGGGAAGAAGCGGCGGCTGCTCTTCGGGCTCGGAGACCTTCGCTGTTTCTGTGTCGGCGTCTGTGTTGACCGTGCTGCCGTACGTCGGCCTGCTACGTCATCACGTAAAAGCTCTCCGTCACAGCTCGGTTTACGGGCGCAGACGGAAATAGACGGAGCGGGGAAAACCCTGAAGACACTCATGTTGTTTTTAGATCTCAATCAGTCGGGGCTTTAAATCACATCAAATATGTGCAATGAGAAATTTCTGCTCTCTAAAATATATATTTTTTTCCTCTTCATACTCAAGCAGCCTCTTAACATGCACTACAGTATCTAACATATTGGATATTTGCTCCACTTCTGTTCATGACCAGATCTACATGTGATCCCAGCACCTATACAGAACATCTGTCCTATTGTGGATAACTTTGATGAGGCAGATTTTAAAGTGTATATCACTACAAATATGAATTTCAATGTGATATCATATAACCAGGAGGGATTTATGTATGCCTTAAACCTCACTGCCTCAGACCTCCACTGTTTCCAACATCTATTAAAAACACATGAATGAGCCATTCAGCCACTGAACTGGGTGGTGTGCCGTCCCTGACCTGAAAACTTGCAGCAACCTGTTATTCAGCTGTATATATTCACTAATATGCATCGATTCCAAGTTTTTACAACTAATGGAGTCATACTTACTAAAAACAGTTGAGCTGTTCACATTTTTAGTAATTTTGTGACCTATTTTTAAAAACGAGTTATGAGCTTAGGGCAGAGATCTACAGACAGAGCAAGACAGTCAGAAAGTACTGAGTAACAGACTGAAACACTGTGGCTCTTCATATTTTCATGAGAATTGTTTTGACAATAAGAAAAATGTAGAGTAAGTTAAAGTACTAAAAATACAGGACAAAAATACTCTGAAATATGGAAATATTCACACAGAAGTATAAGTGCAGTGTCACTATAGTGCTGGAAAAAACACACTTAAGGGAGACCTTTATTAATCAATTTCCGACAAAACCACAAAATCCCTTCATTATAAATCAGACCCGTGCACGTGTGTTTGTATTTGTACATGTGTATGTGTTTGTTAGTCCATTCAACTTCTCAGAAAAGCTGCAGATGCTGATTCATGAGGCCACTTCTGAGATGTGGTGAATGTTGGACAGAGTGAGCTGCGCCTCCCTAGCTGGGTAGAAACGTCTGGAGCGAAGCCACAGCCTCCCAAACACCCCGGCGATCAGCAGGAAGACGACCAGCAGCCCTCCGAGGACGAAGGTCTCCACAGGGGGAACTCCGCTCGCATCTAGGGAGACAAGGGAACAGGTGCAACCACACTTTGCATAGAAATAGTTATCATGGTCTGGAATCTATGAGCTCTGAAGAATCAAAAAACTGAAGCTCTTAAAAGGTAAAGACATACCAAGTTTGGGGTATTCATTGTTTAGCAGACGTCGGATTGGTCCATAAGAGACTGTGTGGGACAGTGGGATGTCTCTCCGCATCCTCATCAGTCCTTCTTCGCCAGAGCAGTTCTATTTAGAAACACGAGTAAAACATAATTAAAACGAACAGAGATGCACTGAGCTTCAGTGTTGAGCGGAGCATATTTAAAATAGGGCAGCTTAACTGGTAGCTCGCGTCACTGAAAAATAAATGCCGCCCTGATGGGTCTATATTAAGGACATAAGCTGCACATATAGCAGGCTACTTGTCCAAACTGGTCTCTGACTCTCAGTCTGAGGAATGGGTGCTGCATGAACTCACTCACAGGCTGGCACAGTCCCGGTCCATTATGGCAGATCTGGACGTTGCAGTGGAGGAAGATGTTAGTGTAAGAGCTGCCGACAAACTTAAACATTTGTATCCTGAACATGGCCTCTGGACCCTGGCCATTCTTCAGGACACTCAGGGTCTGCTCGTTTGACAAAACCGGGCAGCTGAGGAGGGAGACAGACAGTCAGATTTAAGGCTAGAATAAAATACTGGGGCATAGCTTCAGCAAAGCTAAAGAATAATGTAAACGCTGTTCTGAGGTGATTTAAGATCAGTATTTTCTTCAGCGCCCGCTCTGCACTGTGAAATCACGGCACATTTTATTGCTCTCTCTCTGTTGCTAACAGTACCAAATACTGTCTGGTTGTCAAGGACGTGCACAGCTGTTGAACTCAAACGCATGTGGCCTCTCAGACTGGAATCACATGACCAGGCTCTGAGAGTTGTTGTCTGGTCGTCTCTCTAAGCAACAAATTCTCTTATTTCAGATTTCAACAGCACTCACATTAGAGGACTTAGAGCGGTGTGCAAGTGTGGTGAAAGAGCACAGCTGCAGGGCACGACGTAAGCCGGTGTCAACACACCGACACACATCTTTAAAGTATCTCGTGTGAATATGTAACTCTTGACCTAGTTATTCTTACTCTTCATGCAGCTGAAACACGGGAAAGTTTAAGGTTTTCCAGAGTGTATTTCAATCACGAGGCATGTTTTTTCACAGCGTTTTGTTGCAGATTAACACACGTATGTTCAAGCAGCGTCGATGCAGACCTGTCTCTGATGAAGGTGTACTGAATGTTGCTGTATGGATCACTGGTTGGCGTAGCCCAGCATCTCTCCATACGCAGCATCAGGTGAGCCGGTATCTACGGGACAGACAAGCCGGGAAATGCTGACTCATAGTAAACAACAGCTGTACTAGGAGGTTAGAACAACACAGAGGAGAAGATGAGCAGTGCTCAGACTGACTATCTGGTCACGGGTGGAGTGTTGGATTTCAAGCATTGCTCAGAGCACCCCGCCACACAACATGTTGCTTAATGTCGTGTAACAACATGCTTAACCTAATCCAAAAATAGGTGTCGATGGTAAAAATAAACCTTTAATAGTTTTCCTCTCGAACTTAAGGCTTGGCAACCACAAAAGGGGTTAATGATATGCAAATAAATCAATTTTAGATTGAACACGAGTTGTGATTTACCATGAAAACTTTCACAAAGATGTCATCATCCAGTCTGAGTGACGGCACCGTGGTCCATCTGTCCTCAAAGGCTTCGTCTTTGTACAATAACATTGACACAGAGAAGTTCCCATCCTCTGTGTTTAGAGTTATGGTTCTGTGCAGCAAAATGACATAAGGAAATAAACAATACATGTTAAAAACAATGTTACAGTCCAGGTCAGGGGTCACACAGACTAAAAAACAAGAACAACACGTACCTGACATCCACTCTGATCAAGTTCTCCCCGTTGGGCTGCTGCACCATGTAGTTGATGGGGTAACGGCACACAAAGGTAATGTTGACATAGTTTCTTGTTATGATGTCTGAGTCATTGTTGTGTATAGTGTTTATGAACATTATGTGTGTATCATCTGAGGCCTTTGGAGGGAAAAAGAAAGACATATGACAGTCAGCGGGGAAATAGATCAAATAACTCTGAGGGGCATGTAGGTCAAAACTGAGTTCTCAAACATGTGACATGTCACAGTCACCGTTCCCGTTGAAATCCCCTCTCTGGTGATAGATGTGAATGTGCTTTTTTAGCTGTTTCAGCTGACCAAAGCCGTTCCCAGTTATGAGAATCACGTTAAAAAGTAACAGGAGGAGCCACTGTGGTGACTTTATGTGAGCTCTTTCCAAAGCTTTAACTTGAGCAGCAATCGCCCTGACACACACTGTAAATGTGAGCAACACTGTTCAATATTGCATTGCTGGAAAGTGACGTTGGTCAAACTATAAAATGGAGACGGGTGAAAAGGTTGAGTCCAGGGTTTGTCTGGGCCCCTGCTGGGTGCAGATGGAAGATGGCCTTCTGTGGTCACTGAGCAGGATGAATTGCCCCGAGCTCTAACGGCCGAGACATCTTTTACTAGCTCTCGGTAAACACGCGACCCCCCACTATGAGCACTGCTGACAGGTTTTAGCAGCAAGTAGCAGTTCCTCATGACACTTGCACTTCTCACTTGGTAGTTCGGCAGCTGTGCCTCACAAATACAGAACTATTGCTGAAACACGAGCAAGGACTCTGTCATGTTTGAATGAAAATGTCTGACCTTTAAACCCAACAATACAGTCAGTTCTCCTCCGATGGCGACGTTTTAAAAGGTTCCAAGGTCAAGGTGAATGCAAGATTGACAGCTACGACATTTTTCCCCTTTAACAGCAGCCTTCTTATCCAGAGCGCACATAGAGCTTTTCTACTCTCCGAAAACCTTATAAAACTGCTGGGAGATTTCCTCCCGTTAAACTTTCGCTCCGTTTACAAGAAGAACCTTCATGCATTGCAAACAAAAAATTCAAGGACACTTGTGTTGAAGTGGGGGATTTACACCTCCTCAAAGACCGAGTCCATGGGAGTGGCTGGATTAAAATAATTAGAGGGCTAGTTGGCCATTGATATATGGCCTTCCCATTGAAGGAACGTCAACAAATAATCATCATTTCCATGTCAATTCTGATAACTTAGGGCCACAAGGCCATTTGGGTTCCCATTGCTGCACTGAATGAGGTCCTGTGCTGTCATAGGGTAAAGAAACAACGCCACCCTTCTTTCTTCCCACACATGCCACCCAGCCCCCTTCTTTTCTCCTGCTCCTCTCTGTCTGGTCTTAGAGTATGTGCCTTTCTCTGTCCATCTTATTATACATGCTATGAGCTAATTCCAAAGTGTCCAGAATCTGAACACAGAGGGTCTCAGTCCACATTTACATCACTGTAGAAAAAAAAAGTGCAGTTCCCAGACCATGTTCTGGTCTTGGAGCTGTTGTTGTTCCCACAACAACTGTCAAACGTCGTAAAATGCACAATTTACTATGACGGTGTTTATTTTGTCAGTAATGGTGATTGCATGTGTAGTTTGTCTTCATAATGGAGCGTGCTGGTGTCATTTTCCTTTCTTGGCAGTTCTTCTAAATGTCTGAGTTCACTTGAAACATTTGATTAGTTTTTTGGGGCTCATGCTGCAGTCATGGCCTGATGGAGAAACTTTCACAGCATTTTAAAGTAAGTGTCGTGTGAAAGACTGAAAGTCGTACCATTATAGTCCCACAGTCTGACAGGTTTGTCCTTATGCTGAAAACATAGTCATCTCCCACCACCATGCCGCGGCACTCTGGATCATTTAAATGCAAATCCCAAACCTAAACAGAATAAACACACAGGCACATAAAAAAATATTCAAAATTACACAGCGAATAATAAGGGGAAATCTTTTTGGCCAAATACTTGAATCGGTGTTGACTTACATAAACAGGAGGCACTTTGTTGAGAAAAAAAGCGCTGGGAATAACAACCTCCATATGATCGTTGGTACAGATGACAGTTTCATTGAGCTCTAATAGGAAGATGATAAAAACAGATTAAAGTATTTCACAGTATTTCACTTAGGTAGTGTATTCAATTGACATTTAATTCAAATGGCTAATGCAGTGCTTTTCTAACACTTCATAACATATTTTGGAGGGAGACGCTGTACCGCTCCTTCCAAACACAGATGAAAATTTCAAATTGAGAATTTGCATACACTTGACACAAGGTTAATCTTTCGAATGTGTTCTACATTATATTACCCAAATAATACAAAGTACGAAATACGAAAATACGAAATTAGAGTTTTATCTCGAGCAGCATCAGCAGCAAAATGCAGTCAGCTGCATTATGGTTTAAAAATACAATACACAATAATATGATTTACCTCAGACTGGGGTTATTATGCTGCATAATGGGATAATAATGCATAATAATGCCCCACAGATTTATACTTCAGAGAAACTTTAGATGCAGGATTTTTATTTCTAAGTATTTTCACAGACTAAATAGATAAAAGCGTTGATACTCAACAATCTTAACACCTCCTTTACCAGTATAATGCTCACTGTGTTTTAAAAATGTTCTAAATTCCTTGCAGTGAGGGACACTTGTATTAAGCCAGTTATAAAAACGGATGCTCTGATGGCTTCTCCAAGTTTCACTAGAAAAAAAAAACCCCCAAAATGATTTGTTTGACAGCTGGTGTTGTTTTCCTGGTGTGATGCGAGGTGTGAGCTCACCCTCCTCTTCAGGCTCCAGATAGACTGCTGAGATGACCATCCTCGTGGTGAACAGTAACCAGGCAAAAAACAAACTGGCAGGTGCCATCTTCCCTCTGATTTCTCTCACTTCAGCCACTCAAATGCCTTTTGGCCCTTTTCCCCTGGAAACTCTGTGAATCTTCTGGGGAGTCACTGTCACCACAAGACGTAGTAGCCCTCTCTTACTCCAACCCTCGAAACACAGCCCTAATGAACCGGGAGCCTCCCTCTGGCCTTAAAACACCAGTTTGAATGATGTCCCCACCAACAATGAGATTCCGCACATGAATAGGGGGAACTGAGGGGAGTCCAAGGTAACACGTATGTTACCGCCTACTGCGGCCATGTCCTCTTAGTAAACATCTTACAACTGTTTCTTACTATAGGGGCAACAAGAAGTCTGGTAACCATGCAAAGCAGAACAACAGCACTTGGCTGGCACTCTTTGTCGTCTACATCTTTTGTCTGGACATTTTAAAATCTTTACTGGTGCGGGAATCCCCGTCAGTCAGGCAAGAAGAAGCTCATTACGAGTGAAGATCAATTCAGTGATGATGCCAAGGACCTGTGAGTGTATGTGTGTGGTGGAGCAGACCATAAAAGACCAGAAGGAAGTATTATATTCATCACAAGTTCAAAAACAAAAAACATGCTAAGAAAAAGCTGGATATCCATCTGACCTGCCCAGATCATTTGTAAGTGGTGAGGTAAGAAAAAAAGATGAGATAATTCCTACAAGGCAGAAAAGTTTTACGACTTTTATGAGTTGAAATTACAAGATTAGTTTCCAAGACAGTGAATCTTCTACTGTTTTTGTCTTGCAAATAAGACAAGCTGAAGTGTTAGCCTGAATTGTCCGGCATTGTTTGAACAGACAAACTGCTTAAAGAAGATTGTCTGGAAGTAATCGCAATTCTTCTCTCATTGTAAAGATGACACACTGACTTAAGGTCAGAAGTAAGTAAAGGTCAATGGCGTCCTTCCTGCCTCCATTTTGACTGGACAGAAAGAAACCACAATAAAAGCAGAGGACAAAAAGAGACACAACAGGATGAGAGTCCGCCATTGACAGATTTTTATTTCCTGAATGTTGTGAAAGCACCTCAATCACTTACGTCACTTCAGTAACTTGGTTTCTGCATATTCATCTGTCATTCTGTACGGTTAAGTTTCATATAAATGCACAGATATATTAGCACAAAGCACAATACTGTACAGTCCAGTCAAACATGACCATCAAATATGTACTTGGACAGCTGAAGTGGTTATTGAATCGGTAAGTTACAACTATGACAAGTGACCAAAATGCACAATTTCTCCAAAGAGAGCAAACATTTTTTTTATGGATTAATTCATTATTTCATACCTTCAAGATATATTTATATAAAAAATTGGAATGTGCAAAATCAGAGTGCATCTATAAGCACCGTCTAAAGTGTGAGCCGCCTTTGCTTTTATATTCACTGCAGGTTCTCTTCCTGTGCAGCACAGTGTTCAGACTCATTCCAGAGGTTCAGTATCTTCCGTAAACAGATCGGCGAGGTCGGCTACTGTCAGGACTGCAGCCTCCGAGTGCTTCATAGCTGTGCTGGTGTGACTAGAATTAAAAAAAAGAAGCACTTATAAGTTCTTTGCAGCCACTTTCTCTGACCTTTATATCCCAAGATTTGAATTAAATGTTACCTTTTCTCTGCTGTCTTCAGCATTGCCTGCATTCTCTCTTCAATGGTGGATTTAATGAGAAATCTGTGAACAAATGTCGGCCTGGTGGAAAAAGAAAAACAGAAATGACACCAATCATGTGCTTTAGTGAAGTAAAAACAAATTGTGGAATGAGTGTTAAAATATAAGATCCTCAAAAACACACACAGAGGAAAAAGCAGGAGTAGTAGGGGAAAAAAGGGAAACTGCAGATCCCACAACATGTAATTTCCTCATTTTGTTCTTAACTATTCCTGATAAAAGTGTTTTACTGGTATGCATGACTGCCACTTCTCACTTGGTTTGGCCGATCCGGTGCACCCTGCCGATGGCCTGAAGCTCATGAGCTGGATTGAGGATGGGCTCAACCAGCAGCACGTGAGTGGCTTCGATGATGTTCAGACCGTTGGAACCCGTGTGGAGGGGAAGGAGGAGAATGTTCATCTTCTCTTCATATTTGAAGGAGCTCAGATTCTCCTGGAAAGATTGAAGTCAAGAGAAGTGAGAAGCTGATTTCATGTACCACATCTGTCTGCGGGGTGTCTCACAAACTGGGACATGGAAAATAATCTGATGATAAGACCTTGAGCAAAAGGCCAAATGATTAGTTTTTGGAGGTAATCTGGACATTGCATTTACAGCTTTATAGGATAAAAATTTCTTTAAAACTCCAAGAGGATGTTTGTAAGTCAAGAAAAACCGATTAACCCTAAAAGTAAAGTGGTAGAAAAAAAATCTGTTTGGGCGTGGAGAAAATATACTGGACAACCTGCTAGAAAAATGTAAATGTGCAGTAGTAGTGTGTGTAGGTTAAAACAAGGTGGTTAAAAGCGGCTGTGTGGTTTGGTGGTGAACATTATGAAGGAATGGACAAACCTGAAACTTGTGAATCCCGTTGATTTGTGAAAACTCCATGTTGTTGTCAAACAACGCCTTGGCAATGATGTCCAGGACGCTCTGCCACTGTACAGGAGAGAAACGAACAAAGCCGTCAGCGCCCAACTGGATGTGATCAAACTACATAACCAGCTTATGGAACAGAGTTTTCAGTTACCGTGGAGAAAACAAGACACTTGGCCCCGGGGTCGGTTACTTGAATCTTCTTCAGTGTTCTCACCACTGCCTCCACTTTGGTAGAGTGGCTTCCCTGACAGACAGGAAGAGGACAGTTTCAGCTACAGTTCTATCAGTGTCATGAATAGCATCAACGACAAAATATTCAACCACGTTGATGATTACACCAGATGGGATAACTCAGCTCATCTTTGACATGATTAACACTCAGGCCTCAGCCTGCGTTGGACGACGACTGACCTTGACTGGGATGTCCTGGTCCTGACTGGACGACTGTGTGGTGAACACATAGGAGATCTCCGTGTGGGACGTGGTCTGCCTGCAAATAGCGCACTTGATGGCTCGTCGCCTTGAGCCCACGCTGTACTGCTCCACAATTATAGAGATGCACTCGTTACAGAAGCAGTGGCCACAAGTCAGCACTGCCCACTGGAAGACAAGGAAGACAGAAAACTATGAGAACAGAAAGAGAAACTGCTGGGAAAAAGAACTTTATTTGCTTCAAACTTTTTAACATAGCTGTAAATAATTTATGTAATCCCGACGTTCCAGTTGATGTGATGTTTAAAAAAAAAAAAAAAAAAAAAAAAAAGGATAGTTATATATAAGAGGCAAAGGGGAGCTGCAAACTAAAGACTGAAAATAAAGATGTCCAAAAATTTGGGAAAAGACAGAAATTATAATATTTTTATTACACCTGCCACAAACATCATTTCACGCAGACAGGAGAAGTCTGCAGACTTACTGAGTCCCACAAAGAAATACTGATCTAACCAAAATGTAAAAACTACTCACCTCTTGCCCCAGGGGCCGGGCGCAGATCGGACATGGCTCTGGGTTCAGCCCTCCAGTGGACTTGTCCTGGGACTGGAATTTATGTTATTGTGATATGTGAGATCGTAATACAACAGTCAAGTTGAATGATCCCCTGAAGAATTTCTGTACTTTGCAGTTTCTATGAAGGAAAATGTACCTTTTCCAGGTTTGTGAGATATAGAAACTGGCCAAGCTTCTTTTGAAGCTGAGACTTGGCCACTGCCTGGTCGTTCAGGAGTTTGACTCTGTTCTGCTCCACCTGGAATCAAGTTAGTTGAGGATAGCAGAATGAGTATTCAACAATTACATTCCATTTTTCAATAACAGGATATTATGTCTGTTTGTCAGTTAAGTTATTATTATTTTTAATTGTGTGTTTAAGCACAGGCGGTGCTGTATTCTGATCATTTGTCCATAAATATTTCACAGATTTTCAAAAGGACACAAGCAAGTTCTAATTTCTGCAGTGTGTTGTCTTTAACTCACCTCGTGCGGTTCGATGATGTGCAGCAGTTTGGGCTTCGGCTCGTCAGGGAGACGCACACGCAGCCTCTCTGTGGCCATACCCAGTTCATCGATGGCTGACACGTGATTCCTCAGCACCATCCAGTACTCATGCAGCACCTGAGGAGACACAGCGGCAGCTTTATCCTCAGTCAGAGAGAGAACAACAATTTCCAAATGTTCACTGAATGTCCATCACTTCCTTTTTAAGACATTTATATCTAAAAATATTTAAGGATTAAACGGTGACCTACGTATTCTTTACTGATTGTTTATACTTTTTAGAAAGAGGACATACAAGGGCAACACCTTACAGGAATCCTGTGTTACTTCTGTTCTGGCTTGAAAATAAACGGAGGGCTTACGAGCGTGTGCACGAACCTTGTATTCCTTCTTCCAGGTCTCAAACAGCTCCATGAAAGTGTTGCCCTCCTCCACCAGATCTGGATCCAAACGCTTTGCTTTGGCAAAAGACAAGATGGCCTTCAGGGTGCGCTCTGTCTCACTGGCTGCCCAGAGGCCTCTGCTAGTAGTGGGGAGACGGTCGTCCACCAGCCCGTCCTCATCCTCAATCATTTCTTCAAAGATGGCTGTCTGACCCTTCACCCTGTAAGGCCGTTTTGGCAATTACAAGATTATGTTTTCATGTAACTGGAATGAACTAGATCAAAGAAATATTGTTTTTCTTACGTGTGAGAAAACAGCTTAGACTCGTAATCCGTAAAAAGTTCATCTGCTTTGCAAAAGACGCAGCTAAAATATGAAAAGAGAGGAAAATTAGCTTTAATAAAAATATAGAAAGCAATGCTTCTTGTTGCTTGGGGTAATGAATCGCATTCAACAGCTGTGATGAAATGTTAGAATGTGTGTGTAATGTCTTACTTGTTGAGTGGCAGCCTCATCGGTCTGAGGTGACAAATGGTGACTTCGTCGATTACTTTTTTCGAAGCTGGGCCTTCAAGACTCTTGACTGCATCTTGCACAGTCTTCTGGGATTTCATCAGGTCTTGCATTTGTGTGGTGAGCAGGAACTGCAAACCGCAGGCATCACGGAACCTGAAGGACACACTTTTTAGTACATGTCTGTCTGAGGATAAATATGAGCTATCATATTATTTTTCAACATGCACACTGACTTGTCAGCCATGGAGATCTTGCTGGCTTGTTGCTTGTAGCTACATGTGAGCTCATTCTTGATGCGTGACACCAGGTCGTCATCGTTGGAGCAGCGAATTGCCCTTTGAATAACATCCAGCCACCAGGGAGAGTTCAGGTTGACCTTGACGAATGGAGGGAAGGAAAAACGTTGGGCCTGTCTTAATTAAAACATACCCCTGATACAGATTGACCTATTTTCACTTCACCCAAAACTTATGTCATGTGTGATGATGCCTATTTTATCGGGTTATGTCACACAAAATGAATGAAGCTTCTCACTTTGCGTTTTAAATCTTTGATGTTCTGCAACACCGGCTGCAGGGCCTGATGTGCGTCTGCCACTTCAGAGTCATATTTGGTCATGTAGTGCTGTCGCAGCTGCTCAGCCTGAAGAGAGACAGAGGATGAGGGCAGAGTTGTGATGGGCGTTCTTCAAAACAAGCTCTACAAAACAGCCGACACACTCTGCGCACATCGCTCCAGTTATATTCAGGAGACATATATAGTATATATATTACCTCTTCACTTAGTCGGTCATCTCTTAGCGTAGGAGGTATCCCGGGATGCTTTGCACTCAGCAGTTCCATCAAATTGTGGGTAGCATGAAGTCTCTATTGTATTGAAATTGTGAACAATAAACTCCAAACAAACAGCAATGTTTTTATTTATATATAAAGACGATAAAGTCGTGGAATATTTGTCTGATCACAGATATTTAATCCGCCAATGGCATTACTTTTAGTCGAAGGAGAGCTATTCCTCCTATGCAAGCAGATGTTTTGTCTGGTTTGTTTCAGTATTGAAACCCATCAGAGACTAATAACAGACGATTTGTAGAGGCATGAAAAGGTTGAGGCCACATACCTGTAATGAATCTGTTTTCAGCCTGTCTTTGTGCTCCTCTGATGAACGAAGCACTTCTCTATACATCTCCACTGCCTCTACAAACTCATCTGCAATCAGCGAAGAAAATGGCCATCGTCAGCGACACTCAGAGTGTCCACCTGATGCACAGTGAATAAGCTGTGCTATACAAACTGCCCCAGTACGCTGCGTGGCTACATTGTATGTACCGCCTTACTGAGACTCGCTTCAACAAAACATCTTAGGACAAAAATCGTCAGGAGACATAAAGGTGGGATCATGGCTTGTGTTTTTGTTTGAACTGGTTCCCATGGGAAACAGGGAGCAGAGGGAGCACAAGTATAGAAGTTGGGTTTTATACCTCTGATGATGTGAATTCCGGCCAGGCCATTGAGCGCACACACTAATTGTCTGTGGGCTTCTTCACACTCCACTCGACATTTCTTCTGCAGGGACTTCAGGAGCTCCTCCATCGTCATGGTGCTGGGGAGGGGACAGCGAAACCCACTTAGCATATCCTCAAACACAGATTACACTTATTGGGTCAGCTTTAAACAAGCACAACTCGCACATAAAGTAATTGATAAAAAGGGTTGCTGTGTCCTTTAACCAATGCTATGAAAGTCTATTTAGTCCAGAAAATTGTGTAATTAACTAGTGCAGCTGCCTTCAGTAAAAGGCCTCTTCTCCAACAAGTGCCTTGAAAACATGACGAGGAGGGTCATCAACCTTTTCTGCAGAGGCAGGAACTCCCCCCTCACAGCCTGTGGATGGCAGCAGGCCTGACGCAGCCTCAGCAGTGGACACAGGATGGTGTTGACGGTGCGGCGGTCAAGGCTACCGAGTTTCAGGCTCCAGTCAGAGATCTTCCTGAGTTTGACCAGAGCGTCCTGCGAGCAGACCTCGTGCTGGCGGTGGTAGAAATGACCCTCAACGGGGGAGAAGTGCAGCCAGTGCACCTCCTCCGTCTGTGGGGGGATCTGGATCTGAAAAACAAAACAAAAAAATAGGATCACCAAATACTTTTGCCAAACGTTTTGAAATGAGCGCTAAAAAGACGTTTAAGGACCTACCTGATCGATGACGTCTTTTTTAGCTGATCGCCATAACAACTGAGCGATTACATTGTATAGAGGCTCCGTGTTTCCACGACGATAAGGGCGATAAAGCAGCTGGTCCCACCAGTGTTTAACCCAGTAAGGATCAACACCCAAAAAAAGGACAAGGCCATACAGATCTGGACACAAAGGAAACACATCTACAGTTACTTTTCAAAATTCTCCCTCTAGACTCCTAACAGTCAAATTCAAGGAGAAACTAGCTTAAATTGTTAGTAGGGACAAGTCTTTTGCAGCTTAAAAACTTTCTCCGTTCTACCTTCTAAGCCTCTCTGGACAGGAGTGCCACTGACACACCAGCGGTTGAGTGACGCAAGACGAAGAGCCATTTCTGCAGCCTGACAAAAACCAAAATCGACATTTCAAAGGTCAAGCAGAAATACAATACACAACACGCTGTTTGATGATACAGATGGTGTTCTCAAATATAAAAAAGTTACAATCACAAAAACTACCAAACCAATAAATCCAAAAAGCTCTATTGTCTAGTCTAAAAGTAAACCTAATCAATATACAGGCCTAAATTTCAAGCTTCCTACCCGTTTACCTTCGCAGTTGGACATTCAACCATTTGAGCCTCATCTAAACAGATACGCCACCACTCCACAGCTACCAATGGACTGGGAACCGCCATGTAGCGCTTTTGGTTGCGGAAGCGGCGTCCGTCCTTGCTGTTACTGTGGGGAATGTCGACGTAGTTGAGCTCTGACCGCAGCACATCGTAGGTGGTGATGACAACATCCTGCTCGGCGAGCATATGTGGCTGGATGAATCCATGTTTCTTCACACCGTGATACACCTGAGATCAAAGCAGACATATCAATTTAGCTAAACAGTTTTATACATGTATGCAGTAATAAGGAATAAAAACCAAGTCAGATTCTGATGAGTTGACAAGGAACGGAGGTGAACATAACAATTTCATATTCTGAGGAAACAAATCATATCTGAAGTCAGTGAGACATCTTTTGGTTTGGTATTAACGTGGACTGAAGACTGAAATCTACATGTGCTTTCTCACCAGAACTCGGAGTGAGGAGGACCTGATGTGCCGGTTGATCTCCTCCACCCACTGGTGGCAGATGGAGCTCGGGGAGATGATGAGGGTGGCGCCGGTGGAGACAGGTTTCATGGCGACCAGGCAGTGGGGGCAGTAGAATGGCGTTGTTTCAAGGCTTTCCTCTTTGTAGTTTACACAGTCTGCATGCTGCCAGAGCTGACAGTTCATACACTGGACACGGGCCTTGTAGTCTATAACGCCCAGTTCGCCACAGATGCACTCAAAGCGATAGTCTGGGGTGTTGAAAGGGACAAAAGATGCTCTGGTGGGGGTTTCTGTCTCCTCCTGTGAGTCCAGCTGGAGAGCTGCACTCCTCTCCTCAGTTAGCTCGTCCATTCTGGGCATGTCCTGCATATCTGACTCACTTTTATCTTGAGATATCTGTAAGGATGTTGTGGAGGTATTCAGCAGATCATCTGACTGACTTGCTTTCTCACTCAGACTTTCATCCTCCTCCCGCTTCGTTTCTGTTTCCTCTGGTGCAGGACAGTCAGATGTAGGGGGGCTCAGATCTCTCTGCTCTTCTGTAAGTGAATTCTGCAAGGCTGCTTCTGCCTTCTCTTTTGCTCGTCTCTGAAACATTTTCCTCGGTGTGCTCTCTGTGTTTCTTGTACTCTAAAAACAAGACAAAAGCTAGATGTTACTACAAAGAAACTGTTGTGGCATAAAAAGTTCATATTGGAGGATGTTTGTTCTTACAGACTTGGATGCTCCTGCTAATGTCCTCTTAGTTTCTTTGTACTTCTTCCCCAGTTTAAATGATCCTGCCAGGCCACGACCTTTAACCCTGTCAACCAGGCCTTCATCGATCAGCTTTGCCAGCGTTTTCTTGATGTGGTTGCGGTTCTTTAAGAGGTCATAACCGTAAGTGGCGCGGATATACGTGAAGACGGCGTTGACTGACGCTCCTTTGCCAGATCTCATTTCCTTTATTGCAGTGAGCAGCATGATGCGCACAGCTGCAGAAGAACACACAACATCTTGTGGAAAATGAATCAAACTGCAAAAGCAATGATAGCTCTGATGTTTAGAGGAGTGTGAGTGACGTACTGGGGTAAGATATTTTCATTTTAGGTTGAGCTTCAGACTTGCAGTGGATTACTTTCTTTCTTTCTAATGGAGGGGGAGGAACAAAGTAATTCACAGATTTTCCCTGCAAAGCCAAGAGATACGTTATCAAAATACAGAACACTGAGCTGACCCTGTATATACAGAGTGCTTTAAAGGAAATAAACAAATGGATAAAATTCATACATTCCTGACTGTAAATAATAAAAGGCACAATTCTATTTTTTCAAATGAACCCTGTATATTCATCTCTAGCTGCCCACTCATCCTCACCACCGGCAGGGTGAGGGCCTCCTGCTCCAGGCCCTGTCGAGTGTGAAACAGGATAAGAGCCAGAACTTCCACTGTCTTTCCGAGCCCCATCTCATCAGCCAGGATCCCACCTGGCCACTCGATGCCTGCCAGTGGAAATTCTCGAATTAAGCTGCATAAAAAAAAAAAATAAAAAAAAAAAGATTGCTATAACACATCTGCCACTAACCCTTAATAATGGAGCTAAAGAAAATTTATGTTTTGATGATTTACGTTTTGTTTTTTTTTTTATATTCAAAAGTAATAAAACTGAAGTAATATTCTGCCCAAAAAATACCAACATGGAGGCCAGAGGAGAAGGTCTCGAGGAAGACACGACTGATGAGTTTATCATTGTTTTAATTAGAACAGGATAAATTAAATTCACTCATATTGAAAAGATACGACAGAAAAATACTCAGAGATACTTAAAGATGAAAGGGCATAAATTCTTACCAGCCAGTAAAAGGGTTGTAGAACAACTTCTTGCCACACAAAGTTACCAACTCTCGCCAAAGGAAATGCAGCGATTGTTCTGCAATTAAATTGCAAATATCATGCACACACACGCATGATTGTTTTAATTAATACAACAAATGTCATGATCTTTTACAACCCCTGATAAAGAATTACATATTTGGAAGTCTGATTTTCAAAATGAAAAGACAGAGAGGCAGATAAAAAAAAAAACAAATCTACAAATCAAGAGTTTGCATTAACTGAGGAGTAACGTGTGCAACATGGAAATCAGAGCACAGGAGAACGGTACCTTGATGTGACACGTTCCTGTATTTTTCCCTCCTCAGCATCCAGTTAACAGCCTGGCTCTGATAGGGTCTCAGAACAGGAATAAGAGCCTTGTGCTGGACGTCATAGGTCACCTCCTGGCTCTCTCTTTGGTGCAGGTGTCTGACATAATCATAGAGCTCCTCCACATTTTGCCTCTCCAGATCAGTGTCACATTCCTCTTCCTCATTTTCTACAACTTCTGCACAGAAAACAGACATGGAATTCAGGATTCAGGGTAATGCAGAGGTATACTTGACTGATTACAGTATGCATTAGACACTTACCAGGGATAATGAAATCATAGAAATACTCCATTAACTTCTGCATTAGTTGATTTGCTTTCTTCAGCCGAGCATTTCCTTGGCTGAGGAATTCAGGATTCCCAAGCCCAGTTTCCAACAGGTAAATCCCCACCTACCCAATAAAGAAACGCCCGAGGTATGAATTGTCATTTTGGAGACACTGTGAACCAGAAAGCTTTAGTCATTCAGCATCCTATCAAGCAGCAGCCGTGCCGTGTTTCACTCCAACCAAAGACAGCGAATTGAGTGAGCAGGTGTTTCATGACATAACAATATGTCATAAGTTCAGTAAAAAAAAACATCCAGTTCTAAAAGCAAATATATCTACATTGTCAATATGGCATGAAAGAATTTATTAGTTTTCTTTAAACCAAGGCTAAAATTTTAAGTTTGACTTGTTGACCTCAACTACGCAAAACACTACACAACATGAAAAGTGCAGCTAACGGGCGCAAGGAAACAACACCAAAGAAGCATAAAGTCAAAATAATAAAAATGATGAGCTGCACGAACAGCTGAAAGGCAGTTAATAATGCATTTTCACCTTGAGCGACTCATCTTGAGTCTGGTGGCAGAGCTGCATAACCCTCCTCTTCTGAAGCCAGTCCAGTTCCTCCAGCGGGATCCGACGGAGGCTGCATTCCACCGTGCACGTGTCCTCGTCAGGCTTCCACTGCAGTCCTGAGCTCTCATCACAGCTGCTGTAACTGAGGCAGAGTTGCTCTCCCATCCTGTGGAGCGTGAACGCTTTCTGGTCACACTCAGGCTGCAGCCAAGTCGGACGAATGCTGAACTCCCCGATGAGCGCCTTCCAGATGTGGCCCAGCTTTGCGGCCGGCACAACAGTCAACGCCAGAGAGGCTGAGGTGGCAGTGCCCTCTGACGACGTACCGGGGAGTTCCTCGCTGTACTGGACAGAGCAAGACGCAGCCTCAGCGATGTCCTCAGTGGCTGAGAGAGAGGATGCGCTGGCAGTGGGGTCGGCTGGAAGAAGGGAGCAGGTTTGGGTCAGATCGTCATCCTCTGGGATCGTCTCATTCTTGCGATCGTCCAGCATGTTCCAGTTCAACCTCCTCTTGGCTTCCTCATCGACCCTCACAGGAGGGGCCCTCTTTCTGCGACTACTCATGGTCAAACCTGGAGGGAAGAGACAGTAAAGCGAAATGTATTCGTCAGCTCAGATGCAGATTGGGGTTTTAGTGTAAATAATTCTGAGCAGTTCTCTCAACAGGATACTGTGTAAACAGGCCTCAAGAACTAAGTGTGTAATATGTATAGATGTTTGTGGATGTTTCCAAGGAAAATGAAAGTCACAAAAGTAAAACTATTTCATTCAATGGGTGGTTGCCTGAAGGCTGTTAATCTAAAAGGGGAACATCACACAGTAAACTTTTCCACGGCAGCCAGCTTCACGAACAGATCATGAATTTCCGTCACTTTTTATTTCACCTGCAGTGTTTTCATTATTTCTAAGTAATCCAGCTGCTAGCTAGTTAGCCAAATATGTGTTAGCGTGACTTTTAGCTGGGCTGTAATGATCACTGTTTTTTGTTGTTGTTGTTGTTTTTTTTTACTTTAGATGGATGCCGCAGCACACAGCTAAAAACAGCGCTGCAGTGTGTAAACACTGTTACACAATGAAAACACAGCGGGTTTGCGCCGCTGAGCATTTCGTGGTTTTGACAGAAAACAAGCGTATAAAATGAGCTCGTTTACTTTTGGAGCCTCCAACAAACCGCTGCGGGGTTTATCGCTGCATCGCGGGTCGTGTCAGGCTGCAGTGGCTCCGGACGGTTCAGCTGCAAAACATCAAAACACACTCCAGTCGGCGGCTGCACTGAGGGACGCCATTTTTAAACAGCGGAAGTGAGGTCACCGCGAGAGGAAGTAGTTACAACAATAAAAGCACGCTTGTTTCCGACAACCAAATTATTAGTTCACTTGAAATTGCAATGAAATTAATCGGTGATTAGATAATTTAACCTTTAACCAGGAAGTCTCCCGGGAACACACATAAACGTCCACTTCCAATATTTAAAATAAAATACAAACATAAGACGGAATTTTCTTTACTATTGTAAAGCTGTAAGTGTTTGTAGTTTTTGAATGTGTTTTTATTTCTGATTCTAAACTTCTCCTCATCTGGTCAATTATTTTATTTAGCTTACTCAGAGTTTGACTTTATTGGTGTGGAAGTCAGTGATGTGTTGTGTCATGTGTCGTGGTCATCGTTTAAAAATGTACATGTGCTGTGATTAGCTACTAACCATGAGCTGGTGAAAAGAAACAAAATAAAGTTTCCACTGTTTATTTGCAGCTCTCGCTCTCTGCCTACGTTTATGGGGGGGGGGGGGGGCTACATGTGGGCGTGGCTTTGTGCTTACGTCACACGCCGTACCTGAGCTTCAGTTCTGGGTGTCCGTCGAGCAAAGTCCTGTGTTTGCATGAAAGCATTGAAGCTAGCTGACCGAATACACATGTGCTCTGTTTGTATACTTATTTATGCATTGTGAGCATTTTTCTCTTTTTCAGCAAGAGCAACTTCAGGCCAGGAGGGAGTCTTTGAGGAAGACGAACGGGAAATGGGGGCTCCATCACCATTTCAGGCACATTGATGTATACGGATTAATTATTAATGAGGTTTACGTGCTCAGAGTGTCTAGGGACAGCCCTGTCTCTGGGGTGGCACAAAACAAAGTTTCCACCTGTGCAGTTAAGCTGTTGCAGTCACCTGGTGTGGAGTGCCCGCCTCCTTCTGCAGCTGTAGCTCCGGGTGTGGCCACATGGGGGCAGGACATCACGACATTTTTAGGGCTGCAGCTGCCAATTGAAGGTGCATCACATCCGTCAGTGTCAGGCACGACACCGCAGGATCATGCATGTGAAGTTTGAACTGCTTTCACACACTTTTCATTTGGTGCATTAACAGTCTTCCACCACACTAATATTTGACACAGTTATGGTCGCTTCCCAGTTTACCATCTTCACTTAAATGCCCGTATTCTCCCTGTAAGGATATTTCTATATAACCTAAATATCTGTATCTATAAATGTAGATATAGATATATACAATCCCCCCATAAAATGGCATAAAATGGCGTTAGACTGTCTGAAACCTTTCACTTGACGTTTGTGAAATGTGGCTTCAAATCAGGGGCACTGCAGTCAGTCTGACCCGCTTTCAAGATGCAGTGAGGAAGAGGAGAAGAAGGGGGCACCTCATGATCAGTACAGAGAGAGACAGAGAGAGAGAGGCAGAGAGAGGCAGAGAGAGTCAGCCAGTCCCACCGTGCTCTCACAGCAGAGGAGCTGGAGTCCCGTCCTGCTCCGGAGGACACAGACCCGTCATGTCCCGGACCGCCTGCTGCAGGTAGGTACAGCCATGTCACTCACCGGCCGCGGTGCTCTGCAGACACACACGGTGCTTTCCTGAACCTGCTCGAACCGGCTCCGTCAATTAGGCTTCACGCTCTGATTGGGTCCCATGTGGGAGGTGACGGTGTGGAAAATGTAGATGACAGTGGCTGTGGAGCTGTGAGCCGCAGACAGCCCGGCTCCGGGCTGTTGTGGCTGTTTGAGGCTGTCTGGGGCTGTTTGGGGTTGTTTGGGGCTGTCTGGGGCTGTTTGGGGTTGTTTGGGGCTGTCTGGGGCTGTTTGGGGCTGTCTGGGGCTGTTTGGGGTTGTTTGGTGCTGTTTGGGGCTGTTTGGGGTTGTTTGGTGCTGTTTGGGGCTGTTTGGTGCTGTTTGGGGCTGTCTGGGGTTGTTTGGGGCTGTCTGGGGCTGTTTGGGGCTGTTTGGGGCTGTTTGGGGTTGTTTGGGGCTGTGTGGGGCTGTGTGGGGCTGTTTGGGGCTGTCTGGGGCTGTTTGGGTCTGTTTGGGGCTATCTGGGGTTGTCTGGGGCTGCTTGGGGTTGTCTGGGGCTGCTTGGGGTTGTCTGGGGCTGTTTGGGGCTGTCTGGGGCTGTTTGGCGCCATTTGGGGTTGTCTGGGGCCGTTTGGGGCTGTTTGGGGCTGTTTGGGGCTGTCTGGGGCTGTCTGGGGCTGTCTGGGGCCGTTTGGGGCTGTTTGGGGTTGTCTGGGGCTGTCTGGGGCTGTTTGGGGCTGTCTGGGGCTGTTTGGCGCCGTTTGGGGTTGTCTGGGGCTGTCTGGGGCTGTCTGGGGCTGTTTGGGGTTGTCTGGGGCTGTCTGGGGCTGTTTAGGGCTGTCTGGGGCTGTTTGGCGTCGTTTGGGGTTGTCTGGGGCTGTCTGGGGCTGTCTGGGGCTGTTTGGGGCTGTTTGGGGCTGTCTGGGGCCGTTTGGGGTTGTCTGGGGCTGTTTGGGGCCGTTTGGGGTTGTGTGGGGCTGTTTGGGCTGTCTGGGGCTGTTTGGGGCTGTTTGGGGCTGTTTGGGGCCGTTTGGGGTTGTCTGGGGCTGTCTGGGGCTGTTTGGTGCCGTTTGGGGCTGTCTGGGGCTGTTTGGGGCCGTTTGGGGTTGTCTGGGGCAAAAGTTGAAGAAACAGTCTCAGGTGAACAGAGGCAGCTGTCCGTGGTGCTGAAACTCAAACACTTCTCTGTTACAAAGAGAAGACAGCAGACGTTTCCTGTTTTCTCTATTTAAAGCTTGATATTTTATTGTTTTGGTTCCACCCTATAGGTCTTTGCTCAGATACTTATATTTCTCACACGTCTGATGCACTGTGAGTAGATTTCATGTCATCCTTGACAGAAAAGAATGGATGTATTCTATCTTTTTATATTTGAGAGTTGTGATATGATTGGCTTAATTAAGATTTAGATAAGCTTTAGGTCAGATGAATGAATTATATGGAGCTTCAACCAATGATTGCTGCTGCAGAGAAGGAAACTGCCCCGGACCCCACAGTCTCCAGGCCCCCAAAGCCTCATGTGTACATAACTAAGTATTTACTTCACATTTGTTCCCGTGCTGCTGTAAAATTGTTGTTTACTTGTGTTGCACTTTTTTTCTATGTGCAAACCTTGAGCAAGGTCATATTATTCTATCTCTAGAGGACTATAAGGCTGCAACAAAAGATTAATCTAATTATCATCCTCATTATTCAGATTTTCTGAATGAATTAAACTGAAAAATTTATAATTAGGAATATGGAAAATAAAGAAATATTCTCATTTGTGAGTAAGGCAGAAAGAAGTTTAATTTATTTATATTTGGCTTCTTTTTTTTTACGTCAATGAATCTATTATGAAACCTTCTTGGCCCATGGGCCCTCGTCATGGAGGTAATTAATTTAGTTAATTATCAGTGTCATCAGAGAATATTGAAAATGTGTCCTGACCTGAATATGACCCTGTAAATGTATTTGTTTTGTACAATAAATAATCAGAATCAATGACAACCTAATCAATTTTCTATTGTACAAGGCAAAGTGAGGGACCAACTGCTTGATTATGTGCAAAAAACATGAATTAATGTCCCTTTTTTCATATACAGGTTGACAACACTGAAGGAGAAGCAGCTGAGTTAATTCCAATTTCATTCCAAAGAAGATTGATGGATGTCCGTTATGGCCAAGTGGACATGATTCTCCATTCAGCTTCATTGGCACAATGTCGAATATGATCTACCTGACTGCCATTTTGTACTTGCCCGTTCTACTGTTTGACGCATTTGTATTGTCCAAAGGCAAGTATGAAAGGTCAGTGGTGCCGAGTTCTGCCTCTCGTCTGGTGGCGAGGATGGATGGGGATATTATAATCGGAGCCCTCTTCTCTGTTCACCACCAACCGTCAGCTGAGAAGGTGGCAGAGAGGAAATGCGGGGAGGTCCGCGAGCAATACGGCATCCAAAGAGTGGAGGCCATGTTCCACACTTTGGATCGGATTAACTCAGACCCCAACCTGTTACCCAACATCACTTTGGGCAGTGAGATCAGAGACTCCTGCTGGCATTCCTCTGTGGCTCTGGAGCAGAGCATCGAGTTCATACGAGACTCGCTTATTTCCATCCGGGATGACAAGGATGGATCCAGGTGGTGCATCGAGGGGGTCCCTTCCAGTCAGCCTCCACCAACCAAGAAGCCCATCGCAGGGGTCATTGGGCCCGGCTCTAGCTCTGTTGCAATTCAGGTCCAAAACCTTCTGCAGCTGTTCAACATCCCTCAGATTGCCTATTCTGCCACCAGTATTGACCTCAGCGATAAGACTTTATTTAAGTACTTCCTCAGGGTGGTGCCCTCAGACACACTTCAAGCTCGGGCCCTCTTAGACATCATCAAACGGTACAACTGGACCTACGTGTCGGCAGTGCACACGGAGGGTAAGACCCATTCCTTGCTTTAGAGACAGATTTGTCTTATAGAAAGGTCAAAACCAAAGCAGCAGATGTCCGTCCATTACCTCTACAGCTAATCAGCTGGAACCAGGAGTTATAGTTTCTGATTGGAGCAGCCGTGAACAGAACAACCACAAATGTCTGTGACCGACCGACCGACCGACCGACTGAGAGATACAGACGAGTTTATCAAACAGTAACCGCACAGTTTGAACTTTATTAATGAATCATTGCTCTTTCAAAATGATCGACATTAAAAATTATTTAGCACCTGCAGATTCTATGATTTAATCTGAGCCTTCCCCTTCAAATCCACAACAGTTTTCAGTTAACTTATTTCTTTATAAAGTGACCAGGACCTTTATTTCCCGCCCAACAAGGTTGAATTTAATGCAGACTCTAAACAAAGAGTCTCATTTTTCCCTCCCGTTCTCCGGCCTTCTCTTGTTCAGTGTGTTTTATGCTTAGCCGTTTCTCCACCTCCTCTGGCAACAATGGTGCTTGATATAAATGTAGCTAAGACGAGGCTCAGTGACTTGGACGTGCAGCTCTACTTCCCAGCACCATTCAAGAAGCCAAGAAGCCAAGAAGCCGGGGCGGCATAACCCTCGGCCCACACTTCTCACCACCGCTGCGTGAGAAAAAGAATGATTACACTGCTGAGTTTACGCTGGGGTTGTGTCTAGTTTGGTTTTTGGAAAGATGTATACAGATCCAAACATCAACTGACGTTGATGTGCGAAATGAACGGAGAGCCCCTTTCATGAATCAACAGTTCTGTCCTCTGTTATTCTTCTTTTTGACGAAACAAGGACAAACAGGAAATTAAAGATCAGAGAATGGAAGACAGAAGAGCCGTGTTTGAGAAAATTGCAGGTGTATCCTGAATATGGTATTAAATAGGCGGCAGGTCCAGCAGTGGAGGGCAACTTCAGAGAAGGGAAAGGAATAAGGAGATAAGGAGCAAACCTCTTTTCTTTTCTTCTTTAGTTTTGCCAGCAGGAGTCCAAATTGTCCCCGCAGGATTCAGCGGCTGCCATATTCATCTTCTTTTTCGAATATGAGTGTCATGATCTGCCCTAAGTGGACAGTTGATGTCTCATTTGGACACTTCTGGTTTGTTTCCTATTTCATTTTGAAACCACTTCTCTTGTCTGTCCCCCTGTTGTCTTTGGCGGTTTCTCTATTTTAATTCTGTTTGTGTTTTAATAGTTACCCATTTGTATTTGTGGATTTTCTTGGTATTTTGCTCCTTCTTTGTTTTTTTGAACTTCTGACTTTGCTCCTGTTTTGGAATTGGACTTAATGTGTCCCCCGTCTGGACTTAGCTAACCACTTTATTTAAGACTTCAGACAAATCAATCCTGCCTGGGAGTCTGCAGTTGATTCTGTAGCACCTTAAAACCCAACAGTTAAGCATTTCAGTTTTTTTCTGGCAGGTTGTGTACTAAGTGTCTTTGAGTTTGTGACTCACAGTTACACAAAGCAGGACTTCGTATTGACATGACAATTACTTACTCCAGAAAACTGTCCAGAGGAATTAATGAGGTAACCTTCATTTCCTCTGCAGGTACACCATAATACTTCTTTTCAACAGATTCTAAAACATTTATATTATTTGTCAACACATGGAATGTAATTACACATCATAAAGATGCCACACTAAAAATACATTGTATGAGCATGTAAGCAGATATATAAAACTGAACATGAGGACAAAGCAGCCGTTGCAAATTCCTCAGCGGTTTTTTTGAGGGGGTTTGTGACAAGCTGATAAAAATCTAATCAAATGTTGGCAAACTGCCTTTGTTAGCTGTTTTGATGATCTGTATGTTCGTCTAGCAATAAAATAAATGCAGTATGTGATTCAGAAGCAGCTCTGATTTAAACAGTTTAGGTTATTTGTTAGCTTTCTTCTGATTGTGGACGTCTGGGCGGGCAGCCGTCCTCAGAAACTGCTGATAAGGTCACCTTCAGCCTGTTTGCTCCAATTTTGCTGCTCTTGATTCCATAAAGAAGAGTCAGAGGACATAAGGGGCCACTTAAATGCTGAAGGGAAATGTGTGTCCAAACTATTCTGGATCATTTTTAGCAAAAAGAAAAAGACAACCTGGAATGACCGTAGAAATCAAAAGCTATTGATTCTTCCCTTTTCCCTGTAGATGAAACTCCCCTGACAGCTGCTCTTGTCTTTCTCAGGTAACTACGGTGAAAGTGGGATGGAAGTGTTCAAAGAGCTCGCCTCGCAGGAAGGCATCTGCGTCGCTCACTCCGACAAGATCTACAGCAACGCCGGGGAGAAGCACTTCGACAGGCTGCTGAGGAAGCTGCGGGAGCGTCTGCCGAAGGCCCGAGTCGTTGTCTGCTTCTGTGAGGGCATGACAGTCCGAGGGCTGCTCATGGCCATGAGACGGCTCGGAGTAGCTGGAGAGTTCCTCCTAATTGGCAGGTTTGTTAGCAGCTGTTTCCCCACAGGGAGGCGGCTTTAGCTTCGCCCGTCATGTTTTTTGGATGAAAAGTTCTCTTGGTTTTTTTTTGTTTTTTTTGTTTTTTTTGAGGATGATGAAGTCTCTCTCTCGGGGCTGAAGTTTCGAAAGGTTTAAATGGGATGAAACTCAAACATATAACGATCTCCTGACAAAACAATCACAGTACAACGTTCACTTATTAACTGTTCTTCGGCTTTCACTCGCTTCACATGATCTTCCTTGCAGATGAAATTCGCACAAATGTTTCGCTTTTTTTAAATCAGCACTTTAGAGACTTTCCTTCAAGGTTTGCTTTAAAATTCAGATTAAAAATGAATCATTGAGCTCTGAAACAATCTTAACTTAGTAACTGGAGCTTTTGATAAAGTTGTGATTTCCATTTCCATCTCAGCACTTTCTAGAGTTTTCCTCGAAAGTGGCTTTCAAGTTTAAGAAGTTCAACTTTGACCTTGGAAATAAAAGTGAACAAAATATTTTTTACTATTAGCATAATTTTTACAAACAGTTCTGCAGCATTTTACATGATATTCAATAAAGGTAACTGACACATTTCATAAACAGTGGCAGGGAAAAGTGCTTTACAGTACATATATAAATAGGTCAGACTAAAATGCAAATAAACTGATTATACCGATTTTTTTAACACGTTACCTGAACTGAGATTATAAATTAAATTTTGTTTATTTTATTTTATTTTTACACAAATTAAAGCATAATTCTATGAGTAAGATACAGACACTGAGTTTTCTGTACTAATATTTAGCTCCACTCAGGTTTGATGGTATATGTTCATATGAAACTGTGATATTGTCTGTCTCTCTCTCTCTCACTCTCTCTCTCTCTCTCTCTTTCTCTCTGTCTCTCTGTCTCTCTCTCTCTCGCTCTCTCTCTCTCTCTCTCTCTGTCTCTCTGTCTCTCTCTCTCTCTCTCTCTCTTTCTCTCTCTCTCTGTCTCTCTTCTCTCTCTCTCGCTCTCTCTCTCTCGTCTCTCTCCTCTCTCTCTGTCTCTCTTCTCTCTTCTCCTCTCTTTCTCTCTTCTCTCTCTGTTTCTCTCACTCTCTCTCTCTCCCTCTCTCTCTCCCTCCCTCTCCTCTCTTCTCTCTTCTCTCTCTGTCTCTCTGTCTCTCTCTCTCTCTCTCCCTCTCTCTCTTCTCTTCTCTCTCTCTCTCTGTCTGTCTGTCTCCCTCTCTCTCTCTCTCTCTGTCTCTCTCTCTCCTCTCTTCCACTCACTCTCTCTCTCTCTCTCTCTCTCTCTTCTCTCTCTCTCTCTCTCTCTCTCTCTCTCTCTCTCTCTCTGTCTCTCTGTCTCTCTCTCTCTCTCTACGGGAGTAGAGTTCCTCTGAAAGCAGAAGATGCTTTGAGTCAGGCTCAGTAATGAATAATGCATCCGTACAGCGAGCTCTCCCTCTCCCTGTCAGATCACAGGCAGGATGGGCTAATATGGAACAGCACCTCCAGCATCAACCCGGGAACGTGGTGTAGTGAACATCAAAGCTCATATCAGTGCTCACACCAGACATCGGCTCTTTACGGAGACTCGGCTCATCTCAAGTCCTGTTAGGAACAGTTCTAATTCCTGAAATGAGGCGACGATAAAAGCTCGCTGTGGTAAATTTTCTGAGAATCAGTTCATTCATGTGTAGCTACTTGATTCATAAAGGCTAATGGAGGAACTTCAAACCTTTTCTAAAACCTCAAATGGTGAATTGTATGTATAAAAAAAGGGCATCTTAGAGCCTAAACCTGCTCTGATGCCTTCCACTTAAATTTTGCCCTGGTGCTAAAATCTCTGCAGATGATAAGGAGGGCGTGAGTTCGCTCGAGCTGTGCGTGCGTCTGCGAGTGTGTGTGTGTGTGTGTGTGTTTCTGGGTCAAGGAGACGACTGAAAAAGGAAAATGTTTTTTAGAGCAATGCAGCAGGTGAACACGTTGGGCCTATGCAGCGGGCCAATAGAAACGCCCGAGGTGCTGGTCATCAACCATCCATGTGTCTGTGTGGAGGATGAAAGAGATGGCTGTTCTCACACCACTGAGCCCACACATCTCAAACAACTCACAACTCACAGCTCATTTCATCAACTCTCAAGTGAAGCTCCCACCACTTTAGAAACAACAGAAGATCATCAACCCAGGCTGCCTGACAGAGAGCTCACAAATATTTGACTGCTAAACTGTTGTGCTTTGAAAATCTTCTCACCAAGGATGAATTGTTTCATAAAGACATAATTGAGATTTAGTAAATGTTAGAATTTCCTGCAGTGTCTTTCAGAGAGGCCTGAGCGAACTGATTCACAAATGAATGAAAAGAGATTTGTGTTAAATGTGTACAGTTTGTGTGTGTTTGATGTCGGAGCTGTAGGTTTTTGGCACTCAGAGTGTTGGACTGAGTGTGATGCTGAGAAGCAGATGGCCAGGTACCGTTGATACTGTCACGCTGGACAGTCGTTGTCAGTTCATTCTTGAAGTGCCAACCGAGCCGAACGTGCTGCTAACATACAGTTTCTGATGCTGCTTGCTGATATTCTTTGTCCTGATGAGCTGCAGTTTTTGGAAAAATGAAACTCTTTTAATTGTTGTCTAAAATTGCTTGAAAGCCTACAAACTCAGTAACGTAGCTAACATTCTGATGTCACGATGTTTCTGCTTGTGCAATGTGCTCGTTCTTGAATTGAACATTAAATCAATAACAAGATACGATAAAGTAAAAAAAAAAAAAAAAAAGATTTTTTTTAACATCACCTATTACTATGTAGCGCTGACGTCACAGCATGACTAAAGCTAAGGTGAATGCCATCACTTTTATTGAGACATAAAATAAAAATATTGGACCTATTAAAACTTCAGCCTGCTGATGCCACTGCATGAAAAGGAATCACCAATGAAGTTATTCAAATTAATCCGCCTGATCACTTTTGAGATGCTTCTCTTAAATAGCTCAAAAATATCAGTGACACTGCAAGAAAAATGAGGCTGAATTCATGAAAGTCATCCATCAATGTCCAAACTAAATTTAATTGAATGCCATCTGGTAGTTTGTTTGTAGCTATTTTACAAATCTACTGACCTAAAGGATCTGGAGTTAAGACACTGGCACGACTGAAGTATCAAAAATATGTAGTTCCACAGTGTAATCCTGCTTTAGTGATTGATTTCAAAGTCGTTCTAGCGTCACATTCATAAGTTTCAGTCATTCAGTCATCACACAGAATGTTCCAGCTCTGCATGTCAAGGTTAAATTGAAGGCTTCACAGCGTTAATTGAAAAGTGCACAGAGGTGACTGCAGAGTAAAGAGGTCGAGACGGTCAGCGTTTTTCATCTGGAGGTTCGTTCCAGCTCTGTGGAGCAGAGAAAGCCGACGATGCTGTGAGAGACGGAGAGAGGCCTCGTAGACCGTCGGACAAGTGCTGCTTAAAACTCACTTGTCTGACACGATGGAAGCCCGGAGGAGACCCGTCCAGCAGCAGCTTTCTGTGGGAGAAAAGGCCGTTTGCCTGGACATGGCTGCTGCTTTTACGGCGGTAGAATTTGTGTTTAATTTGATGTAGATACTGTTGGCTGAGATGAGTTCATGCTGACGCCAAGATTTTGCTCTTCAGAGACAGAGTTAAGGAGGAATTCTCAGGCTTCCTCCTTAAATTGTAAGTTTTGTGGAGCTGCTTTCAATGTCATGCCATCCCTAGAACGATGCTATTTGAGGCTCCCCTCCTTCCTTTCTCACTCACAGGAATGCAGTAGGCTGTCACATATATGTCTCACAGGTTTGATGCCACACTGCATAATTGCTCTTAAAAATACTCAGTAAGCACTTGGAACTCAAAGGGAGGGTGTTTGTTTTTTAAATTAAAATCTAAAGCCTCAAACAAAATCTTTCGTCTCGCCAGCGTGATGTTTTGTTTGGAAATTAAATAGCATAAAAAACTTTGACTAGCGTAGACACAAAATCACTCTGAATAATCTGAGTTTGTGTACGAGGGTGGGAGCTTCAGTCTCTCCGGGGCAGATTGTCTGTGGACTTGGTTTTTTTGATGTCCTTTTTGGCAAGAACAGCGAGCTCTCCACGCCCCCCCTGCAGGGAGGCTGAGAGGGAAACAAAAGAGAGAAGCTTTCTGCAGGATTCAGTCTGAGTTTGGCTACAAACAGACACAGGGATGTGTCTTGTTTTTCCTCGTGCCGCATCCAGATTTTAGAAAACTTCATGTTGTTTCACTTTTTAGAAAGCTGCTACAGAAAGGGTCCACTATACTGTGCCATTTTTCCAGGATCCCATCAGCAGGGCTGTGGTTGTCACTGACTGACTGAGTGATTAGGTTTCCTTATTCATTCAAAATGATTCACTGGGAAGGAGCGGTGGCTTGTTGATGCCCACGATGATAGAGTAATGGTTGTTGAGCGACTTCCAGGTGCTGGCAGCAGATAGGACATGCCCTCCAAAAACAGTGTCGCTGAAATTGACATGGACTGTTTCCAGGAAAGCAATGAAGAGTGGTGGGGGTGGCGGATTAGCTGATGCATTAACTGATGTTGTGCTGAAGGTGGTTGTGCAAATCTTTTCTGTGTTTTTGCTGTTGAAAGACCATGAACGACAAACTGCCTCTGTTGCCCCCTCAAAACAGACGGAGCAGAAAAGATTCGCTTTGGCTTCAGCTGTACTGAAGCACCGACGCTCTTACACATGGCTGACCCAAAGGTAAAGCGTGCCACTCGCTCTCTGCAGCAGCCATGGACAGAAAAAAACAAAACATTTCTTTAATGTGCTGATCAAAGGAGGGACATTCAAGCTTTGAGAAATCAAACAGCTATCAGCAGTCATTGCTTCAGCGTGTCGAGCGTCAGATGAGACTTTTGCAGGATTTTGGAAAAGTAAGTGACCTTCAAAGGTCCTTGGGTAAGTGCAGCTCTGTGACAAACAGACACTGTGTTCCTCTCTGCAGTGACGGTTGGGCGGACCGAGTCGAGGTGGTGGAGGGTTACGAGCAGGAGGCCGTGGGAGGCATCACCGTCAAGCTGCAGTCCGAAGAGGTGTCCTCCTTCGACGACTACTTCCTGAAGCTCCGGCTCAGCACCAACACCCGGAACCCGTGGTTCCCCGAGTTCTGGCAGTACCGGTTTCAGTGCCGGCTTCCCGGGCACCCGCAGGAGAACATGAATTATGCGCGCAACTGCTCAGGTAGCTGAACAACTCGTCAGGCAATTTGTGACGTTTTCCTGCAGTTTTCCTTCGTTTACATTTTTACACCATTGTGCACATCAGCCTGTCTTCTTGAAATGCTCTGATGTGTGCAATGCCCAGAGGACGATGCCAAAAGGCCCCGTAAACTGGAACACACTCTTCAATTATGAATTAGACTGCCAGAGGGTAGACTTCTCTCTAAGTCAATCCAATAACACATATTTCTTCATATTGTTCGTTTCTGTGACTCTCGGCTTTGCAGAGGATGATGCTCTAGGTAAATTAAATCCTTTTCTTTTACAAAGGAACAAAGTCGATGCATCAGCTTAAATTCTTGGTTTTCTGGAAACAATGCTCAACAAGCATGTTTCTAAAACACATTTTTACATGCTGCTCCTACATTGTTCTTTTTTTTAAATCCTCACCAATATATTTACGTTTTCAATCTCAAGTCGTCAGGTTGATATGGACGTTCCTCCAGCTTTTCTGAAGCAACCTTTATTTTCAAAAAGAATAAGAAAACGATTTCAGTGCAATTATATTGATAAACGTAAATATAAAACAATGCATGCAGCAACGACAGCCAAAAAAAAAATAAATAAATAAATTAAACCATACTTTTCAGTTGACAGCTCTTAAGATTCTTCTGTGAATTTCTTTTTCCCATTGCACCTTTAATCTCCTTTCCATTGCAGCATTGGCACATTATTTATATTACACTGGGAATAGAGCCTCCCTTATTTTTAATGCATATACCTCAAGCTGCTTCTACCAGCATCACATTTTAGTCGCAGTTATTAGAGTTTTTATTTTTGGCTCATAAATGGAAATAGATTTGTTGTTGTTGTCCTGTCCTGTTCTGTTGTTTTGATTATTTTTTTCATCATTTATATCTGTATTTACTTTTTTGATGTAGAACTCCAAGACGGTGAGTGAATCCCTCTGAATGGAAACATAACGCTCCTCACTTTGGCAATATACATAGAGGTTGACTGACGTTAAGGTTTTACCACATGTTTGGATAATTCAAGGAGGCTGTTAGTATTCCTCAAAGTGTGCCATTAATCTCAGTTGACCTCTAATATATGAAGCTATTGGGATGTTTTTATTGATTTATTTTTTTTGTTACAACTGCAGCAAGAGCCCAACAATTGGTTCTGATCTGCTCTCGCTTCCTGCTCTTACACCCTTCCTGGTCTTGAAACAGTCGTGTGAAACAGCCCAATAACACTTGAGTGAGATGGTAGCTGGCTGATCTGGCTTAAGTTGCATGTAGCTACAGGAATAGTGAAGCCAATTTGCATTGGAAAATAATTTTCTGGCCCGTTTTCCGCTTTCACTGAGCAGTTTAAACCACGCGAAACAGCGAGACGGTTCAGTTGTCATGCGGCCACCTAATCCCAACGTGCAGCAGTAGGTTCCCCACTTGCATGCTGACATCATGACATCATTGCATCATGACTGAAGCTCACACAGTTCAATGAGCGAAGCGGGCGTCAACACCAAGGAGCTGTCAAACTAGGTCAACACCAGCAGCTCCCATTGGACGCTCGCCCAGCTGCTGCACAACTGAATTCACTGTCTACGTGTTTGCTGCCCTCTCTGAAGAGCGTCACTTAATTCAACACAAACACATCAGCGCTAAATGATGCTAACGAACGCCAACAGCCTCAGAATTCACAATTAAATGGTTTTAGCTGCTGCAGCTGATTCATTTATTCTTTTTCTTTTCCACACAGAACAAAAAGGTGCACAAAGTAGGCGTCACTGCAACGAGGTCATTGGTGCAGATTTAATTATAGAGCAATTTAAAGGCTTTCTATCTTTCTATCAAAGGCTTTAACTCATTTATATGCTCAGCTATGTTACTGAAAGGAGCCTATTATAAGTTAAACTACAGCCATGCTTGTTGCATTTAGGTCACGTAACAATAAAACCAAAGATATATATTCCTGTTGTCTCTAAGTTCTTATTTATGTGGATTCAAAATCCTTTGAATCACTTTGTGCAAGTTGAGGTTTGATAACATGCAGAGCCATTTAAAAATAACACAAACTTACTTTTAAAGTGACATATACAAGGTACAATGCGCTCATTTTAACTCCATTCAGCCAAACGTTTCAGAGTAGTGAAACTTGTGTTTTAACAGGAGTAGCATTTCCCAGCAGTTATTGCATTATCCGTTGGTCCATCATGCTCCACTTCTTTCCCATAAAATATTAAAAGGGAAATTTTGGAATTGATTCAGGTGATACATGGTGAAGGGAAAGACAGTATCACGTCATTTTCGCTCCCACTAGCAATAAAAGACCAGGCTTTGGATAAAAAGTCATAGGCTCCAATCATATGAAGCACGGAGTGCCAATTTTATCGTGCTTCAAATGGAAGTGTGGATTACAGGGAGACCTGCTGCGCGGAGGATGCAACGCTTTGATTGCAATGATTTACCAGAAAGAAAGAAAGATTGTGATTGTTACTTCTTTTCTACCAAGTTCTTATTTTGTCTGAGTTGTCTGTGCTCCAGCAAAAGGGAAGTTGTTAAAAATAAAACCCAACATAATCATCTTCACCTCCAGAAGCTGCCAAACATGCCTCCACTGTTTAAACCCAGCGGATCGAATGCATGGTAAAGTTCTTTGTAATGACACTGATGTTACTTAAAACTGAAAAATCTGCTTTAAAAAACTGCTTACTCTGCTTCTAGCTTGCATTACACTGAACTGATAGGGTGTACGTGAACATCGCACACCGTTTCCATCCAAATATGATTTTTTTTTTTGTCTCATTCGCTCACTTGTTTCAGGACAAAACAATATTCAGAAGAAGACAAGAGGTCCAAACACACGAGAATAGCTGGTTTAGTTTTCTGCTCGAGGAGACACAGTCTCTGTGGCGCAGTGTGTTAGGCCAGCTCTAATTGAATCCTGACTCATGAATGCAGAAATGGATAGTCTTGCCATGGTAACGAGGTTTTTTTGAAACCGTTTTCTGAGGCTTCCAGTTCTTTTAAAGCTGTCTCCCACAGAGGCAAAGAAGCGTGTATTCACAGATGCATCAGTGAGCACCCTATCACTCCTTTGTAATATGTGACGTCATGCTAGACTCACCTGTACAGTTCACCTGAAGCTACAGCTTGCAGCAATGACACCCCCGCTGCTCCTCCCCTGGAGATGAATCCTCACCATTGTCTCATGTGTGGACAGGTTATGAAAGTCTGGAGGACAACTACGTTCAAGACAGCAAGATGGGCTTTGTCATCAACGCCATCTACGCCATGGCCCACGGGCTGCATGACATGCACGCTGAGCTCTGCCCCGGCCATGTTGGGCTTTGTGACGCCATGAAGCCAGTTGATGGCAGTCACTTATTGGACTTTCTGCTCAAGACCTCCTTCACGGGGGTCTCGGGAGAGGACATCTGGTTCGATGAGAACGGGGACTCACCTGGGAGGTAAAACACACTTCCCTTTTGCTGCTTTTGAAATGAACTGTGTAATACCGTAAAGTCCTGGGTTTAGATGCTGTGCAGCATTGGGAGACCTACAACCAGAACCACAAACCAGCTGAATTTATCTCCCCCATTAGAAGTTAATCAAACCCAGAGACAACCTGAGGAACGTTTTTAAACTTTCCATGAAAGTCAACATTTTTGCAATTTGTCAAAAAAAAAAAAAAAACACGTTTTATAAACTGAGAAATGAATTGATTCAATTTGACATTAATACTGATCATTATTAGTTCTTCTGCCTAAAACACAACAAACACAACTAACAAATTATCTTACTGTAAACCGAAACCATGTGGGTGAGGACCTGTGATCGTTTATACTCTCCTGCGGTGGTCTGACAAATTTGTTAATCATATTAAAGATGTTTTTGATATGATAAATAAGCATCTGAGGTGATGTTCAATTTACATTTTGATTACTTTGGAGAGCAGTTAGAGCTGTTCACATTATTAAACTCAGTTGCTATGAGTTTGGAAAAGGCTGGCCATATAAATCTCATTGTAAAAATGAGAGACGCAATTGTCTTGTTGCTCTTGAAACAACTAAGCGGTACCTGCAATAATCATCTTCAATAAGAGTTAGTCCAGGGCACACATCCAGAAGAATCTCTGGCTAAACTGAAAACTACACTTTATTTGTATTTGTCATTTAATGTTAGGAACAATTTTCTCTTCTTAAATAGCTCACTGTTTTCGGTCGAATCAGCCTCCATTTGTCAGGAACTGAAATTTCATCATCAGTTGGTGAGGTGAGGTTGGAGTAGCGGGATATATTTATTGGAAACCAGAGAGCAAATAGATGAACGCCAGAAATATTAGCACCTGGAAAACTAATCCCTGAGTTTCACCAGAGACATTGATCATGAGCCTGACGGGCTCCCTGGTGAGAACATATTACTCTCCTGTTGTTCTAAGTGCCAGTAAAACTCTTTATTTCAGAGTGTTTGAAGAATTGATTTAGTGTCACTGAAACCTTTTTAACACTTGCTTCATCCTCAGGTATGAGATTATGAACTTCCAACGCGTGGAGCCTGGTGTTTACGACTACATCAACACCGGCTCCTGGCACGAGGGCATCCTGAGCCTGGACGACGACATGTTCAAGATGAACCAGAGTGACATGGTCCGCTCCGTCTGCAGCGAGCCCTGCTCCAAAGGAGAGATCAAGGCAAAGGACGCAGCCGTCACATGTCCTGACCACAGGAACACATTTTGGGTTGCCAGGTTGTGAAAAATCCCTTCATCATTTTTCACAACAATTTAGTTTGGCATTAAGTCCACCAATCCACCAAGACTATAATTATAAATGTCATTCCGTAAGCTTACTTATGTAAATATTTCAAAGATAATTCATTGATTTTGGCCCAAATCGTCTGCCGTCCTTTTATAGAAATTAGTTTTCACAGCCTGGCATCACAAAGCTTGTTATTAATATTTCATAACTAATCTATAAAGCTTTTTAAAGAACCATTACAGGCATTAGTTTCAATGTATTAGTCCTTTATTATTGTTATTAAGTATAAAGTTATAATTAGAAAGCTATATCAGTATTGATTGTTGATGTCTTTGTTATATAATCTGTTATTTACAAAGTAAAAGTAAAGTAAACAAAAAAATAAATTGCAAAACAATAAAAAGCAATGAAAGAAAAACATGTTTTGTTGAGCAGGTGATCCGGAAGGGAGAGGTGAGCTGCTGCTGGATTTGCACGGCCTGTAAGGACAACGAATACGTCCAGGATGAGTTCACATGTAAGGCCTGTGAGCTGGGCTGGTGGCCCGACGGAGAGCTGGAAGGTGAGCTTGTCCTCGTCTGCTCGTCACTTTGCTTACAAGTTTTAATTTACTGCCTGCTTTGAACCACAGCCGGAAGACAGCCAACTGCTTTTTCTTCTGAGAAACGGCTGAATATTTAGCTAAATATGCTTATTCACTGCCTTGCTGGGAGATGGAGACGATCAATACCACTTGCATCTCTCCCTGTTTAAAAAAAAAAAGCTTCAGCAAGCAGGGGAAACTACAACTGGGCTCATTTTGCTCCTCTGGTTGCAAACTCGGTCCACCAGCACCTCTGAAATTCATCTAATTAACATGGCAGCTCTTTTGTGTTTAATTAGCATAAAAACTCGAGTGTAAAAATGATAATTTGTAGTTCGATGAAGAGTTATGCTGCTCCGGGAAGTTTCTGATCTCGGCTGAGAAATAATCCAGCACATAAAACTCAGTACAACTGCAAAGGTGTAAATTATCTTTGTCTAGAGAAGGATGAGTTGTTCCCAGTCTTTATTTTAAGTTATGCTAATCAGCTCCTGGCTGCAGCCTCATACTTTCTGGTAAGATGGTTTGCATCATCTCTTCTAACTTGCAGCATCAAAGTGAATAAATGCATTTTCCCCAAAACTCCAACATTAAATTTCTCTAAAAAAAAAAAAGTATTCAAGATTAAAAGTTGAATCCGATAAGAAAAGAAGTTTTTCCTGTTCTGCAGTTTTTACATTTAAATTTGGATGAATTTCAGAAACATGAGGCCACAGGCTGAGTTGCTGTTGGATGAGTGATGCTTTCAGAGAAAAGAGGAGATCGTTTGGTTTTATTGGAGCTTTTGTTAAAAAAAAAAGTTCCTCCGAGCTTTTCTCCGACCTCCCACCACCTGTACTTCGCACAGTTTGTCCTGCTAAGATTTTTTGTGGCGCTATTTCATAAACCTGTCCTATTTTCCTTGCCTTCCCATGACTCCTGAGAGCCATTCATCATCCCCACTCTCCAACAGCAGTCCTACTTCACTTAGCACTCTTCTGGCCCACTTTCACAGGCCTCCTCTGCTTCAAAGACGGGACACTTTGGCGATCGGACCGTCCTGCCTCCACGCCTCTCTTTATATATTTATCTGTTTTTCTCACCACCGACTCCTTCAGACAGAGAAGAGGCAACGTGGAGCAGATGGATTGTCCAATTTTCTAAACCTAAACCTTCCATCATACAATAAATTAATAAGCAACATAAATTAGGTTCATCGTGTTCTTGACATGAAGCAGAAAGGAGAGCTTATTTGAATCCATGAAAAACAGTGATGTACTTTGTCCTGCTGCATTGCCCCCCCTCCCTTCTCTGCTGGCTGCAGCCCAACCTGGCCATGGCTCAGAAGAACGGGGTTTATTTATAGTTGAGCTAAAAACCTACTTTGAGACTTACTGTATTTTGTCAGGCTAAAACATATTTGACAAATTTTTAAAGCGTCCAAATAAAACCTCGTCCTTTTCCTTCTTTCTATGCAAAACTGCTTTTGATTTAGACAGTTTGTGCTTTTAAAACCAGAAGTCTTGCAAACAAGCTCACATCGGAATTCTGAAAATTTCATGAGCTGCTTGTGACTGTCTATTTCTTTTCATGTTGTTTCCCCCTTTTCAGGCTGTGAGCCAATCCCACTTCGCTACCTGGAGTGGAGCAACCCAGAGTCCATCATCCAGGTGGTTTTCTCCTGCCTGGGCATCCTGGTCACATCATTTGTTGCCTTTGTCTTTGTCCTGTATCGTGACACACCTGTGGTGAAATCCTCCAGCCGGGAGCTCTGCTACATCATCCTTGCAGGCATCTTCCTGGGCTACCTGTGCCCGTTCACCCTCATCGCTCGCCCCACCGTGGCCTCCTGTTACCTCCAGCGACTCCTTGTCGGACTCTCTGCAGCCATGTGCTACTCTGCCCTGGTGACCAAAACCAACCGCATCGCCCGCATCCTGGCGGGAAGCAAAAAGAAGATTTGCACCAGGAAGCCCAGGTTCATGAGCGCTTGGGCTCAGGTGGTCATCGCCTCCATTCTGATCAGCGTCCAGTTAACCTTGGAGGTGACCCTCATCATCATGGAGCCGCCTGAGCCCGTCAAATCCTACCCCAGCATCAGAGAGGTCTTCCTGATCTGCAACACCAGCAACCTCGGTGTTGTCGCCCCTCTGGGCTACAACGGTTTGCTCATCATGAGCTGCACCTACTACGCCTTCAAGACCCGCAACGTCCCTGCGAATTTCAACGAAGCCAAATACATCGCCTTCACCATGTACACCACGTGTATCATCTGGTTGGCGTTCGTGCCCATCTACTTCGGCAGCAACTACAAGATCATCACGACGTCGTTCTCTGTGAGCCTCAGTGTGACCGTAGCGTTGGGCTGTATGTTCACACCAAAGATGTACATCATCATTGCCAAACCGGAGCGAAACGTGCGCAGCGCGTTCACCACCTCCGATGCAGTGCGCATGCACGTCGGCGATGGCAAAATTGCCTGCCGAAGCAACAGCCTGCTCAACATGTTCAAGAGGAAGAAGAACACTGGGAACGGCAGGTGCGTTCATTAATTGAGTCTGAGTCCTGCTCCTGAGGCACCTCAGGGATGCTGGTTTTACTGTAATTCCCTCTCAAAGGGAGCCTGATGTCTTACTGTATTCACTTTCATAGGATCACCTGTTGTACAGTGTGACGGATGTAGGTCAGTACCCAATTCACACAGCCATTTTAACCTTTAATCTGTTGGTGGTATTAAAACAAGCATCTCTGCGTGCTGAGGGATGACGTGAAATCACAGCTACAGAGTCCAGGCTTTCTGCAGGAGTCACCGAAATTCAATTCAATTGAAAACCAGCGAGAACAACACGGCCTAGAATTATCGAGAAAAGTAGAAATCGCTTTCCAGCATATTTGCTTATGTTATAACTAATAAAAACATAAAACCTTCAGACAAGCATAAGATTAAAGACATTTAGTCCATTTAAGTCGTTGTTAAGCACTTCACGGGCCATTTAAGATGAACAAGTTTTATAGCTATGGCCAAAACATGAGCGTGCTTAGGAGCTGAATGGAACTGACCCACACACAAACAAAAATATTTAGCTTAGTTAAATAAATTCTTACCTTCTAAAGTATTGTTTGAGGAAACTTTATCAGTATGTTTTAAAACCTGCAGATACCCTGGAATAGTGCTGACAACATGGAAACTGAGCTTTTCTCATACCTTCAGTGAAAAAGAACCAGAAATGATGTTTTTGTCTCCACTTTTCTGGGTCCCTGTGAAGTAACAGTCGTCTTTATTTTGTTCATAGTTCTAATGGAAAGTCTGTGTCATGGTCTGAACCAGGTGCAAGACATCCTCCAAAAGGGGATCACATGTGGCACAGACTGTCAGTGCATGTGAAGAGACAGGAAGCAGGTTCCAATCAGATGGCTGTCATCAAACCCTTAACTAATACCTACCAAAACACAGCACTGGAGTTCTCGGACCTCAGCACTAAGACGTTGTACAATGTGGCTGAGGAGGACGAGAGCGAGCCCATCGCATACAACCCCCCCGCCACTCCCCCCATGATGACCCACGGGCAAACGCCTGCGTGTGGGCTGATAAAAGATGTGGGCGAGGAGGTGGAGCTCTGCACCCCCGAGCGTCTACAGAAAAACAGAATTATCCCCCAGCACGTCATCATGGACCACCTACAGGAGGAGGTGGTGGTGAGCAAATTCAGCAGTGACGTCCCTCAGCTCAGCGATATGATAAGCATGCCCGAGGCCGTGAGCGGCGGGATGCCCGTGTACCACCAGGCCCACCTCATCCAGCACGACCCGGTCCTGCCGGCGCATCTGGACCCGTTTGAGGAGGACGAAATGGATAACGAGCAGTTCGGCTTTCTCCACGGCTACATGTACAACAACACACAGATTCACGATGAGGAGGACTTGGTGGAGGTTAAATTAGCTATGGAGGACTCTCTGGCTCTGATGCCTCCCTCCCCCTTCCGAGATTTCACCGCTCCCCCAGTGAGCCCCTTCCCCATCTCGCCGGTGTCCGAGTCGATTTTGTGCACTCCTCCAAATGTGACGTACGCCTCTGTCATCCTCAAGGACTTCAAGCAAAGCTCCTCAACTCTGTGAGGGCGCAGGCCAGACATCGCCCGTTGTACCATATTTTCCAGTTTATAATGACTCGTGCCGTATATGATGATGATGTGTAGAGAAACAATCATTTTATGCTCTGAACACTCATTTTTCACTCTATAAGTGAGTAGCTTTTACATGATAAGGGTGAGCAATAAAGCACCACAGAGTAAAGAAACCTTTAGAAGCTATTACAAACATATATTTATATCCTAACATAAGCTTTTAGAATAAAATAGACTTTCTTCTTATGAGCCCAGTAACTAAGATTGTCTATATATGTGTACTTTTATGAATTAATGTCATTGAAATAGATTTATTTAACAAATGTCAGTGATGTAATGAGCAGGGGGACTTTTAAACAGCACAAGAGAATAGGTGAATAATATACAAAACAAAAACCAAGAGCAAAACAATTCAGCTTGACCGGAATTGAAGAAAATGTATTTTGTGTTACAAATTGTGTGTTTTCTGCGCTACCGGGAAAAGAAGTAGATCAGAAGGGCTCAAAGGAACAGTTTGATATTTTAGGAAATGTGAAACTTTTTTGCAGAGTTGATATCGCTTGTTCTGTTTTATCAGCACAACTAACTGTAATTATGGGATTTACAGGGATTCATTCACATGACTGATTTCTGAACAAACAAGCAAGATATGACATGTTATTTACGGAGCTTTAGAGAGATTAGGTGGATTTTGTTCCCTTTGGAAGTGGAGTCTTTATACTGAGAACTAGCTTCACATTTATTGTCCAGATATAAGAGTGGCGTCCATCCTCCCGTTTATAGCTTGATAAAAAAAAATAAAAAAAAAACTGAAATTTGCCTATTTTTCCAAATATCAAACTGTTTCTTTGATCTATGAGTGGAAGTGGAAATTTTGAATTTGCCAACAAAAAACATTGATCTGTGAATTTCTGATAGATACAGTACTGCCAGACAAGAGCACTGACTGTATAACGAATGTAGCAGGTGGACGTTCAAGTGCCACATTTTCATTAAGATTTTTTTGTTTCTTTTGTACATTCATCTCATTTATATGTTCTTGAAATGCCAGTTAAACTAGTTTCAAATTTGTAACTTTTATAATTAGTAGTCCAATTTCATAATTGTGTAAATTTATGTATAAGATAAAGTATATACATGTTTTGTGAATGTATGAAGTGCGTATCATATTTTGTTACATGGATGATATCTATATCCATTATGCTGTTAGAAAGAACTCACTAGCTATGTGTGCTTGTATTGTGTGATCGGTTGTGTACAACAATCAAGTTCCCAAATATTAAGACTTTAACAACCTATCCAATCTGTATAATGTGATAAAGCGCTATTGTTAGTAATAGTCTGAATAAGCTATTTGCACTTTGATGTATACACAGTATAAATTAAGTCTGCTATTTTAAACAAATATTTACTGTAGAGCATTTGAAGGACACTTGATTGGAGTAAATTAAATATTTTTTATGGTTTTGTCTCCTGTCTTTTATGGAGAAATGTTAGTTGGGTCTGTGTTAGTGGCGCACCCACGCCGCAGATGTTTTAAATCAAAGGTCAGAGATTTACAGTTTTTGTTTGAAGGAAGAAACTCAAAACAAAAGTTGGCATACAAGGAAGAAGAACTGAGAGGGTAAAAACTGGAGGAGAGGTAGGCGAGGCTGATTTTTACGTGTCGGACCACCGATCTCAACATGTCAGATAGTTCTGTGACAGTCTGCAGACACAAGTTGTATAAAGTTTTAGTCATTGGAGATTTAGGCGTTGGGAAAAGCAGCGTTATATTCCGTTATGTTAACAAATGCTTTGATGAAAAATACAAAATGTCTATTGGAGTTGATTTTGCTCTGAAAACTATTGAATGGGATGCCCAAACAGTGGTGAGACTGCATCTCTGGGATATCGCAGGTGAGTGTAGTCTGTGTTGCAGTATGTTTGTGTTTAGGCTTTTTATAAGCATACTAAATCCCGAAAACATCACAGCTGCCTTTCCTTCACCTGCTTTCTGTGAGGTTTGCCTAAGTCAGCATGTTAAGTAGTGTTCGGGTGAATTTGGGTGAATTTCCAGCCCAAAGATAAATATATATATTTAAATATCCCAAGATTTGCTCTGTGTCCTCTCAGTTAGCAGCCAATCCCAAAAACACATCAAACAAAATCAACACATAGTTTATTGCGCCTCTCCTCTCTCTCCTGCCGGGGCTCAGATTTGTCTCAGCAGGAACTCCACTCCCCAAAAATGACCTTCAAACTTTTAACACATGCTGCTGTGATGTAACTATGACTGCTGAATACGTTTACAGCATGTTGGGAGTTTTAATGCCTGCAGCAAATAAAACTGCAGCCTGTTTTTATCCAGTGTTTTCTCAGGTCTAATTTTAATCCTAACCAGTGTCCATGGAAACATGCTGTTTTATTTCGGATAATGATTGTTGGTCTCCCACTTGTTACATAATAATCAGGCATTAGACTGAATTGCCATGTTAATTCAATACAAAACTGAAGAATTACTTATTGTGTTGCTGCAGAAACTTGCGAGTCCTTTATGAAATGGCTTCATCTTCACTTTGGGTGGGGGGCAGATTTGTGCACATCCTTCAGGGAAACATAAATGACAAGGATTTCTTTTCTCTTCCCAAAAGGCCATGAGAGGTTTAAGCAGATGTCCAGGGCTTTCTACAAAGGGGCGATGGGAGCGCTGGTGGTGTTTGACATTGCAAACCGCTCCACCTTGATCGGTGCCTCAGAGTGGAAGCAGGACCTGGACAAGAAACTCTCCCTTGACAATGGACAGCCGATCCCTGTCGTCCTGCTGGCCAACAAATGTGACATGTCAGAGAAGGACGAAGAACTGCTGGCATCTCTGGACAACTTCTGTAAAGAAAACAGATTTGTAGGCTGGTTTGAGACTTCGGCAAAGGTGTGTGTTGCACTACACAAAGGCCATGAGCAAACTGAGCATAGTCAAGTCTGAATCTGCTCTGTGACCTCATACTGACAGGGGCGTCTTCAAAATACAAAAGCATTCCTTTGCTTTTGTATTTCATTAAAAATGCATCAAAGGATTTCTGCATAAAGTTAATCATGGTTGGTCCTATATTCATAAAAATCTAACTTTAAACTTACATAAGGATGTTTCTTCTACATTTAGTTTCATTCTGCATCTAATAAGTTCGACTGTTGTAGCACATGGAATGTGATTAAATGGAGTAATAAGAAGAAAAATAATGATAATTATAAAATCCAAAACGAAATAAATACATTTAAAAAGGTTTTATAATTTGGCTCTTTTCAAACTGGAAGCTGATGAGCTGTATTGTTTTAATCGGCAGCCGCATTAATCTCTAATTTATTCCAGTCAGTGTCTGTCTCATTAATTCCTAAATTTATGAATCAAATATGTTCTTGCCTGTTTGATGGTCTATTTCCCTTGACAGTTTGTATTTTGCACGGCTGAAGTCAAAATTTTTGGCTGGAATTTGAATTTCATGAGTTCATGCTGTACACAGTATGTGTGGGCTTCAACGCAACGCCTGTATGTCCTGTTCATAAAACAGAAAAAAAACCGTGCAGGTTCAAACACTGAGCCATTTATCTCATCAGATGTGTACACAGTGTTCAAAATGATATCATTCCCCTCTGTTCACAGAAAGGCATAAATATTGATGAGGCAGGTGCCTTTCTTGTCAAACAAATGATGCTGTGTGACACTGGGCCGTCCAATGAAATGCTCCCCTGGGACAGGATCACAGCGCGCCAGGCTCCTGAGGAGAGTCAGATCCGGCCATGGTGCTGCTGAGGTAAAGATCCACACCTGATTTTGATCCCAAGCAGAAGCGTATGAACCTGTTTTCATAGTCATAGCGACTTTATATTCACATATCTGCTGTGCCAGATATCTCAATATTGTGTAAATTGTGTGGGCTGCTTCATAAACACCTCAGTGGAGACAACCGAGCTCATTTCTCTGATAATCCACTGATACAGTCAGGCTAATAAACAGATCAGCGTGACACATGTCCTGCTGGGAAAAGTCTGTGACACCCTACATGCAACTAAGACGTGCTGGCGATTGACCTACTGTAATGAGAGGCCAGAAACTGTAAACCCGCCATTTTCTTCAAACATTATATAAAGGAAGAGAGAGAAAACATTTTTTTACAAATCAAGCATTCAAATCTTCCTCATTAAATGACAGCCTATCCAATCTGCGCTTCTGTTATGCAACCCGTGCATATAATTATCTGTTAATCACTTCACAGTTAGATGAGCTGAGACGCATGCATAAGCATTGCAGCCTGCCTTGATATGGCCAATAGCAGAGGAAATCTATCAGCGTGACCTGATTTTAGTGGAAGGAGGAAATATGTGAAAACGTACCACGCTGCTACATGTACCACCCAGAGAGGGTCGAGTTAGTGCTGCGTGTGTGTCTGGTGAAGTGCTAAATTGAAGGGGGCGAAGCATTTAGATTGATTTTACAGATGCAGTCACTGATAGACAACACATTACAAAAGACATGATATTCCTTTTGTGTTTCTGTGAAAGGCAATGTCTTTGAAACAGAGAGAGATGTGGCATCAGACACTTACAGCAATGGCTTCTGATGATGATTTCTCAGTTTACTCACCTCCTGAAGTGATGAAGTGTTTCGATCATTAGTAAAAGGATAGGTAGCAAAGCAATAATATGAAATGATTCCACTAAGCTGATGTGGAGACTTTGTATTCAGAATAGGTGGTTTGTTTTTCCCAGAACTCTAAAGCCCGACTTTTTAGTTTGAATGTTACCACGTTTATAGCAGGTATTGGAATGAAAGATTGCTCAGTCCAGTTCTTTTTTGTGGATTCAAAAATGGTGAGATAAGGTGCAGTTAATCTGAATTCTACTCCAGGGAACAGTCTCATAGATGTTTGCGGAGAGTGAATTCTCCGCCTGTATCTTTCACTGACATTTTGTGTATTATCCAAGTTATTTTTGCACACCAATCTGTTCTTTGCTGTCCTGTAATTTTACTTTTCAGTGTCCTTGCTGTGCATCTAGGGAACTGCTCTACATCTTGCTGCTGGGTACCTTTACACTGTAGCCTTTGTCCAAATTCAGACTCTTAATGGCATTCAAATGTTTTTGGAAAGAGCAACGTTATACTGTTTTGTTATAGCAGCAGTTTTGCGTTTTGCTGATCAAGTGAGCTGCTACCTAAAAGCCAGGATGGTAGTTTACCTCGTGTGGCAATTGTGCCTGAGGGAAAGTGAGAGAAGAAGTAACACACAACTGCTAATTATGGATGTATGTCCCAGATACTAGAGACCTAAATTCAGGAGTCAAACAGGGATGCTGGCCCCAATACTTTTTCACATCGGACACAAAAGCTCAACCTCTTAACTTGTTGTTTATGAATATGACAGTCTGGATGAAAATCTTTCTCTCTGCAACAGATCCCATTACTTGTGCATTATTGATATTGCCCCATTTTATTTGCCCCCCAGTGTGCATTTTCTGTGAAAGCTTTGTTTATATATTCATGACAGCATGAAAATTTCAATTTTAGGCAAAGGTGTGAATGTGTTGAAGGAGAGTAAACTGCTCTACATATCCCTACTGTGCTTCTCTCAGTCTCTGGTCTTGTTATGAGTGACCCATTTTATCATGGCCTGTGTTAATTAAGTAGTCAGTGTCTGTGAAACGCAGACGTAAATACAAGACTGGAATTTCACTGCACAGACATTTGGTGATTTTTTTGGTCCGTTTGAATCCCTCCTGCAAAACCTGCCACAGTGTGAAAGAACTAGTGATTAAAAACAGATCACATCCTGTTCCATTAAGGAGACTAATCACATGCTGCTGTCCTTGGTACTGGGTTTTGGCCACAACACTCCAAAAAACTCAGCTAGTATGATTGTAAGATGTTGCCAGACTCTGCCATCTAGTGTGCAACACATGCATGTGCGGTTCAAATGATGAAAATCTCTGGGTGTCAGGAATGTCTTTTGTAGGAGTATTAGTTTTGATTTTTTTTAAATCCAATCTAACACTCAGGGGAAGAATTGGTGTAATTCACTTAGATATAATTGGTTATATAATCATGTTAAAACACAGAAAATGTTCTGTGGCCAAGTATCAGCACTAAAATGTATCAACATGAATAAATGCTCCATGCAGAAGTTAATATACATTTTTATGTCTGTTCCATATCCCTGATTCAAGTGTATTATTTAAGAGTAGGCTACTATTTCCAGGCAATTCCTCAATCAGGGAGAGAAAAAAACTTTCTAAATGACTCATAACAAAGGTTAGCATTTGACCAGATTTTTTTACTCTTTATCAAACCAGATAATCCAGTTTTGTAGTTCTCTGTGGACGTAATATAGCCTCATTTTTCCTCCTAAGGGATCAGGAGGAAGGAGGAAACGCGGCCTATTTTCTATGCACACACAATAGATTGGATCCTGAATTGGGAACTTAATCGCTTGCAAAAGGACCAACAGATTTATCAGATGTTTTGTGAGGAATCTCTATTGAAGAAGGCAATGCATGAAAATAATATGCACAGTTTTCAATGCTAATGCTTCTGTCTTTGCTCAGCCTGAGGCTTTGGCCTGTTCCGACCCCTCAGCCAGCAGGGGGCCCCACAACAAAGTGTAGGCTTGTTACCTTCCCTCCCTCCCTTGTGTTTTTTGGGGCTTTTTGTGTGTGAGTGTGTTCTATCTCTGTGTGTGTCTGTACCTGAGTGTCTGTGCTTGTTTGTCTGTCCCAGGACAGATTGGCCCACTCTGCACCTCCACTCCCCTCCACCTGATTGCATCAAACGGGATACAGGCTCCTTATCAACCCCTCAGCTCGGCAGAAAAAAATCCAGGTCTTCAGACGCTCTTCAGTCTACCAGTGTGGCATAACAGCAAGTCACAGTTGACTTGTACCTGCTTCCTGTCTCCCTGTTTGTCTGATGCTTATCTCAGGCTCAGCCTTCCCCATCAACAGTTCCTCTGCTTTGCCACTGAGCGCCTGTCTGTCTCTCATTCATCTCTCCTGTCCTGGTTTCCAATCAGCAGATACACTGCACTGTCATTCATCCCCTGCTCTCTGTTCATTCATCTTCCTGCTGTCACCTTTAGCTGCTCTGCCACCATTCCCTTCAATGTTTATCCTTTTTAACCACACACTGGGGCCACGAAACATCCAAAATACTACGACTTGCCTTTCTTTTATTCAGATTTACACTTTGTATAAGAATATTATTGTGAAAATATAGAATTTTTTTGCCAATTTGGGATGATTTTACTGTCACAAATTTAACTGTCATAAGCTAGTTAGTGGGTGATTTCTATCATTATATAATAGAATATTATGTGATATACATATATATATTTTTTTATTTTTTTATTTTTTTGGGGGGGGGCAGGCAGAATATCTATATGGTTGTCATGCTGGTTTGCATATTTCAGAAATCAACAAGAAATGTAGAAAAACATTTAATATTGCCCATATTTTTATCAACCATCATCAATGTTCAAGTATTAGTATAAATAATCTCCTCTCCTTTTTATTACTTTGCATTTTCAAATGTTTTTACGATAACTAATTTTACGAATTACCATCAATGTGTCACTTATTTATATTATATTCTTTCCATCATTTGCATCTGTGATTTTATATATAAATGGTGTCCAACTGTTGTATCCTTTCGATCAGGGAATAGTCTTCTCTCTTTTTATTTTTGTGAATGAAATACTGAAATAATGTTGATGCTAAAATGCTAAACTGCACTTTTGGTTGGAGGAAATTTCGTGCAACGCTTATACGGTGAATAACAACAGTTGAACATTGAACCTCCAAAAAATATATAATTTCATATTCTCTTATTTAAAGTTCCTTAATGAATTGACCACTGGGGATTAAAAAAAAAGGCATGTTGATTTTTGGTTTCATCTGAATTCGCCCACAGAGGTCACACCGTGCCGTCGGCGCTACATCCGGGTACCCGCTCTGCGCAGACTCAGTCCGCTCTGCAGTTCACTGCGTTTCCGTAGCCAGCCTGCTACCCGCTGAGCGCTGGCTGTCTGCTGGAGAAACGGCTCACGGAAACGGACGGATCCCGACCGAATAACGCCAAAGCCGGACACTCAAATGGCGGATTAACGCTCGTATCGGAAGGGGCTCTCTAGATCCATGTTCCTGACTCGGGTGCTTTTGGGGAGTCCGCTGGCAACACCCTCCGTAACATGTGAGATGTCCAGAGAAAGATATTAAACTGTGCGTTATTCCGGCTAACTGGCTAACAGCTGCCTCTCCGTCCAATTTATGGTAGCTGGCTCGGTCTGTTTTGGGTTTTTTTTTTTTGTTTTTGTTTTTGTTTGTTTGTTTTTTTTGTTTTTGTTTTTGTTTGTTTGCCCCCTTCCTCCTCCCCTCCACTCTCCCTCTTTAATCGTCGCGTCTGAAGCGGAGGAAAAATGAAGAAGTTTAACATTAGGAAGGTGCTGGACGGCTTGACAGCGGCGTCCTCGTCCTCCACCGCCGCCGCTCAGCCCGGGACTCCCAGGGACAACGATGCCATTCAGGAGACAGTCCAGTCGGATCATTTCCAGCTTTGCAAGGTGGGTCCCCCCCCTCCCCTCCTCCTCCAACACACACACCCCGCTAACAGCCGCTGACATGACCGGACTGAAGTCGCTCTCTGACGGTCAGATGACGGCGGCGTGACCAAACACTGACGCCGTTTCCATCCGTGCTCTCTTTCGCCACCGTTAATTTGGAGACGTTTAACGACAACAAATAAACACACACACTGATACTAGAAAGCATTTGTGGCTGCCACAGTGACATTAACAGGGGATAATATTTAACCGTCGGATGTCATTGGCACCAGCCGTGGTTGTTGGCGCTGCACTGACCCGTCGCCTCAAGTCCCAGTTTGTTGTTCATCCCTGCCACCTGATGACAAAGGGCAGGTTTACAGTTTCACACAAAGCACACATCCTCTGCTAACTCACCCTGTGCTTTTTGGCTTGAGGAGATTCAGTCCTAACATGATGTTAACATCTCGTTTGTTAAAATGTCAAGTGGCGGAAAGTGATTGAACTCTTTCAGTATGCGCTTTTATATTTCTGCTCCTCGCCAGTTTGGAGACACACTTACCTTTCAGGTAAAAGTTTGAATAAGCTCATGAAATCCAGTCCTGTTCATTGGGACAGATTCAACCAGCGCTATCTGACCTGTTTGTCTTGTGACGTCTCCAGGCAGGCTGCAGCTGGAGCCCCTCTGACATTTCAAATGCCAGTAGTTTCACCAAATAGTCATTTTTCACTCAGATGGTTTTATTCAAATATGTGTTGACTCAAACGCATAAATTAACAAGTTAATTAAAATTTTATCACAAAATGAAGCAAAGACTTTGTCCCAAGTCCAAATGAATTGTCACGAATTTGAACACCAGAATTGTCATCTGTGTTTTTTTCCCCCTTCTTCCTTCAACCATGAATTATCTCACGACAGCCCCCTCATGTTCATTCTGTCACCTTGTGCAGGGGCGCTGGCCCTCAGGTTAGGAGCCACTGGACTAAACTAGCTGATTGTATGGGAGGTAATTGAAAGCAGCACTTTGGTCACCTCCAGCTTTACAACGAAATGCTGTTTAAACACACGACTGTCACATGAACTGTTGTACGTCTAGATTCTAATACCTATGCATGATGTTTGTGCTTTTTTGATACTACTGTGATGATGATGATGTACTTGAATTCATTTCATCCAGTGAAGGCTATAGAATTTTTTTCTCAACACATACACTAAAATCATGGTAGGACCAGATCTCCTCAGAGCCAGCATAGATGGTGTATACAAGGCTTCACTGCTTGCCACACACAATTTCCTTAAAACTATACTGAATCCTTAAAGGGTTGACATTCTACCCTGGTAGGTCTGGCTAAGAGGTTTTGCATGTGAGAAATGTGTGGAACATCTTTGAAAGCCCGCCCACCTGCTCCTGCCCTAGCTGCCAGCGGAACAGGTCAGGTCCCTCGGGTCACAGGGCCACGGTATTACCTGTTACGTAATCCTGCTGCAAGCTGTACACAGCTCATGGATGGCTGGGCAATGCTTCCAATCCGGAACAATTGAGTTAAAGATGCTAGATGATAATGATGATAATAATATGGTGGCTGGGGCTCTGCAAGATCCTGGCGATGAAGTGCACTGCAAGGCTGCAAATGTAATCCTTAGCATGGATGAAGTGGCGCTATTACTGATGTTTTGTAGGCTCTAGCCTGTACACAAGGCGGATAACAGAAAAATATTCCAGTACCCATTTGCACAAATGTTTATGGTTTATCTAATTTATTTTGATAATGAGACTAATTTTCCATATTGATGGGTTAGATTTCTGAGAGATTATGATAATGTTTTTTCTCTGCTAATGCCAGCTTGACTGTGCAGCAGATGAATGATTAGCTGACTAGAGGTCTAATATAAATTCTGCTCTTTCCTGCAGACTGTGCGTCATGGCTTCCCATATCAACCATCCTCAATGGCATTTGACCCTGTTCAGAAAATCTTGGCCATTGGGACTCAGACTGGAGCTTTGCGGCTGTATCCTTTTTTTCACAGGGAAGTTAAAATAAACAGAGCCACACAAGAAAAGCAAGGCTTGAATGATTCCAGTAATTAGAGAAAAAATAAAATAAAATCCTCGTCAGCCTTGTGTGTGTACAAGCATGCACGCACGCATATATATATATATATATATATATATATATATATATATATATATATATATATATATATATATATATATATATATATACATACACCAACTCACACTGGACCCATGTCTACATTTCTGGCATCTTCTGTGCACCTGTTGTGTGACAAGGCCAGCCTTCAGCATTCCATATAATCTGGGGAATTCACACAGTATGTGATCCATCTCTTGTCATCCAGCGTAGCCTAAAGAAAATCCATTCCCCACCACACCAGGCTGAAGGAAGTGGAGGGGCTCAGCCAGGATGTGTTTCTGTGCAGCCGGCAGCCTCATTCTCCTGGAGCATCCAGGCTCATTAGCGGTATCTCTGCAGTAGCATGAACAGCTCCTCTGCCATATGCCGAGGAGCCGACCTCATCAACAGTGCTGCCCAGTGTGTGCCAGGATGCTACTTCATATGTGCTGTAAACATCACTGGACTTGCACAACACATACACAGTCAAGCTGCTACTGTGCTCATTGGCCCCTTGGGCAGTTGGGAGTTTAGTATTTGTTTGTGTCCGTGGATAAAAAATTGTTTTTAGCAAACCTTCGGTGAGTCACAGCAACAAAAGTGCCCCTGGATCCTACACCAATAAGTGCTGCTTATGATGGTCTGGTCATAGCCAGGTTGTGCTGTTTACCACTTGTCTTTTGGGCTGACCTATTTATGTATAAACACAGGGTTTCCCTTTGTGCTGGTATCCTGTTTGGGAAATCCTTCAGCTTTATTCAGGTTTTCATTAGAAGTGGCTCTCGTCGTCTTTATTCACTCTCCGGATTAAGTGAGTGCTGTGTTTACAGGGTGACTCCTAGAGAACACACACTGCTTCCATGTTGTCCTAATGTGCAAGGTGGGGCTCATGGGATTACTGTCATTCAGGCAATTGGTCCATTTATCAAAAGACAGGCTGGATCGATCCACCTCATTGCCCCTGGAGTTTGGAAACGCTGCCACAGCTGAGTAGACATAAGCTCAATGAGGTGTCTACAAGCAATAAATGTCTGCTTTTACAAGATCTGTCTTTACGGTGTTTTAATTAGTGTCTTACTGTAGACACTTTCCTGTTCCGACCAACGCACATGTCTTTGAGCTTTGGCCATTGCAAAACAAACTTGAAAATAATTTGGAAGTGAATGATGCAATCTTAAACTTTTCAAAACTTTAGTTCTCGTATCTTTCCCTGCGTAGTTCCATTTGAAATGGGAAATGTTAGGATTTAAGAGAATTTGTGTTTGCTGTTGATGCTGGAAGTCAGTGTTTTGTTTTGTTTTTTTTTTTTTGTTTGTTTGTTTTTTTTCTCTCTTTGATAAGCTTCGATCACTCCGTCTTTGTTAGCTTTGTCTTGCACCTATAGAATGGCTCAAGGGAAGGTTTTCTGTCTTTCATTTTTTAGGTGGCATGATTAAGACAATTTCCTGCTCTGATGATTATCAGTTGACTTCACATGAAATCTTGTTGATGTTGAAATGTTGTGGGAAACCACAGTGGTTTACCAAATGAGGAAGTGTTGATGCTTCAGTGTTTGATGCCTTAAATGCTTACAAAAGTGGAAATACTCGAAGTTTGTGAAAGCAACATGTGTAATACTGGCTACAATTCAGCATAGCTGAATGATAGTACTTTATAGACAAATATGGCATCTTTTACATTGAATGTAGGGCTGCAAATAACCTTATCTGTATAATGCAATATGATTTTCTAAATTCTTAAATAATCTTCTATAAAATGTTTTTTGTCAGAGCACAAAAAACAAGAAATCTTCACCTTGAAGAGTAGAACCAGTGGTCATTTGATGATTTTCATCCTGTCCTGGCCATCAGCTGATTGTCTCAACTCCAATCTTGTGACCAGCAAATGACGACGAGAGATTTTTGACTTTTTCATTTCTCTCCCCACAAGACGTTTTTCTTTTTTCACACATGCAAAGTCACAGTTGAATGGTGTGAGTCAGCTTCCTGTGCTTGCGCACTCAGAAGTATGTTTTCTTTTTACAAATGAAATTAAGAGTAAAATGACCCTCAGAATGTTTGGTTTATAACAGTGGTTTATGTGTTTATGAAGCACAGTCAGAAGTTTCAACAGATTGCTCTATTTATTCGCCACAGTTGTTCTGACATACGTCTTTTTAGTTTCATTTTTACCTACAAAGTACCTTGTCTCAGCAGCACCGTTAACCTACATTTCAACAGAACCAGTTCAGCCTCTAGAAGCCTTTACGTTCCCATACACTGGTGAGTTAATGCGCTATGAAAACTAAACTCTAACAGTACCTTGCATCATCAGTAATAAGGTTGTTCATTCCCGCTTTTAGCAATATGAATACACAATAGTGTTACATATTAACATTCCTGCTCTTCAGATTTCTGCTGCTCTTACTTATGCGTAACCAGAGGCTATGAAACAGACTTAATGACTCTTCCTCCTCCACCATGGACCTGTGAAGACAGGATATCCCTTAATAATTCTGACAAATGTTGTGCAGAACTTGCGGGGCCAAGAGCTAGGAACTGAACAGAAAGGTCATGAACAGAAAAGGTGAATGTGAGTTCAGCTACCAACAGCATTCGACTGGCGCCGGCTTGAAATTCTAAAAAAACCTATGTTTGCCTCCATCCTTCTGCAGGAGTGATGCCACTTCACTGAGTCTGTCTCCAACCCCACCTTAGTTTGCTTAAGACACTGAGGGATTGTTTGATCACAGCTCGGTTTAATCCTTTTGAGACATTAGGCTGTGTCAGCTCAAAATGGACACTGATAGTGAACACAGCTGTCAGCCTTTGTTAGCCTTCCTCAGCATGATCAAATTAGAAGTATGAGAAGCAGTGTGTGTTTTGTCCCTGTGACCACCGTCTTTCTAGCGATCACCTCTAAGATTAGATCTTGTGCTGCTTCCTCCTTCCTTTGTGCTCGACTCTGCACATACTCTCTGTGAAAGTGATTACAGGCTTGTTGAAATAGACAGCTATTTCTTCATTGTGCCTGTCTGCCGTCAGTGCTGCTTGAGAAAGTATTTGGAGGTTTTTGTGGGATGCATAACAGTCCTGGTGCCTTCGTGGCGGTGCTCCACGTGGCCAATGCAATAATTTTGGTTCACATTGAAGCCCGACATCTACTGGCGACTGTTTCTGAATGGATAGATTTAACAGACAAGGGATCCTCTGACCTAATCCCAACAGTCTAATAGAGTGAGGTCAGAGTCATGTTAATCATACTGCTGTCATACTGTGAATAAATAAAGCAGACAGGGTCCACTGGCTTTATTTATAACTCACTAGTTTCACTTGTTTCACATTCTTCCCATTGCCTGTCTAGGAATGTAAACTTCCATTCCATCATAGAAATCACAGAAATGTCTTCATATTTGTTTGTTTGTTTGTTTGTTTTTTTTTTATCTAAAGCATTAAAGAAAGTTATCGATATATTCTGATCATATGAAATGATGCACTGCAAAATCTTCACGGGCAACTCTCCAGTTTTCTTTGACTGAGCTGCTTTTTTAGCTTCGGCCGTGCCGGGGTTGAGTGCTACTGTCAGCATGAGAGCGGGGCTGCTGTCATCCAGCTCCAGTTCCTGATCAACGAGGTTTGTTTCACTTGTTTGGTTTTTACCTCTTCTCCTCACCCATTCACTCCCCGTCTGTCACCTGCATCTGGCTGTCCAGTCTCTCACTAGCAGGTAATTTAGACACTGGTGCTCATGCAGTGTTTATAGGCTCTTAGTGAAGACATTGATTAAACAGTAATGCTAGTTCTTTGAAACCAAACGCCTCTATTGTTGTGTGCGGGTGTTATCATTCAACCGTTAAAACAGACACGTTCTGCACATGTAAATAACCCATCTGCCTCGGTCACTCCTCACAGGGGGCGCTGGTCAGTGCCTTAGCTGATGACAGCATCCACCTGTGGAACCTGAGGCAAAAAATCCCAGCAATCCTGCATTCCCTCAAGTTCAACAGGGAGAGGTAAAGTGATTTGTTTTCTTTACTGCCTCTCTGTTTGCATTGCCGCTGCCTCTGTCTCTCTCCAAGAAGTGTGAACACAATTTGGAAACAGCCCTCACAGCTGGCCACATGCTTTGCGCTGTATAATTAGCTCTTCTGTTGCCACCAGAGCTTTAAAAATTATGCAGCAGCCTTCTCTTGTGATTCTGCGACACCTGGGTTTCCTTTTTTTCTTCTTCTTCTTCTTCTTTTTTTTTTTTTTTTTACAAACAGCAACTGAAAATTTCTGTGGTCAAGGTGACTGGAGCTTCTCGCTGAATTCATGGATATATGATTGCCTCTTTATTCCTCAGTATTTTATTTGTTGTAGTTGTTGACGAAGCTATGATTTGAAACATAAGAGGAAATGTTTCATCACCTAGAAAGATCGTCCCATTGTCAAACCAGAAGAATGCCTGGTGGCAGTGTTGTAATTGGTAGTAGTTTAAAATAATTGTGATATTCATTTGAAGTCATAGTGTGTTTTGTGCGTGTGTTTTTTTTTTTTTTTTTTAAGGCTCCATGTGGGCAACAAAGTCTATGTTTGCAGCTTTTATAGATGCAGTCGTTAGATGTTTTATAATGATGACAGCAATCATAGTAATATGGAGAGACAAGCAAAGAATAATTTTGTCAAAAATATTTAGGCAAAATATCACCTGACAAATCACATGTGATGTGTGAACTGATAAACACATTAAACAGTTCACACCATTTGTGCCCGTTTGACAGTGTAGATGTGTATGGCTTCATGTTTCCTCCCACCTCTTAAGAAAAGATGTCAGTATTTACTCTTCTCTACTCTATATATAGAGCAGCTTCATTAGTGTGACACAGAGCAAGGCCTTTGTAATTAAATCTTAGTAATTTCCTTCTCCTTCCAGTTGGACTGGCATGATTAGGGGCAAGGGCGACTCTTCGATAGGACTGAGTCACGAGCTAATGAAAAGTGTGTGTGTTGTGATGCTTCCTGATCTCCTCCCGCAGGATCACGTACTGCCACCTGCCCTTCCAGAGCAAATGGCTTTACATCGGCACAGAAAGAGGAAACATCCACATTGTCAACGTGGAGTCCTTCACTCTCTCAGGCTATGTCATCATGTGGAACAAAGCCATCGAACTGTGAGTCGTCCTATTTGCCCCACGTCCTTTGCTCACTGTCCATTTGCACGTTGAAACTATGAAATCCAAAGGAATTGGGATGTCTGAGTTTGTCAGATACAGCTTGTCCTGTAAGCTGAGAATACTGTAGTTCTGATCAGTGTGAGGGCGGCATGGAGGTGGTGATTGTACCATGCCAGAACTTGCTGTCGGGACTTCTGGAGGTGTTTGCTGCCTGCTTTAATGAAACATCTGTGATAGGAAGTGCCCACTTGATAACCCCCCGTGACTTCTCTTGTGTCACCCACTCCCGCATGTAAACACCCACTGCAAAGATCAGAATGACTTTTGCATCGCTTCCTGTGCACCTTAAAATGCTTGACCTATCCTGTGGTGTTTAAATAAAACTTGGCCGGTGCCAAATGCAGGTAAAAATAGACTTTAGTGAATAAAAATCATTGTCACACAACACACACATCTTGGTTATGACTGTAATGCAGCATCTGATTCTGTCTATGCATTGGAAATTAATATTAACAGTAAAATAATTCCCTTTTTAAGGAAATATTAAAATTGAAACCAGAAGAAGTTGCTCTTTATAAGAAACATCTCTTGTACACCCACAAGTGAACTATAGAAATCATTTGAGAGATTGACTGGCAGCCAAAATTGGAAGTGGAGTATAAAGCTGTGTGTGTGAGCCTGCCGGTGAAATCTGATAAATTGCTGTTTTAGATCTGGGAGTTGAAAGTGTCAGAGCAGCAAAATATGCTGTCAGCTCAGATAAATGTCTCAGAAACAGAGATGGGAAATGATTTTGACTGTCTGAATGTGAAAATGAGTAAAGGGAAAAAAAAATTGGCTTTTGTGTGAAGTTTAAGACACAATGTTGTGTCTTTTCTTAGAGTTGACCAATCTCTGGTAGAAGCTGCTTTTTTTCCCAATAGTTTAGATTCTGAAAAAGAACAGGCAAACTTTTTTGGCTTCACATCCTACGTCCCCTGCAGTGGACTGAAACAAACACCATGGCTTTAATGATCACAGTGGAATCTGAACTAACTCAACTCAGCTCATTCTCATTATTGTTCAAGTAAAATAGTTTATCTTCCCTGTAGTTGTTAAAATCCACATGTGAGAAGCTGTTTCAAATGAAACTAATCCTTGACAAGAACATGCACTGTATCAATTAATTAACTATGGTTATTCTCTCTTTAAACGCATCTTCATATGGGTAATATATTACATTTTGGTGGTTACCAGCTGGAGTTCATAGTCTGGTCCATCCTGGAGTTTTATTCACTTCTACATCTCTGACTGTATTGACTCATCAGCAGCAATGAGATCATTAGCTGCTGGAGCCAGACCACATTCAGAGGCAGCAACACTTTCTTTAGGCCAGACCTCCACTTCCTCCATGCCCCTCTGCTCTGTTGCCACGGTAATGCTGTCTCCACACACCATAATCTCTCACAGACCCTCAGATGACCCTGTTCTCCCTCTCTGTTTGTCTCTCTCATATGTCATGTCTCCTGCTGGTGCAATGATGCGCATTTTCATCTTATAACCCAGAGTCTCAATTTTATTCTTCACCAACTGCCTTCACATCTTCTGCTTAGTTCTTTTTAAAATTAAGATGGAAAACGATCTGTTAGACAAAGCAGTAGATACAGTTAGCCCATCGGATAGGCATCATATCTACTCAAGTTTCATTAATCGGTCCCTTTTTTTTCTTTCTTTCTTTCTTTCTCCTTAAAAACCTGTGCAGATCCACCAAGACACACCCAGGACCTGTTGTGCACATCAGTGATAACCCTATGGACGAGGGAAAGGTAAAGTGAACCTATCCCCATATATATTTGTGTGCTTCACTTTTTTTCTGTAGATAAATGCTTTTGTGCAGACGACACGTCGTCAATATGGCTCGTGCAGCTGCAATGGAGACTGAAGAGCAGAACATTTTCAGCTAATTAAAATGTCAATGGTAGACATCGAACTTTGGGGTCAAAATCAAAGGAAAACGTTTTTTCCCTCCGCACAGATGAAATGACAAAGATTTATTTCAGTGGATTTGATAGGCTAACAGTTTATTCCACATGTTAGTTACATACATGTGACAAGAACATAAAACGTGGCAGAGAGCAAGAGTAGAATTTATGTTTCTGTATTAGTCAAATACAGGCAGGTTTGTGATGTAATGCTTTTGGCAAATCCAGTAAAAAATAATTTAACAGGGTAAGAACTCTGAATATTATAGAGAGAAAACCAATGTTCCCACAAAGAGTGACAGTGGGGAGGGAAACCTTTGACTTCTGATATAGCCAGATTCAAAGAGACTCTGGGTTGAGAATTACATTGAACTTTGATCCATCCCTCAAAATCACAGACGGTGGTGATTCAGTCATGTCATCTCCAGCTTCAGGTACATGAGTGTGGTTTAACGGCAGTTGGCTGAGCTCTGCTTCTCTTGTTATTGCAGCTTCTGATCGGATTCGAGTGTGGGGTAGTGGTGTTATGGGATTTGAAGTCCAAAAAAGCTGACTACCGCTATAATTATGATGAGGTAAGACATTTGTTTCCCATAAACTCATTTCTTTTGAGGAAGCTGTTCATGGTCGTCTCAGCAACATGTTTGGTCTTGTTCAGTTTTGTGTAATTCGCCCTTCACATAAGAGTGAACACAGGTTCACAAATAATTTTCCTTCTGTTTTCCTTCTGTTTCAACAGAGATTCTGTTTCAGGAGCCTCCATTCTGAAGTTGTTTGTTAAGATTTTTTTAGTGAAGGAAAAGCTGTGTTGATGTCTTTAATCCCTTAACTGTTGCTCTGTGGAATTATGAGGAAGAATGATAAACTTAAATAAAATGAAACATGATATATGCACATATTTCACAGTGATTTCTTTTTTCTTCTTCTATTGTCTATTTTTGTATTTATTCTCAATTTTCAGGACTAACTTTGAGTTTAATATTTATCTCTATGAGCACACATACTTGGTAAATAATTCTGATTCTGAAACACTGCAATATTCTGCCAAATTATTTGATCAAGTTCCTTTCTTGTGTCAAGGAGATTAAAAGTTTGTTCTCCAAGCGTACAGATACTGCCAGTATAGACAAAACTTGGCGATAAGTTTTACCACTTATTGCTCTTTGCCATAACATTAATCAAAATCAAGAAAAACGATTGTTTTCTATTTCTGTTGCGTTTCTTAAAACTTTGAATATGTTGCACACAGTGCTGTCACATATTTCCTTAATTATCATTGCACAGCTGTGAAATTTGCGCACACTTCATGTATCACACTCTAATGATGTGCTGCTGTGTGTGTTTCAGGCGATCCACTCTGTCGCCTGGCACCATGAAGGTAAACAGTTTGTTTGCAGCCACTCAGATGGCACTCTGACCACATGGAATGTACGAGCTCCAGCCAAGCCTGGACAGATCATCACACCACATGGTTAGAAATGTCGCATACACACAATTGCGTTGTTCACACAGCCACACATCCCCAACATGTTGAATAGAAGGCACCTGTGTCTTGTATCAGTGCTTTATGGCCCTCTACTCTTAGAGGTGACATGTATTCAGATACCGCACTCTATGTACTCTGATTCTGAAAATGAAAGCATTGTTGCCATTTGACCTCCACCAGGGAAGCAGCCCAAGGATGGAAAAAAGCCAGAGCCATGCAAGCCTATCCTGAAAGTGGAGTACAAAACAACGAGGGCTGGGTAAGTGTGCTGGTAGCAACCCCACCCATCCTGTGTCTTAACTGACTCCGGTTTGAATCCATATCCTGAACTGAAAGCCTTTCCTGTTTTTCTATCACAAAAGCATTCACCGCATCTTACAGGCCAATCCTGAATTTAAAAGTCTCTGTCTAATATTTTATTTATATTTTCACAGGCCTTCTTTTGTTGGTATTGTTAAAAAATGACTCCTGACACAATTAGCATTATCTGGCGCGAGCACACTTGTTTTGTGAGGTCACAAAATGAAAAGGCCTTCCTCGATCATGCCAGTAAGAACATGCCATAAAAATATCCAGTTTCCCTAAAACCGATCTAATTATCCCTCACATTTTTTCTCAGGTATTAGAGGACAAGGATTAATATAGTGGTCATTATGATTAAAAAATAGGCTCCTTACTTCATGCTCTTGAAATGGGGCCAAATCATCTCCAGAGGAAGTAAGAGTAAAATATTGGTGTCCCTCTTCACATGCTCACTCCTGATTAGACCTGGTAGCTTTTCACCTTCGCAGCAAACTTAACTGTTTTGAATAAACACTCAAAGTGTTTGTGTCTGCTGGAATCAGGGACCCATTCATGGTGCTGTCTGGAGGTCTGTCTTACGACACGGTGGGGAGGAGAGCCTGTCTGACTGTCATGCATGGAAAGAGCACAGCCGTCCTGGAGATGGACTACGCCATCGTAGATTTCCTGACACTGTGTGAAACTCCGTATCCAAATGGTGAGCTGTAACAGGCCACTCTGCACAGGTTCAGGTCTCAGAAACTGAATTAACTAATGTAACGATTACATCATCAAATCTGTTCATTTGGTGCTCTTTTGTTTGCCAGACTTTCAGGAGCCTTATGCTGTGGTGGTCCTGCTCGAGAAGGATTTAGTTGTGATAGACCTCGGACAGATTGGGTAATTATTGGACTTTGTTTGATTACTTTTGGTATGAATCAACAAATAGTGGTTTTAGACAGCAGTCACTGTGTTAATAAGCAGTATCCAAGAAATGCTCCTGGTTTTTTTAGCTTAATTGACCATTTCAGTCAGAAACACATCATGATTTCTCTAGCTACAATAAATGCTTGCGGAAGTTCACAGTCACTTATGTCTGTTTTTGACTTTCTTCTTTTCTTTAAAGGTCCCATGACAAGTAAAATGTCTAACTTTAATTTTTAAAGGTGAATGTTGTCCAGTAAAGTGTTATTTTTACTCATCGTAATGTTGAGTACTTTTGCCCCCTGAAGGTGAATTTTGCTGCTATTTTCCAAATATTTCACGGAGCTGGCATTTTAATTTAAAATTTCAACCTTTTCTCTTCCTGGAAAGCATTAACATTTCAGTCTAATGATTGTTGAAGGGAACCAGCCTGTATGAAGACTGATGAGGCACATGATTATAAAAAACAGTTTTAAAGCAGCAACATACAAAAACAGTGTGTGTTTTTATTTGGTGGGACAAAATGGTTACTTTCCAAATGACTACAGTTTCTTCATTTTCAAGGGACAATTTGAAAATGTCTGAAATGATTCAAATTGATTAAAAAGTGTACATTTATTAACTTGTGATGGGATATTTAAAGTAGTCAGTCAGTTACCAGGGCAGGTGTGACAGATATGATAAAGTCCTTCATCCAACTGAACCTATGTGACATTTTTTTTCTCACAGGTACCCAATTTTTGAGAATCCATATCCCCTGACTATCCATGAGTCACCAGTGACCTGCTGTGAGTATTTTGCTGACTGCCCTGATGACCTTATTCCTGCACTTTACTCCGTCGGAAGTCGGCAAAAGAGACAAGGTTACAGTAAGAAGGTAAATTACTGGGGGATTAAAATCCGGGGAACACTGAAATGGTTTTATACCTTTGTCCTGATTTTTCTTCCCCATCATAGTTTTTTGGGGACTAAATGAATAAATAAATCCCAGAAGGAGCTATATTACTGCATTTTGATCATTTAGTGTTTTTCTTATTTTCACAGGAATGGCCCATTAGTGGGGGAAACTGGGGCCAAGGCACACAGAGTTACCCAGAGATCATAATAACAGGGTCAGTGGTTAATACATAAGTTATGAAATGTTTGATTCATGCACAACTTTCAATTACATGGACTGTTTTCTCTGCTGTGTCAACAGACATGCTGACGGATCAATCAAATTTTGGGATGCTTCTGCATGTGAGTAGTTTTATTTTCATGTTGTTATAAATGAACAACCTATGAATTATTTATAAAGTAACTATTTATAATTTAATAAAGAAATTAATAACAGTTTCAGCGCATGTCGTGTTAATCCATGCTCTCCATCAGGAAATGGGAGACATTTCAGTCTTCCAAGATGAGAATGTAAATGTACAGCAGATACCTTTTATTTATACTCGATCACAGACAGAACTGTTCATTTGCAAGATGACAAAGTCATTCTGTGGAAGAGAAGCTTGCTCTTAGGTACATTAGCTGTGGCTGTAGTTGCAGTCTTGAATCAAGAATCAAAGATGATTCTCACCTTTTCCTTTCCTCCTCTCAAAGTCATGCTCCAAGTGCTGTACAAGCTGAAGACTGCCAAGGTGTTTGAGAGAGCTCGTGGTAAGGAGGAGAAGCCAAGCACAGATATCGTAGAAGAAGACCCGTTTGCCATCCAGACTTTGTCTTGGTGCCCTGAGAGCAGAATGCTCTGTGTGGCCGGAGTGTCTGCTCATGTCATCGTCTACAGGTTCAGCAAGCAAGAAATCACCACTGAGGATGTGCAGGTGGGTAAACATCAGTCTCCACTTTCAGATGTCATCAGAAACATGCGGAATCAAAGCTTTGGACAAATGTAAATCATTTCAACCTTATAGTTTTTTTAGGTGCCTTTCAGGTCAATAAAAGATGCACAAAAAGGACAAGAGATTTATTTGTACATGTACTTTGAGAGGTTGTGTGTGTTTTGTGAAAAAGTGTCTTGTGTTCAGCTTCTGGAGGTGCGAATGCAGTGCGAGTTCAGCGACGTGGACTCTCCTGATCCAGGCGGGGAGCAGACTCCGACCTTGCCGACCTCGGGAGCTCCCTCCAGCCCTCAGGAGACTGAACCGCCCACTCAGCCCTCCACAGGCAGCAACTCCACTGATGGACCCCGGGACAATATACCCTGCCTGCAGTATGCTTTTTCTTTTTTTGCTTAAAAAAGAAAACATGAATTGAGCCAAACTACTGTTTATGAAACAGGTTGTCATTGAAACTATTCTTTTTTTTTTTTTTTTTATAAGAATATTGATGAAAATGTTTTGACAGCACAAGGGAAAAGGGGGAATAACTTGTGTTGCTGACCCAAAATGGTGATAATTCATTTCAGGTGTAAAGCATAACATGCTGTGTGTTTCATGCAGGGTGCGGAGCTCCCCGCTGAAGCAGTCTCCGGGCTACCAGGTGGAGCTGGTGATCCAGCTGGTGTGGGTGAGTGGGGAGCCGCCTCAGCAGATCACCAGCCTGGCCATCAACTCTTCCTACGGCCTGTAAGCATCTACAACCAACACACTTGATATTTTTGCAGGAGATCACTTAATGTGCCCACACTGTCCTGTCCTGACAGTGGTTGTTTTTTTTCCTGTAAAATGTGTGTGTGTATGAAGAAATTTTAATTGCACCCTGTCACACAGAAGGCAAGAACCAAGCATTCATATAGTGCAACTGTAACTAATGTGGTGCTGCATTAGCCTCGACAGTCGGATGTCAAAGCTGGGAATGACATCATACCAAAGTTAAATATGTTCATGTATAACCAGCCGGAGGCTTACCGTGCTTGTTTGCGTGATTTGTGCAAGCAAACACCAAAGCAGAAAATCAATAGATTGATGTTTGACATCACTATGTACACAACAGATTTAATAAGACACAAATAAGATGGAAGTGCTAATTAACGGTATATTACCACAGCTTTGATTCTGTTGTGCATAGAGCCACCATTTCAGATTTTAAAGCCAGCATGGGTGTCTTTCTGACTTGAAAATTGAGTTAAAGTTTCAGCCCTGGAATGTGAGAATTTCTGAGCTCCCAGGTCTGATGGAAGGCACCATAAATCCTGTCTGTGTCACTGGGAAAGTGAAACTGGTGAACTGTAATTCCTGTGCTTTTCCAGTGTGGTGTTTGGAAACAGCAACGGTCTGGCTGTGGTGGACTACCTCCAGAAAACGCTGCTCCTCAATATGGGCACATCAGAGCTGTACAGCCCATCTGACCACCACCAGAGGCAGCCTCGCTCCCCACGCAAAGCACGACAGCCTTCTGGAGGTAAGCTGCACTCCAACAAATTACACTTCTGTCTCATTTTTCTTAGTAGTCGTTTTCTAAGTGCTGTATAGCGCCTGCACTGGCTGCCCTGACTAACATTAATCTCCCTGAAAAATATTCTATCGTCATTATCACCTTGCCTCACATTCTGCTGTGGTGCTAGACATTGTCTGACTGTAAGAGGTGGGTTGTGGAGGCAGGGCTGACACTTGGCAGCCGCTGTTGCTTCGCTCCATGGCCACCGCCCCCTGCAGTAGCTCCTCTCCCTCGACAGGGGGCGTCGCTGACAGATTCTCCATCTGTTCATTCTGGACACTGTAAAGACAGTGGAGCATGTATGTTGGCGATCAGTGCAGTCAGAGTAGATGCTTTAGCGTGTGTCTATGCTGTAATCCAATAATCTTTTCATTTGTTACAATGATGAAATGGTACATAAGTCTTGCTTGGGCTGATCAAGCCAGTTCTTTCATGGCATTTATTGTTTTTCTCTGGTGTCTAATCATCCTGGGTATTCATTCTTTTCAGTCTCAGTGGTCTGGTGCTGGATTTGAGACTCTTTAATTTGGATTCTCCACCACAAATCATTTCGTTTATGGAAACTGTTAAGAAATCTATGTGAGAAAATGTTTGGGTTTTTTTTTATTAGAAATCCTGCAGCAAGCCTCTGAGACATTCTCTTTTGCACTTATAATTTCGTTCATTTCTCTGTCTCACTGTTTTTACTGTTGGTCTCTCTCTGTGATTTCATAAAGACAAACCAAATGTGACGTCTTGCATGTCCAGACTTTCTAACATGTATTCTGAGTCTGTGAAAAAACTACGCTCACCTCACTTCAGTAAGTCATGTTGTGTCAGTTTACCCCTCCCAGTATCATTTATCCCCCTCCTAAGCTTTTCCTTTGTTCTCATGAAGATACACTCCCTGATTTTGCTGTAACACCCCTCAAATCCCTAAAGCTCACTTTTGACTTTTGAGCTGGAAGAGGTTTAAGGACTTGACAGCTCTGTAACAAAATCAGATAGTGTTTTTTTTTTTTTTTTTTTCTTTCTCTCTCAACCCTGCCTCTTGATTTACTAGACAAACACAGTGACACCATGAATCAACAGATTTGTTCTGGATTTGGCAACTTGTTTATTTCACTGTTCAGATAGCCACCCCCGCCTTTGTCCAAATAGGTGACCCATATTATTATTTCCACCATAAATACTGTATTGTAGGTCTTGAGTAGTCGTGCAGTCTCAGAGTAGTCCAGGCGTTTGGCTAATTCTACCATGTTTAATTCCCACCTATGTGGCTCCCGCAGCACTTTGCGATTCCAACGATGGATCTAACCCATCAGAGGACCGCTGCAAATCACCTACTTCAGGTAAGCCTCAATGCATCATTCAAAAAAAAAAAGAAAAAACTTTAATTTTATTATTATAAAACGTATCTTTGTCAACTGCAGCTATGTATCACTTAGGGTCTACCTCACCATGCAATTCAGATGAAGAACGAAAGCAGAAGTTCATAGAAAAGGGTACTGTATGCACCACAGCTGCATAGCCCGTTATATCCAAGCACGTACAAAATGGCTGCAGTTATCTGATTTGTCTTTTTGAACCTTATTTCCAGTGAAGTTCAAAAGCAGACGCTTTTCCAAGACGGTTGCCAATGACTTTGGTACTGTATCATCTAAGTGTATTTCTTCCAATCACTCACTTTTTCCTCTCTGAATGATGGCGTTTTAACCCCACTATGCTGATCCTACGTCAGTCTGAGCTTCTCCTGCCAGTGACAGAAAGGAGTGCCTTCAAAGCGAAATGTGTTTTTTTTTTTTTTTTTTTAACTAATCACATGGTTTTGGGGGTTTAGTGTTTATGTGAAATTAATCCAAATTCTTTATCAAATGCATGACAGGTCATCTTTTAAAAATTCAGGCCTCAGATTTTCTATGCAAAATGTTGCAACAATACAGCAGGCTGTTGCTGCACAACTGCAGGAAAAAAATCGAACAAATTGTTGGAAGCTACTTGATACTAATATTTTTTTTATTGATTCCAAAGCATAGAAAATCTGCTTCATGCCACCATCTTTATCATACTAATGTCTGACCACCTGTCTGAACTGTTGAAGTGAATTATTTCTCTTTGATTATAGAGACTTACTGTGCGTGCACATTCGTGTATATGTGTGTGTGTGTGTGTGTGTGCGCGTGCGTGCATGTGTGATTCTGATTCAAGGGCTTCAATTCACTGTTAACGGTTTGGCTGCTCACTGATTTTTTTTATTTTTTTTTTCTCTCCTCCCTCTTCCTCCCACTCTCTTGGCACATTAATGTTCACTGAATTATAATTACTTATTTCTTGACCGCCTCTTGCTTTGTTTGACATTACAGGCCCTTTGATTGTCTGTGATGCTTCTCAGCCTCATTTGTATTCTCAGGGCAACTCAAGTCAAGTGAAATGTTTTTTGGGATCAGAGTAGCTGTCCCATACACTGTATGTCCATCACCGCTTTGCACAGTAGAATTTATGCAGAGAAGGGTAGTGTGGGTTTTTTTGATGTGGGGTCGTGTGAGGTAGTCATGCATAGTCAGTGTTTACCTGCAGCGGATTCAGATCAGCAGTGGAAGTAACTGCCTGAGAGGCGGAGTGATATGCCTGTTGAAGCAATCCAATATTTATTTAAATTTACACTTGATCAGGAATATTTTCATCACTTTACTTTCCCATCAGAACAAAATGCTTTGCTTTTTTTTTTTTTTTATATTCTCTCAGTTGACTGAAGGCCGTGGTAGAAAACAGAAAAGCGGCTAATTGCTGTTTTATGTCAGCTCAGCATATATCGGTTTCTGTTCCGGTGCTCCAGGCTGCTTCTCTAAACTGGTAATATGCTGATGTGAATCTACTGCAGGGAGACTGACAATACAACACACCCTCACACAAGCCCTCGTCAGATAGCCCATTTCAATCATTGATTGTAATTAAATTAAATAAGCTCTGATTCATCAGTTGTTAGCCATTATTCTCTCCTCATAAAGTTGGGGTATTTGTTTCTGTTACAGCCAAGATGTCACGGAAAATTAGCTCGTCTAGTGAGCAAAAGACAGACCTGGGTAAGCCAAAACTAATGACTTTTAGTTTCCAAGAACCTTTCTTATTTCTTACAGGTGCTCCATCTTGACACCTGAATCTGCTGCATATTGTTGACATCACAGCTGTAAATACTTCTTGCTTATTTTCTTCTTATTCTTGTAAGCTGGTGTGTATGTGAGAGACCTGTTGTCTTTTGCTGTGAGTTGAGACGAACATTGTCCCTGTAGCATTGCAAGCAGAGGAGAGGTTCCAACGATGGCGCTCTCGCACATATAAGGAGCGTTTTTGTGATGCGAACAAAGCAGCGACCAGGATGAGCCTGAAGCCAGGCGTATGTAGAACTAAGTCAGCCCCCAACTCCCGTGAGTGTACCAGCCATGGTCTGGTTTGGACTGAAGTGGGATAACTGGTACTAACCCCCTGCCACTGCTGGGGCTTTTACTTACAATTGGTTGACATGTGACACTAATCTTTTCACAATCCTTGCTTTCTTATTTTTGAGGAAGTTCCACTTGCTTGACTGCATTTGCTGTTAAAAATCTTGTCATTCTTGTTTACAGTTTTTCCATGTAAGGGACAGACAACGGGGTGTTAAGCCTTTTTCTCTGTGCCACAGATGTTTTTGTGTTTCTGTTGGGAGCCCTCATTAGCTTTTTAAAGAGGGTAAAAGCATGTGTTTCAGCCTCCATGAGCACAGTAATGAGACCTGAATAATACTTGCTCCTTAGATAACAGTTCTTCCTTGGGAGTCACTGCGGTACGACCCGCATTTTTTTTTCACATTGAGAACGTTGTTCATGTCAAATTTTAGCTACAGAAAAACTATTTGGGAGCCATTTAAAGAAAACTACATCCATGGATGTAAACTGTTAACACATCTCAATGTCAAAAAGCATTTTGGCGTACACTAGATGAAGGGTTAGTTGTTTGGCTTTTTCTTTTTTCTGCACAGGGTCATTTCCATTAAAGACATCTCACGGTCAAAGGCACGCTCTACTAGAAACACGTTACCAGAATATATTTCTAACCTTTTTGACTTGGTGGTTTGTTTGTTTTTTTTTTTCAATTAACACCTCTTACTGTTTACACTGAGAAGTCTTTTATAAAATTCTTCCCTGTGTTAACTTTGCATGAATGATTTCCTCATTGTCTGTTTTTTTTTTTTTTTTTTTTTCTCCTTGTTTTTGTGCTCACTCCTGCCACCCAGATGCCAAGGATAACTCATTCACCCGCTCACGTAGTTCAAGTGTAACCAGCATAGAGAGAGAATCTCGAGAGGCCATCTCCTCCTTTCACTTCTGTGAAAGTTTTCCCAGGAAGACGGACAGCCTGGTCAGCCCCTGTCTGCTGGTGGGAACCACCCAGGGGTCTGTGATGATGGTGGCTGTCGGCTTGCCACCCGCCGGGGACCAGAGGCTGCAGCAGCCAGTTGGCATCTCCTCCTGTGGTAAGATGATAGAGAATTCGATGTCACTCCACCAGGTGTGGACCTGCATGTGACTGGGGGCACAGGAAGGTGCATTCATTAATCCACTGGCCCACCACCTATAATGACTGCTCTTGACTAGCAGTTGAAACTGAAACAAAAGTGGACTTTGTCCTTACGCAAGTCTGTAAGCCTCTTAAAATTACACTTTCCCAGCAGACATGGGGAAGTGTTGCAGGCCAGGGATGGGGGAAAACTGCAACACTTGAAATTTCTGCATTTGAGAAGTTTCATTTTTACAAAGGTCTTCTTTCTGTTTTGATTAGACGTTATATCAGGGCACCATAGACGGTGACTCATACCACAGAGATGAAATAATTTTAAAACTCAGTGACGAGGGGAAGCAGTTTTATTTTTTTTTTTTCCACATCCCAGTCATTGTGCACACAGGAGAACATCCAGCTGAAGCTCTCCTGTCGACTAAGTTGACTGACTTGAGGAATGTAGCGGCATGAAAGCCACATTTTTCACTACATTTTGTGGAAATATGAAGTGAGTCTCTAACCCAAACTCAAACATCTTTAACATCCATTTTTCAGGCACTCTAGTCAGACTCAAAGGAGGCATTTTGACAATGGCCCTGCTAGACTCTACTGGAGCTCTGCTGCCCCCTTCCTATGAGTCATGGTATGACCCTAATGCCTCAGATGAGGAGAAGGAGAAGAGCCGGAGGCGCAGGCCAGCCTCCCTTCCCTCGTCACAAGAGGGCCAAGACTCCCAGTTTGCCGTTGTGTGCTCAGAGAAACAAGCCAAAGTGGTGGCGTTGCCTTCTCAAACGCGCATCTACAAACACAACATCACAGAGACCTCCTTCGTGCTAAGGGCTGATGTTGTGCAGATGGCTGGAGCAAACTGCATTGCTTGTTTCTGTGCTAACGGGCACATCATGACTCTAAGGTATCATCACTGCTTTTTACTCACATTAGTGTCAGAATCCACAATAACCATGTTTGTACAGCTCATCTCATTATAAAGACATAACTCTATCCTCAGGGGGACAGAGGCAGTCTGGAGCAGTCAGCTACCTGGAGGCCTGATGCTGTATAATATTTGTGTTTTCTTAGTTTGCCCAGTCTGCGGCCTCTGCTGGATGTGAATTACTTGCCGCTGACGGATATGCGGATAGCCAGAACGTTCTGCTTCTCTAACCTTGGCCAAGCCCTGTACCTCACCTCCCCCACTGAGATCCAGAGGATTACCTACAGCCAGGAAACCTGTGACAACCTGCAGGTTAACAGACTCTCAATCACTGAATTTCAATTGTGTCATTTTCAGATCCAATAATGCTAAATGTGGAGAGAAGACTTGACATGCAGGCATTGAATGAAACAAAGTGTGAGAGTGCTTGTGATGAATTGTGCTGATCTTCTGTCCTGGTCTTTCCAGGAGATGCTCAGTGAGTTATTTACCCCCGTGGAGACACCAGAGGCTCCTAACAGAGGTTTCTTCAAAGGGCTTTTTGGTGGAGGAGCTCAATCTCTTGACAGGGAGGATCTCTGTGAGTATAGAAAGGCCATATCATGACTCCCTTTGGTTTTTACTCTGGCACACACAAACCCATTTGCACGTTTGTTTTCCTTAACACAAGTGACTTTTGTTTCTTCCTCTGAGTTCCATATACACTAACATTTAGATTCTTCAGTTTATATTTCTGTGGTTTCCAGTCTGTATATTTCTTTTAATTTGCTCAATGAGCAGGTACAATTCAATATTATCATATGTATTTTCAGTTAAATATCAATTCTTCATATTTTAAATAACCGTCATTGTCATCTTGTCAATACCACCACTAACACACACCAACAATGAACATGACAAAACAGTTTCCTTTTATTATTATTATATTTTTTTACATTTTATTTATTTATTTTTTGGTAGTTGGTGAGACAGCTGCTGGTAAAGCGTCTCGTAGCCTGGCCCAACATATTCCTGGCCCAGGCAGCATGGAAGGCATGAAGGGTGCGGCGTCAGGAGTCGTGGGAGACCTGGCCCGTGCCCGGATAGCTCTGGACGAAAGAGGGCAGAAACTGGGCGAGCTGGAGGAGAGAACAGCAGCCATGATGGCCAGCGCAGAGTCCTTCTCCAAGCATGCTCATGATGTATGCAGCAGACATTTCTTTCAACACCTAAACCGTTGTTTACAGTGCAAATTCTTTTCTGACTCCCCTTTTTTTTTATCTCAATGTCTTGCCCCCAGATGATGCTGAAGTACAAAGATAAGAAGTGGTACCAGCTCTGATGGCAGCGTGTGGAGAATCAGACTCTGTAATCACGCACACAAGTATCTCTGAGGAGCTGCAGGTCCCTCTTCTTCTCTTCTTAATTTCTGTCAACGGGGTTTTGGGGGGGAGGGGGGGGTGGTTCTGCTCAATGGACTCACGCTTTTACTCTCAGCACAATATCACACACACTGCATTGCCTCAGTCAACGGAGGGCTACTGCAGAGTGGACACTGGGCGAGCCATTGTAATGAGAATGGAAAGAAATGGAAGAAGAGAAACTCAAAGGAATCTCTCTTTCCATTTCACCAGAGCGCTGGTGTGCATACAGCATCAGTCTGCAGAACAGGAGAGAGAGGACCTTTCATATCCATCAGTCATGCACTCATATATATCTCATATATATCTACACACCCTGCTGTTTTTTTCTGAAAGAGGAAAGACAATTCTGCAAAACATGTACTTGTGGTGGCCTGGTTGCAATTGTCTTTTTGTTTGTTTGTTTTTTTCTTCTATCCTTTATGGTGTCTGCCAAACACAGTGGACTTAAAATGAGGAGAAAAGTCTGACTACCCCTTTTACTTCAAATCTAGTCAAGTCAATGAAGATTTAAGATGTTCAGTAGGAGTAATTGAATGTGTGAAGAAATCGTGTCTGTTTGTTCTTCTGGTCTAAATTATTTTTAGGTTGTTTTTTTTTTTTTTTTTTTTTTTTTTTTGTTGTTTTGTAATTTTTGTCCAGTAAGGGCCTGTCGAGCACTTAGAAAAAAAAATGGACAGGGAGATGATGAAGCTATTGCCTCTCACTGAGTAAGGGCTGGTAGTACCATTCCTTTTTATTTTTCACTGAGCATTTCCAGCAAGTTGTTTTAGGTGAGAAAGATAAATGTCTCAGTGTCATTTTGATTTTAATTTAAATTTGATTATTTATTGGAACAGTATAATAGATTAGAATTTAAAGAAGTTCGTATGTTGGGCATTGAATCTTATTTATTTTTTTTTTTGTCCTCTGTCAATTAAATGAGCAAAAAAAAGGTGTGCTGAAAGTGTTTACCCCCCAATGAAGAGTTTACATTGATCTATCAAGAAATTGAGTTGACACACTGGAAAAACTCCTTTATATACTTCTAGCTTTCAAGGGGCTGTAGATAAGCCCCGTATGAAGAGGAGGATGACACATTGAAGGGCATGACAAAGATTGTCCTCCAGTATAATTAGCATAAATGTATATTTTGGTTACAATTTTAGGTTTTTGTGATAAAGATTATATCTATTCATGATTATTCAATTTTCTTTTTTTGTATTCAGTCAGGTGAAATTGATTTTTCTCTTGTTTCTCAACGTGTAGGGGAAAAAAGCATGTGTCTCTTACAGCACAATGGAAATAGTAATGCTGTCTTTGTATTTGTAGCTGCCAGTAGAAATGACCAGGCACCACTGGTCAGCTCTCTCAAAAACCATTCACTTAAAATCTGTTTCTCTTCTGCCTTTCCCTCATGACGCATATATGCTAACCTCTACCTATGTGTACATCTGTTTGTTTGTGAACATACATATATTCAGGAATATGTGTATGGGCGCCAATATTTATACTACTACATAGATGCAGTGTATTACAATAGGTCTTTTGAGGTTTTTGTTTTTGCTTGACAGTGTTTTTCAGTGTGATTAACTAGAGTTCTATTGTAATTAGATTTCTTTTTCATGAGGTGCAAAGGATATGCTGCTATTTGTGTCAATGTAGGAGCATTATCTGTTGGGTCTTTTACTTTTAAACAAGAGACAAGGCTTTTGTCTTTCCAGGTTGCTGCCAAATGTTGTTAATAATTGGACAGCTGGACACAAATCTGACAGTGCAGGTTCAGGCACGTGACATACTGTACGCTTGCAGCCATGTTCTTTTCCGACACCAAAGAGTTGCTTAATTTCACAGAGTTGTCTTGATTTTTTTTTCCCCAAACGATAAGAGTCAGTCCAGATATGTTGCACGGCATGAGTCAAGAAGTCTACTGTGAGGAAGGGCGAAGGGAGATCAGCTTTAGCTTTTTCTTATTATGGGCATGACACCCTCATTACTGTCCCAACCTGCTATACACGTGTTCACATGACAAACACGGTGAATTTGAAGAGTTTCATTCCAAAATAAGATATCCACCAAAGAAAATTACGTGGCATGTAAGTGGTTACGGGCATGAATTTGAACTTCAGAGATACTGTGATACGCTTAGACTCCTTTTCTTAGATGTAGGAATATGAAATCATGTATACTTAGGAGATGTTGAATTATCACTTTCACCAAAAATGTTTTCTCCAAGATGGATATGTGGCATTTTGGAATAAAACCCTTCACTTTTAGCTGGCTAATTTTAATCTACTGTATACTACTGAGATAAACCCATTTGAAAGAGCAGTTATGTGGGTTTTGCACTATTTTTTGTACTTAAAATTATTTTGTTAGTATGATTTATAATGTGTTTATTCTTTTGTGTCCCATTTTCTTATTTTTGAAAGGACCAAAACATGACAGAACCTATGCTTATTTATGTCATTTGCTAACTATGCCTATTGCTTCACTCTCAGATTTGTTTTCAATGTCAGGTTAATGATACTATGATATATTTATATATTTGAAAACAAATATATATACTTTTAATTTCAAGAATTATTAAAAATGAGTACCTTTAATGTCATTTTGGGACAGAGTAATCTACATTAATGCCCAAACAAACAATGGTCGTACATAACTATCCATCATCCAGACATGATAATAATCATTTCTGGTTATATATTGAACATGCTCATTTCAGATTCAAGCTTTGCTAATGCAGGAGGGTCATCTCCTCTTGGTGGGCCGCTGAGTCTTTCTACAAAGTGTGGCCTCGACTTTAAAGTGCTTCAGTTTGCAACATATATGTCCTAAATGGTCTCTTATTGCACATTGAAGGATGCATGATATTAAGTGTTTACAAACTTGAAACAACCATGTATTATCCCTCTTAGAGATTGTCTGTTTCTGGCATTTGTATTTACCACCATGTTGAACAAAACTGCAAATCTCAACACACATCAGAAGCGTGTCCCATTTTTGTTCAGTCATGCCAATTGTGTAAGTGTGAGAGATTTTATTTATTTTGTTGGTACATCTCTTTATGTTACTGTTCTGCTTCATGAAAACTCTTGCTTTCCCTGCGCTGTAAAAATGCATTGGAACCGAAGCTAAGCTCACAGCACCGTGCAGGAGAGCTCAAGGGTTTCTCAGTCACCATACTTCCATCTATCTGTCTTCTGGGATGAATATCTGTGGAGTTGCAGTATTTTCTCATAGTAGGCAATTTTTGTACAGTTTTATTAAAATAAATTTCACATGGATGTCTGACTTAATCTGCTGCCACAAACAATTTAGACTGTAGATACAATATATATAGATATTATTGTGCAATGGAAAATAAATGTAAAACAAATCATAACAAGTTTTGTCTCGTGTTTTCTGATACATGTTCACAAACTTAATTTAAAAATTTTGTTTTAACATCAATACTACATTAATTTTGCTATGAAAAGTCCCACAAAGGTCAGAGGCCACTAGCTATAGATTTCAGAGCCCTGCTCAGAAACACTGCACATCCAGAAAATTAGAAATTAAATAGACTGTCTCAAAGTGTTTACCACTTTTACAAAACCACAAACAAAAACATTTTACTTTTGACACATATAGGCTGTTGAGGTAATCGAGGTACATTATTGCATCCATTTTTATTACCATTTCCATTCATGTGTGCTATTATGGTCTGTCTATCTGTTTTCACTAGCAATATAAGAACACACAGCTCTTTAATTACGAGTTTAAATGTATAGTATATAAAAAAATATTTCTCATTAAGTAATGTTCAATATAAATTAAACCATTTTCAGCGGTAGAAATATATAATCTATGTCAAGTAAATAAATAGACAAATAGAAGATATTAAATTCAGTTGTATGGTACATGTTCTACATTTTCTACGTACTTGACGTTAAAGGTTTTATTTTTGATCTTGCTCTAATCTCCTACATTTCCCAGAAGCCCCTGCAGGTGGCGCCGGTCGCCCAGCCGGTCGTGGGAAGCCCACCGGAGGTGAACGGAGCCGGAGCAGCATCCTCCTCACACAGCAGCCGGAGCCGGCGGCGGAAAGGTGGCGGGTGGGTGGGCAGCAAAGTTAAGAAAAACGGAGCACGGCAGGTTTAAAGTGAGATGCTGCTGCCGACGGACACAGAGGAGAAAGTTTCTGTTCCGCTTCTGTCGGTTCGGGGCCGTTTTGTTGGCAGTTAGCTGCTGAATGTCGACCTTTGAATTGTTGCTCCGGATGGATGTCTGACGGACCGGAGCGTCTTCTCTCCGCACCCCGGCGACATGGATGAAACAAAGGGGGGGGACTCAGCCTGAGAGGACGGCAGCTGTTCACGGTACCGTGTGTTTGTTTGTCTGTTTTTTTTTGTTTGTTTGTTTTTTAGATACAAACTTCAGATAAACGCGCTTTTCTCTCACAAGCTAACCAACTAACCGTCACCTGGTAGCTGTCCGTTAATTTGCGGCTAACGGTTGAAGTTGTGTTTTCGTTTAGCTTAAAATCAAACACAACGTGTTGCATTAAGTTAAAAAAAATCCTCCGGGAAATGTCAAAGGTCAGGCTCAGTGAAACTGGGGGAAGTGTTGCAGGACGCCCTGCCTTTCTCTAAACGTGTCTTTGCTCTGTTTTCTCAGGTTCGCATCCAAACTAATGGATGTGCCTTTGTGGACTTGGACCAGGGCTCGTTTGTGAGGCGACAGTGCAGTTAGGTGGTGGCAATGTGCATGGAGGTGATGGTGTGCACTTAAGGAAGCTTCAGCTTCACCGTATCCTGCCCCAGAATGAGCCAAGGGCCAAACCTCGTCCTGGAGTGGCTGTCGAGGCTCCACCTGGCTCAGTATGTGGAGTCTTTCATTGACAACGGGTATGATGATTTGGAAGTTTGCAAACAGATTGGAGAGCCAGACCTGGATGCAATTGGGGTCTGCGTCGAGTACCACAGACACAGGCTGATCGCAGCGGTGCAGAGGCTGAGAGAGGACAAAAGAAATTCACCAGGCTACTATTTCACTTTAGAGCCCGTGGATGGTTCTGCTCTCCACCACACTTTGCACTCAAACAGAGATGACTTCAGGATATGCGCACAGACTGCAGGAGTGCACCAGGCTTCCTGCCCTGGAAACCATAATCTGAGATTCACAGATTGTAATGATTTTGTGACCTATCCCAAACTGAAGCTGAAAGTACTGATAAGAGATAAACTCGCTAAAGATGGGATTAACCTGGGAGAAGCACCTTACACCCATAAGGTAGGCAATTTCAGTTCCTTTTTTACAGTATGTTGATATTAAATGCTTGCTCTTGAAGTGCTGTCTCACGTAATTATCTATGCTTAATTTGTTAAGCATGTGATGAAGAGTATGTCAAATTTCTTTGATGGTGCTGACGTGCAGTGATTCTTCTCTACTGTTCCTAAGATACTTTGGTTTCTCTGGCAAAAAGTTACTGAGATTGACCGTTATATTTCACTGTCTATAAATTTGTGAAACGTTTTCACCAGCATCTTCTGATCTTTACTGTAGCCTTATTATTAAGATAAAGAAATAGCTAATTTAAAAAAGATTGTAATTTAATCTAAATTTAACTTAATTTCACCATTTCATGACACCCACTGCATTCCAACATCTTATTTGAAGTGTGTTTTGTTAATAGTTCTTTTGTATAATCCCATAATTGAACTCTCAATGAAAAGGAATAAATTTGACCTTTCCCAGAAAATGGGGTCATAAATCTATATTGTAATATTATTGAAAACAAAATTCTGTAGGCCTAGAAAATATTGAAAACAGCTGAACAAGTATTTGAAGTGTTACAGGATAGCTCTCACCATTCAATCAATTTAGGTTTCAAGGTATGTTGGTTGCTAGCTCAGCTAGTAGTGTACAACATCAATCCTATACTTTACATTAAACACGCAATCAGTGATCAGAGATTAAAAATCCTGACCTCTGTGACCTCTGTAAAGAGAAGTCAGTAGGACAATGGATCAGTGACAGATGTTTATTCTGGATTATATATTCACTGGTAAGATGGCTTTTTATTTCCAGGGGATCTTCTTGTGCTGAAAACTGTCTAGTCTGTGTAGCCTGCAGAGATTGTTAGTTAATGTAATTGCAAAGGATTGTTATTCTGCTTTGGCTTTAAACACTTTCATTCAATCCACAATGCACTCGGCCAAAGGTCAGCAGCCGGTAGGATGAAAAGATGAGTAGCGCATTGGGTTTATTTTTAACAATCTGTTGCTATCACCAAAAGCTGTGATTCATGGATTGTCGATTTGATAACATCACAGAAAATTGATGCCTCCCTATTAGGGAAATCCTTGGTACACTGGTGATATGAATCTGTTTCAGTGGTATTGTGGCTGTCAGGCTGAATCTCTGCTAAGGAGCACTGTTGGACACCACTCCAGAATATCTTTTCGCTTTCAGACCTAAGGCACAATAAATGTCTAAGCAGTGGCATTCAGCCAAGGGAGAAACTTGGTCTTTTCATGTACATCCACACTTGCCGTGGGTTTTTTCCTTCCACGGAAGATACAAGTTTTATAATGCTGCTCATCAGTAATTCATTAATGTGGTCTGAGGGAATGGTGAGTCAAGTGCCACTTTGCCAGTTTGATTACGCTTATCTTAGTGACACAACAAATCAGTGACTGAATTTTAAACCTGCTTTTACACAAGTCATGTGGGGAACTGTGCAGTGGTTGCCATTCTCTATGTTGGTCTAACACTGACTATTTCTAAGTTTATTTCATCCCTTGTCAGTGCAATAAGTTTTAAAATAGTTGTACAGTCTCCATAGTACTGTAGGGTTCTGTTCAGATTCGCAGCTACAAGCATATGCAGTTCATGAAAGATTCAGGGACTACAAACTACTGAGTGCAAAAGCACTTTGTGTGTCATTCCAACCTCTGTAGGTCACAGGAAATACTGCCACAGTTTATTTCAACTAAGGGAAAAAAAAAAATACTAAATTCATTAAACTTACAAACAGTACGAGTTCTGAAGTCAACACAACGTTGCTGGAGTCTTAAGTCCATTCCCAGGTCAAAAGTTATAGATTTGACTGTAGTGAACAGAATAGAAGATATGTGACTTGTGCTTTTCTAGTCACTGGATGCGTCGCCTATAAACTACAAGACCTTTGGTTCTTCAGCCTCTTCAGTGGTGCTAACCACTGCACCGCTAGACCATCTCAAAAGGAAATATGCCTTTTTTTTTTATTATTATTATTATTTTTTTTTTTTTAATTAGCTGATTTCTTTATGAAAATATCTATTACCATCTACTTCTTATATGATGTGATTTTTTTTTTTTTTTTTTGGTAGCACTCAATGCAAAACAATAAGGTCAGACCATTTGGCTCTGTGCAATAACAGCACTTTGGAGCAGATTGGGCTTTCGGGTTCACCAGATGTACTCCATTAAACTGTGGCAGAATGCAGGTATGTAGGCCAGTTCGCCCCAATTTCTCGACAGAAATAGCATGCAGCAGCTTCAGGCTAAGTCTGTCTCTGCCAGTAATAGCTCTTTGCCTAAATTTAAGCAGTTTACTAATTATCAGTAGGGGTGGGAATTTTTCTATCTCACAATTTGATTCAATTACGATTTTTGGGGCTACGATTCGATTGAAAACGATTTGACTCAAAAGTAAAGGATCCTCATGATCTACTCCAGTCTGCTTTACAAGACAGAATGACAAGTGTCTTTTTCACATTTATTAGTGTTAAACATTTGTCCATGCTTAGATGGAATTGTTGCATAAAAGCAATATCACATATTGCTTAAATAACAAAAATAAGTGTCTTTAAAAAAAAAAATAAAAAAAATAGTGCAATTAAACATGGGTTCCTCATTTTGCAAACCTTGCACACTACGAAGCTCATGTCAAGCTCGGTCTTCTCAGTTAGGTTTTAATTTCAAACACGGAATAATACAGAACTGGCCGACATTTTACATACATGTGTTTTGTTTTTTTGTTTTTTTAAATTGGGAAAATGCTCCGAGGGGGATCACTAATAATGCATTGGTGAAGAGTATTGGACTGGGCTACAGCAAGGTACGGTGACCTCCCCAGCTCCTAGACCAGAGACTAGTCTAAGTCTAAGAAGAAGGGTCTAGTTCCTAAGTTAATTGGTTAATTGGTGATGAGTAATGGACTGGGCAACAGAAGGAAACGGTGACCCCCCCATCTCATAAACCGGACCAGACCAGACTACACTGGTGACGGCACCCCTCCAGAGACCGGACCAGACTAGACCAGAGACGGTAACTCCTCAGAGACTAGACCAGAGACCGGACAACGCCTCCAGAGATTTTGTATTGTTGATTTTGAATGTTATAATATAATTCCAAACATGCAAGTCATTGTGCTCCTGTTCTAGGACTCAATGCTGTAAATATATAAGTGGATGTTGATTTAAAATCCTGTGCTGCATTTTCATTTCCATTTGTCTAACACACCCTGGCCAATAGTTTTCTGTAGGTCTCTGTTCTCAGGCCCTCCTCTGATACACTACAGGAATTGCGGTGGTTGGCCCTAAAAGTCTCTGCCTCTCAGTCTGAGTTTGATATAGACTGTAGAGTCCTGCTCTGATTTTGTGTTCATACAAGCCTAGACTGGTGTAGTCAAGAACCAATCTTTGAGGACAAGCCACATTTGAAATGATGATACAGATGGTCATATGTGAATTTGAACTCATGAACTTCTGCATGAACCCGTGAATATGATAAACAAGCTCTCTAAAGATGTATCTAATGCTTAATTTTACAGTTTGGCAGCAGAATACATTATATTGTTCACAACAACCAGACCCTATCTGGAGGATTCTTCTTTACTGTCTTAACAATAGGCTTCAAATCCTGCAAAGGCCTGAGTGCTGTGTCTGCCCTAAAAAACATCCTCAGAATGGGGCACAAATCTTAGTTGTTCAGAGGATTTCCCTGTGTTGCTCAGCCAGAGGATCAGAGGACAAGCAAAACCAGCAGGCCCCTTTTGACAGAAGAAAAGCCAGTCTGAATAGAGCCTGGCAAAATACAAGCTCTGCTGCAGCTGACAGCTGTCTCTGCTTTTGTCACTGCAAAATGGAGACTGAATAGCACTGTTTCGTTGAACAAAGTTGGTTTTAAAACACCAGTAGCAATTTTACAGCGATATACAGTGCAAATTATTGTGGGGGAGAAAGGATGTTTTGTTGTGTAATGGTTGATAACAGCAATATCTTTCCTCTGTTTACCTTTGTATTGTTTTGTGTGGAGTTTGCTTGTTCTCCTTGCAGCTGCATTAGGATGTTTGTGGATCATTTTCTGTTTGTATATGTTATGTTCACCCTGTTCTGTTTACCCTGCTATTCAACCTCCCACCATAAGTGAGAACAGACAGTAAATGGATAGAATAATACATTTTAGTTGGAAACTAGTCCCCTTCTGATTACATGTAAACTGCAAAAGCCACATGTACAGCGATCACAGTGAGTGTGATCGTCTATTAGCCTGTCTTCTAACCATTACCTCTGTCGTCTTGCTTATCATGTAGTGTACTGTGGGGTAGGCCTACTTATGGTCTTTATTCATGTAATGTCACTATAGATTAGGTCAAAGCAGTGGGCCATTACAGAAGTATAGCTGGATTATTGCACTGGTGGTGCTCTGGAGGGGGTGGGGGTGCACAGTATTACACAGAGCACTCAAAAGCTTAACATGCCATGAACATGCTTGTCGCTTATGGTTTGGGATTCAATAAAGTCTTATCAGTCGTTGTATGCATGCAGTAGCCTTTTCCTCTCCTCCAGAAGATGTATGGAAAACAGGACATACACGGATAGCTGTCATTGTACCAGCACACGTTAAGCCGGTGCAGATCTGATATCACTGCTGAGTATATCAAATGTGCATGTGTTGTTCACACAGGAAACACTGTGTTATGTATAATGTAAACTCAGTGTGTTTAGCAGGGCATAATCACTGACCTATATTTATGAATTTAAGATTAGTATTGTCCGGTGTCAGTGGACTGGAGCTTTGGGACAGATGTAGATGAGAACCCATTGTTCTGTGTATATTTAATATGTAAGTTCAAAAAGAGGGGAGTTTTTTCTTTTTCTTTTTTTTTTCACTTTGTATTTTTTATTTTTTTTGGAAACATTTCTTTTAAAAATCTTAGCCATTGAAACACTCTTTAATCTCCAGCCTTTACCTTTTTGTCACCTGAGCTATTGTATAACAATGCTAAATAGATCTTTTAAACTATGTGCCACTCACTGAATTTAAATCACTGCGTTACACAAAGCCTCTTTTGCTTTTTGGCAGACACATGCAAGAGGGAGTTAAGTTGAGAGCGGAAGTTTCATTCATGTTTGAATCAGAGCAAGCGCTGAGCTGACCACTGAATGCTGTTGGGCTGCTGGTGTTGGGCTTAATGACACGAGATTGGGGATTGGATTGGAGTGTCAGCCTTCTGTTAACAACATTGTATTGGCTTGTCAAGCAGTAGAAAATTACAAATTTATTTCTTCACCAACCCCTTCCTCCATGTCTTCCAAGAGAAAGAAAAGCAAAAGCAATTTCTGATTCTCATCTTCTTTATTTGTTTTATTTTTGAGATAATGAATAAAATATATGTACAGCTTTGCCATAGACCAATTTTCTGAACGTCTCCTCTTTCTGAAATTTTGCTCATCACCAGAAACTGGGAGGTCTTTGAGCCTCACTATGTTGACCTTGATCACAATTCATTACAAGGATTGGACTGAGAGCTCTGCTGGGCTATTTTTACCTCATGTTTAAGATGGGCCATTTCAGCAGGGTTAGCAAGTATTTTCAGTTAGTCAAGCAAAGCCAAGGGTAAATGACTTCTGCCTCAAAGAAACACACAATTACTTTGCGATTTATTAATGCTATGAGTTTTTTGCATTTTACATGATTCAATGTAAATTTTTTTGTACTTCAGGTTTAATTTAATTTTAAGCCACCACTTTCAGATTAATTTATTCTTCAGGATGTATGCAGCATTATAGTGTTAATTAAAATATCACAAAGAGACTGCCACAATAGGACACAAAAGTTATTGATGGTTTCTCAGGATTCATGAAAACAACCAAAGCTGAACTTAACCCTCAAGACACCCTCAGGGAGTAAATAATCCATCAGAACCTGGATGTCTGACCAAACAAAACTAAAATACTTTTTTTATGTGCTAGGGGGTTTCTGTGTAGCCAATTGAGGAAGAAAATAAACATGCAATACATAAAAGTCAAAACAGACACATCGCTCAAATGTTTCTAAATTGATCAAAACGTTCTGGTTTCTAGTGAATTGATTGAATTTCCTTCCCCAACCCCATGCCTGACCTCTACAAACACACAAGATTCAATGTTACCCGCTGCTCATTCAAAACTCAAAAAATTGAAAAGAAAGAGTACACAATACAGTGCATGTGAATTGAAATGTTGACTAAACAAAGGACTTTTTCTGTTTCTCTGCTGTCACTACATTTTAATTTTAAATTCAATGCAGCACCTTTCTCTGAGGCATTCAAAAACAGTCACAAACATTTTAATGCTTCTGACTGATAAGTCTGGCCAACATTCACATGGGACCCCGCGTGCATTAATATCAGCATTAAGTTCAATACATAAATGATTTTTAAATGGGCCTTATTAACCTGTCAAATCCTCATGGCCAGGGTGTCCATACTTGATATGCTTTGTCAAGTTTGATCTGTTAGTTGACTTCATTGCCACCACTTTGTTTAGTGGACTTTGACTTATCGGGGGGTGCTTTTAGTATCGATGCTTTTGCAAATGAATATTGTATCCAGATACAGCGTTTTAGTATCAATACTTATCTGACTGTTGATACGCCCTCTCCACAAGCTGCTGTTCACTGCTTGTTCTTGTTCTTGTTCAAGTGAGATTTCTTACAATAAAAACAGCAGAACCTGACCTTTTAATGAGGCTTTGGGTGTATATCTGGAAAAAAGCCATGGGTCACCTTCCCATAGTCCAGTGAACATTGTATCTCCAGATTATGACCCACTTTCTACTCTCCATGTTCTCTGCAGCAGTGAAGACCCCCCTCTCTTATGAATTACATATGAAAAAACAACTGCCACTATTGCATAGAATAAACCACAACAAGCTCAAAGCTCAGCTGCTTCAATGGTGATTGGCTTGCATATAATGTGGCATTTCTTGTATTTATGGCTGTATTATGTTTTTGCTTAAATGTGTGGAAGCATTAAAGTTTTCAGTTATAACTGAAGAAATTGTCTATATTTCATTACTTAAAACAATGTCTCAGGGATAAATTTGTGTAAGATGCTAAAAACAGAATTATCAAAAATCAAAAACTGGGAAAAAAACACACACCAAAAAATTGAATATGAGAAAAAATAAAATGGCTTTCATAGGGCTCTAGGAAAATACCAAAATGAGTCCAAATCTTTGCCTTCAACGAGAACAGGGCTGGTTGAATCTCTTTTCTCCATTATTTGTAATTTGTTTCCTCCTTGTTTTGATGCTTACCACGCATGCGTATGTTCCAGAACCAGCTCTGTGGTGACGTCAAGATGTCCTGCATACAAAATGGAGGCAGACAGTCTGCGGATTTGTTTTATTTTTTATTTCTTATTTCTTTTTTGCGATTTTGGGACATTTTAAATTGATTCTGAATCATAGTAAATGAGAATTGTGATTCTTATATGAATTGATTTTTTTTTTTTGGCACACCCCTACTTTTTTGTATTTTGGAACTACTGTTAGTGAATAGTAAATCTGCTTTTGTTGAAATGGAAGAACATTTATTAGGTACTTAGATTCACTTATGTGTGGCTCATGAATCTTTGGATAATTGTCTCAAGCTTGCTTCCAGCCTGTCTGTGATCCTTGTATTGGCTCTCCAAGCACATTGTTTTTTTTGCCATCTGTTTGGAATACAGAAATGCTTTTATATCATTGTGATATCCAAACGTAACCAAACAAAGAGTATGGCAAAACCGGAGTGTGCATTTCATAGTCTTTAAATGTTTTAGCCTGCTTTTATTTATCTGTTTCTTCTTCTCGTCAAGAGTTTCCAAGCTGTGCATCTTTAAATCTGATCTGAATACATGTAGAAACTCTTTGAATAATAAATAGAAATGTTTTTCCTGCCTCAGTGACAGTGAAGTGTGCGCCTCTAAAAAGGCTTCTTGGGACCTCATGGGGAAGCAAAAGTAGATGGCCTTAGAGGAGAGATCTTTGTCGTAGTAGTTCATGTGTATTGTGCGACGACGATGTATCCCAAAGGTGAACACTGGGAATCCGAGGGAAAGTGATAGTGCTGTTTAGAGTATGACTCTGAAGCCATTAGGGAGGGTGTTGTGTTTGCAACTGAAAGAATCAGGGCAATCAGGCTTCACTTTGTGAGTGTGTGTTGTGTTCATATATGAAGCATTGGCTCCTGACAAATATAAGATGTGCACAAGACTGTGCTTCAGTTTGGTCAGTTTCCTCTGTCAGTGTTGAGAGACAGCAAAGTTGGTGGTGATTTCGGTTTTCTTCAGTGGTGTCTGTTTGATTCTGTAGTCGTGGCAGTGCTGGAGGGTTTCATAGTGCTGTCCTCTTTTGCTTACATTGGGTCGTCTCATTGTTTATTGCAGAGACTTTCTTGGGAGAACTTAGTGAGAGGGTTGTCACTTTTGTATCCTTAGTCTTTAATCTTACAGTGGGACTGTGGTGTGTAACCACACTAGTAACCTTAAAAATAAGCATGATCTTAGAGGAGTAACTTTCTATCTGATCGGATTATACTGCAAAAGCAATTAGGTGTTTTGGACTTTTATTTAAACTATTGCAAGAGCACACTGTTCAGCTAGGTAATAATCTTAACATTACAGAAAATATTCAGTGGCAGTTTTTTGCTTCAGCTGGAGCTGAGCATCACATCAGTGCTAAACCACATATGAGATGAGTGTTTCCTCTGCTCTAGCAGAGGGGGATGGCTTCTTTTTAGTGGATTATGTCATGCTGTGAAGATGGAGAAGGCATTCTTCAACTTTAAATTTCTTTCACATATCATTGTTTTTTTGGGTTAATGGTTAAAAAGGAAGTTGTGAAAAATTAACCTTCATTAGTCTTCATCTTCAGTGTCACCTCAGTGTGTTGATGATACAGGCAATCACCACTTAAAAAACATTGTTTTTGTACATCACTATCAAATATATTACTACAGAGAACCTGGAATAGTGTGTGGCGGGGGGGCATCTGACGAGGTTAAGGATTGACATCATCTACTGGCCCAACTGTAATCAGATGGGTTAGGGTTAGTCTACTCTTTAACATCCAGCTAATTATTGAATTACTATCCAAGACCAAAAAAATCTGACCAGACCTGAGGCTTTAGTCGCTGCTTCATCTCAATTCTCTGTTTAGGTTATGTCTAGCTGTTCATTCAGTATGACATTGTGTGTTGAGTCCCTAAATTCCACAGAGGATGTATGTTATGTTGTGTTTTCATAAAGGGACTGTACAGTAGTTAGGCTGCAATGTAGCAAACCCAAAAAACCAAACAGGCTATGAATGTTATAAACATCCTGTGGTGTTTGAGCCAAGTGGCTTAGTGAAATGTTAAATGAGATGTATTATGGTAGAATCGATCCCACTGCTTAGTGCTCAACTGAGCCAAAACATGATAGCTTGGTTAAAGCCTTATTCCCTCCGCTGCCAACACAGTGATATTACATAGCTTTTGTCTTCATAGCGTATTCTCTACCAGAAGAATTTATCAATTTCTGAAGTCTGTCTTACTACTGCATTTGGGTTAGGGTTAGGGTTGCTTTTTATACATTGGTATTTATTTAAATGTTGTGAATATGTAGTGTTGTAGATGTAAAAAGCTTGCAGAAGAGATCTCCTATCTAACTGTAGTGATGTTCAGACAAGGGTGGAATTAGTGGCTCGATTCAATCCATTACCATTTGATTAGGGCATTCCCTCTTGCACAGTTGTATCAGTCCCAATACGTTTTTGTCTAGTTGCAGTTCTTGCTTGCTCTCTTTAGAAAGTCGGGACAAAAAAATTAGGAATCTCATTTTCTCCAATCGGAAAAGGTTTTGGTGTGCCGACCTCTTACAACTGCTTTAATTGTGCTTGTATGTTGTTTGCTGTTTTACAGACTTCCTAGATAATTATTTATTGAAATACAATTCTTTTAAGAGGAGGAAAAGCTATTTTAATTATTCATGTTTTAATTGGCTGAGCCATGCTCCCAGGTGTTTAGGCACATTAACATGTACACCACTTTGTTCTTCTCACATTATTAACCTTATCATTGGGAAAACAAGGAACATTTGATACTGCATTTAAATAAATTGACAATACAGAGGCAGCGTGCGTTTCAACAGAATTATTTATCAGAAGTGTGAATATCTCTTGCAGCCTTGCAGCCGCTTGCTTGGTATCTCAGAAAAAGAATACTTCCTAAGGGTGCAGCAAGATATCAGAATTTTATTTTGTCTTTTAAGACTTTTTTCTTGAAATCTCAAACTTTTTTTAAGGTCAATGCTGAATTTTTTGTTTTGTTTTGTTTTATATGCAAACCAGCATGTTGTTTCCAAAGTTTATTACTGAATAAAGAAATGGCATATGAGCTTAATATTGCATGCCATTAATATATGATTGTTAATTCTTCTTTCTTTTCTTCACCATAAACATATTGTTGTTTCATCTCAGTGTGCCGGAGGCCAAAGTGGTGGATATTGCTGCATTCAAGCACTCACTTATATTATTTCAGCCTCTGGGCTAAATTGAATTTGGTCAGAAAAGCTTCACCATCGGAAATGCAGTGTAATTCCTTCTGAGTTTCATCTCACACTGGGTCCATTAAGAAGCGTGTGTGATCGTATGTCAAATGGAGAGACTTCATTCACAAAGTGAGTGAATGACCTTGATGTGTGACATGATAATATCATAGAACCAGAGCACGAGGAATGACTGTGTGCCTGTCCGTATCCAGTTTGATTACTTCTACTCAAGTGCAGCACAAAACAATGTGTGTAGAATGTCTTGGTTGAATAGAACTTTAAGTCACTATATCATAATGAAATGGATAACAACTCTAAAATGCTTGACAATGTCTTTCTACTAACAATGTGAAGGTTTCACAGAACCCTCACTCTGAATATTTTGTACTGTGCATTGCACCTTTCTGTGTGGTTAGAAAAAACTAAATTCTCGAATTTCACTATAACCTTTGCCTCACCTTTAATACAAAGGTACAAAGGGATTTGAATAAGCCCTGTGTGAAGTAATTTGGGGATATACAGTTATTTAGGTCAGTAATGCTTGGATTCAGTCTACAAACACATTGTGCCAAAAAATTTCAAACTGCATCTTGTTTCACTGTCGCAGCTGCACGTCACCTATGGTTTAACCGGCACATTCTGGGTGGTTATTAGCTCAATGACACAAAGGGTGGATTAGGTAACTGTTAGTTAGGTACTTCATGGAGCCTGAACTGGCAGAATGACAGGAGGCCCCTTAGCTATTGCATTCATGAGTAAGCCTGGCCTGTCTCACTGCCCACTCTGCTGCAGGCTCTGACAGACAAGCCTGGGATTCACCTTTGCACTTGCAGGTCTCAAAAGTTGACATGTCTGCTGGCTCACACTTGGGCTGCAGAGACATGGTAAAAAAAAAATTCCATATGGCACAATGAGGCCATCGCACCGCTGCGCCAGGACCCCTGGCCTCATATCTGGTGGGTTGTAGTGGGGTGATTCACTAGTGACAGTAGTAGAGCCTCTAGCTGTGTATCTAATGAATAGTACGATCAGCTGAATAGCTCTTGTTGACTAGTATCCAAGCAGACACTTAAATGCCACACTTATGTCACTGTTTTCAACCATTCCAATATTTTTTTTTTTTTTGCCATTTACATTTTGAGTGAAAGGGTTGTGGATCATGACATGATTTGCTGAAATGTGCTGTTTGGTAGCTTATCTTCACATAGTTAAGGAGCTGTAATGGACCCTGATGGACCCTTATAAGTATTATAAGAGTATTATCGGCAAACACTTAGCATTTCTTTTAATCTCAGTGATATAACAGATGGATGAGCTGGAATGGGGCAGTGCCTTTGGAGATACACACCAACAGAACTGCTTATTATTTTACAAATGGCATATGTTGTTTTAAATAGAAAGAAATCAATCCACTTAACCCAGACGCACTACATAAATCTCTGAAATCACTCCCGGTGGCAAGGACTGTTACTTGGATTATTATTATTATTGTCTGTCTAATTTTGCATTTTCACAGTCAGTTTAATAGAGTTTGAAGCTGAAAGTTGTTTACTATTCAGTACATAAAATGTAATAATTATTTGCGCATTATTTAGGTAACCAAAATGTGAATTGTCACATTGAGTTTAACATTTTTTAATTACATTTTGTTACATTCCAAGAATCCCACTCTTTGACTGCAGCAGATATTTGAGGTCATAATTTTAAAGTGAAAACAGTAGAAGAGTTTTACACTGAACAAATAAGATGAAAGTGTAAAATATCGCTGTATTGTTAATTTTTGATTTTGACACCACACTTGATGTCTCTCAGTTCTTGGTGCAGTGTTGTCCGTGATATCTCAACCTCATCGCATGACACGAGTTTACAAGGATTCCTCGAAGACGTCTTGTCTGCACCTCATGAGACGGTTTCATCCGGCAGGCAGCCTGCATCTAAACTCACTGTGTTGAATATTTATTGCTCAGAAGTGCGTTAGGTTTCATTTTAATGTGCATAAATGTCTGAGCATATTACTCTGCCAAATGGAGATCTTGATCACTCAGTCACATAGTTAACTCTTGGGCATATTGAAGTTATTTCTCAAAGTTTTCTTAATGAATTGGAATCCAAAATATGTCCCATTAATCAGCCTTTAAAAAGGCAGTGGCACTGGAGTAAACAAGGGAGAGGTCAGAGCTGCTGACATTTTGCTTTCAGCTTTTTAAAGTTCTTCTCTGGAGTCATCCTTGCAGAAAAATTGATTCGAAGATTCGAAGACCTTTTGCATGGATGACATAAGACACAGACAGACCCACATAGGTTCAATCAGGGATGTAAATCTGTGAAGTAAAAGATAGCTTCTTTGCTTAACTTTTGGCTTGGCTCTGAGCAGTTCTGCCTTTGATTATAAAAATTCCCAAAGTGGTTTTTGTCAGACAAAGAAAATTATTTTATGAGTTCACTTGTATGAGTCTTGGGGTTGACAATGTTTTTATAGATGATAAATTTCCTTTATTGGGTGTTGTATGTGACCATTATTGAGAACAAATGGACATTTAAAGGCTTGCTAGCTCTAAAAATATTTTCTCTTGAGTTACACAGCGCTCCATCCGTTTTCTCTTCTGTGGATTGGGCAGTATCTTAAATGCATATACTGATTGCTTTGCCTGCCTTGTCTTAATGTCATTGTCAAGGTTATGACCTAATCTGATGCACTGTATCCATTAGTCAAGCAGTTTCCTTAAACACCTATTAGACAATAATTACGTAATGGTCTCCATGGTGGCCAATAAAGTCGCCATGAGAAACGTGACTGGGTTCTTCAATGATCACATTAGCTCTGTAAAATGACATATTTATGGCTTGTCTCCATAGAAACTTGACTTATTGGCCAGAACAGGAAGCTTTTTTTGTTATGCTGTATTAAAAACTTTTGGTCTTTATCATCTACTTCCATCTGTCGCCTCCCCCACCTCCAACAGCTATATCTGTCCGTCCTGGAAAGACTAACATAATTTGCCAGTGGGTGTAGCACATAGAGCAGCCAGAATTCTTGACTTTTCTTTGTGAAAGAGCTGTCTATTATTTTACTCTGTTTATCATGTGATCGGAGCGGGAGGACATCAGTAGATCTGTGCTGACATCCCTTTTGTAATTTCCTGGAAGGGACATTTTCCTCCAAAAAACATGTCTCATGTCCATCATGTGTTCTCTGTGTTCCTCATGGAAAGAAAATGTTCTGTGACATGTTACAACAGAAACACTAAGTTGCTGGTTTATTAATTAATTTCAGTGTAACACAGCAGCTGTGTAATACATCATCATTCATGATGATTGTAATGTTCAGTTTTTGTTGAAATTATATTGGAGGGGTTGATAATTTTGGTAATTTTGGATGGCATTGCTTGTGATGCTGTTGAATGCTGTTGCATTATTTTGTAATTACTAGAGTTTTGCTGGCATCAAGGCTACTTTAATGATCCAAAATGTTCTGTTTAATTGAACACTATTTCCCAGCACCATATGAAGACATTAGAGCTATACCTATAGTAAACAGGCCAGTAATTTTTTTTTTTTTTTTTTTTTTTTTATGTATTACTTGAGTGACTTCCTTGTACACCCATTGTACATTCTGTTCCAACTAGCAAGCCTCAAAATGATGGAGCAGTAATAATGTAGAAATCCCAGCTGTTCTCCAAATGTTTTTGTGTTTACCAGACCAGATTCAAATTTTTTTCCCCCCCTGTATGCAGAATTTTCCCAAAAGACAATTTTGAGTTTGTCCCACAGTGAAAATTATTTCAGTGGAGGTCCTCTTATAGTTTTAATACTGCTGTCTGCCTTGTGGTTTGTCAATCAATATGTAGTTGCAGTCAGCCTGCTTTTCTAATAACGGGAACGTGGAGTCCATCATTCAATCATAAAACCCCTCATATGCCTCATCGTGACTCAGGCCCCTGACTGTTCAACTGATAAACTCAGTGGAGTGTATACAGTGTTATTTTCAGCTTTGCTCACAAATCTGACATCTGTTTCAGTGTCACACATGCGCGCATGGTTGGAAACAACTCTGTTCTTCAGAGATGACTAATGTTACCATTTTCATTATTTTGATATAACGCATAGATGAAAGCATGATTATATTCTGAATCTTTTCTCTGGAAGCAGAAGAAGGCTTTACAATGTTTTGTAAAATACATGTCTGTTTTTATTTTAGTGTCAGGCTTTCTTTCATTTTCTGACCAATATATCAAGCAAATCCATTACAGCAATAACAACTGTTCTTTCAAGTTCTTTTCCCAGAACAGGACTAACTTTCTTATCTCGTTTGTGAAATAGATAGATGGGCCGATGCAGCCAAATATAAGCATGATTTTTCTGCAAGACTGCCATATAACACCTGTAAGAGCTCCAGACAGTGGCGTCAATTCTCGCTGGAGCTACTCTTATTTTTTTTCTTTCTTTCTGTCTTTTCTTCAGTCACATCAATAATTAGCCAGCCTCAGCCTTACACGCAGCCTCAGCTGCTATAGTGAAATTACATGGATGACTGAGTGTAAGGAAATAAAATTTGCTCAGCTGGGCCGTTAATAGACAGCCAAGACTGCTGTATTGACCTTTTTCACTTACTGTTTTTGCCAGAGAGAGAACATCAAGGTGACTTTCTGATCAGGGTGTTGTGTTTGAGCACTAATTGAGCACTTGTTTGTGCCACACACATGCATACACATACAAAAACTTTAAAAAGTTGGAGAATTGTCAGGCTTCAGGTTAAATCAGGTAACCTTTCTAAATTACCCTGAGACTGCAATGACAGTAATGCCTTAAAACGGTGTTTTCCACTGTGCACATGGAAAAAGTGTGGTGTCTGACAAATGGCCTTTGTGTCTATCTGATACCTTTTTTATATTAAATATCTACCTGTTTCCACAAAGGGAACATAAATATGAGGATGTGAGTGCTCTGGTGATAGTTGTGAAGAGTGCAGAATGTGCATTTCTGTGAGGAATGACAGGAAGCTGGATGACAGGTATTGTATCTGAATGCTCCGCAGGATGGGCAAAGCAAATAAAATTTATCCCATGACCTCTGCTGTTGCCAGAGTTGACAGTTGACCTTTCACTTGGATTGTGTTGGTTATTTATTCATATTATAAGAGTGATAAACACAAGATAAAAAAAAATGCAAAATTTTATTAAGTCTATATATAAATAAAGTCAGAGCGATTAATGTTAATGCTTTGCATTCTTACTGCATTCAGTCATTTTCACTTATTACATTTCTTTGCTCTGAGTATGACAGCTCATGCTGCTATGAGCAGATTGTTATCTACTTATTTTAGTTGTAAACAAACTGATTTTACTGCCAGTGCCATGTAGCTCTCTGCACACATAACACTGCCAAATGCAGCACACATTATCACACGACCTTGGCTGAATCTGCATTCAAACAAGCTTTTTCTCTGCCAGCTGACTGTCAGATTACATCTTGAGTATGCCAATGGAAATACTATTACAGGTGACTGGGTCCAAACATTGGTATTAAGAACATTTTCACACTGTTTATTTTTTGTATGTCGATAAAATATTGTATATATTGTCAAATGGTCTCAGCATGTCATCACAGACCTGCAACAATCTTTCAATTAGAACTAACAACAAACATTTACTAGTCCCAAATGTCTTTATTTCTCTGTAATATTATGACGATGAATCATGTCTTTGGGTTTTGGGCTGAAGTTATTTAAATTCATCATACTGGGTTTGGCGAAATTTTACAAGGTAATTTTCATTTTCATTAATTAGAAATTCAATTGACATTGAATTGAAAATGATTGGTTATTATTGGCAGCCCTTACTGTTAGGGTTAGGGTTAGGGCTTAATTTTAATTTTATTTTATCATACACTGTCAGGTCCTGATCACATATCATCAACTAATGCTTGAATAAAAACATGGCAGAGCTCTAGTGGATGCATGCATTCATTTTATTCAGTTTGCAATTTCTCTTTATTATGAGCTGCCCCCATCAGTAAACACTCTAAAGGCATTTCCCCTTGTTTTTCATGTTCCTTGTTCGCTTGTTTGTCTTATTTCTTCTTCACCTCAACATGGCCTTTATTTCACCTCTAGACAAAAAGAGGATATCACAGAACCACAGCGCGCCAGTATGTGAATCATCTATTTTTATTATGCACATTCAATATCCAAATGCATATTCTTAATTTATTCGTTGCTAGAATGGGATTTCAAACATATTACAGTATAATGCCCCATTCGTGCATCATGAAGCAAATGGGGGCATCCGACTGTAGTCTGAAGTGAAAGGGCGAATGGGTGACAGTACTGAGCAAACAATGGTAAAAAGCATTAGGCTCAAAGGGGTAGAGATAAAAAAAAAACAAAGGACAGGAAAATGGGACAAAGAGATAAGAAAACTAAGGATATTGAAAAAAACGGAAATGGAAACAGGTTTTAACAAAAGGGTTTGCATGTAATGGGAATGCTGGAGCAAGTGATTTTAAATCAAGAAAACGATCCTTGGGCCTTCGAAGCTTGACATTCCTCTGGGACACCAAGGACCAGATTTGGATGAGCTTTCAACTAGAACCAGCCTGCTCCCCAAGTACTTGAACTAAAAGGAATTACATTTATCGGAACTGAAATATCCATCAGTAGTTAGTTATCACGCCAGAATGCATTGTTTTAGTTGGCAATGAAGTCTTTTTCACATTATCTTTCATATGTTTATCATGAAACCTAAAACTGGAGTGTTTTTCATTATAGCTCATATATACGATGAGGGAACACACTTTGTTGGCATTGTACTTATACTTAGGAGTATGTGTTGTGTGAACTGAGTAGACTGCTGTAGGGTGATGGTTTATAATGCATGAATTTAATTATTGAATTTTTTATTCCTCAGTCCTTATGCTTGACTTAAAATGGTTTAAGCATTCTGCATTATTAAAGTTTGAATGATATTTTTACAATATTGCAGATCTAAACAGACCTCTGAAAGAAACCTCATTGTCTTCCATGAGTTAATTTTATATTGCCATTCACTGACATTTTATTCTGTGATTAAAGGCATCCAAGCACTGAGTGGCTGGGAATATATAAAAAACCTAAAATTTGGCTGTGTGGATGTTACAAACATTGACCAGATGAAAACCTTAACAAAGGGCTAGATACTGATCCAGAGATCGATTCCGATTAGTGAATATGTATATCTGTCATTATTATCCCTAAAATGATTTCTAGAATCATCACAGCTGGATTAATTACATATTTACATTCTACTACTTCTTACCAGTACAGCACAGGAAGTAAGACTTCTCTTGGATGTTAAACTATTATCTAATGGGCTTGCAGGTTCACTATAGATCTTCATGCAATTCTTATGATGTCAGAGCATGCTTGGCTAGCTGCAGTTATCATCCATTAATGGATGTAGTGGATGTCCTTGGGATGACAAGGTAGGTGACAGCACATCTGAGAATTTAGAAGAGTGAGGTGACAAATTGAGCTGGACAGAAGATGTTGTCATCTGCTCTGTTGGGATGTCTGGGTTGTCAAAAGGGGCATGTTAAACCAGTAAGCATCATCCTCTGAATGCTTCAAGTACATCATCGCTGTGTTAAGATGCAGGGCTCAGAGATTCAATTCAATCAGAGATGGTCCAGATGCTGAGTCTGACTAGATAATAAGAAGTGTTGTCAGAAACATCTTAGTTCCCTTGGATAAAAGTTTTGGCTGTGCACAAGGAAGTGTCAGTCAGTGTTTGTGGAACAACATGCCACTGCAAGGTTAAAAGGGCTGCTGGCTGAATGAAGTTGCCCACTTTGTATCAGTCAATTCTCAGTTCAGGAGCCTAGTCTTTGTCCTTTCTTTGTCTAACTTATTACAGTGAACCGTGCCATGGAGTTTTTTTTAAGTCAAATGAATTTCTATTTAGCATGGTTTTCCCACAGAAAGTTTCTAAAGAGGGATGTCCAGAGGGTATGTTCTTTTCTGATTGGAGCAATTCACTTGTTTTTCACACCATGTAGAATTACCTCATTCAGGAGGCCCTATGGTCTTACATTGCATGATTGACAGCTGCCCTTGACTCCTTCATTGTGTCTCACAGGAGGATCGGTGGATGTTGTGCTCCTGTGAGGCGTGAGCAGCCCCACTCATAATGCATCCAAAGAGGTTGCGAGCTGGCAGTCGCGTCTTGGGGGGGTCGCAGCACTGTCATAGAAGGGTAATTATCTGAGCACAAGGGTGAGGGGCAAATGAAATGATTTCAACACCTCCTAATTAAATATGGTCCAAGGAATACGAACAATCCACAGGCTTCTTTCACTTCAAACTAGAACCATTCACAGAGGCCTTTGCAAATGTGAATACACAGTGTTTCTGGGTGTGAACTGTGTTGAATTTTAAAGGGGAGGCCTTCGTATTTGTTTTCAGCACCACTGAATTAAATGTGCTCAGAGGAACGGGAGACAATCTCCAGGCCAACCCCTACTCCAAAAACACACAGCCATCCAGAGGGGATTTGATATACACAGGATTTTGATGCATGTAATTTAACAGAAATTTAAAGGGGATAATTCTTCATTTGATCTCTGAACTGTTGAATTAAACATGCTCCAAGGAATAGGGACAATGTGGGATCGGCTTCAAAACCAGTTGAGATTCAGCATAATCCACAGGGGAGTCTTGCAATAATAGGCTATACATATTTCCAAATGTGAATGGTTGAGCTGAGGTCTTTTGTGTAGAATGAAGTTTCCTGCATCTAAATCAGGGATGTGTGTTCTGCTAGTGTTAAAAATGTTTTATCTGGAGATCTGGCTGGTATCCCATAGCAGCTCCAACACATCAAAACAACATTGTCATTTCTATTTTCCTTTTTGGAAACTGGCTTTAAAATTCATTATGAAACTGTCCACTGGTTTGAAGTAAGCGTGGCTGAATATCTGCTCACAATCTTCTGATACAAAATGTCTGTTTCTTGTTTCTGCTATTTATACTTCACTCAGAATGAGAGCTTTAGAAATATCCTGTGCATTGAAGCAGGCCTTTTGTCTCCGTCAGCACTGACTGATATTTGCTCAGTGACTGAAAGGATGAAAAGTGGAAGCAGAGCTGTGTATTGCAGACCTTGCTGATGCAGTTCAAACAACATTTTAAATGCGGCATATGTATCTGTGACTGACACCGTGCATGTCACAGTGCGACCCTTCTCATCAAATGCTCATTGGGGACCACAATCCACTTGCCACTCAGACATGAATGGTTAAGCTGTCAGTCTACACAGGGCCCATGGGTGCTCTGGAACAGTAGTCATTGTCAGAATCACAGGAGTTTATTTATTCATTTTTTTTATGTTTTTGTTAGACTACAGTACATATCAATGCTGCCATCTCATCTGATCTCACTTTAGATATTTCTTTACCGTATCTGCTTCTAAAAACACCAAAAATATTAAAACATAGATTATACTGTGTTCTCACCTATAGACAGGAACATTCATAGCTGCATTTTAATGTAATTATGTACACCTACAACACACAGGTTATATTTATATTATATATATTTAAATAAATCTTACGCTAATAGAAATTTTCCATGTAAGGTGGTGTGGTGGCCAACTATATGCTCTAGTCCAGAGAGCCCAGACTGATCTCCACAGGCATCAAAGCTCAGATCATTAGGCTTCAGGTCGGCACAGGAGACTCGAGGAGCTGGCTGGCGTGGAGGAATTGTATCTATCTCCAGGCTCCCCCTGTGCTCTGAGGTGACATGCAGTCATCTGCTGTGAAGCCAGGCGGAAAACTGCCCTTTCTGGCATTAGCTGCATGGGTCCTTCTGTACCCTGCACAGAATTCACCCCTGCACCATCCATCTGCAGCTCAGCGTAATCTTCAACCTCCTGCCTCAGATCTGACACTGGTATTGTTACCTCCTGCTGCCGCTGCTCACTGCTCTGGAGTCAGTGACCAGCTATTAAAGATGAAGATTAGAAGGACTGGGGTCACGATTACACAAAGATGTTGAAGGCTATTTCTCTACACTTAATCTCTCTGACTAACACTACAAGCAAACGAGGTCACCACCCTGATACTTAGTTAATGCCTTCATGATATGTAAAGATGCCTTTGCTGAGATGTGGAAACACCACGGCAGTGTTCAGAGGAGGAGAATCCTATTGCTGTGTGCTGTAGGTCTGTTAACATCTGCTGTAAGTCATGATTGCAACTTGAAATAAGCAGCTTCATAATACACAGAGGATTTCTTTTCAGGGCTACCTTGATTAAAGTAAAAATAAATATAAATGTGAATGGTTTCACATCTACTACTTCACTTCAACACTATATTCAGCGCATCGAGAAGTAACTGAGGGTTGTTGATGTAGATTAGCTATTTGCTGCCACCTACTGGCGTAGAGACTGCTAGTTAGTCAGGCATCATGTCTGTTCTTTATTTCATTTGCTTGCTGCTGGTCCTTTTGGTTACCATGATGTTTCACAAGGTGTTTATTTTTCACAGAAAGAAAGAAAATGGATCATATCAATCGCCTTAATATTTCTACACTGCCTCCCAGTTTACCTCAAAACGGATTTCAAGGTTTAAATTTGTTACCTTTAAAAGACTGTCCCCCGACCAAATCCACCAATTTGAACACAATAAAAGATCCCAGTAACATGTTTATCAGACTTTGACTTCTCATAATATGTAATATTGTGAGAAATGTTTAATGTATATTTAGTCTACAAGGAAACTCCACAGGGTTTGTTTTGTTGTTGTTATTTTTATTGTCTGTATTCATTTACTGCCTTCTCCAACATTTTTTTGGGAAACACCTCCATATTAATAAAGGGGCGTTACTGCAACATATTACAAGCCCAACATTGGCCAGACACATCACTTTAACCCTCCTTCAGACATAAACATGTAGGCACACTCTCACACATTAAGAGGTGGTGGTTTATTTGAACATGTGAGTCAGCCAGTCCCTGTGGGCCTTAGCTGGAGAGAATACAGCAGCCCCACCCAGCAGCACATGTGCGGTTGCAGCTCCCCCAACCTCCACTCAACCAAACTCCCTATGATTTATGCAGGCCAGACACCCCTCCCCTTCTCTTCAGGATGTCCTTGTCCTCCACTCAGTGAACTGAGCTAAGTTTCAAAACGAAGCCCTTCACTTAGTGTGGAAGAGCTGAAGAGCAGACTGTGTTGGGTAGCTACTGTTGGCAGCCAGATCCCTGTTTGTGGTGAGTGTATTTTTGTGTTTGCAGTGGAATGTGCTCCTTTGGTTAGCTGGTAGCTTTCTAAAACTTCATTGGGGAAAGTTTCAATGTATATTGCTTTGTTACAAAATTCGACTCCATGTATCCATCTTAAGCTTACCCTGTGGGCTTGATTGCTATTGTAGTCGGTTAATAAAGACTTTCCTTTAGCAGAAAGGTTTGAACAAGTGAGTGCTTGTTTTCACGTGATCTTTTGTGACATCAGACAATACTTTGTTGAAGACATCTATCGTATGTGATAGTCGAGTGACAGTCCTTTAAATGAAGTGATTTGGTTGCTTGACGGATGAATGACAAAACGTTTTTAAGAGCATGTATTTCATATTGCTTACTAGTTTTAAACTTGAGTGACATCCTTCTGACATTAATGGGAGGATAAATACAGCACACATGTATATACGTGCATTTTCTTTTCATGGATTTGGTTTGACCAAGCTGTCTTTGGCAAAGGTCCTGCTCAGCTGCATCAGTCTGGATGTGGTCTTCTGTAGAATACTGGTTCTGACAAAAGTGTAGCTCACTTAAAAGTTTATTCTCTAAGGGCATATATTGTCAGAGAAGCTGTCAATCATGGAAAATTAAACTCCTTATTCCTGTCTGAATCTGATACTCTTAGTATTGACATCTGAAGCTGAAGATACCTAATCCTACTTTGTTTCAGAGCACAATAAAGCCAAACAAATTATTTGCCAAAACTTTGTGCCCCAGGTCAGGTTGTCTCAAAAGGTGAGACAAGGCAGATGAACTGTAAAAACTCTCATGAAGCACTTTGGGCCCTCAGGGCACGTGGATCTTTTGTCTGCCTATGAGATGCTTAGCGCCTGAGAAATGTGACACCACACTCTCCTCTTCAAGCCTCTGTGGTTGATGTCTCATTCTGCAGCTTTGGCTCAGAGACCATTAATTTAGAGACAGCACAGTGGAATATTTTCCCAAAACTACCATTCTGTAAAAAGTCTTGGCGTAAGAATGGGACTCGTATTGTTTATTAGATTTCACATTTAGGGCAATTTGTTTTTCATATGCCAAAGAGTGTTTACACTCATATGTAACAGAGATGTATACATGCACCGTGTCTGATAAGGACTTAAGGCAATACAATATCATGTGGTTGTGCCACAATAGGCTGTTTATGTGGATCAGCGACGTGAGAGTTGCAGCAGCCAGGCACAACGCAGTGCCTCTCAGTCAGCTTCAGCCTTGTTTCTTGACTGTATGAAAAGCAGCCAGATTTTTAGGCCTTTTTCAACCCGGGGGCATGTCATTTACCAAATGAATGGTTCTCTTTGCTGGACAGTTGAGCCAGTCACAGTCTATCATGCCATGAGACAAGTGAGCCCACAGTATTAGTTTTCACTGCAGCGGACTGTGTTCAGCAGGACACATTTGCATTCCTTCAGGGTATGGCATGACTGAAACATAATAATGATAATCATAATAATGTATGAAATGGTTTATGGAAATAATGGATAGCTATTACTTAAAATCAGACACAGATTATGCTCATCTCTCCAGTATTACCTCGTGACAAGGCATAATCAGGAACCGTCCCCCTCCATCCAGGTTGTATTGCCAACAATGTCATTTTATATTTCTTCTGTCATGTTGTCTTTGTCTCTTTGTATAAGTCAGAATGTTGAGTCTGCAGTAACTGTACGATTGGGAAAATCAACACACATACTCAAAATGTAAAAGTCATAAAGTAAAAACACAGCAATTTGTGATTTGATAGTTTCATGGTATTTTACAGAATTTTTAAATCACAGCCTATCACAGCATTACTTTATTATTGAAACTAGGTCAGTTAAACAGTTTCAAATTGGTGATATAAATATTTTACAACTGCCTTTCATAGAGCCTGGAACTTATGATGGAGATTTCAATCAGGGATAATTATGTGTTTTTCTAAAATGCAACATAATTTTGGGTAAGCTACCTGTTTACAGTACTATAGAAAAACATTTATCTTAGTGACAATATTGTGACAGTACACACTACCTGCTCAGATGGACAGCAAGGTCTTTACTCTGGTTCAAAATGCCTCTTTCGTTTAGAACCAGGGTCATTCCCCTGACAAGGTGACAAAAATTTTCTGAAATTAAGTATCTCTCTTTCACCTTCCTTCATAGCAAAAGCTCATAACTCCAGCTTGCACAATTGTAGGAAACTAAAAGGATAGAGGAGTCAAGACTAAAACTCATCTGACTGAGTGATTCTTCTGCTTGTGATTTACGGTAGACTGAACTGTTGCCTCTTGAGCAAGCTCCTGTTTATTCAAGGAGAGCTGAGTGAGAGTTGCAGCTGCGTCACACGGTGCTTCCTCTGCCCAGGGGGTCATGTCTGAGTAGGACTGAGGGGGTGGAAGGGGTCAGTGGGCAGGAAGGTAACAAAGTGGTGAAGACACTAGACAGGCAATATCACAGCTGGATGTCTCTGATGCTTGTACAGTCCTGGTGCTTTATCTCGGTGTTTCCTGGCTGTTTGTGCTGCTGCTCACCAAACTAAAGCTTAAAACAATGGCTTATCAGGACAGAGGTTGGTATTCACAGTACTTGCCTGCTGTTTGGCAACTTGTTCAACATCCGTGGGGTGTTGTTTCCCTCTTGCAGTTTGTGCTCATATCTGTCTGAGTTTGAGGGCTTCTTATCTTTTGCAGGATGGCTCAGTGGGGAACCTTGATGACCTGGCGCAGGAATACTCGCAGTATTACGGCACCTCCCTCAGTGACGTGTGTGAAAGAATGGAAGAGCTGCGGAAACGCAAAGTAGTAAATGATGCAGAGATGGTAAACAGTCTTATCAGTCTTTTTTTTTCTTTTCTTTTCTTTTCCTGGAATCAAAAAAATTCTTTATCTCAGCATTAAACAATAGATCGTTCTATCTGTTGTCATCTTGCCACAGCTTGTTTTCAAGGACTGGTAATTTTTTTTTTTGTCTTGGATTAGAGGGTTCATTTCATTCTTACATCTGTCACATCATTCAGAGTGACTTTACAGCCCACAGAAAGTTAGTTATCTTATAGGTTATAGGGAAACTAGCCTGGCTCTAGTAGGAGGTAACATAATCCTCCTGCCAAAAAAGTCTAAAACTCATAAATTATGTAATAACTTGTTTGTTTAGCCTTTATTTCCAGTCTTTATACTAAACCTAAGATAACCAGATGAACACATTTATGAACATAAATAAAAACTGGATTAATTTTCTCATCTACTTAAGTATTCTTCACTTTGTTATTATGTCATAAATAAAGACAAAAAATACAAAAAAGCTTTTCTTCAGTATTTGCCTCACACCTGTGAGTCTTTCACAGGCATATTAGCCATTTAAACATGGCTACATGACTGGAATTGGTCCATAATGTGGGCCAGTTAGCTGAACATCATTTCTATTTCTGTGTCATGATGACACTATAATTTACTCCTCCATTCACCCTGCCTGTGTGTTTCAGGGAAAGGTTGACTCAGTGGCCACATCAGTGCAGCTCCGTTCTCAGATCCAGGTGAGTATCCAGCTCTCAGTGTGTCAGACCTCAAGAGACAGCAACTTCCCCTTCTCTTCGTCACACAGGCTGATAAGAGTCTGCGGAATTACGTTGTCATGTCATCCTGAGCAAAACTGAAGCAGAGGACTAATACATATCATTTCACCAACTGATGCTGCTGACCCTGAGACTTGCATTTTAAGTCCAACAAATTACAGATAAACAAGTGCCTGTTTTGTTAACAACTAACTTCTGTCTGCGTAAGCTATCATTTCTGCTATATGATTTTTCTGTTTCCTTTCAAGGAAAGTAATATAACATAGCATAGCATTCACATTATTTTTATCTTCTCCAGGAATCTCTTGGACTCAGCAGTGCCATGTCCACTCCAGAGACAGAAAGAAGGTAAATCAAAAATTCCAAATTTTTAAAAGTTTTGGACAAACTGGGGGGAAGCATTTTCAAGATTTATATACCCTACATAGTAGTAGAAGTATATGCTGTAATGCTTGCTGTTATTTTTGGTCCTTAGATGGTCCAGGTTATATTAAGTACTATCTCTTTACAGAATAAACATTAATTATTTATTTAAGCCCTTTACTTTTTGAAGCTGAACTATGATATTTACTCTGAGGACACGTGTGTTTCCTCTGCTTCCTTATGCCCCTCAGTCACATCTCCGAAGAATTTCTGTCTGAGCTCTAAACTTCCTTCCTTCCCGCTATTGTCTCTTTTAAAGGATTTTGAAGATTAGTCATATTTTGTCATTGGAAAGCTGATTAAGATGAAAGAAATTGGTTGATGACTAATGATAAAGCAACATATTGATTTCATTAAGCTTGATGAAATTGAGCAATATATATATATATATATATATATATATATATATATATATTTAAATTTTTATTGTTAACAGGCCTTTCCTTAAAACCTGAACAAGAAAAATCTCCTCTCTCTGTATTTAAACAAAAGTTACTGGAAACATACACTCCCCCCTAGTGGGACCAGTGGTAAATGCTGGAGGATACCAAGGCTATCAGTAACAACACTATGAGTTTTACTGAGTTTTACTTGGCTTTTCATTTTTGAGTGTTGGTTGGTTTTCAGTGATATCTTTTAAATTAAAAGTCTTCCTAATTCTCTTCTGTTTCTCTTTGTCCTCATTTTATAGCCCTTTTTTCCCTTAGGACGAAAATTTGTTATCGATTTTAATTCCAAAATATTTCAAATATTCACCACCCCCACATCTGTGGAGCTTGGAAAAAACAGTGGTGATGTCTTACTCAGTAACAATCCAAAGTTTGAATATCACAGATTTGTTCTGGTCGTTCAGTGCAGTTTATTATGGCAAGATGATTAATAAGCAACTCTGGTTTAACAGAATATTCAGGATAAGGTGAAATTAGTTTCATGCAATCAGTTTCATTGCCAGTGTTTATGGTATCTTAGGTATCTCTGGTAAAAGAGAAACCTCCAACTTGACTGGAGACGATATAACCTGCACCATCAACAAGCGTGAGCTTCTAGAGAGGTGGAAAGAGACACAGTTATACACAACAAGCAGTCCAGAGAGATGAAGAGAGGCTGATGGACAGACAGACAGACAGAAAGAGAGAAAGAGGGAGGGTGAAAGTGTGCAGGGAATGCGGAGGCCACGTTAGCGGTGCTGTTGCTGCAAAACCCCAACTGGAGATGAAAAGGCTCTATTGTTCCTGCAATGGCTGAAGAGCACTGACACTCTGTCCACAGCCAAGAGCTGCCACTCTTTTCCATAGTTTGACTACTTTGATTTGCTTTTGCTATGATGCTACTGTGATGAGGGACAGTGTGCTTTTGTAATTTTTATTTTGTATTTATTTATTTATTTATTTATTTGTGTGGCAGAGGATAGTCATGTAGAGGGATAAGGTGGCATACCAGGAAAAATGAAGAAAATAACATTGGAAAACAGGTATTATTCCCTTCAGGGATTCGAGTCTCGATTTCAACCATTCAAGTCAGCCAAATATTTTGTTTGATTTTTAGGTTTCCTGTGCACAAATCAAGCTCTAATGATGGCTCATCAGGAGGTAGGTTGTATTGATCTGATTATGTTGTGCACTTCATTATAAGTAGTCTGACTGATGTGATGTTTATTAATTTCTTAACCCACTGCTGAACCTTTTTGCATTAGTGTTGCAGTGTCTATTTGAGAGTGTTTTCAAACCCAGCATATATTTTCTCTGACACATCTATGACAATGTAGCGATAATCTTTTTAAAAATTTCCTTTTGTACTGGTTTGTTTTGATAACACTGTCATTTAGGAATTAACATAAAACATAATGCTTACCTGCTCTAAATTTCATTGTTGAAATATGTGGCAAAGATGTTTCGAAGCTTTATTATTTCTCTCCAATGAAGTAAACTGATTTTATGATTGTTTTACTGTGTAGGAAAGTTTGATGGAAAAAGGAAGAGCAAGTCTTTTTGGCAGAGTTTCCGAAAGTCACAGAAAGGGGTTACACGTCAGCTTTCAAAAGGTATGATGTGTTTAAATTCTGGTGTGCTACCAGGTTTTTGTTGTTTGATATTCAGGATTTCGTTCTCATTTTTACCGTATAGGTGATGATGTTGGGTTTGTGGCGAGTGAAATTACCATGAGTGATGAAGAACGCATCCAGCTAATGATGATGGTGAAGGAAAATATGATCTCAATAGAAGAAGCCTTGGCACGGGTATGAAGTCACAGATCCCACAATCTTCACTATACGTGTTGTTGCTATCACATTGAAGTTAAATCTGCTGTGCCTTTTCTGCTCTGTCAAGACTTAAAGAAAATGTCTGACCCAAAAACATCAGCCCTTAAACAGATAAAGTATTCTTGCTCTGCAGTATCTGCTAACAGGATCCTTTTTTTGTTTGCTTGTTTGTTTTTGTTTTTTGCAGCTAAAGGAATTTGAGATACAAAACAGACATATCTGCAGGTCTGATCCAGCAGAGTGCACCGATCCCTCCAGTCCCACCACAAATGAGTCATTCAGCTGTGACGTAAGTCTCTTAAGCTCCTAGTTTGGGGGACCTTAGCTGCTTTTTAGTACTGGATCACAACTTCAGGCAGTGTGCCGTGCATGAGGAGCTCTGATCTACCAGTGCCAAGCCTACCAAGCTGTTGACAGCGCTTCTCTCTCTCCCTCTGTGGCTGTCCCAGCGATGAACCTGGGCCCCTCTAAAGCCCTGCAGCTCAGGGCACTCTCCCAACTGCAGGGTGCTGGGCGGACTTCTATTCATTGCTGTCAAAGCGCTAACCCCCTATTGTGCTGTAGTGTGCGGGTGGATTCAGCACAGGGCCCTGTTATGCAGGTCACAGCTCTTTTATGCACGGAGTGGGGTGATTAGGGGCTCAGGTTCAGGGCACATTTTTCAGATTTGTCTGGATGGCCTGACTATTTCTTTCTCTGCTCTGTGTGTTTTCCTCACACTTTCTCTTTCTCTGTGATAGTTGTTACCCCCTCCCTTGTTGTGTCTGTTCAGAAGCCATACTTTACAATAAGTTGTTGTTTACTTATGACAGATGTTCAAAACTCAAAATTTGATCCAGATCTTCAAATACAGCAGGTGCACCGCATTTTCACTCACTATCATTTCAGTTGATGGTTAAGATGGTTACCAAGCTGCAAGCATTTATTTTTCTCACAAAACGAAAGTCTGCTAAGAATGATTGTGTGGCCTGGCTGTCATCAATGTGGTTTCCTACCACAGTTTTAAATTAGGCTTCAAGTACTTTCCACAGCTAGCTAAGCAGGTACCTGCTTTCCTGTTTGCTGCTCTCCATTTATAGTAACTGGCTTTAAATTAAAAAGGTTTGTACAATCATTAAAGGATACCTTGAAATTTGTATGCTAAATAAAATTCTTCCTTGTGTCTGTCCTGTCAGCCCTGTGACCTGTCAGACAATGACCAAGAAGAATCCGTTACATTCAGGAGGCTCCATAAACTGGTCAACTCAACCCGGAAGGTGAAAAAGAAGCTGATCAGAATTGATGACTCCAAGAGGCCTGGAGCAGACGGTACTAAAACCATCCTCAGATATGATCTGATAACGCCACCTGGATGTATCAGCCTTTACCCTAGTTTTAAGTAATTCTAGAGAAATTGGATGGAATGTTTTCATTTTTTTGTGTGATGGTACTTGATAAAAATTGGGAGAGACATTTGAGGTTTTATACCAGGTAGTTCCATGGACATTTTACACACCAACAGATGTTTACAGTAAGCACATGCTGTGTAATTTGAAGAAACGGTTCACCTGAGACAACATGATGCTGAATGTGATGCAGGGTGCAGAGAAAATATCAGTAATTTCACTCGATGTAATTGCAATTGATGTATTGCAAAAACGGTATTTACCATGTGGTTTCACTACTTGTAAAGCCTGTGTGAGTATATATTTTAAAGGATATGTTGTTGCTTTGATGCTATTGCTTTTTTCTGATATTTTTCCTGCCATCATTTGTCCTGTGACTAACGCAGAGAGCTTAACTGTGGATGGTCTTCCCTGCGGAGATGCCAGCTCCTCCCTTTATGCTGGTGTGCTGAAAAAGGCAGTAGCTTGCCCCGTGGACAACCTGGCCTCGGCTCTGCAGGAGCAGCTCGTATATGACAGGGACTCTGACAGCCTGACCACGTCCCCCTCCTCCAGCAGTCTGGATACCTGCAGCAGCCAGAAAATCTTCCAGGCCTTCAGCAAGACTAGCGAGAGCCCTATTCACCAGGAGATAACAGTAACACCGGAGGTGGGGGAGGCAGGTGAAGGAAGTGGCTCCACTTTTTCAGAAGCAGAGAGGTGCAAAGAGGTGGAGCCTAAAATTGCTCGTTCAGTGACTGATGGAGAGCTCCGCCACCGTGTTCTCAGCCCATTGAGCCACCACGGGGTGAGTACTGAGAAGCATAATGCTCCTATTCTGTACACAGTGAATACATCTTCTGACCTCCAGTGTTCCTTCAACCCCACAAAGAGTCAGCAAAACTGACTCATTAATTTACTGTTAAGTTAAAGTTACTCATTCTTAACCATCTTTGATGCTTCCTTGTTGAGCTACTTTTCTGTTCACTAAAACCCGATTTTATGCCGGTCTGTTGTCTTCACAGAGAGCTTGTAGCTTTGGAGGATTTGATTTGACCAATCGTTCTGCGCACACACTCATCTCTGAAAATGATAACACTGTACGGGACTTTTTTTGCATATTGCATTTCCATTGATTTAATCAAAATTAGTCATTGAGATGATTAGCTGTTCACCAATTTGTTCTCCTTTTTCTTGTGTATTTGATTTAGATTGGAGATGGAGGTGCAAGAGATGCCCTTAAGTCTCCACCAACCTCTCGTATATCCCTGGGCAAAAAAGTCAAGTCTGTGAGGGAAACAATGAGAAAACACATGTCAAAGAGATACCACTCTTCTCTGTCTGAACAGGTATTTCAATTGTGCAAATAGTGATTTAATGAAGATTGTGACGTTTAGGTAATAATGTTTTGCTTCTCTGTATTTTAGTCAAGCCCAGACCGCATATCCTGCTGCCCTCACTCGCCTCAGATAGACTCAGACTCTTTAGAGAAACCCAAACTGAAGCCAGGAGGGTCTGTAGAAAGCCTTAGGAGTTCCCTCAGCGGGCAAAGTTCCATGAGTAAGTCTCTGTGTTTACTTTGTGTGCATGCATGTGCATGCCAGATTTGCTTACACTTGAGTCCTCATTCTCTTGTGTTTGTTTTAACTTGGCCTTGGAACTCCAGATGTATAGTGTTTATCAGAAAATGTTTCAAAGACAATAAATCGCTTTACGCAGTCTAAACTTTCTGTGTGAAACTGTGGAACATCTGGCACTTCTGTCAGATTAAAAGAGATCAAAAATGTTCTCAAATACCAACAGACCCGTTGAGACGCGTGGCCTTGAAGCGGCTCATTGTTCTTTTGTGGTTTGTGTAGGTGGTCAGACAGTGGGCACCACTGACTCCTCCAACAGCAACAGAGAAAGTGTGAAGTCTGAAGACGGGGAAGAGGATGAGCTGCCTTACCGTGGACCCTTCTGTGGACGTGCTCTCGTTCATACTGACTTCACTCCCAGTCCCTATGACACTGACTCACTCAAACTGAAGGTTTGACGACTGTAATAATCCAGAATATCAATACTGAGTGCTGAGCTAATTTCTTCTCAGAAACTCAAGTCTGACTGCTCTTGTTTTCCAGAGTGGAGATGTCATTGATATTATCAGTAAGCCACCAATGGGCACATGGATGGGGATGCTCAACGGTAAAGTCGGCACCTTCAAGTTCATTTATGTGGATGTCCTGAACGAGGAGGAGGTGAAGCCCAAAAAGACACGCAGGAGGAGAAGGGCCCGGCAACCTAAACCCACCTCTGTGGAGGAGCTGCTTGATCGTATCAACCTCAAAGTAACCAAATGCTTTTTTTTCTTTGCTTTTCTTTTCCTTGGACAGAAACCAAGCTCAGTGTTTCCCACTGCTTTTAATTTTCATGCCAAATAAAGATAACTATCAGCCAGGTCAATGAAATCCTTCGATTTAACCAAGCAAGAAAAGGAACGAGTGATTTTTGTAAAATGTTGAAATATTTCTCAAGATTTGACAACATTTAGGAGAACAAGAAGGAGAATTTCTTAGTTGTATCTAGATGGTTCTTATTTCTCATGCACAGTTCAAATGAATCCCTCTCACATTTTCCTGATCATTCTCTCCACAGGAACATCTTCCCACCTTCCTTTTCAATGGCTACGAGGATCTGGACACGTTCAAGTTGCTAGAGGAGGAGGACCTGGATGAACTGAACATTAGAGATCCTCAGCACAGAGCTGTGCTGCTCACCGCTGTGGAGCTGCTGCAAGAGTATGATGGTGGGTCAGGTAATCATCACCACCGAGACACTCAGATATACTGTCAAATCACATTTGCTAAATGCAATATTATATAATATATTGTAGCATTTATTTGGCTTCACATTTTGTAAATCCTCTCTATTATTAGGAGTCAGGCCTGTGATGTGTTGTATGCAGCTTTTGTTTCTCTGTTCCTTCCCTCATATTGCTTTGGAAACTGAAATTCTGTGTCTGGGCTCTTGAGATCATATGATGTGACGGACTGCCCCCTGCTGGGGGGGTTGTGACTTGCAGGAAGCAGCGACCCAGAGCGCAGCAGCCAGTCTGGAGGCTCACAGGAGAAGCTGCTCCTGGACAGACGAGGCCTCATGGGGGATTCCCCACGAGACTCAGGCTGCTACGAGAGTAATGAGAACCTGGAGAACGGTAATGACAGTCTGACACGCCTGTGAACACTGTTCTCCTCCTCTGCTCACTTCTGCCTCATCCCTCACTAGAAAGTTTCGTACGGTCTTCAGTCTGTCGTGATGCTTCAGCATTCCAAGTCAACAAACTCAGTTTCCATGCTGTTCTGGAAAAACTCTGCTCTGTCGTCATTTTACTTCTGATGTTGTTTTTTCTCCAAGCATCTTCTTCTCTGAGTCATACTTTCTTCTGTTTCTGCATCACTGAATCAATCTGTTTTACGGTCACTTTTTTATCTGTTCAGTGGTTTTGAGAACTGACATCACTTACCTTTCTTCACAAGCATTAAAATGGAGAAGAGATGGCACAAGGCTTTCTGTTTTAATTGGACTAAAAAGTTCACTTACATCATTTTAAATTCATCAGTGACCTTTAAAGACATTTTTCACACCCTTGAAGAATCTATACGTGGAGCAGCTTGTGGGTCTTCTCACAGACAGATCTGCTGTTGTGAGCTGTGTGGTGGTTTTGCGTTTGCTGAAATTGGTGACTGTTGAACCGATGTGTGATGAGAGTGTTAAAACCGACTCTAGATATAAATAGTAAAAAATAACTTCTTCTTCTCGGTAATTGCGGTACATATTTACTGTGGATGCTTGCTTTATCCATAATTATATAATTCTTACTGTTCTGTACTGTTTGCTTCAGTCTGAAATTGTAAAAATGCAAAGAGTTGTTCTCACTGTAAATGAGGGCTTTTGTGAATGTCTAAAGGTCATGTGGTAAGAGGTCTGATCAGCCACACTTGTATAGTATATTTCTCTCAAGAGTTTGTTGTTTGTGTGTATATTTTTTTAGTCCAGTAAAATATAATGTTGCACAGTATTTTATTATGTGCCTAAAAACTGCAGGAAATGCAGAACAATTAAAATATTTACAAAATAGTATAATTATACTTGTTGAAATATGGCATTTTGTATAAATGTAAATGCACTAAAATGCAGACTAAAGACAACCTTTTTAATGGTTTAACACAGCAAAAGGACAAAGTTAAACTCATTCTGACTGAAATGTAGCAGGTTCAGGGTCTTAAGCGTTTTCTGCTGTGTGCTTCTGTCATGGTTGAGCGTGAGGAATAAATGGCTCCATGCTTTACCAGACTTGACTGCTTCCTTCTTTTCTTTCATTCATCGTTCATTTACATGGACATCTCGACATTTCTCTCAGCCATCTTTTCACATCAGCTGCTCTTTTCCAACACTGACTGCTCTGCTGTTGTTGTGTTCAAGTCAAACATAAATCGCAGCTAACTGGCATCTACATGATCTGCACACATTGCACTTGTTTATTTCAGGAAGGCACAAAAAGAGTTCCACGTCCATCAGTAGGTCCTCCTCTGGTTTTGAATCAAGCCACCTCTCGTCCCCTGAGAACCCTGCAAACCCCGCCCTGACTTCCACCAGTCCTTGTAAGGCTCTCCTCCACAGCGGACCAGGATGTCAGCCCTGTTTCTTACTATCACTGAGACGGCCTAAGAATAGCTCAAGTCTAAGTTCACCAAAAGGTCATCTTCAGAGTGGAGCCATTGCTCGGAGCTTAAGCTGCATGGAACTTAGAAGAAACTCAGCCAGGGACCTGCTGAGGCGCTGCTCATCTCTGTCAGGCCTCAACAAAGAGCAGAAGGCAAAACTCACACATCCTATAGACTGGAACCTGACCCCGAGCACAGACAAAACAGTAAATCCTCCAAATCACTTCAAGTTCGTCTTTCCATCCTCCCAATTTCCATTCACAGTAAACAGTGTTGTGTGTAGCACTTTGAATTCCGACACAAGAAATGCATTTGATCCAAAACGAAGAGAAACAACAACACACCCCAAGCTGCTGCGACAAGTTTCAGCTCAGAGATCCATTCATCCTGTAGACACACCTTCCCTGCCACGCTCACACCGGGAGCCTTCACTCAATGAAGCAGCTCACATGTACAACTACACAAACCACATCTCTTCAGATGATAAGATGAATTATTCAATTTCAGCCAGTACTGAAAGCCGTTGGCTGAAAATGAAAAGACAGCAGAAGGCTTGTGTCACCTCAGTGAACCTGGATTCCCTGACGGAAGAAAGACTCCAGTCTCAGCGTGCTGATGAAAAAAGAGCCACTTCCTGAAAAGGACAGGCATCAAAAGTTATGTATTTTTACTTGTTTCTTACTGCTGTTGTACATTACCCCTGTCTGTAGTTAATTTTTTTTCTTTCAAGGCGTATGGCTTTTTTTTTTTTTTTTTTTTTTTTTTTTTTTTATAACCACCACTTTCTGAAATGTAACCGTGGTTCATCAAAGACTTGTTTTTGATGACAGGATGTTTATATCCTGACTGATCTGTTTAGTCACTGTTCTCCGTTCAGTTCAGTCTAGTGGGACAGATGAGTAGAAGCAGGCGATCAGGACTCAGCTATCCGTAACACCTGAGCTTTTCTTATTGTGACAAGTTAAAATGTCTGCTGTGAAAACATTCACAAGAAAGCAAGCTGCAACAGTAGAAAAAAGGAATTTTTTGTTTTTTGTTTTCCCAGAAAAAATTATTGGAACTAATGACCATTATTAAGAAACAATATTATTTTTACCCACAATCAGCGATTTTTGTGGCACACAGGTAAAATTTCCACATTCTGGAAACCCCATTTAATATCAGCTGGACAGTGTGTTCCAACAAGCAGAAGTTTTCTTGATGTAAATGATAAAAATTCTAACAGGACTGTAAATTTGCATCAATAGCTTTTAATTTCACTTTGAATGAAGCTCATCTTTCTGACAGTAGATCTCTGCACTCAATGAGAACTGATACTGTTATCACATTGAAAAATTAAGAAAAAAAAAGAAGATTACAGCCATCACGATTGTTTGTTAAAGATTAAATATTTTCCCATAAATAATTTAATTGCACAGAAAATATAAAAGTTCTAGCAAATTTAACCCGTTTAGTGAGTTTTAATTAGTTGACTTCTTGTTTTACGTTCTCACTGCAATTGTGTTGTTATTTAAAGATTTTCAGTGATACTGACACTTACAGAAAAACAATCAGCTTTTAGAGGCAGAATCTGTTCACAGTTTAGCGTGTAGATGTGTTTCATGGAGGCACTGTCTGACCAGCCCCAGTGCATCCAGGGCGGTGCCCCAGGCCAGAGTGACTCCCCAACCCCCGTGGCCGTAGTTATGGACCACAGGCACTCGGTGGCCCTGCAGCTGCACCAGCTCCCTCTCCACCCGTGGGTTCCTCCTGCTGGGCCTCAGACCGACCCACTGGCTGAGAACCTTGGCTCTGCTGAGAGACGGCACCAGCCTGCTGCAGCGCTCCAGGATGCTCTTTGTGTCTCCTTCGTCCACCTGGAGTCGCCAGTCTCCCTCCTGCCTCGTGCCGCCCACGGTGACGCCGTGTATTCCGGGGTAGATGTAGGTCATTCCATCTCCAGCTCTGATGAAGTGCTGCAGCCAGGGGGCCTCCAGCTTCAGGACCTGGCCTCGGACCGGGTATACCTGACTGTCGTCAACCAACGTTTTGGAGCCCAAACCAGAGCAGTTGACAATAATATCATAGCTGCTGCTTAATTCCTCAAGACTGCTGACCTTCCTTTGTTGCACTTGGCCTCCAGCTTTCCTGAATCTTTTGACAAGATGTATGAGAAGACATATCGTCATGTGTAACCAAACGTTTTGAGAATTTAACATTTAAAAATGTTCCACCAACAACATGCATCATGTTCAAAATGTGAGCATAAACAGTTTGGCATGACAGTTAAAGAATGAAGAGGAGACGAACCTCTTCTCGAGCCAGGGCAGGTAGGTCGGACATTCACACTTTATGGTGGTGAACGCATGGCCAAACTTGTGATCTGGGAACTGATTCAGCTCACGGTCGGACATGAATCGAAAGCCAATAACCAACTCTGACCAGAAGGGCTTCTTCTCTGCTGGGACCTCTTTGAAGATTTGCCAGCTGGAAGTAAATCAAAAGAAAAAGTGATATATTTTAATAGATGTGCTTTTTTTTTTTTTTTTTGGCTCTTTTATGGCACTGTGAAACAATTGTTACCCGGAGCTCAGCATTACTCCGGCTTCTGGAGAGTGTTGAGATTGAGCAATGGCCAACAAGTGATCAAAGCTGTCCCTGAACCAGCGTCTCTGTCTCTCCAAGGGAATATCTGACGGAGGAAACCAGTGAAACCAGTCATTTCTAATGTCAAACTAATGTGTGCTGTGTTGTACTTTTAAATTTGAATGATATCTATTAAAGGTCTAATCAACCCGTTAAAACAGCTAATTGTTTTGGGTGTTTTTTGTGTTTTGAGATAGAGAAATATTTTTCCTTACCAGGAAACTTTGCTGCAAACAGGAGCCCAGCTGCTCCATCACTGGTGGTGTCCGGGCTGAACTTCTCAGCCACCAGAGTCACAGAGCACGAAGGAAGAGCCTCAGCAATGCAAACAGCAGTGGAGAATCCGACCACACCACCTCCAACCACCACGACCTCGATGCTTTTCATTGTTCACTGAGGACAAAACGATGTCAAATGCAGTAAGACAACATTTATTATAGCTTCCTCTTTGAAAGTTAATTCACAACTAGAAGTCTTAACTCACACCTCACACCTCACACCAGCATAGGCCAACCCTTAGTTCAAAGACTGCCTTTGAACTAATGAGTTATATAACAGACTCTGTGAACTGGGTCGGCCCCACTAAAAGCCTGCTGCTCCAGTTTTCACCTATTAAAGAATGGGAATATACTGAGAATAACAATGTGTACGTGAGTCACAGCGCTTTAGACCAGATCCTTCAAGTACAATCCCATAAAACACAATGAACTTTAAAATTAAACTTTATTCCCTGACTGCTTCAAAACCAAATACATTTATACTTGAAAGTTCTTAAGCTATTTGTACAATTAACTTGAAGTACTTTTACTGTGTAGTTTTTGAGTAATCCATTTAAAGACTCCAAAGAGCAAACACCTAAATTTACTGTAAGAGAAGCAATTACAATTTTCTCCAAGTGGACGAATGATCAGTGTTGAAATGTTCTGAATCATTTCTTGCTGTTGAACAATCCTCTCCAAAATCTGAAGGTTATTTTCGTGTATATTTGTTGTTGTTGTTGTTGTTGGAGGTGCAGCCTGTCTCCAAACATGAGTGAGTGAAAAAATACAGCCGGCTGCCATATTTGCTTTTTCCAAAATGCCCCTGAGGGACAGAGCTCTTGTTTTAAAATCGTTTTTTTTTTTACGCTCTTTATTTCTAAAGCGAAATGCATTTAATGAAAAAGTCCTTCACCAACCTGTAAACCTGCTCCGAGCACTGACAGTAAATGTCTCCGTTTGTGTGTTCGGTCCTCAGAGGACACAGCAGGTCAACACACTCCGTCCGGCAGTGTCTTCATGCCGACATGCATCCAACATTCACGGTGATCTGATTAATTCCACTGTTACTCATTTCACCTGAAGGAACATCCGATCATGGTGAAGTTTCATTTACTGTGCAAAACAATCGCTACCTCTGGATTTCAAAATAAAACAGTTATTTCCATTATTTCGTTTAACATAAGATGAAGTCCAGCAGTATATTCAAGAAATGGTCTTTATCCCAAATTAAAGTTAAAGGGGGAATTTATGTCAAGGAACTTTGACTCATCGAACAACAAAAAAACAAACAAACAAACAAAAAAAAAACAAAAACAAAAAAGTACACTCAATCAAAATGTTCCATAGTGAAAAAAATATCGAAATCAAAATCTTCACTTTGCTTTATTCCTGAAGGTATTTGCTAGTCAGATCCAACTTTACCAATAACTTTTTCCAAAAGTTTATTAATTATTAATAATTAATTATTCATAATTTAGTCCAACATGTTACCAAAACTGTTCGGACGCTCGCGCAGCCCCAAAATCGGTTATTCGAACATTCAAACCGATTTTTAAACATCGAACATTTAAAATGAAATGGCTTTAAATTTAAAGGCCAATCCTTATTTCATTAAAACGGTCGGCCTGCTCGGTGTTCAGGAACTTCCGGGTTCTGCAGCGTGCCGGTCCAGTCACAAAACACCAAATCTCGCGATAAGTGACGTCCGCGTTCGGCGTGCGAAGAGCGAGGACGCAGGTAAAGTCCTGAAAGGTCCAGTTTCTCTCTTTCCTCCGCTCCGGACTTCGTGCTGCTGCAGCCGACACAAACGCGGACGGAAGTTCGTGTTCGTGTTCGTTTCCGACAGCTCGGTGCCGTTTTCCGTGCTGCAGCCGCCGCTGCTGTGAGGAGATAGTTAGCTTGTTTTGCTAACAGTCAGGTTGCAGATGTGTCGGCCTCTGAAAAGTGACTGAAGAAAACGATCCAATCAGTTATTCATTCATTTCACAGCTATTGATGGCTTAATATCATTTCAATTTATTAGTGTTATTAACCGGGATAGATGAAAAACGCATGTTGTCTAGTTTTCGAAATTACAGAATTAATTCCTCCTTTTATAAAATAACATTTGTAATTTGACAGCTTCAGGCTGTCCTTGGATAAAATCTTGCTGGGCTCATGAAGGCTATTTTTAATTGTGGCATTCAAAAAACGAAATTTTTTTCGTCATCAATTAATCTGTTTATTAAATTCTTTTTATTTTCGATGGATCAAATATGAATGATCTGTAATCTGTCAGAAAATAGTAAAAATGACCATCACAATTACAAAAAACAGACCTCAAACCAAATATGATATTGTTTTAATAATATGACAAATCTGAAGTTTTGTTTATGAAACATAATTGCATTAGTAATCAGATAATACATTCATGTTCTGTTGTGTGACAAAGACTAATTGAATTATCTTTTTCTTTTTCTTTTTTCTACAGCAATTTTAGAAAAAATTTTAGAGTTATTGGAGACTATAATTAATTCATTAACTGAACAACAGTTTTGACAATCAGGGAATAATTTTTGCAATTTTTTTTAACATATATTTTCTGGTTCCAGTTTTCAGATGTGTGGATGGGCCTCTTTTCTGTTAGTCTGATCATTCAAACCCCAGTGAAATTAGTATGTGTGGAGAAGATAGTAAAGGCGAAGATCATGATATAAAATTAGAGAAATTTAAATTTATTCCTACTCCAAACATACTTGTGTTCCTTATGCACTGTGGCTTTAAATGACTTTCTCAGGAGCAGCTCCGGAGAGAAGATGTCTCAGAAAACAGCTGACACGACTCTGTCACTTCAGTCAGACTCTCATAAGCAGACAATCCTGAGCAAATTCGACAAGCTCAGGAAAAGAGACCTGCTCTGTGACGTCACTTTTGTTGTGGAAGACGTCCACTTCAAGGCACATAAAGCCCTGCTGGCAGCAAGCAGCGAGTACTTCTCCCTGATGTTCACGTCCGAGGATCACATACGGTCGACATACAAACTGGGCGGGATGGCGGCGGAGATGTTTTCTGCAGTGCTGGAGTTCATCTACAGCGCCCAGGTGTCTCTGCAGAGGAACGCCACAGAGCAGCTCCTCGCCACAGCTCATCTCATGGAGGTCAACGACCTCGTCGATATGCTCACTGAGCTCACTGGCTCTGCTGCTGAGGACAACGCCCAGGTGCCTGGTGTGTCGAGACGTAAAAGAGGACGACCTAAGAAAAATGTGGATGTTCCGGTAACAGAGCCAGGGGGTGAAAGTGCACCCTGTGAGGAGGCCCAGGCTGCACATGTTGACTCCGCACACAAAGACAAAGAAAACACAGACTGTGAGCCAGGAGTGCAACAGAGCCGGCAGAGCAAACGCAAAATCAGGCCTCCAATAAAATACAAAGGTTGCAAAGTGGACCGTGACATGACAGTTAGCAAGGAGCTCGTGAAAAGAGGAAGGAAAAGGAAATATCCTGTCACAGAGGCCCGCTGTGAGGACTGCAGCAAAGTGTTTAAAAATCACCTCTTTCTAAAAATTCACCAAAGGACTCATACAGGTAATGAGCTGTGAGAGCTGTGATTTCAGGGAAGAAAGCGAAGAAATAACCTTTTAAAAGAATGATCGGAATTTATTTCATTATTCCTAATAAATCAAGCACAGCCAGATGAGACTGGACCAAAGTTCCACATTTTTTGGCTACATAATTTAAAATGTTCAGCACTGAAGGAAAGTGCCACCAGTGATCACGCCTTCACTCTCCTTTTTGTCATAATCCGCTTTTTTTAATTAGTTTTTTTGGTTTGTTGACTTCTTCATGTCAAAAGAAGACAAATTTGTGTTCTTCCATCATAAAGGATTTATAATGTGGCAATCAACAGTTATTTCCATAATTTTCCTAAAAACTTAATCTGATTATTTGTGGTATAAAATCCCATAAAATAATAATATGAGAAGTTTCCATTATAAAGACAAGAAACTCTCATTTAAGAGGCTTTTGAATTTCTGCTATTTTTGTTGATGGTAAAAGAAAACAAAGGTTTGTTTGTTTTTTTTGTTTTGTTTTGCTCCATCAGTTCATGAAATTGCTGCCATTTATTTTTTCTGTCAATCATTTAATTGATTAGTCAGCTAATCACTTGGTTCCTTTACCTAACAGTGTCCTGTTGGGGGACACAAAGGAACCAGCACTCGGTTTTTTCCTGGCTTGTCTGATAACGTACCTGCCTCCTCAGGGGAGAAGCCTTTCCGCTGCCTGATCTGCGGGAAGTGTTTTACCCAGAAGCACACGCTGCTGGTTCACCAGCGGATGCACACGGGAGAGAAGCCGTTCGTTTGCACTGTCTGCTCCAAAGCTCTCTGCACCAAACACTCTCTGCAGGAGCACATGAACCTCCACAAAGGTACGATCTGATGCCGTCTCTTCTTATTTATCACCTTTACCCTGTAAATAGACTTCATTGTTATAAGAACAATTGATTGATATTCCTGTCAATGATCTGTCTTGTTCAGCTTTATTTTTTTTATTCTGCATCCATCAACAGAGAAAACCTTCAACTGTGATAAATGTGGGAAGGCTTTCACTCAGAAGAGGCAACTTAAAAGTCATTACAGAGTTCATACAGGTGAGAATTCAGCATTTTGATTCTAATGTCACTTCAAAGGCTGAAAATGTGTTTTTTTTTATTATTCTTCTTTTCTGAATTAAAGGAAAATCTTTACCAGAATGTGCTCAGTGTCATCACAAGTTCATGGACACAGCTCAGCTGAAAAAACACCTGAGAACCCACACAGGTAAAATCAGATACTGATCTGTGAATAATTACAGCCACATTAAAACGAACAATGAACAGTGAGATTAAGATGTAAAAGTATTATTTTTCTAAATATTCCTCTTTACAGGTGAGAAGCCTTTTACATGTGAGATCTGTGGGAAGTGTTTTACAGCCAAGAGCACACTGCAGACCCATATCAGAATTCACAGGTGAGATTTTGACGTTTGACATTGAATTATTCGTATGTTTTAGATTCATTCAAGTTATTTTACCCAATATTTTTATTTTAACAATCCGTTAACTCTGACAGTTCTTCACACTGCAGCACAGTATTTAGCAGCTAAAAAGCCAGAAACGGCAAAAGAGTGAAAGATTTGCTCAGATGGGCAGCAGACCAAATTAAAATTGAACATATATTAATAGCTTTGTGTTCTGACATAATTATTTGGTCCGTGTTGTCGTAGTCTGAAGTTAAAGATCATCTTTGCTTCAGCTCTTTATTTATTCAGAGCAACCTTGTGCCAGAATGAATAAATGAAAGAGTGAAGCCAATGGGCAGCCTCTTTTTTTTACCACACTGCCTCCAGTATTCATCCTGAGCGAGACCCTCTTTGAATTCAATTTTGCAGTCAGAGAGAATATCTCATTATGCTCGTCCTACAGAACTCATGTCGGTGCACACTTGGGAAATCTCCAGGATGGGATTATTTCTCCCATTTTGGTTTGACACAGACAGTAGTGCAGTTTGTCAGTTTTATTGTATAATTCTGAAGATGTTTTGTCTCCAACCAGTTCATGTGCAGGTGTCACTGTACAGCTCACATTTAGTTTTTCATTGCAGAGGTGAGAAGCCGTATGACTGCAACATCTGTAACAAGTCGTTCTCAGATCCCAGCGCGAGGCGACGACATGTCATCTCCCACTCAGGGAAGAAACCCTTCACTTGCTCCTTCTGCAGCCTTTCCTTCACACGCCTGGACAATCTGAAAACTCACACCAAATCCCACAGCAAGGAGAGAGCGGCGTCAGCTGAAGCCTCATCAGACGCCTCAGCGGCGCCTCAGGAGGAGGTGCGGAACATCCTGCAGCTTCAGCAGGAGATCCAGCTGGTGGTGACCAGAGACGTGAACAACATTAACTTTGTGCCGGATCAGGACCAGGAGATCAGCATCATCACCACAGAGGGCGCGGCGGCAGACTCAGCCCACTCGAGGCTCACGCTCCTCACCCAGCCGTCGGGACACGTGCAAAACGTGGCTCTGGTCACTCAGGGCGCCGTGGTGGACCACGCCCCACAGATTCAGACCGTCAGCATGCTGGAAGGCGCGATGACGCCGCAGTCTGAGCAGATGCATGTCATCACTCTGAGCAAGGAGGCGATGGAGCAGCTGCAGCCCCTTCAGGTAGCTCAGCGGCCCGTCCAGCAGCTGCAGGTGATGCATCAGCCGGTGCAGCAGCACAGCCAGGCCATTCACATCAGCAGCCAGAGCAGCCAGCCCATCTCCATCAGCCAGACCAGCGAGCAGATCTCCAGCCACCACATCCAGGGACAAACGTTTCAGATCCAGGCAGGAACTGTGTCCTACCTGTACACCACCGGGCTGCAGCAGGAGGGCTGACGCTGCTGAGGCCAAACTGATACAAGCACGTCAGTAACGGATCGACAAAATGATCTGAAGAATAGAGATGTTCTTCTACAGCTGTATGCTAAATCTGGTGACGTGCTGGCAAACATTCATTATCCTTACATACAGCTTTATCTGCATCAGCAAGAAGCTTCAATCTCTGTAAGGAGTTCTCTCTTTCACATTGTGCTGGACACAAGATGAAGTCTCAGGTGTGAATGTTTTTCTCGTTGTGGCTTCATGAAACAGTGCCACGTCACAGCTCTGGGAACAGCATGTGTGCTGCCAGGACACGAAGCCGAGACGTTTCCTGAAAGAGAATTTGAGCGTTAACTGTGTATTTGTTCGTCTCTTTCATGTAGGTTCGGGGCCTCTGGTCTCTGCTCAGCTTCTACAAACTGACCGAGCCACATGCACATAAATTAACAGTACAGTAAACGGTAAATAATGAAATGGTTAGTTTAATATTTGTATGCTGACTGTCGAATGTTATACACTATCAAATAAAGTACATTTATATTTTTTGTTATTAACATTTTTTTCCTTTTGCTTCTTGAAAACATGGCGTCTCAGTGAGCTGTGTAGTTTATTTGACATGAATATCAAGATAATACTATTTTGGAGATGATTTTAAAATAGAGTTGGCATCCTAGATCATTTGAATAGTTCTTATTGGCATGTTAAAACTTTCAAATTGAAGCAGCTGGCAACTAAACAGGTAAATTTCATTGCTGCAGGTGTTTCCAATTGTTTCTGAGCAGGTCAAAGTGACAGACGTTTAAAAGAATGAATAAAAGTTCCTGTCACAAATCAAAGAAGTGAAGAGAAACATCCTTCCTCATTTCAAAACACTGAGCCACTTTAAAGCTGTTAACTTTAGAATTCAGGAACAAAACTGAGATTCACCACAGCGTGATTAAACTCTCGCTTTCAAATGAAACAATTCCTGGTCTGAATTTCAATGAGCAATTTCACGACAACTGGACAAACTTGACAATTCTTAGCATAATCAGAAGCTCCCATATGAACACATAATGGACATTGTGGCCTTTCCCTTCACCACTGTTGAGACTTTAAACTTTAGTTGAAACACACGTCGGAGGCTCACTCACTGCTTTGGGTCTGTGTATTGTTGTGTTGTGTGCTGTTTCTGCTCTCCGGTGTCTTGGCTCTGTAGAGAAGTCCTGAGGTGTGGTGTGCTGTGTGAGGCCGCCAAGCTGCAGGCTGGACTGTTGCCGACTGTCCCTGCCAAGACCTGAGACAGAAATAGAACAGAGACTGAGCTTTAAGGCTCAGGAAAATTCAAAAGTTACAGGTGCTTTTTTTAAATTTTACTCCATGAGCAGCTACCAATCAAAATTGTCCTGCAGTGTCTTCACAGTGAGGTGTGACGGTACCTGCCAAGGGACTCTGACAGAGCACAGATAGAGGGAAGGACCTGTCAGGCTGAATGGAGAAACTCTCAGAGGACAGACTGGTCCATTTGTTCATGTGTACCTGTCGTGGAGGAGCACTTGGAGAAAACTGCCTCCGTGTCCTCCAACCGATGTTTCAGCTTGGCCACTTGCTGGAAGGCTTCCTGTTTGAGGCAGCGCTCGTGATGCAGCTGGCTCCTCACCTTGACCCACAGTTACACAGACATTACTACTTTAATCACATATTTTCTTCACTCAGCCACTCACTGAAGATCTCATGGGTCCTTCTCCACTAATGCTGTTATCAGCACAATTTAACCCTTTATTTTCATTTTTTACATCCTCATCACTCCAAACAACAAAACAATCTATTTACTATAATAATTATTATCATGATCATCAGTATCACAGACCTGCTGGATGTGTTTGGCACTGCGTTGTCTCTGTAACTCGATCATCCTGCTGCCTCTGTCCAGCTGCTCGCCGAGTGCTTGGAGCCGTCTGTCTCTGTCCTCCATGTCGACCTTCATTTGTTCCAGGCTCTGCACTCGGTGTGTGTCCAGCTCCCGCCTGCTGCAGGCCTCCTGTGCAGACTGATACCTGGCTGCCTGGAGCTCTTCAGTCTGTGAGCAACCGTTGTCATAATAATAACCCATCAACGTGTCATTTTTTTAATTGTTGCAGGCTCTTAAATGTTATCTTCTTATCAGTTTGTTCTTCTGTGAGGATAAAAGGAATATTTTTCAATGCCTGACTGAACAACACATGAAATCGACTCTATGCTGTAACTCTAATAGACAATTTACTGACCAAGTGAAATTATTTTTTAAATTGTGGCCATCAGAGTTTCACTTCATCTTTCCAGAGCCCTTATCAAAAGCCACTTCCTGAGAGTTGTGGTCACACATTAATGAATTAGCTTCAAGCTGTTGACATTTAAAACTTAACAGATCAAAAAAAAAAAGAGAAACCATCTTTGAAAACAAAACCATTTGAACACACACACATGAAAAACATCCACAGTAAAGGACAAGATACTGAACTTTTTTTTTTCCTTCTTTGTGTATATTAACAGGTTAATGTATTGATATATTTCACTGCTTTATTTTTTTTTTACAAGGCAGCATTTGGGAACAAACTTTGACGTGCAGAAGAGACTCCACCTACCTTCCTGCTGAGCAGTTTCTTGGTGCGGCTGCACTCGGCCTGGCAGCAGGTCAGTGCCTGCCGGGCGGCGTCCAGTTCTCCCTGCAGGATGACCACGTCCTCCTTTGCTATCATCTTCACTCTGAGGGCCTCAGTGCGACTGCTAATCTCCCTCTGGACACAACAACCACAACTTTCTGTCTGCTCTCGCCTCCTTCCAGTGGGAGATGACTGATTTGTGAGTATTGAATATTCCTCCATCGTGCTCTGACCTGCTGAGTGTGAAGCAGCCGTCTGTGAAGTTTCTCCTGGTCGACCACCTGCCTCCATCGACTCAGAGCCTTCAGCTTACAGAGCAGAGCAGCCAGCCGGCTGTTCTCCAGCTCCAGCTGCTGGACTTCTTCCTTCTAACAAACACAAACAGGACGCCATCAGTGCATTCAGAAATGTAAAGCTTACTCTTTCTGTCACTTGTTGAATGGATCTGCTCCACCTTTAACTGCATCAGAGCGAGTCCATCATTCTGTTTGCTGCAGCCGTGATTCTTTCTGAGGCTCATTATTCTGTCCACTCCCTCCGCTCTTATTCTGTTCACCGTCTCACTCACATCCTGCTCCATCTGCCGCCGATACTGGTCAAGTCTGGCCTGAGACACAAAGAGTAAATGGCATGGAATATAATATTACAGGAGTAATCTGAAAATACAGGAAAGAAGTCAATAATGGACATAACAGGAGAGCGAATTAAGTCAGACATTTATGCATGACAAACTTGAGTTAAATAGTTTTTTGGAACGAGTTTAAAATCCTTCCTCATGTAAAAATGTATTTTGTAGAAGAGGTGGAAAAATCAAATTTAGATTTAAAAACTTCTGACCTTCAGCTGGATGCAGGTGGAGAAGAGTTGTCGGACCAGAGGATCGTAGCGCTCTTTCAATCTCAGGCCGAGTTCTTCTTCTAGAGAAAGCTTCTGCTCTTCAAGGTGAGCCACTCGAGCCTGCAGCCCTGAGATGTCCTTCATCATCCCGCGACAGAAACCTGCCACCTGTGGAACAATTTAATGTCAATTCCTCAAAGAAATACTGTACTCAGATGAATTTTTCTCTGAACTAACTGAGCTTCCCTTCCTTATCGTTACAGTGCCCACCTCTGTGTGACAGCTGCTCCTCTGAGCGTCTTTGAGGCTCTTTAAATCCTGAGGGCAAAATGGACAAGATGAATTCAGTCCTCGGGAAATACAAAGTTTTGTTTCTCTTATATATGAGAATTAGCTTTAGCATACTAAGTTGACATTAACTAAGTTAGATGTGGTGATGACCCACACAATGTACCTGCTCTTTCTGGTACAGCAGCTGTATCTGTTGCTGCAGGAGTTGTTCATAAAAGTGTGAGTAAAACAGGAAGTTGCGACGTTCCTGCTCCATCAGAGAAGAGCCGAGCTGAGCCGCACACTGCCGAAGGCGATCTGGAGAAATCCTCAACTGGGAGAGGAAACACACAGGAATATTTTTATTCAGCACGACAAGCTTTGTTGCCTCTGAGCAGAAAAACAGCTTTTTATCTTTTCAGGTAATTGTGAGGTTCACAGCACATCGTTTTCATCAGGCAGCGTTAAAGCTTGCAGCAGATTCATTTTAAAATAAATCCATGTGTATCAGGCTGTGTATGAAGAGGAGATTCTTCAAATTGGTAAAAGGAGGTTCAGTTTAAAATTATTTAAACAGTAATTTGACTTCTGACTGGCACTATTAAGTCTTTTATTCATTTACAGAATCTAGCCTATAGTTATGAATGTCAGTGTAAATGGTTGTCTTGATGTGACAAATTGGCAACATGTCTGAGGTGAACTCACCCAGATGGGCATAGATAATGAGTAGAGTAAATGGATGGATTTGAAGAATATAGAAAAGGGCGATACGTTTGATTGCAGACAGCGTTTGATCCCACCTGTCCCTCCACCTGCTCAGCTCCCTCCTTCAGCTGCTGGATGAATGTCTCCACAGTCTGAGGCCACTCAGGGGACAAACTGAACTTCAGTGGGGATTTTTTCCAAAGCTCTGATCACACACATTATAATTTCATTGTTAGGATAACTCTGCAGTTGCCTCTTCTGTATGAGTGCTTAAAGGTAGATTCTGTGTGTGATTTTAGGAGGGGTGACCTGTTGGGAGGCAGGTATCCTGTTGAATCCTCTCTGAAAGCACCAGGGTCATTTCTCCACTGATCTTCCTCTGCGCTGCCTTGATCATGTCACACTCTGTGCTCTCCAGCAGTCTGTGAAGCTGCAGCGCAGACATTTCACAAGTTAACAGGGTTTTATTTTTAAGACATGAGGCTGTAATTGTATTTGTTGTGTCTCTACCTGCCAGGTTTTCACATCCACCTCTGATGCTCCAGGAGGAGGCAGGAGAGACTTGCTGCCAGACATCAAGACCTCATAGTCTCGATCCTTACCCATGTTCTGAGCCAGAGCCTTCATGCTGGGGTAAAATATCTCTGCTCTGTAATGCACATATAACCAATTTCATTCACATAATTACTGCTTTAGCTTTAGGACTTATCCCAATCTTTGCAAAAATGTAAGAAGGGAAGAAAAGGCCTTTAATGTTTTGTAAACTGTTACTGTCTAAAGGTAAAAGTCCCTGTTTGAAAAATGCTCACGGTACCGGTAGAGCTTCACAAACTGCTGATATAACCGGGGCATGGTGAAGACCTCAGGGCCCAGACGTCTTTGAGCCCAGCTCTCCTTGAAGACCTGAAACTGCTTGGTCAGTAGGAGAAAACCCTTCAGCACAGACTGGACTCGAACCGGTTCCTGAGGAGGAGCAGATGTTGTCATCTCTTCTGCTTCTGCTTCCAGGAATCTCCTATCCATCTGAAACATGACATATATATTTACAGAGAGAATCATAGTTGGTCTGGTTCAGGATGAATCTCAGTAGGAACTTATGGAACTTATAAACAGACTTTTACATAATCAGGTTTTCCATCACACAGGTCATCCTTGTTGCCATGGAGACGAACCGGCTGTGCATCTGTTCCACTGTTCAGGACGTCCCCCATGAGCAGCGACACGCCAAGGTCGGCTGCGTTGGCCTGCAGTCGGCTGCAGTCACTCAGACCACTCAGGCAGAGCTGCAGATTAAAACCCGCCATCATCTGTTAATGGCTCTCAGCTGCTTTTCTTCTCTCCACTTCCTCCTCACACTCTCAACTTAGAGCAGTTACAGCATAAGGAACATCTAACATGAGGCTAAACAGCTGACGACAAATCAAACGAACACAAAGATTAAATAATAACAAATAAGTCAATATTTTTTTGAATAAAAGCTGCCTGTATTTTTGACTTCACCCACATCAATGTCAACACACTGACAGCGTTACCTTTGACTGCCCCGGATGACTGACCCTTGAGAGAAGCGCCAGCAGACAGGTTAACAAAAGGTGAGAGCTGACCAAAGACTAAAAGATATTTCATTCTGCATGCAGCTCTCTCTGACCTGCATGCAGTATTCGATGTTTGGCATGTTCCACACACGCAGGGGAAACAATCCATAACAGGCCAGGAAACTTCTCCATGGATACATCCTCTGTGCCTGAACAGGAAATCAGCAGGAGACATGTTAGTCTCTCCTCATCTTTGCATGTACTCTTAAATGAAATGATACAGGTGCATGATTTTTTTTTTTCCTCACATGCATCCAACACCAAACTAACCTGACAGCTCTGGGCCTCCAGAGGTCGAGGAACAGGCAACATGAGACTGAACCCGTCGGTCTGAATAACATCACTGAGCAGAGGGAGAGCAGTGGACATGTTGTCGCTCACCGTCTGGTAAGAAGTAACATCACCGGAGGAGAGGAACGCCTCCCTGAACACCACAAAGACATTACAGACTGGAGACTGGCTGCTTCTATTACATTTTACTCCTAAATTACGATGTGATTGTGAGGTTTACTGTTTACTGCTACCATGCTGACAGGTCTTACAGAAAGCTAATGTATTTGTTAACACTTCACTGTCAGTATCGGTATAATCTGCCCGAAACAAACAAGCTTTTTCTACTTGATATAAACATTTGCATGAGGCATCCACTCTGAAAGCGTCCCACATGTTCTAACGCTTCCTCCAAACATGTCTACGGTGGCCGAGAGAGCTCATCGCACTGAAAACACTACAACGGCAAATTTAAAAAATAAATACATAACTAAAAATCGTGATGCAAATTGGCATTTAGTTTGTGATTAATGCCAGCAGCTCTAATATTAACACATTAATGTTAGCAGCTGTAACATTAACACATTAATGTTAGCACGTTAATGTTAGCAGCTCTAATATTAGCACATAACTGTTAGCAGCTCTAATCTTAACACGCTAATGTTAGCAGCTCTAACGTTAGCACATTCATGTTAGCAGTTCTAATGTTAGCAGCTCTAATCTTAACACGCTAATATTAGCAGCGCTAACGTTAGCACATTTACGTTAGCAGCTCTAATATTAGCACATTAATGTTAGCAGCTCTAATCTTAACACGCTAATATTAGCAGCGCTAACGTTAGCACATTAATGTTAGCAGCTCTAATCTTAACACGCTAATATTAGCACCGCTAACGTTAGCACATTTACGTTAGCAGCTCTAATATTAGCACGTTAATGTTAGCAGCTCTAATCTTAACACATTCATGTTAGCAGCTCTAATACTAGCACATTAGCTGTTAGCTGTTCCGACAGCTGGTAAAAACACATTAACGTTAGCCTAGCTGTCTTCGTTAGCTGTCTGAGGAGCAGCTGGTGACAGAAGTGAAGAAACTACCATTTTTTCTGTGTACGCTTTAAATTCGCCACATTTCCTGCTTCTACAGTTTAAATTTATTTAATTTTATTTTTAAAAACGCTGTCGTGCCGTCATTGTAAACACAGTGACCTTTGACCCCCCGCCCCCGGGCAATCCGGCCTGTATTAAAAAATCACTGAGGTGAAATAAGAATAAAGAAGAATGTGGCTCACCTACATTGAGAAAGAAAAGCTGAAAGAGTCAAAGCCACAGCCACATTTGAGCTTTATCAAAATGACATGCTTTTAGTTTCACAGCTGTCAAGATGACCCTTTTGAAGGCCACAGTCCAAAACATGTTAATTTTTATTTTTCCTGAAAATGTCTTTGCAAGATTAGTTTGGATTAAGAAAAAAAAAAAACAAGAGGCCACACGGCCGAAGGTTAATAAGAAACTGAGCGGTTTGGGAGAGGTCAGAATGAGGTTTCAGCTAAAGTGGGATTATGAGGCAGGTGAAGTGTTTTCACTGCTCACACACACTGACCTGATGAGGTGTCTGACAGCCGTGTCAAACTGCAACAGGAGGACCTGTCTGTGCAGCTGCAGCAGATGGCCGACGGACTCTGGGCTGCTGGGATCAGACAGGCGGTCGACCAGTCGCTGGATCTCCAGCAGCTCTGCCCCTGTACAGCAGCCAGAGGGGAGAAGAGATCTAATCAGGTTATTGTGATTCTTATATACTGGTTTCTTATTAGATAGACAATGCTGCTTGGTCAGTTTTGTCCAGATGCCATTTAAAAGAATATTCAGGCAGTGAATGAAAGGTGCTAAGGTGCTAATTAACCGGACTAATGATATCTCCATACTGTGATACTACATTAGAAACGTTTACCCACCGATGCCTTCAGGGCCTCCCCAGCCAGCTGCCCGCTGTGAGCCCGGTGTCTCCTGGCCTCTTCTCCAGCTGCTGGAGTTTTCAGTGTTTCCAAGTCTGGAGAAACTCACCAGGTAATAAATAATGTCATGAAGAGCTGAGACTATCTGCAGAGTGTGATGGAGAGCTGTGGCACCGACCTGTAGAAATTAGAACAACAGTGAACTGAATAAAGGGTTTAGACTGAAAATGACGTGGCAGTGAATTAAAGACATACTTAGTTCCTAACACATTGTACATGGAGGACTAAATCACCAAAGGCTAGCGACGCAGACCTCCCTTCTTTGGAACTTTCCTGCCTTTAAAATGAAAGATGATCCTAAATAAATCAACAGCCACAGATTTGTCTGTGAGCTTCTCACCGAGACTTCCAGCGTCTTGAACATGTGAAGCACCTCAGAGAAATGAGGGACGGCCCACAGGTCGACGACAGCCTTTCCATCTGCAGACAACAGCTGCTGCGGCCGACAGCCAGAGGTGCTGTTTGAGAAGAAGGTGTGACCGCAAAACACAATAAACTACTCAACACATGTAGAGGCATTTGCTGGTTTTTGTCGTTTTGGTGTTGATGTGAATGATTTTGATTTATTTATTTACACAAGGGGCTTTGTGAAAATACTTGTATCTGATTATACATATTTACATTCACTGACGTATTATCCATCACCCTCAGGGCCTTTTTGGTGTGATGCCTGATGACCAGACAGTAATTTCATAAATCTATTACAAATATGAATACGTTTTTTGAATAAAGCACTGATTTAATGTTTGTTGTATTGTTTACTAATGACATTGTATATGTTGTATTATGAAGCTGGTTTTACTTCCTGTTCCACAACGTGTTGACACTTCACACATTAGTGTCACCTCTCTCTCACGGCATCAGCTATTATTGTAATAATTGTATTTCTCCTGCTGATAACCAATAAAACTCCAGCTTTTTGTACCGGGGGTCAGGGCAAAGTTCAACTCCTGAATCCAGATTAATTTTGCTCTCGCTGGTTTGTTGAGTTGTGAAGTGGGACCGACGGATGGAAGGGACGTCGTCCAAGACAGACGTTAGACTGTAGCAGTATGCAACGATCTGCGCTCTCACACAATGCTGAGATATCTGCATGTTGAATCTGTGGAAATATTGACAGAGACAATAACACGCTCGGATCTAGAATAAGGAAAAAGCTAACGAATGTGAGCAGGGTTGTGAATTGTTGTGTAACAGAATGGATTTACTTTGTGAGAAAGTCAGTTATGAGACTCCTTTTGATCTTTGCTGCTTCCTCCTGCAGAGTGAGAGAAGTTCATTTTACTTCATGAGCACACGGTCAGATTTTTCATCCTGCTCAGTGACCACTGTGTGCAACTCACTGGGGTTTTTATAAGACCCCCCATGGCCTGTTTCCGCTTCACAAATGAATTCAGCATCTCGTCACGCAGACCTGCTTTTTCCAGCTGGATGGACACAAAAGCTTCCATCAGCCTGCAGAAAGAAAACATGATTCAGTTTATGAAAGCACAAAGCTGCTGCTAATGACCAGCAGTGGAACTTGTTCTTCCAGAGTGGAACATCACCTCCTCGCCTTCCTACAGCCGTTAGAAAGTGCCAAGTTTGATTTCTCCTGCAGGTCGTTAGTGTCGCTTGCAGGTTTGTGGTCAAATCTTGTTGCAGATTTTACATCTTTAAGTGTTTCTTCATTCTGAGAAAAAAAGCAGCTTTAAAATAAAAAAAAAAAGTCCTGAGCAGTATTAAATATAAATCACAATCATAAAAGTAGAAACACTTGCTCTGCAGGATAATGGCCTGTTTGAGTTTGGTGCTATTATATATAACTTTTTCAGACACATCTTTCTGGTATAGTAGAGTAAAAAATATAAGGTTAAATAGAAACATTCCAGTATTAAGCCCAAATTTCAATTGACATAAAAATCCTTCATTAACCGCCGCTTAGCTACACACACCTCTGATGATGATGTCACACTCTCTGCCCAGTAGCACAGACAGGCCACTTTCACAGCACTTATCAAGGCGTTTTTCTGTGTGACCTGACTGGCCAGAGTCACCTGGAGGTTCTCGATACTCTGTTGGTTCAGAAGCTAAGAAAAGATATGAACACAGAGAAATCTGATTTGTTTATGCATTTCTTCTCTCAGGAAATAAACTCCAGAGTTTCTCTGTAACATACATGAGTAACTGTCTCCTCCGAGCTGAAGCTGAACCTCCCGATCTGGTTCTCGTCCAGTTCCTGGATGCTCAGAGGGAGGTGGGACGGGATGAACCTGCGGCAGGCAGAGCGCTTCAGCTCCCTTTGAAACACACTTCATGGCTCTTATAGAACAGCAGCAGGGTAAAAACATGCTCACAGCAACAATCGTCTTATTTTAGCGAACACGTTGACTTCAACATTAAAGCAGACAAATTTCACATATCAGCTAAGCGATCGAGATATTAACAGAAACACAAAATAAACTTAGCTCTGGGATTACTTACGTGTCCACACAAGTGTCATCCTCCAGGAGCTCTGAGATAAAAATAGGCCTCTGCTCTGTTTGGGCTTCCTGCTCAGTGACCTCAAACTGCAACGGCCTCATATACAGGTGGAACTCCTTGAAGCTGAGCTCTGAGGCCACAGCTTTATACAACCTGGATTAATGAGACCAACATGAGAAGATGTGGGAATATAACTGTTGTAAGAGAAATAAGAACGTTTCATGACCTTAAAAATATTGTTTTAGTTTTTGTCACAGGTGAGAATATAAGACTTTTTTAAACCCCCACTGAGATGAAGCGTTGTCTTAACTGTGCCAGATGTGCAGTCTCAGAGGCCGACTCCAGCAGTCGATGTCGGATGGTGACGAGCTCCAGCAGCTTGGAGAAAGTCTCCACTGCAAACAACTCTTTCTCCCTCCCCTGCTTCAAGTCTTTCTCCTCTGCTGATTTCACTAACGACAGCCCCACCTCTTGGACCAAAGCTGGGTCCTCGAAAAACACGCCCGAGAACAACTGAGAGTGAAGGAGAAGAAACAAAAGTTGGATTAAGGTGTTTTTACCTTTCTCTGTGTAAATTCCTCTCACAAAGAGTCCTGTTGGGAAAAACCTACATGCTTTTGTATGTGAGTGCTGTAGGAAGCGCCAGGCATGCCCAGATGCCTCCAGCTCCGCAGGGCCTCCTGCAGCAGCCTCTTTCGCAGGACGAGTTTGTCAGAGACACTCGTGGCTCGGTGCAGCTGACAGAGCTCGATGTGAGCCTGGACTAAACTGTCATAGACTCCAGAGGCCAGACAAAGAGACGGGTGAACCTCCAGGAGAAAGACGTTCGTCAGCGCGGGACTGAAAACAGGACACAGAGGGGTAAAAACAGGATCAATACACCAAAACTGACCTCTCTGTTTACTTGCCTGTCTCCACCTAGTGAAACCAGGTGTTTGGGGATGTAGTTGAGTGGAAGACCATAGTCATGCACAGAGCCTTTATGTTTGTCTCTCCAGATGCGCTGGAGGTACTGCCGCTGATTTTCAATCTGATGGGACACACAACACAGTTTGTCAAAAGGTGCAGGCTGAAGATTGGTTAAGAAAAGATGCATCTTAACAACATTACAACTGCAACTCTTCTGTTTTCATGATCAACTGAGCTGCAGATTATTATTTTCTCTATTAATCGCCAGAGAGGTTGAAAAATAGAGACGAAGTTCAGAGTGAGTACAAAGCTCCTCAGTTGGGCTGGGAAATGACTAAAAGATAGTTATCAGTAATAACTCACCTTCACTCAGCTTATCAACTGGTCGACTAATTCAAATCAATGACAGTTAACCAGTTTCGTACACCCTTAATCCCCCTGCACGTGCACATAAGGTTTACTGTTTTCACCTGATTATCCAGAATGTATTTGATCAGCTGCTGGTGATTTTGCAGGCAGTCTGTCTCGGCCCTGTAGACCTGAACAAAGTAATCCTGCTCCAGGTCCAGCTGTGGTCTGCCGTGCATGATGTCAGTGATGACTCGTGCCAGAGCAAACCTCTCCTCTGTCCCAGCTGCATGCTGGTAGGCTTCATAGTAACAGTTCAACAGCTGGCGAAAAGCAGCCGTGCAAACGTTGAGGACACATTATGAGACACAGATTTTTAATGCAGTTTCTGGGTGTTTAGAGGGAAACATGGAATTTATCTGAAATACTGAACGTCTACAGAGAGTAAACTACATTTGCTCACTATACCTGCACTTTGCTCTCCAGAAACTCAGCCTCACATGTCCAGAGGTCGAGAAGCACCGAAACTCGGTCGATATCTGTCCCGGCCCAGGAGTGGACGTCTGCTGTCCAGGCTTTCTCAGCTTTTCCCATCACCTCAGTCCTGTTCTTCTGGATGTAGTGAGACCCGACCAGAAGAAGCTCATTCTCCAGCTTCTCTAAATCCCTCAGAGCAGCATCGTAGACAATGTAGAAGCCTTTCTGGTCCTGAGTGTGGATGAAACGCTCCTCAACTCTGTAGAAATCATGGAGATTCTCCACCTCTGCAAACGTCATAAACTCTGAGCAATGAACCTGGGAAATGAATGTTGCATATTTTTGGACCTTTTTGAAAGTGTTTTTATTTTTAATGTCACCAATACAGCCAGAACACACTAATTCATTCATTCAAGGACTCAGGATAGCTGTTCTCAGTAATGTATCCAATATATTCAATATGTACAACTTATTTGCAATGAAAAGCCTCAAAGGTTTTAAAAGTAATTGTCACAATTTTATCACCCTTACTACAATGGACATCACTGGAGCTGAGAAATAAAAATAAATAAATGCTCCGGTCCTGTCGATGTTCGCTTGCTTTTTACATTCGACATTTATTTTGAAAGGCTGAATTCAAGCCAAAAGAACTTGTCTGTACCTTATAGTCACCAGGAGAGTTTGGATTGTACTGGAGCGAGCCCACACCTCCGGCCTCCCCTCGTCCTCCTCTGGCTGCATTCATCCAGCCAGTTTCCTCTGCCGTGCTGCACAGCTCTCCATCCTCAAGCTGTAAACCTGCCAGGTCAAAGGTTAACATCCGCTCAACAGAGCGCAGGTAGTTCAGCATCCCAAGACAAGCCCGCTGTGGACAGAGAGTTATGAAGCAGTGAGAACCTTCATAATCAAATTTATAATCTCTTTATGGCTTTTATAATAATCATACACCCTTAATCAGCAAACAACATCCAGTTCACACCTGGAGCTCTCGAAGTTTGAGGTGACGTAGGTAGCTCAGGGACAGGTAAGCACCGCTGGTGACGACTGGATCTTCCTCCAAGCTGTCGTCTGGACGCAGAAGCTGTGAGCGGCTGTGGTTTAAAGCAGGTTTATAAAGAACTGGCTGTACTTCACTGACTCCAAGGTGAATGAAGAAGAGGTTTTATTGTTTAAAGGTTTAAAACTGGTCAGGAAATAAAGCCCAAAGACACATCTTCCCCTCTTTTGTCTGAGTAGTTGTGGATGGTTGAATATACTTGACAATAAAGATGTTTAATTTCGAGAGCAGCGGTGCAGAAACTACAGCAGAAAACCAGAGTTTCCAATTCCTTTTTCTATGTAAAAACTAATTATGAAGAACAAACACACCTTTCGTTTGTTGACCTTTGACTCTTCAGACTCTTTATGTCGCTGCTCCCTCGCCCTCTCGAGTTGGATGAACAGCCGTGTGTTTCCTAACAGGACAAATGTCACCTTCAATATTCTGTTGTGACTGAGGAAACGTTGGCCGTTCCCACACTCTCCGCGCAGGAAAATAAATGATACGTGCCTGAGTTAAACTGTAAACGCTCATCCAGATCTCTGAGCTCTTTTGATGTTTCATCTTCCTGCTGTGTGAGGCCAAGGAGGTCGGTGCGGACTGTGAATCACAGACGAGAGCTGCGTCCTCTTTTAGAGTCGCAGCCACATGGAGCATATCAGCGGCCTGATCAGAGAAACCACTAAGTACCAGATACCAACAGCTGATACACAACTAAAGCGTCGTGTTCGACCTGAAGTCTTCGTGTGTTAAACACAATATGAACGCACACGAAGACCAACGACTATTTTACAGGCTAGGAAAATAAATTCTCATAAATGACAGTAGATTAAAATTAAACCCAATAAGTCTTTTGGTGAGTTTATCATTTAAATCCTGTTGATCAGCTGTTTCAGGCACATTAAAACACTGGCACACAGTAAAACTGATCAAATGTCACGTTACAGGAGACCAAACCAAACCAAACCACCGTCCACCTGAAGAAACCTGCTGTGCGTCCTCAGGAGCTCGTCCACACGTTTCCTTTCCTTCAGCGTCGTGATGAGCTTCTGCTGCCAAGGATCCCGTCTGGGTTTCACCTTCAAAACCAAATCCAAGCAGACAATATAATATCGACTGTCCCACACACACACACACACACACACAATTTATAAATATGCAGAATGCCCGCAGGGCTCATGAGCACCAACTTCTTCTCTCTTGAGAGACCAAACTTGGATCCAGCTGTTCTGCAGTAGTTAGCAAACCCTTTAATGTGAAAACAGAACTAGGTGCTTCGTCGCTCAAACCTGAATGAAAGGGATCCACTTGGCCTCCTTCCTCAGAGCCATGCCTGGATTTGTCCTCCCCCACTTGCTCTCTCTGACCTCTGTGCTGTCATACTGAGGAAATGTTTTCATCTGCTCTTGTCGTCCGAAGATTGTCCTGAACTCTCGCCACACCTTGTGAGAAATCAGCCGAGATTCAGTCTCAAACGGAGCTTTCTATCTCAACACACAATGAAGGCACAAAGATTGGGTTTATTTTAGTGGACGTTACCATGCTGAATAACTCCATCTCATCTGCAGTGGTCCTGAGTTTGCGAGTGTCATATGACAGGTGGAAGTAGGCGATGAGTGACTGCAGCTCAGGTAGGAACTCCAGCAGGTGGACAGAGCGCACGGGAACATTTTGTCCTGTCGTTGAATGTCATATTAAAAGCCCCACAGTAAGCCATAATGTCTATGGTAAGTACTATATCTGGGTATTTGAGGAAGTTTTCCTCGGGTCAGAATCTCATTATCTAATAACTTGATTATCTCATGGACAGATGTCCCTGCGCTCTTTCTCCACGGGGATAAACCTTTTTTTTAATTGAGTGGATTTTCAGTTTTGTCTCTCACCCTGAGCATGCTGAGTCTGACTTTCCTTCTTCTTTGTGGGAGTTGGCTGAGAGTCTTTGTCTTTCCTTTCACCAACTGGTATGTAATGCAGCACCTGTGGGGGGAAAAAAAACTTTTTAACCATAAACGTAATTATTTTTTATTTTTATTTTATTATTTTAGGATAAATAAAGCTGACGAAGTGATGACATGAACTCAGCGTAGTGAGTAAAATAACCACAGACAGACGTAGATTTTTACCCTGAGGAAGCTGTGAATGGTCTGAACAGAGTGCAGCTGGCAGACCAGCCACCGCAGGTAAACCACCAGGTCGTCCGGAGTCAGCAGGTTAACGGGGTTTCCTCGGCCAGTCAGGATCTTCTCTCTGCACGCCGACAGTCTGCGGGCCCTCTGAACGGCATCCTCATACTCACTTGTCAAGTATTGAACCTGATCCTGAGAGAAAACATATAGAGATCTACTATGTGCTATAACTCTGTGTAGCATAAAAATTAACAGATGAAGTGATTTTGAGATTGCACCATGGCCTTTAAATTCAATAAACAAACCCTAAAATATCACTAAAAAACAATGAGAGGTCGTTTCACGTCGTCACCTTGTAAGCTGGATAAAGCTTCTCAATGATGCTGGTGTGGCGGGAAAATCTCCTCCATCTGAGCATGAGCTGATATTTGATCTGAGCCAAGTGACGCGATCTGTCCGTGTAAAACTGTGGGGAAACGTTCACATCAGGAAGTTAGTTTGAACGGCCTTTCTCTCATATGTGTTGTTTTCAAGCCTCTGACCTGGTGCAGCAGAGGAGGCAAAGCGTCAGGCCTGTACTCCGGACTCAGGCAGCTCTCCAGCTCCGTCTGCATCACGTCAGCCTCAGACTGAACCGGCAAAGCTTCAGCCACCTGCAGAAAAGTTCGATTTGTGACCCAGAAACAGACTAATTAACTTCCCTCAGCTCCCCAGACTCTGCTGGATAAAAATAAAAACCATCTTCTAGTCTCACCTGAAGTCTCTTCCTCAGAGCGAGTTCCCGCTCCACCCGAAAGAAGGAAACATCTTTTGGAGGTAGAACAGACCTGAAAGAAAACTCATTTTTTAAAACAGTTCACGCCGTCTTATTTATCATAAACCAAAGACAAATGGAAACCTGATGATGGCACTACAGGACAGGTTTATGGAGTCCCCAAACACAAATGTGGAGCAAATGTCTGTGATTGTCTAAATATAATATAGACCTTCAGCAGATTAATAGAGATGAATTTAAAACTATTTTCTGGTGGAGCGAAAGACATTTTTGAGCAGAGGCAGACTTTAAAGGCCCACCTATCTGAGCAAAACAGAAATATTTCAGGCTGAATGAAAAAAACCACGACCAAACCTCCACACCTGAAAGACCTGGAGGTTCCTGCTCCACGTAAGAATCCATTCTCCTCTATTTCCGTCCTGAGTGCTGAGAGCTGGAGCGACAGCTCTGCCTCCATCTGCTTCACTCTGTCAGAGGAAGACACTCTGTACACATCACACATGGCAGCCGTTTAGAGACCAAATATTTCAGTTAACAAACACACGTCCTTTGGCTCTGAATCTCTGCCTCAATGCAGATTTGTTGTGGCGTATCCATGGAGACAAACATCCAGGCAGCTGAGCCTCTCCTCCCTCATCTGGACTCAGTGACAGCATCTGATCTGTAGAGGGCTCTGAAGTTACACTGGGCTCTTTTGTTACCATAACATGATGTTGGGCTTTCCACATTCTCACCACGGAAATTTACCATTTGCAAACACTGATATGAATGATGCGCGGCGCTCAGTGCAGCCTACGTTCAAAAACCTTGAATTAGTCCGAGTGGGCCAATCCTTCTTGGATACAGTGTGTGATTGGTTTTTAGCTCCTGATGTGATTATCCAATAGCAAACCACCTCCACTGAGCCTGCAGAGTCAAATCTGCAGCTGTGTAATTCCTCAAGGGACAGAGATACAAAAAGAGAGGTAGATCAAAAACCCAGAGAGATGTTCAGTGGTTCTTTAAGCTTTATTTACATGCACCATCTCTGATACAACCAAGATAGGAATTGGAATAACAACTGACAATGTCGACTTGACTCTTTTTTTTTTTTTTTTTTTTTTTGTAGGAGCAATAGGAACAAATGGAGAATGGATAGTGGCAGTGAGTGTGACTCAAAATTAATGTAGGGAAAAAAAAATGCAGCTTTAAATCTGTTCGTTGTATTTTGAAGACATGGTCGCTCACACAAAGCTATGTCTGAAAAAAATATGTCTGGAAGCATGTGCAGAATATATTTTTCTTAAATAGATTTTTTTTTTTTCCTGTCAAATTAATATCAGTGAAGTATCGGAGTGGGCGCAACTCAAACTCGCATTTTTCCCAATAACTCTAATTGAGGACACAATTTGATTGATTCATTTGCTGTCTGTCCTGCAAATCAATACCCATTCGAGGTGGCCAAATTGTAGGCTACAGTCCGTTAACACAAAAGTGCTTTCACAAAGCTCGAACCCGGTTTACATGGGGTCAAACATGCAGAATCATAGTTAGAGAAAATAAAATTAATAAAATAAATTGTCATTTCAAAATGATGAAGTATAAAAAAAATAATAAATCATCCTGCTGTTCCTACAAAAACTGCTGATGTTGATTTTTTATTTATTTATTTATTTATTTTTTGCCCTTATAGCACTGGTTCCTAACATTTATACACTGTATATTCTCTTATTCCCACTTATTTAAATGCAGAAATATTTTGGCAATTTTTAAAATACTGTGGTTGCTTCTCCTCAAATGAGTTACTACACATCCTCCTCTCACGCACCTGCTATAGTGCTGATAACACAATGGGAGGGTACCAATGACGCGCCATCTGCAGCCACTCCCTGCTATCTTCTTATTTATAGCACCAAGAACTCCTTCAAATGAACAAACACCAAAATATTGTAGATTGAGTGCCGCGGAGTCGCAGAGTGTGTTATTTCAATCCAAATAGTCTTAAGTGTTTACTAAATGGTGTCAACTACAGCTAAATGATGGCCTTAATTCTGTCCTAAACTCTACACTGAGCTGCACTTCCAATATTGCAGTAAGTGGAAGAGGAGGATGAGGAGGACGACGGGGTCGGGGGGAGGTTGGGGGTGGGCTGGATGGTGAAAAGGGACCTGCAGCGGAAACACCATAATCATCAAGACTTCAGTAATGCACCTTTTCAGAAGGAAAAGAATTCACAGTAATGTCACTAAAATCACAGGGTAAAATTTGCTAAATAAAAATAAAACATTACATACAAAAAAAAAACCCAATGTAGATCAGTTCACATCTTAATAACATATTAACCTCTACAGATTGATATTTGGTGCATGACGCGGTGCATCAATGGGGGGAGGGCGGGGGTTCATTATTTTATTGTTTTAAATCTTTTAGTCCATTTAGGCTACGCCTCTCAAAGAAACTTAAAAACAAAACCACGAAAGAAGAAGAAGAAGAAGAAGAAGAAGAAGAAAAACAAACACTTGTCAAGTATCCTCCACTGGAACGTAATAATTGTAACATTCTCTGCAGCTTGTTTCTGTAAACAGGCTGTCACCCCAACAACAGGCTGACAGCTGGTTTGGCAAAAATGTTGGTTTTAGGTATGAAAGGGTGTGAAAGAGGAGAAAGCAGGGTGAAAACATAATTCTTCTTCAGTTTCATGTATCACTTTGTGATACGAGTGATTCCCTGAGACTAACACGAGTTGATGCTTTTCGCTTAGTTTTGACAAAGTGTCCAATATTTCCAGTCAGTGCTGCTGTTCACATCATCCAGCCATTGATCTTTTTAAAGAATGTTGTTCTTTCCACTGTGAAGACACGATCGTGTGTCTCAGACACTTCAGATACAGTACCCAACTTAATGCCTCACATTACAAAGAATGGAAAGAAATACTACATGAAGAAACTTTTACATACTTCCTTCCCTCTACTTGCACAATGCAGGACAATGAAACCCAATTTACATTTTCCCTACTCCTCTCTTTTTTTCTTTTCGCTCATGCTGAGCTCTGATGGAGTTTCTCAGCTTGGGACCCAGCTTTGAGAGGAAGTCTGTTTTGAGCTCGAGAAGCTTCCTGAATTCCTGTTGGCATTCTGGGCGGAGGCGAGGCAAGAGTCGAAGCTGAGGTCCAGGCAATCTGCATCCATCAGTTCATTGCGGATGATGGAATCCATGTCGCACTCTAGGCTGCCATTGAACACGTCCAGGTCCAGATCGGCAGGAAAGCGGTCCTGGCCGGACAAACCAGAGCCGAGCTGCATAGAGGTGTTCTTGCTGGGAGACTTCAGGTGCGGCTGCTTGGTGTCAGGGTGACTGGCGTTGTTGTCAGAGGTTGACAAGCCAGCTTGCCAACCAGGCACTGGAGCGCTTTGGGCCTGACCTGCGCTGGTGTGGTTCACCAGCATGTGGTCTTTCCGCAGCAGCATGGCATTTCTTCGAGAGTTTTGCAGCGCAATCGCGGTACTGGCCTGTGACATCAGCGGGTCGGACTGGGTGAGCATGACGTTGCTGTGGCTGTGGGAGTCCAGACTGAGCAGGTCCTGCAGGGTCTGGTGGTCGCTGAAGTGCGAGACGCAGGAGAAGGTGGTCTGCTTGTTCTCCTGAATGGTCTGCATGGGTGACTGCCGCAGGCTCGTGATGGACGGCGGGCTGAAAAGGGGGTTCGGCCCATAGCTGCCAGATGGGCTCCCCAGACTGCTTCCTGAGCAGCTGAAGGTAAACACTGAGCTGCCCTGACCGTTTGCTCCGCTGTCTTCCTCTCCAGGAGGAGGCTGCTGGGATGCTGTCAGGCTGATATTGTCCAAAAGGTCGTCCATCAGGTTGTCAGATAGTCCATCGTTAAGGTTCATGGTACCTGCCAGGTCAGAAAGCCCTGTGGGCCCCGTGGACGGGGACATGCTGCTGGGACTGGAGTACAGCATCGGGGAGAGGGGAGAGTCGTCGTCAGGCACCTCGTCCAGCTCCAGGTTGGCCAGGATCGGGGACAGACGACCGCTGAGTGTGCTGGCGTTGGAATTGGTCCGGGAGCGGAAGTCTGTCCAGGCATCTAGCTCGTCACTGCTGCGAGAAGTGGGGCTTCCTGTCCATTTGGAGAGACTTGAGGAGCTCTCAGAGCTGCCATCTTGAGCGGCCTGCAGTGATGCTTTCTTCTTGGTGGCGCGACCTCGGGCGCCCTTGATGTACTTACTGTTATCCATCGATACGGCCCGTCGTCGTGGAGCTTTGCCTCCTTTCCCTCCCTCTGGGTTGACCATCCACCAGGAACTTTTCCCCGTTCCTTCATTCTGGACTTTCACAAAACGACTGTGCAGGGACAGATTGTGTCGGATGGAATTCTGCAATAACAACGGATGGAAAGAATTTAATGCATTTTTATACTTTCTGAAAATTTGTGTCAAATCACTTGTACATACCAATGACATCAGCAGAGAAATACACACATTTGACACACTGCAGTCAGTGCATTAGTCACATGGAAAACTACTCAGTCTGTATCGGAAATGCAGTTGTGTAAACTTTGCTTCGTCAAATCTGTTAAAATAACCTGGATGACATCATCATGCAGGCCTTGGAGACAGCAAGGTTTCTTTTTTTTTTTTTTTCACAAAAAGCCTCTGAAAAATGTGTCTGCCCACCAGGAAGTAAGGCGTGTGATGAAAACACACAGCTGGTTGTATTACAGGATTTATGGGTTCCTTCCCTTTTTAAAATTATGCTGCAGACTAAAAGTCAGACTATCCTGGCTTCTGCTGCATCCATTTGGGTTTTTTTTTTTTCCCAAAACTTCAATCAGGTTCAGTTGAGACTGAAGGTTTATTCTTGACCTTGGAAATCAAGCGAACCTTCAATGAAAAAGATCATGTGAGGATCAAAATCTTCTTGACCAGACCTTGTGGTTTTCCGGGGAATTCTAATAAACTCATCTGTTTTGAAGCTGTCTGATATTCTAACTGCTCGTCTTCATTCCTCTGTAGGATTTAGTGGTGCTTTAACATTGCAAGGACAATAATCTTGACTAGTGAAGCACTATTACAGTAAAAAGGGTGATGAAAACGAGAGCGAGGATTCATATTTGCGCTCTAAACCGTCTCCTCTCTCCCGCAACAGAATATCTAAGGTTTTTCTCGTTAAACCAGCAATTAAAACCAAGTACTGTGAACAACTGCAACGCTGCAGTGTCTTCTAAGAGACAATTTTTCTTTGCACCTCAAACTGTGACCTATTTCTAGCTGCTCTGAGAGGTCTACAGGATTTTCCCTGGAGATTTTCCCAACCATGTACAAAATTAAACAGCTGGAGCCTGCACGGCTGGCCCACACCAAGACTCACTGCAGTAAGTAAAGAGAAACTCTGCAGTGATCTCTGCAGCCCAAAGTCTAACCTCAATGGGAGACGGTCCAGCATAATTCTCTTCAGCTTGAATTATCTTGAGAAAACTGAGGTCCTATTTAAATCCGTCTCTCAGCAGATTTAGCTAATCAAACACCAGACGAGCGCAGCACATGACATGGACCTGTAGAGGCAGATGATCTCCAGCTTTGTGATGACTAAAACATCCCAAATGAACACTGGCCACAGTCTGCCTCTAAATGCAGTGACTCAATAGAATCACCTGCTGACTTCAAACTTACATCAAATCCCTTGCTCAAAGCCAATTACAGGATTGGTCAACCAGCAAACACACTCATTGCCAACGGAGTGACTCAGGTACCTCAATGCTCTGTGCATCCCAGCTGCTGACTTCCCCGCACTCACTGTAGATACCCTAGACCTTGGAAAGCACACTTTAGTGGGAGTAAAAGGTCAAGATTGACACGCTCATGCATGTATTTATGATAAATATGAAGCTATAGCCTGCAGCTGTTTGGCTTATCTCAGCATGAGAACTGGAAGGGGAGGGAAAATGCTCGCTGGTACGACCTAAAGGCGACGAAAACCAGCTCCTCTAAAGCTCATCAATCAACAAATGATAACTTGTTTTTTCAATCCATTGAAAAATAAAGTGTATAAACGTTCGGGCTATTTCCTCTGGTTTCAACGTGCAGACGCAAGCTAACCAACTACTGGCAGTAGCTCTAAATTTAAAACGATAGAATATCCCCATATCCTTTAATTCATTTGTGCCGCCATTTCGGGCTTTGGCCAAACCCGAGACATTTCCTCTCATTTCAGCCTCCATTGGAACTCGTCCACATCTGTTAGCTGAATTTATAACAGGAAGATGGTTCAAAGAGAATGAATCCCAAATCGTTTTATCAAAGTGCCAAAAAGATGAAGAGAGCAGTCACAGCAGTGCAGGTGTTAATAAAACACACCGAGAAGCAACTCAGCGTACACTGGATTTTAATTTCCTTCATGGTCTTTCACCAGCACCCATGACTTGGCAGGATGTGGATGATTTTAGTATTTCATCTTCTCCACAGGCTGATAAATGAGTCTCAGGGAGGAACCTTATTCTAAAATCTGCACAAATTTGTGTGGATAAAAAACAGGCTACGTGGAGAACACAGGAACGAGCAAAGTACTGCTGCAGTAGAGCAACGTCGTCGTGTTGTAGTGACTTCAGGCTTTGAATCAAAAGGTCATGATTTCACTTCGGGCATCCCTTCGAAGGTGCATTGCCACTTTACCATTCTTCCCATGTTCTGGATTTGACTTTAAAAAAAAAAAAAAGAAAAGAAAAGAAAAAAGGTGTGAGACTGAACAAAGAAAAACATAATTTTATCTATCAAACTGTTTCTAATGTCCCCTGAAAGTGAACATTTTTAAATGTGGTCTATTCTCAAAATTTCCTAATAATCTAATTAAGTGAGAAGCAAAACAGGATTCAAGCTTTAGTCCCGCCACCATTTCACACAGCTTATGAGTAACTTCACTCCAACTTTGGCTTAATGTGGGCATTTGTGTCACGTTTCCAGCAAAATTGTCTCCAGATCTATAGTTATAGCATCTGCTTTATCTCCAAAAGACTTCTCTCCCAATTGTCTTACATTTCATACATGGACAAAAATGAACAAGTGACTCACCATCACTGAACAAATGCAACTAGAATAGAAACTGTAAAAAAAAAAAAAAAAAAAGCCAGAACATGTTGCCGCATCCTTCTTGGGCAAATTCTGACGTAAAGGTGAGATTTATAGATGTTTTTCCTCAAGAAGCGCCTTAACCCAACAACAAGTAAGATATCTGATATCACATTTGTTACTTGGAGCTGACCAAGCGGGCCCATAAATACTAACAGACACATGCAAAGCAGGCCAGATACTGTTAATCACCCCAGGACCTACAGAGAGTGAACACAATAACAGCAGCACCTGTCCTGGTCAATCTAACGAAACTGAATACAACAGCTCTGCAATAAATAAACCTTTGTGACAGTTTTGGTTGAGGCTAACAGAGGTTTTGATTCAGCTCCACGGCCATTTAAGGCACTATAATTTGTACTGTTGCTGTAATGGATTGAGCTGTGTTAAAGCAGATGGATAAAATTGCGGTCCAGTATAATACAACAAAATGCAATCTGGGGAAAAAAAACAAAAAACAAAAACTGACCAAATTCGTCAATCTAGTCCTTTTTTAAACAACAATATAGAATCCAAGGCAGCTGTTTTTATTACAGGCCAACTGAATTTGAATAGATAACACTACAGAACGAGGGCCTCCGCTGTGGTTAAAGATGTATAGTAATCTGAACTGTGTGTACAACACGGCATTCCTGTTATTTCCTGAATTTTTTGAAGGAATGTGTGTCCATGTAGGAGGTAAAAGCTACCAGCCCTGTTCCTTCAAAGAAACAACACAACTGTAGCCACAGTTCAGTTTTCCCCAAAGCTGCTCAAGCACATAAAGGATGAGCCACACTGTCCTAAAAGAAATAACAATTAAAAAAAATAAAAAATAAAACAATAAAAACTCCTGCCTTCCCCTCCCCCACACAGCCACAGCAGTGCTGCAGCACCCTTTGAGCAATGCCTCGTTCTGAACGGGGACTGGATCGGCGCCAGTTTCAGCCGGAGCCAGATCCAAAGAGAAACACTGAGCTTCTCTCACACTGCTACACATTGACCTACATAATTTATAGTCAGCTGACTGATTCTTGTGCCCGGGCCAAACGAAAAAAGGCAGTGTGGCAGCACAGCAGGGCCGAGCCGCTGGGCGGTCATCCATATAGGAAGCTTAAATATTTAGTTTGTATTCACAACAATGAGAGCTACAGATGAAGCTTATCTTTGAATGTGTCATTATTCTGGTTTAGTTTTTTTTTTTCTCCAACAGAGATGTATGACAGCTCTGGATTTACACCCTGCAGACCAGCAGATAACCTTTTTTTTTTTTCAACCTTAAGCTGATATCTGAATGTCACACAGCTACAAAGCATCTCCTAGGAAATGCTGATGTCAGCTCTTTTGAAACCCCACAACGTTAACCCTTTCCCCGGCGAGCTGCTGTCTATCTGCAGCAGCTGAGTGCCTGCGGTGGCACAATGAGCATCCAGGCATGAAGGAAAACTGACCAGCACTAAAGAATCAACCGACAGATTCATCAGACAGCACCATCCGTTTGTTTACCCCCCCCCCCCAAACATGCCAGAGCATCTGTGGCAAGCAAGAAGAAGCAGAGTCTTTGCTGCAACTGTAAATTCTTCATGAAGAAACTCCCCCAGAATCAGCTGCATCCCACAGTAACAGTTGTGCAGGATTAAAAACCTATTTCCAGAGTTTTTCTAACCCCCTCCACCACCACCACCACCACCTCCTCCTCCTCCAATCTAAATCCTGCAAAGCTCAAAGCTTTCATCAGACTTGATTCCATGACAGATGAATTGGTTTGGTCCTGTACTAATCCTTAAAATCAAACAGAAGCACACAGGGCCACAGTGGAGCTTTTAAGAGGCCCCTGTGTGGCAGCATCACCGGGCTGTCTGAAAGTGAAAATGCCTGCTTTCAGTCTCGACTTTCATACTCAGCAGTTTGTTTTTACAGGATTAGTGTGTGCTTAGATTTTTTTTTTTTTTTTTTGTTTGTTTGTTTTAATGTAGGTGCCAAACTAATAATCTGTGTGACTGAACTGTAAACTGTGTTTGGACATGATGCCCATTCCCTGCCGACGCTCCACACCGACAACCAAACTGAGGCTGCCGATAGAGAGTGAAACGCAGCCAGATATCCAACCTGTGTGCGCTGCTGTCAGCGAAATGAATAAATGAACGAGTGAACGAGTGAACGAGAGCAGCCAGCGTGTGAAACCGTGTCAGTCCGCTCTTTGCTGTGATGACAGCAGCAGCATGTCACCGCTCACCTTCCAGCCGGCGGAGCTGTTGCTGTCGCCTTTGTCCTTGAAATACGGCACAGACCTCACCATCCAGTCGTAGATCTGGGACAAGGTCAGCCTCTTCTCCGGGGAGCTGTCGATGGCTTGGGTGATGAGGTCTGCATAGGAGTAGTTGCCCCAGGCGTTCCTGCGGGCGGAGGACTTCCTCAGCTGCTGGGCGGCCGCGGAGCCGCCCGGAGCCGCGGCGGGGGTGTGCGCCGAGGAAGGCGACCCGTCGGCGGCCTCCTCCTTGCAGGGGCCGCGCCGGACCTCCACCGGCTGAGAGGTGGAGGAGCCCCCGCCGGTGCCGGCGCTCGGCTCCCGGGCTTTACCGACGCCTTTCTGGGCAGCGCCGCCCTCATCGTCGTCCTCCTCCTCGGGGATTACGTCAGCGTCGCTCGGCCCCGGTTTGCCCGCTCCGGACTCCGGACGGGGCAGCGGCCAGGTGCAGGAGCGGGGCCGCTTCTGGGGCTCGAAATCCGGATCTATCTCCACGTTTAACGGAGGCTCGGGCTCAGCCATGATAATCGCGATATCTGGGTTTGTGCACAAAGGTTCAGAAAATCACTCAGGGCGCATTCCATCAATGTGTCTGTGCTGCCTTCAGGGACGCTTCATTTACTGTGGTGTTCATGCATGGAAATGTCCAGCCTGCAGCCGAGTCCGCAACACGTGTCTGGTCCGTGTATGTCCTCCTGCTGGGGGTGTGTGTGTGTGTGTGTGGGGGGGGGGCTGACCAGCATTAACACAACACCTCCTTTCCCCGTGCACGGCCCACACCCTGACCGACATGCGCTGCAATTTTGCGAAATGCGGCGTTTGAGGTGTGAAGCGTCTGCGGACGGTCCCGGAGGAATCCGGACGGCGTTCCTTCACAAAGCGCCCGCGTCCCGCACCGAGATCCGGCGACGTGCATGCCACAAGAAACCGAGGATGGCTTCATCTGATGTCAGCACATCAGCTTTATCACTCCGCAAACAGCTGCCATCTTGACTGTTTCCTCCCCCCCCCCCCCCCACCGCCACCAACAAGTCCTTTATCATCCGTGCAGGCAGCGGCCGGTCGGCTGAGCAGAGCGCCGCCGTCCAGATACCATCAAGGCGGAGAACGGCTTCTGCAAGGGCCTGCAGCTTTTTGTTAAAAATAAAAAATAAAATAAAAAAAATGTAAAAATATATATATAAATTATAGGGACAGGGCGGCTATAGAAAACCAGCAACACGCTAAATGGACTTCCGAAGAGCTAAAAAAAAAAAGAAATAAAATAAAACAATCGTGCATTTCTCGCTGCAGATCAGAAGCGACTCAGACAGCTGCAGCTGCCTGCAGCACTCCTCATTCAATCTGCTGCTGCTGTGGTGGGTGCAAACGCTCCAAGTCCAGGAGGAAGCAAAAAAAACTGCACTGAAATTAAAGAGACAGTGTGGACATGACATCACTGTCCCGTCTTTAATGTACATGGGAATTTTTTTTTACCAGATGATTTAATCTAATAATATAGAAAAACCAGCATCAGCCTCCATATTTTTAAGCATTTACTTATCTGAGATTGTCCAACTGTCTGAGATAAGAGACATTCATTTTTAAAGGAATAATGAGGCGATGTGTTTATATGTTGTATTAATGACACAGATAATGGATGTGTTAATTTTCCGGGGGGGGGATATATATTATAATTACATTACTGCTTCAAGTCAGAGAGCAGAAGAGTTATAGTTTCAAAACTGAGTTCATATTAGTTTTGATATTACTGAACCAACCCGTCCAAACAGACTGATCTGACACTTATCAGTGCTGATGGTTGTTATTGTCTCATTAGCTTTAGCATCCGATCACTTATAATACAACTGCTGAGCTCACATATACACGGGCCTGTCACCAAAAAAAAAAAAAAAAACTGTAAATGGAAGAAATTCACACATGAACAAGTTTGATTCTTCTCTGGATTTCAGCAGTTTTGAGGTTTATGACAAAGTGCATCAAAATCCGCTGGATAAAACGCACAAACTGTCTGTGCTGATAACATTTGTTTGTGCAGGAAATTCACTTTGAAGTTCTTTGCTTGTTTGTTTTCACTTCCCACAGTCCCGTTAAAGAAACAAACAAAAAAAAAATTCAGACGGTTGACAGTTCAACCCCAAACCCTCACTGGTTTCATTTAGGAAGACGATTTCAGAAAACTCCAAGTAATATGTAAAATACTACATTTACTGCAGTATGTTTTTTTCCCCTGTTCATATTGACAATAAAAAAGATTAACTGTTTGAAATTTCATGAACTCCCAAACAACATCCCCAAAAAAGGACTAAAAGAATAAAAAAAATAATAATAATAATTCAGAGATAAACACTCAGATTTAAATACGCAGACCAACCTCCTGTCACTGTATTTAGACTTGAATCCTTTAGAACTCAATGAGATGCATTCAAATGTTCTTCCCAAAAGTTGTCCAGCTTTTTTTCCCCCCACAGATTCAAAAAAAGCAAATACAGTTGGACCACAAAGGGGAACGGAGTTAAAAGCAATATGACACCCTAAATTTCATCTTAAAAATGATATGTAAAGTGCAATGCTGCAATAAAGTCATAAAAGGCCTTCAAATATCAATAAATATTCTCTGTACAACATTTGTGCGCACGCACAAGCAGTCCCGTTAGGTTTGTGCTGGATAAGATGAGTAGGAGTATTGTTCAGTCTGGATTTGGCAGTGAGGAGAAAGAACAATGTATAAAGTACGAACATTACGTAACCGTTGATTATCCCAAATGTTAAACCTTCGATTTCATGCTTCTGTCCCCTTCCAGCCAATAATCTTCTGTCTGCATCTCTGTGAGTCGAGACACTGTCCTCTGGAAGGCAAATTTTTCCTCCTCTCCACTAAATATGGACAAACTGCTGGCTTCTTCCTGTTAAATTCAAAATTCGGTTTTTATTGGGAGTGTTCACTTTTTAACACAAAGGCACGATACAGATGGTATGGTAGGTAAATAAAACAAGGCCATGCACGCTCGTGGTCATCGCACCACTGTTCACTCTGAAACAGAGCTTTCATTTGATGCTGCTTTTATGTTTCTCCTGACGTTTAGCCAATGTTATATTCTGATCCCGCAGCAAAGCATTGCACAGGACAGGAAACGGGGGAAAGAGGGACGTTCCCTGGGGTGGAACTTGAACCGGGGGTCAGCCCTCAAAAACCGGGAGGCCCATCAACATTACATTTTAACTTTACTTCTTGAAGCGGAGGCAGAAAAATGAACATCAGCTTGTGATGTCAAACATCACATCTCAAAAACTGGTTTTCAAGAAATAAGTGAAGAGAAATGAACACTTCAATTTCAGGGGTAAATAAGCGACTTTAAAAAATAAATCCATTTCATATGACTACAATATTTTCTGCTCTAGTATTAAGAAAATGGCATCTACATTTTTAATTCTTATTTGCTTATTAGTTTATTTTGGCTAAAACAAATGCTGACTAATTATTTTGACCTCTGAGTGTAACTATATGTCATCCAAATCAAAATTTACATGTTTCTATTTTGTAAGTAACGTGTTGATTTTAGTTTATATAAAACAAATAAAATGAAGAAACAGAAAAAAATTTATTTTTTTTTTCTTGTTAAGTGTACACACTGAGTGCAATGACTGACTTTCTGTTGTGTGTTTGTGATCAGCCAAAAGCCAGTCAGTGTAATTATCTACAGTTATGAGTGAAGTACACACCCAACATAAAAAAAAAAACTGGTTTCTGGTTGTTCTCTTACCCTTTTCAGCCCCAGATCGTCCATCAGAATGTGGCTCTCATCGTGACTGTGATCCCCGTCGTGTACAAAAATGTCCTCCAGTGGGTGGTCGGCGAGAATCACCACCCGCACCTGAAAGATGTGAAGGGCCCCTGATTAATTTGCTGTTGTTTTTTTTTTTGGGGGGGGTTCCGAAATCTGCAAGAGAATAAGTACCTTGTGGTCATAAAGGGCATCCACGAGCGTTATGAGCCGCCGGGCTTGAGTCTTCTTATTCAGCGTGAGCAGAGGAATGTGTCGAATAAAGACGGTGTCGAACAGCCTGGAGATCTCCAGGTAATCACTGGCCCCTAAAGGCTGCAACAGTGGACGCCACTCTTATTTAAGTCGCTGTTCACTTTACATTTCCCTGAGATTAAGCCAAGCCACTTTGTTTTCTAATGTCTGTAATATTAGAATGTCTTTGACTTCTTTGGATTGTTTCAGCCTGTAGAGTCACAAGTGGGTCAATTGCTCAACCAAAAACTGCTCAAACCTGTTGGACATTAAATTCAGTTTGATTGCCTGCTGCAGCTGATCGAAAGGCAAAGCCTGACGAAATCATGCAACAAGAGTCCGGATTAATTTGTTATGAAGGCGAAGTAGTGAGAAATTGGAGTTTAATTTATATGACGCAACATCATAGGAATGTAGCTCCAATTAAATTCACAAGCAGTCAATCTAAAGACTCGCATTTCAAAATGATCAAAAGCAATTCTTTGGTAAACCCGAAGACTCTGCTTAGTCACCATGAGCTTAGAAATCCTTTTTTTGACAGCTGCTTGCTACTGACTGTAATGTAAATTAAAAAATGCTTTCTGGGATGTGAGCAAAAGAAAAAAAGTAACAGTGGAACACATTTAAAGAATATGGATGCCTACAGATCAGAAGTCAATGCTGATGCATGCGGATATTTTGACAGAGCTGTTGTAAAACCAACGACCTTATAAAAGAGTGCAGAGAGACTTACTCTATCACACAGCTCCTCAAATGTACAGTCGACGATGGTCCCACAAGCTTTGTTCAGACGGACTTTTCTGTTGTGCACGTTCAGAACTCTTGGTCGTGTTACTTTGGAGAAAACATTATATGGAAATTTGCATAGTAAGTAAAAATACTTCCATATTGCAGATACAATCATATCCAAACTACACAACTGTTGAAGAATGAAGTCAAATATCATTTGAAAGAGCACCTACTGTCGTTCTGCTTGAAAGCCAGTTCATCGAACATCTTGTCTAGTGTTGCTTCTACGTCAGGTTCACTGGAGCTACAGTGAAAGGTAACAGGGAAATATTAAGCTAAAAAAACTAAATAAAATAAAATAGCAGTCATACGATGGATCAAACTGGTTTTTACTGATTGCTTTAGATGAAGAATTTCTCACAGAAAGTAGAGTTTCCCAGCAGACGGCCTGTTCCTTTTGCGGTAATCTATCCCAGAATCCAGGCGAAGAGTTTGGCAATATTTCTACATGTGCGAGACAAATTATTCACTAAAGGAGCCTTTAGAATATGATTTTTTTAAAGTTTGTTAAAACCATTGACAGCTATCCTTGATTCTGAGTGGAAAAAGGACTCGTGTTTTTACCTGCAACACGGCAATAAAAGGCACAAAGTTGACTCTCTGCAGCCCATTTTTATACAAGTCTGTGGGAAGACAACTAATTCAATTTCTTTACATTTACTCTCAATAGTTTGTGAAATCTCAAAGTACAGTTTGGTGTGAAAGTGTTTGCTCATATAGTTTGATGACATTAATGGACAGAAATTTTAGAAATACATAATATAATCTTGTGAATATAACACCAGCTTGTTACCTTCAGGCGGACGATTTGAAGTGGCCACAACGACGACTCCATTCAGAAAGAGATTCTCAAATAGCTGCTTTAGAATCATGGCATCAGCGATATCAGTCACCTGAAATGCATTTTAGAAATAAATTCCCTTTGGGTTCAGTGTTGCTGATACCAAAAATGTACAGAGACTGGCAGACTCCTATTAAAGTATCTATTAAGTAGAGAAAAAAAAAAAGACTACCATGAAAGATCAATACCTGAAACTCATCAAAGCATAGAAGACAAGCCTCTTCACTGATCTCCTCAGCAACTGGAGCAATGGGGTCATAGGATTTGGCCATTTTTCCTGCTTTCCGCTTCGGCATACTCTGTTTTAGCCGATGGATCCCTGAAAACAAAGAAGTGTGAGTTTTTGTGAGTTCTAGGTACAAATAAAAACGCATCAAAACATGCACTCACAACAGTCTGAGAGTAAAATAAATTATTGAACACAAACCTGTGCATTCAGTAGATGCATCATCTGTACTCTTTGGTTCAGGAAGAAAAGAGTTCACAACTCGCTCAAAGTTTGAGTGAAGAAATCAATTTATAAAAATGTTATGTATGTAATTCTGATTCTCCTTTATCAAAGAACAGGACTGAAGAGGAGAAAGACACAGTTTCACCAAAAAGTGGTAACTCAAGAGGAAATATAAGCTCAGTTCAGCAACCACAGCGCTGTGTTGCTCTTCATTCTGACTACAGCCTGTGGTGAAGTGCTCATTCAACAGCTGCACCAAAACAAGCCACTTGAATCGGACATTAATATGCAACAGAGCTGTAAGTAATAGGTTTTGATAATTGGCAACAAGGACGCAGAGCGTGTCAGATCCAAACTGGCCTTCACAGAGCTGAGAGTTGACTGAGTAAGTAGGACAAGGGACATAGTCGCCCTCTGGTGGCGGCAGCTCTGCCCATATAAAACATTTTGATTCAAAAGGTCCAAATGATTTGTGTCGACCTTGTTAAAGGTCATTGTGACCACAATGACAGGGATTAAACGGATGTTTACATCTGGTTAGCTGAAAATGTAGAAGGCAGCTACAAAGTCGAGAAAGCAAGTTTACTTCTTTTGAATTTAAGTCTGAAGTCTGAGTGGATGAACCTGAAGATTTGGATTTTCAATCCCAGGTCAGTGTCAGAGTCTTTTTGAGAAGCAGCTCAACAGTGACTCGGGCTCCCTCCATGTATCAAGTGTACTCACTTTTATGCACGTCCAACATGAAACCATGGAAATGAACCCTCTTTTTCTTTTCAGTCTCCACATGTGAATAAAACATGTCCATGACCATAGTTTTTCCTGTGCCTGAAAAGATCGACTCTGTGAGTAACTCGCAACACATAGTTAACACAAGTTGTAAGAATTAAACTTAGGTGCACAACTCCACATTTCTTACCAACGTCACCAAAGATGTAGTAGCCTTTTGGAGGTTTGGGTTTTGTAAAGAACTGAAAGACATGAAAATAAAAAAAAAAAAACTGATTACAATATTTTACAATGAAAAAAGCTGCAGTTTGTTATTGTATTATTGTTACGTTATTCCACGAAATGTGCTGAATGCAAATGTTCACGAGAAAACGAAAGTGGTTGGCTTCTATATCAAGCCAATGACCCACAGCTGACCTTAAAATCCACCTTCAATCACTTACAGAAATAAAAGAGAGCTTGAGCATCTGTGAAAATCCGCAAATAAATCTGCAAACTTAATGAAAACTAAGGAATCAAAAACTTTGCTGGCCAGTAAAAAAAAAACAAAACAACCAACTTGATATTTTAAATGTCGGTTTGCAGCAGGTGTCTGTCCTATTTTCCCCTTCTCACTTCATTCATGCAATTTCTCCATGTGTTAATAATATGTGTCAGTAATGTGTCAGTAATATAACAGTATCTGTGAAGCACGTTGTAACTCACTAGGTGCCACTTAAATGACAATGAGTCCGTTTACCTTGGAGAAGATGGACGTCGGTGTGTTGCTGTATCCTCTCAGTGTTTTGTGCAGACCGTCCAGTCTCTGCAGAACCGCTTTCTGATGCTCGTCCTCCCGCAGAGTCCCGTCCCGGATCAGCCCGCTGTAGTGATCCAGAGGGCCGCTGTACCCGGCGGCTCCCACCGCCCCACCACCCTCCTCCACCTCCGGCTGGGCTTTCACCGAGAAACCTGAGCAGGAAAAACACAACTCGTCCCATTATTCCAAAACAGTCGCTCATGGATCCGATAAGTCGCGATAATGTCGCTCCTTTGGGAGGAGTTTTCAGACCAGCTAGCATGAAAGCTAACAGGGCAAGAAAAACCCCGGTTCAAACGACAAAGATGAGTTGATAAGCAGGTAAAAGGACGACAGTTACACCATTTTATTGACAGGGAGAGACGGTGAACTGGCTGGAAGCGGAGAGAAACACCGAGCTAGGTCGACTGGTTCTCTGTTTACAGCTCCGGACAAACACCCAAACGACCCCGCCTTCACGGGAACTCACCAAAAACTGCTCTCACCTCGTCTGCCGAGCTCCGCTAAACATCTCAGCAGCTTTCCGGAGGAATATCTCTCACTGAAAACACATTTAAAGCCCAGCAAAGCTGAGGGTGACATCTTTGTGGACAGCGGTACGCGCACCGCCATCTTGGATTCAAACTGCGTCAACGCAACTTTATTAGCAAAGACAGAAACAGAGAAACGCGTCATCCAGCAGGGGCGACATTTCTTGGTTTATTCCTCTTTCTTAAAGCAGAGAATTCATTAACAATTCATATTGTATTAACACAAACATTGTTATTATAGTGTTTATGATAATCTGTATGAATAGAGTAACCAAAGAAACAAAGAAAAGACACAACAAAGAATCTCAAAGGGCTCTACACAAGTCATGAAAACGGTTTAAGACACAATTTAACATAAAACATGACAACAGCACGGTGCGAAATGTGTCTGAAAATAAAGTTTAAATTCTTAATATAAAACTTGCAGACCTGTGGACAAGTAAAAAAAAAAACAAAAAAAAAAAAAAACTTCAGGACAATATTATACAGAAAAACGGAGCACTCTGTCACATTTGAGATTAAGAACCGAGTTTTTACATTAAAAGTTGATTCAGCATTTCTGATTCGATTTTTTAAAATATGTGTTAATGCCAGATAACAGCAGTGTGAATAATGAATCAGGGCTGCAGCTAATGACTAATGACTAATGACTAATGGCTAGTGATGTGCTGATTCTGGATTAATTACTTATTATTACTTATTTTTTATTAAAATGAACTGCCAATCATTTTATAGATTAATCAGTATTATGAACAGTTGTGGCAAATTGGGAGGAAGGATTGTTTTTATGACCAATTCTTCCTTTCATCTGCATTATAATCTTGATTAATGTAGTGAAGAATGCCCTTTATAGTTAGTCACACAGAAGCTTGGCTTGTTTTTTCTGTAAAGAGCTAAATATATTCAGTCCATGTATTTCATGTGTGACAAAGAAAAACAGCAACTTTTCACATTTGGGACCTCATGAACAGCAAATATTTAAGATTTTACTTCAAAAATGACCTTATGCTGAGCAGAAATATTAGAATAAGTAACAAAAAATGTGAGAGTAAATGATTTATAACACAAAATCCACAACATAAAACAATAAGTAACAAAAAAGAAAACAGTAAGTTAAAAAAATAAATAAATCAATTTGTACATTTTCCCATTAATGTTCTCATTCTGATTACCAGTAGAAACCATCCTTAGTCTAATTATACCTCCACAGTGCTGAGCCGCAGACAAAACATGGCAGACACAACGATCAGGGTGTTCCAGGGCTTACAGGCTTGTTGCCATGACAACAGAGCAGCCCTTCTCCCCGTCTCTCTCTCTCTCTCTCTCTTTAATGCACACACACACACACACACTGTCACTTGCTCTCTCTCTCTCTCTCTTTTGTACACACACACACACACACACACACACACACACACACACACACACATACAGTATTACAGTGGAATCCGCCTTGCTTTGAGATCCGTGCTCTGCTATTGGAAGCAGAGGGAAATATAGGAAATACAACACGGAGAGTAGGGATACTCCACATTTCCACATCTGTTTTGGATGGTGAGTGTCTGCTGACGGGGTTATTGTTTGTTTACATCCTGTATCCTTTGACATTTGCTTAAAACAAGATCATGCTTATTGGTAAAAATCACAGTTTCTTCTTTATGGCATGCTCTGATGCTGCTGTTGCTGCTGCTGCATGGAAGATGTGCCACATGTTTCTTTTTCTGTAGCAGCTTCTTCTTCTTTTCGTTTTTCTTTTTTTTTTTTTAATAAAGATTAGGGTGGAAGCTGTCATCGTAATGGTAATTCATAGCTGGGTAGCCATGGTGAAGTCAACCCCCCCCCCCCCCCCCCCCTCCTCCTCCCTCTGCTACTGCTGAATGCATTAGTCTAATGAGATGTCTGCAGCCTGTGTGCCGAGCAGCAGCAGCAACAACAGCAGCAGTGTATTAACCAAAAAACGGACGAGGAAAGAGCCACATACGGCGAGACCAAGATGGCTTTCCTTGCATTGTGAGGGATTTAGTTTTACAGTCACCTTTCTGCTCCAGAGATTTAAAACTAAAGGGCTTGGCTCTTGGGCTTTCACAATAGAAGATAGCAGGTAATAGACACCCCCCCTCCACTCCCCCACCCCCCCCACCCCCACCTCCTCAGGTTTATTGGTGTGGTATCAGTGCAGGATGGAGGTGCTGTTTACTCCACAGCTCTTGCATGGCTGCCTTTTGTGTTTGATTACTGTAGTGCTCTGCTAAATTCTGCTCCTCTCACCGCATTGCTCATCTGATTATTCTGCAGTGTATCAGTGTTTGGATGTGGCTGCTGCACACCTTTCCAAACCATTCTGCTTCTACTATGTCTGCTCTAAATTGATGCTAGTGCTGCTGTCTAATATGTAGCTACTGAGGAGGAGGAGGGGGATTGATGTGTAAGTAGGGTGCATGTTTATATGCGTTTCTATGGCCTGAGCTCAGTGCTTGTTTTCCTTTGTCCTCAGCTCCAAATGAGTGTACCTGCAGCAACAGCACAGAAATCAGACGGCAACAACAGTGAAATGCAATCAGCTGCAGTGGCTCCCTCCTTCATCCCCAGCCAGACGGGGAAGATACCGGGCAGGAAGAGAGGGAGACCCCCGCTCCGCAATGTCGCCAAGATGGATTTTCCTAATCGTTACCCGGAATCGCTCCCACCACTCAAAGTGCCAAAGAAGAGGGGGAGAAAGCCGGGCTTCAAGGTCAGATTGAGGAAGGGGGGCAGCGATGAGATGTGGTGTGTGAATGCAGTGTGTTTAAAAATGCATGTGTACATAGAAAGACACAGACACACAGGCTCCATGCCCTTCAGATTTTGTGGAGCCCCGGTGTTTCAGAGAGAGACTTAACATCTGTGAGGCTTTGTTCTGCTGTGCTCGGATATCTTAGAAACATCTTTGTGGCACTGTAAGGCGAAGTTATTATCATTTATATCTATATTTTCTATTCATTCATGAACACACAACTCACTATTTGTAGCATTAAAACTGAAGCTTTATGCAGGTTTCGTATCCCAGCGATACTACCATCCCCCTCACTACAAGATTTAGTATGCATAAATAAATAATATTCCCAAAATAAACGCAGGAATGCAAAAACATTTTCTCTTTCTACAGCTCAAACCTAGGATGGTGATGACGCCGTTGGCTATATCTCCACCCAGCAGCACTCCTGAGCCCGATATGAGCTCCATCCCTCAGGATGCCGCCACCATCCCCCACTCTGCCACGCCCCAGGTGCTCACAGGTAGGACGCAAAACACTCTGAGGCACATGTAAGACGCTTTAAAGGCCTTTAACGTCCAGCCTGGGTTTGTTTAGAGTGACTGGAAGAAATTAAAATCCAGTTTCTGCCCTCATTCGTCTCTTTCACCTGTTCTATATTTATCTCCACCTGTATCGTTTCTGCACTAGTCTGTATATACATCAACAAGCAGGCCAACACAGGCCCCAACCTGGACAGGAAGAAGATCCAGCAGCTCCCCGATCACTTTGGACCCGACAGGCCCTCAGTGGTGCTGCAGCAGGCCGTCCAAGGCTGCATCGACAGCGCCTTCCAGCAGAAAACGGTGTTCACCCTCCTCACACAAGGCTACGGGGGAGAAAAAATATCAGGTGCTGTACAAAGACCCCCCTCAGGTGTTGTTTTCTGTTTGTTTAATACCCTTCAATAAAACTCTTACCACTTTGCCTGAGGTGGTAAGAGTGAGAAAACATTGCCATTAGTAAAAGTTTATTGACCTAATTTGTGAGAAATAGTTAGCAAACTGCTCTGTTGTTTCAAGCGGCCTCCCTGTTTTGCTCTTCCAGCCACATTTGACGGGAAGCAGCACCTCCTCAGCCTCCCCGTGGTGAACAGCATTGACTATGTGCTTCGTTTCCTGAAGAAACTCTGTCGCAGCTTGCACTGTGAAAACCTCTTCAGTGATCAGCCCATTACCCAGCACAGTGGTGGCTCCTATCAGTCAGATGGTACTTAAACGCTCAGTCGAAATAAAAGCTGCTGTGATATATATAAAGCAGTGCCTCCAGCTGATTCTGATGTCGTCTTTAGCTGAAACATCTATGGCAGAGGACTACCACTTAGAGCAGTCAGATGGGAAACGCTACACGTTGGACCCCGGCGACTCCGCTTTTGGCTCCATAAGCTCGTCTTACTCACCAAAGTCGTCCTACGGGTTTCGCTCGTCGCAGCAGTTCTCCAACGGCTCGGCCTCCATGAGCATGTGCAGGCAGTCGTCCACCAGCCCAAACGCGTTCCCCGAGAGCAATAGGACAGGTGAGAAATCACTGGAAAATAAAACCAAGCTTCAGACCTTGTTTATTTACCTTTCCTTCCTTTGTTCTTCCAGGAGGTTACAATACATCTCCAGAGTCCCAGGAGTCCAAAGCTCCGCCCAATAAGGACCCATCCACCTGGTCTGTGGAAGATGTCGTCTGGTTCATCAGGGACGCGGACCCCCAGGCTCTGGGCCCCCATGCTGACGTCTTTAGAAAACATGTAAGTCCACTGACTTTGGTTCAATTTACCAGACTGAACATCCAGTTGAAATCACAACGGTCACATCTGTAGCTCCCTCATCTGACAGCAGCATTTTCTCTTTCTCTCAGGAGATTGATGGAAACGCTTTGTTACTCCTGAAGAGCGACATGATTATGAAGTACCTCGGACTGAAGCTGGGGCCGGCCTTGAAGCTTTGCTACCACATCGACAAACTAAAGCAGACTAAGTTCTGAAAACCCTTGTTGATATATATATATATATATATATATATATATATATCCCCCTGTCCCCAAAGAATGAATCCAAGATTACATTTGAAAAAGGTCAACGTCTGGGGTTTTCAGGTCTCAGATCCCCGGGTATGAGGTAAATCACTTTCTTTGGGTTCCCCTCGAGAAAGTGAAAGTGGGTGTCACTTTTCTGCCACAGACACATACCAATAAATAAGCCATGACGTTTATGACAGAAAGAGGAAGACGCTCTAACTTCTAACTTAATGTGTAAAAATTCAAGACAGCCTCACAAAAGGGTTACCGGTTTGGGATCAGCGGCCGCATTTGGCTGTGTGTTATGAAGACACAAGTAATGAACATTTGCAATTTAACAAAAGGAAAATATGAAACTGCTATTATTAAAAGTGGCGCAGTAGGGCTAATATAAACATTGACTCTGTATTTTATGTGACATCAACAAGACTCTTTGCGTTTAAACTAAAAAGATTATTTGGCTTTTTTCTTTCTTTCTTTCTTTCTTTTTTCTTTTTGAATCTATTTTACATTGACGCTACCTAAACCTGCAATAAAGGATTTTTTTATGTTTTTTTTTGGCCACTTGGGGATTCAGGTTCTGAACACATTGTTAATCTATATGGAGAATTTGTATGCGAACAGTCAGTTACAGCCTAAATGCAGTGTTTTTTAGTCTTTTTGGAAATGCCTGTTTGGTGCTGAGCAGGTGTGCGGTGGGACGTCACGGTGTTTCTGTTGAAAACAGATTCCTACCGTGCTAAATGAAATAAAATGGTTCCGTTGTGGGCTGGAAACCTGCTAACAAGCTCTGACAGGAGGCTGCAGAGTCAGGTGGTGATTCTCCATAAGCATTTGACTCAATTTCAAAAATATAAATATAGAAGTGTTGGGTGGAGAATCTCAAAAGAAAAGTGACCCCTCTCCTTATTTCTGGGGCTCTTCCCTGCTGGGATCCACAGACTTGAGGGCCTCACCTGGATCTTCTCGGTACAGATTTTTTTGAAGATATCCATGATGTCATGTAGTGATTTTATAATTCACGCCATCTCTTTCTCTCTCTCATCCTTAAATTATTCCACTTTTGGATGAAGATTTGGAGCTAATTCCCTTCAGTGTGGAATCGACCATCCTCCATAGACGTTTTAACGTAAATGTAGAGCTGTAAGAAAACATTTTGTCTCACGAACCCTCATACATATCTGACTAGAAATGTATAACGGAAAACACAGAAAACGGTGCATTAAATACGACATTGCCTTTTGATTGAGAGATTTAGAAAATCATTTTGATACTATTTTTTCACATTTCTGTGCAACAAGAAAAAAACAAATAATGTTCTCATTGGATTTTTCATTCCTTTTTATCATGATTTTAATAGTAAAAAACAATATAAGCTAAACAAAACATAACATAGAAAGACAGTAGCTCTCTCGTTAGTATATATACATAAAAATGGGAGCGTTGTGAACGTGATATATTTATGTTTCAATATGCAAGACGGTTACATGACAATTATCTCCATAAGCTTTACATACTCTTTATTTTTATTTTGTATGTTTCTATGTTTTTATCGAGCATCAGTGTTGATACAGAGGTTGTCAAAAGACAAGAAACACGTAAATGTTACACTAAGAAAACGTAAACGGCCATGTAAATGGGTATATAATATAGTATTGCTTTTGTATACCTCTTTCGGTGTACAGTATGCATCCTTTTTTAATCAATTAACCTTTGTAAGTGAATGCTGCTGTAAAGATACTACATGTAAGCCATGCCTAGTGAGATCAAGCTAAGGTGTTCTATTTTGAAAATCACTATGAATAAGAGTTTTAGGGAAAGCTGAGTGGATCGGTACTCTATGCTGGTGCTAAAGGTTATCTATGTATTTAACTGTTTGCTTTTGTGTTTGTGAGACGTAAAGGAAATCTTATGTGTACACTGTACCGTATGTGAGTATTATTAAATTAAGAAATCAAGTAATCAGAGCTGTGTGTCCGCGACAGACTTTATTTATTCAATAACGTGAAGAACTCAGACTGCCACCTGTTTTTATACTTTAGGAGCCTGACTGGATCCACATTTGGATTTGGGTCCTTACAACTGAGAATTATTTTGGCTGGGAGCCTCGTGTGCTTCAAGACATGATTTAACAAAGGTGACCTATATCTGTGGCTCTCAAACTGGTGTCCGGGGACCTTTAAGAGGCTCCTGCAGGCTTCCCAGAAAAATATGGAGCACTTTTTCTTCTTTACAGGAGATTGGTACGCTAAGGGACTGTTACAGGTTCCCTGACCTGTTTCCTCACCAGCACTGAGTCAAATTATTAGATAAAGGTGAAACTAAGGTATCATTTCATGTCATGTTTACAACTAAAGGGGCAAACTTAGATGCTGGACGCCAGTTCATATCTGTAAACTACTGTCTGAATCGAGGTTTGATGTGACACACAAATTTAGTTTGGGAATATGTAGCACTAAACAGGCGTTTAACATGAGGAAGCACATTCATTCAGTTTCCTGTGAACAGGCTATCAATCAGACGGAGCTACAAGAAGACTGCAAACGTAATGTGATGAAATATACCTCAAGTTTTGTAATGAACACTTCATTTGTGCTTTTCAGATGTTAACAAAAACAAACGTATCAATCTAATTGTCCAATTACGCCCAAACCATTTCTCTAAAGACGCGGTATCACTGAGAGCCTCACTCGCCTCTGATTTTATTCAAATATGGACAAGCATATTATCACATTTTCAAACTATTATCATTAAGGTGTGGCCACAGTGCAGGTTGACAGCAGGACCAAGAGGACAGGACGCTTCATTATGCTCAGGTCAGGACCTGAGTTAGTTGGACCGCCATCAGCTGATATCACCAGTTTCTTTTTTCATGCATCGTTACAATAGATTTTTGGGAACCAGATTTTGAGCCATAAATACAGAAGCCAGTTGGCAGCACTTCACACGCACAAAATTCCCAAACTAATTTTTCAACAAACAACCAAAACCATTTGTCTTTAACAGTTTGTTTGTTTGCTTTTGTTGTTTTGTTTTGGTTTTTTTTTTGCCTGATTTCAGTGTGTCAGACAGACTGGATTGGTTTTTATTAAGACAAAAATACACAAACAAATCAAGGATTAAGCAGCATCCCACCAGGCTTTCAATTTCCTGGCAGCAATAAGTAGGTTTGGAAACTAAACATACAACAAATGAGCCTGGAGATTCATTCCTGGCCTCGGGGACACGTCCGAAGAGGACCAGGGAACACAGCAGAAAGCTCTGGGAACAGCTAAAGGGTCAGACCCTGCCTTTGGCATGGAGTCACGAAATCTTATAATACCTCTTAAAGCGTTTTAATGGCCATAGGACTGAAACATTAACCCCCCGTTTCCTAAAATCTTGGCACTTCTCACTAACCTAAATGTTCATTTCCCGAAGATGAAGATGAGGATGACGATGATGATGATGATGATGATGATGATGATGAAATGTCAGGCTGACCATCCTCCTCACGGTGGAGGATCCGGTGGTGGTGGACCCAAACGGAGCAGCAGAGCAGCAGTGAACTTCTGGTCGGGCTGACGCTGATCGCTCCCCGCTGCGCCTCATCTGGAAGCACGTCGGGAAAATCCACAAATTTCATTAACTGCCGCGAGTGTGTGCGTGCGTGCGCGTGTGTGTGTTTATGTGTGTGTATGTGTGTATTTTTTTAAGGAGGCGAGCGCGTGTTGAGAATAATCCCTTTTGGGCAAACGTTTCCATCGGAAGGGGGGGGTTTTCTGTACTTTGCAGGAGCAGGAGCTGATTTATTCCCATAGAGGATCGCCAAATATAGGCTGTGAAAAGGTAAGAAGTGGCGCTCTGCAGATGTGCATGTCGTGCTGGATGTTGTGATGCTGGATGCAGAGAGCTGGGGAAGCGGTTTGTTGCGGATGTGTCACGCATTAGGTTTCATATTTTTGCTCTTGTTTGGGTGAATGGGATCGAGCGGCGGGGCTGGCACGCCGGGCACCGGCGCATCCCTTCAAATGAAGCCGCTGCGTTTAGCCCGAGGCTGGGAAGGCAAAAAGCACAGCCGGTGGGCCATTTCGGTGTATTTGTGCCATAAATTGGCCTGTAAGGCTGCTCTGCCGTTGCACGGTGGCGGTGGTGGGGGTTGGTTATGAAACGTGGACGGCTTGCTCTCGCCCCGCAGGACGGAGGGCTCCGACGGGAGAGACGCGCTCACTGCGTCGTTTCCATCGGAATGCAGCAGCTTGTGTGTCCGCGGTGCGCTCACAGCGGCCCCAGCTCACATGTCAATGCCCCCCGAAAAAAAGCCAGGAATAAAACAGCATCTGCTGGGGCAACAAAACAACAACCACCCCCACCCCTCCCCAAAGCTGCTCGGACCTGTGGGGGCCTGTGCTGGATGTGTGTGTGTCTGAAACACTGCAGTTCCACGGTGCCCTGACATATTTCATTTATTGTGTTACTGATTTTTATTTCATTCCAAAGCGAAAAATACTCCGCCAGTATTTGTGCTTTGCAAAACTGTTTAGCTTTGTCATCTTCCTGCAAAAATAACACTAATAACAGCAACAAGAACAAGAGTAATAATAATAAAAAATAATAATGTTTGTCCTCAAGGTCATTCACTGAAGCCTCGTTTACAGATGAGTTATGACCAGTGATGCTGGTCAGGGCTGGTTATGTGACCAGCAGGGCATGATGGACATTTCAGTCTTCGGTTTGGACTGATTTTAGCTGCAGCAGCAGCACATCAGTGCTGTTTGCTGTGAAGGCCTGGGCCAATGCAGTGCTGCTGCTGCTGCTGCAGAGATGTGGGCCATATGTTGGTGCCAGCTCTCACGATGACCTGTGTTCACATGCAAATAATGTTCTGCTGTCTCATTTGTTACATTTAGCACTGAGAGTTGACGCAACCCTGCCCAGTTCAAGTCAATAATTCATGAATCCTCTGTCAGGCAGCGCCTGAGCGGCCGCCCAAGTTAGAGCTGTCAGTGTGGATAAGATATTAATCTGGGCAGATTAGTCTGTGGATTGCCCACAACTAGCTTAAACACTATGTTATATACGGACCGCTCAGTTATAAGCTATATTCCCCACTGATCCAGATTACAGAGGGCCCTCTGTGTGCAAGTCCCTGAATTTACTGCAGTGGTGCCATTCTTACAACCGAGCACGGACTTTGTTGTCATCATCAAGTTATAGGATAGTGTTCGCAGTGGAAACTTGACAGCAGCGATCGAACATTTGATGAACTGGATCTGCTGTGACAGTGATGATCCAGGTCAGCGCTACCCGGGCCACAGACTGGCACAAACAGGCTGAGAGGGGACAGAAATAGAACAAGAGCACCAGAGAAATATTTCCTTCCCCCCGACTAAACCAGGATAAAATAAAACATTCAGTCTTTCTCAACTAAATCGTGCTCGGAGTGGATTTATATATAGAGAAAAGAAGCAAGTTTTCTGTGCTGTGTTGGGGATTTTCATGCTGCCATCGCTCAAGCATGGATAAATCCATTATTCACGTGTTCTTGCACCACAGGAGCCATGGGAAAGCAGAACAGCAAGCTGACTCCAGAGGTGATGGAGGATCTGGTGAAGAACACAGAGTTTAATGAGCATGAGCTGAAGCAGTGGTACAAAGGCTTCCTGAAAGACTGCCCCAGCGGCAGGCTGAATCTGGAGGAGTTCCAGCAGCTGTATGTCAAGGTTTGTGTGAAGCACGTCCTGTCTTTTCACTAACACTGCTGTCACAGCAGCCCATGGTTGAATTGTTGAAAGTCTCTCTCCCACGTTTGCAGTTCTTCCCTTATGGCGACGCGTCAAAGTTTGCACAACACGCCTTCAGAACCTTTGACAAAAACGGAGATGGGACCATTGATTTCCGAGAGTTCATCTGCGCCCTGTCCATCACATCCCGCGGCAGCTTCGAGCAGAAACTCAACTGGGCCTTCAACATGTACGACCTGGACGGTGACGGCAAAATCACCAGAGTGGAGATGCTGGAGATAATCGAGGTGAGGGATTAGCCAGCCATTAAGCCCCCGCTCATCAGGGGACCGGCTCCCTTTTTGGCTGTTATCAGTCTCCTGCACACCTTCAATGCCTTCAGTGTGGACACCGCTTCATAACGACAAACTGCAGTTGTATTAAATTACACCGAGCTGTTTCTGGAAACAGTAAATATAGTAAATCTGATAGGACTGTGTGACATTGGAGCACGTCTGCACTTCCTGTAGGTTTTAACTATATATATAATCCATACAGTGAACTGCTGAGGTGTTGGATGGTCGAGGTTGCATTTAGTCCAAACTGTTAGCCATATTAAAAATGATTAGGCATTATCTGAAGCAGCTATTTAAACTGTCGTGTTACTGAAAGCTAACTTTCATTACGTTTGCTATTTTGCTTATTTGTCCAGTACTTTACCATCTGCCGTCGTTATTTTTAACCAATTATGTCAACATTTATGTAAAATTTACAATTAGCCCCAGGCTATTTTCTAACCCCAGTGTGGCTGTTGTTTTGTAGTTAATTTAGTTCAGGTAAACTAATTAGTTTAACTTCCTTTAAACACCGTGGTAACACAACAAGTCCAATAACAACAACCACATAGCTCTTCTTCTTTTTTTCCAACTCTTTTATATGACTAGTGGGCGCATTGTCTGAAATCTCGCCTTGTGGGTGACGTTATGGTTATCTTGCTATTGGTCATAAATTGGTTTGTTAAAGGAAAAGACAGTGATTCTGGTTAAACTAAACATTCCCTCACAAATCCATGATCTTTGTTGTCACGGTGACAGTAACATCGTGGTTAAGTTTGTTGAAGAGCCTGTTTGAGAGCACTCTTCCTTGGTGTCATAGTCACGTGTTTAGTTAAATCGCCCGAACCAAATCTCGACCTTTGACCTTTAACGCTCTATAAACTACGTTACCAAACTTTTGGTCCTGTCATCTGAACCATAACCACTAGATGTCGCCTAGCAACACAGCCTAACGACGGGTTGTAATAATCCACTGCACAAACGCTCCACAGGCTCTTATACCCCCACTGGCGTTACAAGCACCGCTGGTTGGTAACCACTGATCCAAACGAAAACACGTGGGCTTCACCGTTACATAATCACCCACAGTCCTCTGCTAATTTCTCCCTGCACCTCACCTGCAGGCCATCTACAAAATGGTGGGCACTGTGATCATGATGAAGATGAACGAGGACGGCTTGACACCAGAGCAGAGGGTGGACAAGATCTTCAGCAAAATGGATAAGAACAACGACGACCAGATCTCGTTGGAGGAGTTCAAAGAGGCGGCGAAGAGCGACCCGTCCATCGTGCTTCTGTTGCAGTGTGACATGCAGAAGTGAGCCCCGTCCCCCACCCGCACCCCCACCTCCACCCCCGCTCGCTTCCTCTCCCCGTCTGTAATCCACACACTCTGGACAGCAGCACATGTTTTAATGTCTCATTAGGTTCTCTGCCATTTCCACAGGAAAAAAACAAAACAAAACAAAACAAAACAAAAAAAAAAACAATGCTTGGACTATTTTTCAATGGACTCGCTTCTTGTGGTTGTATGCATGAGAATGTCAAATGCTGAATAATTTTGAAAATAGCTATAAGACATCTTACATTTCTATTTGAAAACATGCCAATGTGATTTGTGCGAAGTAACCCTACACATTCTCATTCAGCCCTAGCTTGTATATCAGTGGAGCACTGCATTCAGTTATGTTCCTGCAGTATTTAGGATCCCCAGTGTTCACTGCTGCAACTGCTGTACGCTTTACATAATAGTAACAAAACAATAATTCCTATGATAATTGTAACTGTCTCTGCTATCTGGAATTGTTGAGCTCTTGGAGAATAGAGAGGCTCCTGTCCGTTCCAGACGTTTACACGTGACGGAACCAAGAGGAGCAGGTTCTTTGCATGCATATATTATGTGTCAAAAAATATAATCTCTTACCTTTTGCATCTTTAGATGGTTATAAAAGAGAAAACCCTCCAAACTTCATTTAGTATTGTTGCATGGGATATACAGTATGTGACTCATCGGACCATTAGTTCACCTCCAGTAATGATGGAGCATGCTTCCCTCCATTTGGTACACATATATGTGCGACACTTCATTTTGTTTGCAGTTGGCTAATTACCGAGAACGAGCTTTCATGTAAGCATCATTTGGTTATGCTTTTGCTTCAGTGACTTATGGGATGAGCACCAATTATGTTTAAGGAGCATCATCCCCTTTATGATTGTCTTTGTTCTGCTGCCGCTTAATCTGGAGGAGAGGCCAAAATTACCGCTGTCATTGGGCACAGTACTCCGGCATTATTTCCTACAACGATCCGAAATTGGCTTCTTTTTTTCTTTTTTCTTTTTTCTTTTCAGGCTGCTTATATGAGTTAAGACCTCAAAAACTTTACTCTGTACATATCAACATGTTTACAGAAATGAAGAGCACTGCAAAATGAGTACAGTCTTGGCTTTTGGCCCTGTTGCTGGGAGCTCACTCTCTGGGCTGGGGACCTTCTGAGAGGAGCTCCACTTCCAATGCAGCAAAAGAAGGGTGAAAAAAAAAAAGCCTAACATATGTTTACTGGACACACTGCATTCCTAAAACTTTTTTGTAAGGAGAAACTTTTTATTGAACGGTCTCATCGTCTAATTTTTTTCCGCTTGCAGCTAGCATTAAAGATGCAGGACTCCCTCAGAAGAGGTGCTTGATAAAGCTTTTGAAAGAGCGTTTCAATGACAGAGGCGGCAGCTGGTTGACAATGTAGGCTAAAGTTAGGGTGGAGACTCTCTTTCAACAGTTTTGCTTCCCCATTTCTAGGTTATTCAAGCATGGACTGGAGTGTCTGCTTGTAGTCCACCAACAGCAGTGAAAGTTGCAAAGGTTTTCCACTGTTGTGTTGATTGCATAACAGAAACTAACCGTCACATTATTAGTAGCTATATTATTTATACATTTCAGTCCGGTCACCATATGTCAGATTCTTTGTCTAGTAAATGTTTATATCAAATATGAAAAATCATAATACAAGTGACTGTATTCTTTTATACATGTGGCATGTGTTGCACCCAAACTTAATTCTGTAGTGATTAAAATGAATAAACCATCAACAAGCTTTTTCAAAAGACACGGTCTGACAGGAGCGCTTCATGGAAACTAAGAACCAAAGACCAGTCTGGGCTTTTTATTTTAACATTGTGTTGATGTGTATGAATGGATAAATGAAACATGGATGAAAAGGCCCGTGTGCATGAAACTCATGACCCACACAAAAAGTCCTTTGAATGCCTTTATTGGAAAAATGGCAACAGTTTTTTAGGAAGTGGCTGCTAACAGCTGCTGGATGATTAGTTAGAGCTTCACAGTTTTGAATAAAGAAATACTGCTTGGCTTGAAAGATTAAAAATCTTCAGGTAACAGGTTATTGAGGTTTAAAAAAAAAAAAAAAAATCATGTTTAAAACCATCTTAGAGGTGCTGCATTACATACATCACATTATTTAGTATGCAGTTAGTCGATTAAGTTAATTTGCTGCATTATCACAGCAGAAAAATGAAAAAAAAAAAAAAAACTGAAATAACAGTTACAGTTACAAGTGCTGTGAAGTAAAAATAGAGGAAAAGTTAACATCTGAACACTGACTCAGAGAGACTTAGAGAGAAAGTGCAGCAGACAGGATAGAAACATTCCTCATTTTTATGTAACTGTCACTTATTTCAAACGTCTTCCCCCCTCGTTTCACTTCGGCTTCCTTCTGGATCTTGAAGCTGGTGGATTTTAATGAGCTTGCTTTTGGGTAGACTCCTGAAAAATGAGTTTTTATTAGTTATCAAACATTCATGGCACGTCAACACAAAAGACACAATATGAACCTGCACTGGCAGAATATTCAGAGTATATAAGAGATGCAGAGTAGATAGAGTGGGCTTTCTCATGTTCAAAATCTAATCGTCTGATCAAATCACACTGAGTGCATTTTTTTAAGTTGTTAAATCTAAAGAACACACTATAGAGGACAGAAATGGGCAGATTGATTGTTTTTATGTATTGTCTGGACTTATAAATAATATAAATATACAATTTGTATAAGTCCAGATAATTGAGCACTACAACTCTTCAATTCATCAGATGGCATCCTTCAGCCTCAACAAATAAACATATTTAAGACATGTAAAAATACTCATCATTCAAGAATTTGTGTCTGATATGGCAAAAAAAACAAACAAACAAACAAACAAACAAACAAACAAAAAAAACAATTATTTCCTAAATGTAATCAATAAATAATAGGCCAAAAATTATCCTTAACTTCCAGATGCATGATGGCTCCTACTTCTCTGAAAAGTTTATTCTCAGTGAATCCAGACTAGCTGTGATGAGACAAAATCCTACTTTGACTATCAGTCTGAAGTTAGTTTTAAAGAGAGCTAAGGTGAAACTTCAGCAAGTAATCACCCAAGTTAAATATTAACTTTTTAATCTTAAAAGTTACGTCATTTCCCATGAAGAGACAAACACTTAGCAGAATGTCACCTGGTGGTCAGAGGAGTGATGAAAATGAATTGTCGGAGGTGCTGCCGCTCCGACAGCTCCAGGAGGAGATCCAAAGAAATTCTCCGATTGTGCATATCCTGCCAAGAGAGATGAAGGGGACTTGTTAATCAGAGTGAGTCACAGCCAAACTTTCTTGGCTTTATCCAAATGTGTCAGATCTCCTCTGTGTTCCTGACATCCTTCTTTGTTCACTCACCATGTAGACGTCGAACTCATCGAGGCACCTGAAGGGGGATTCGGTGATTTCCCACAGAGAGAGCATGAAGCAAATGGTGGAGAAGGAGCGTTCACCGCCCGACAGTGACCTCATGTCACTCACATCATCGTCCTCTCTGCCCGGAGGCTTCACCTTTTACACGAACAGGTTGGAATTTGTGATTTATTAATTTTTTTTGTTCATTTTAAGTGGCAGGTTCCAATTTTTTGGGACATATTTATGAGTCAGAAAATTAGGGAGAAGAGGGGTGACGTGCTGATGAACCAAGAATGTGGTCTCCATCTTAAACCCCTGGATCTCCAGGACGCTGTGATTCGCTTTAAGATGACATTTAAGTTCCAAATGCTTCTCACCATTTCCACAATTAGCAGGTTCTTTCGGTAAGACGCGATAAAGTAAGATTTTATTTCCATGATCAAACACAAAGAAAATCATGCTGCCTCATAATTACCATAAGACAAACAAAAGCACAAACTACTGTGTCTCTGGTTTTGATAAAACAGTAAGAGATGAATTGACATACCGAGATTGAGAGCGTCTCATTGCTGTGATCAAAAATCATGGAGCCACAGCAGTTCATCTTTATCAGAAAGTTGTTGAAATATAATTTACACCTGACAGAGAGAGACCTGCAGCAAGAAGAACACATCGTTAGTCAGGAGCAGGACCTCTGCCAGACACCGGTGTCCAAACGAAGCAGGCTGTTATTTACCGACGCATTATTTTGTATCTGTTCTGCCTGTCTGAAATGATGTCATCAAGACGATCGATGAACCTCCGCAGGTCTCTCACTTGGTTGATTTTCTCTCTGTAGAGAGCCAGAGCCTCAGCGTACTCCCTAATGAGGGCAGACGGAAGAAATTGGCATAGCTTAATAATTTTTCTGACTCCAGTCTTCAGTGTGCACATGCAAAATGAGGGCAGCGGATGATGTAGTGATGGCCGATGGGCACACTGGATTAAGGTATGCAAGAGGAAAAGCTGTCGGCAGAATACATTTCATTGGATAAGTTGAACCTCAGTGGGCAACTTTTGTCTGACAAGGTAACTAAAACTGAAACCCACTGACAACCAACCTGAAAACCTCCAGAATACAGAGCACAGAGCTGGAAGAGTCTTCTATTTTACAGGTCAACTGATTCCTCTAAATGCTGAATATAATATAATGCATAATTCAGTCAGTAATAATGCATCATATTTCATAAGCTCTTCATGAATTTTGAATAGGTAAAGTAATTTCTGAGCACAATGCAAACAAGCTAAAACCAATGCAGTGCAATACACAACAAATCCCTCATGAAAGTTGGAGGTGCTCATTCAGTCGCCCCCTCTGTAAATATATACAGTACCAGGAAAACCTTTGGACACACATTCTTATTCAAATGAATATACTTTCTGAAATGTTTCAGAGTAGAGGTGCTAAGAAGCATAACATTTGTATAAGTGCTTTAAATTTGCATTGAAGTGCAGCACTTGAGGACATTTACTTAGCTGCATTTCACCACTAATTTACATGTATTTTACAAATGTGGTGCTACTGTTGAGTTGTTAGTTCTGCAAACTGATTATGGAAAACCAGAGGCACTGAGAGTTAAACATTCAAATTAGAGCAGCTCAGTCTCTGGGAAACATTTTGCATCAACTCCAGCTGAAATCAGTGTGTGTAAAGTGACACACACTCCCCTGATGTATTTGTTTCTCACCTGACCACCTGCTCGTGCTCTCCATGGCTGCTCTCGTACATCCTCATCGTCTTCTTCAGTCGAGTGATTTCTAGGTCGATGCTCTTGGTGCTGACAGTCACCTGCTGCCGCTCAGGACTGATCTTTGAGGCTTTGGCCACATATTCCTGTTAGCGTATGCAATGTCTAATGAGTCTGGGGTTTTATCCGTGAAAACAACAACACTTTGGAGCCAGTATATTGTCTGCTTGGTTGAATTGAACTAACTGCTCGGGGACCTGAATAATTGAATTAATATAAATCCACTGCCTAAAAAAAAGGCTCTAATATAGGTCAGGTACGGCTAACAGCTCAGTGAAAGCTGGAGAATTCTCCTTACCTGTAACTCCTCTTCTCTCTGGACAAGATCAGCTTTCATAGCTTGGATGGTGTCCTCATGAGACCCCAGTTTGCTCTCTAAAATCTTAAGGTTTTGTTCGTGCTTTGCACACTCTGCCTCCAGTTTCAGCTGTTCATCCTGTGGTGGTCATCAAACCAGAAAATTCATTTTCACTATCACCAGCTGTAGTGGTTTAAAAACTAGCAAGAAATAAGACTACAGTCTTAACACAAAAAAAAAGAAGTTAAAACCCTTTAAATTGAAATGATTTGCAGAGCAAAAATATTTTGAGCAGGGTTGAACAAAATGTGGCAGCAAAGTGATATCAGTGATCTTTTCTTAGTCTTTAAGATTGTGAAACAACAACGTGTGATTGCACCTTCAACGGCTCCATTTCCACAGAAAGCTGATCAATTCGTTCTCTAACTGATGAGTACTTGCAGCCGATATCTTCCACCATGTTCTGGTAATTGTCAAGCTCTTTCTTTGCGTCTTGAACAGTTTGTTTTTCTGCCTCGATTTTCTCTTGGTTCTCACGAGCAACTTCCTCCTGCAAGAGGTCATTCGAGACGTTAGACTTCAATTATCCTTTAGATCAAGACTGAAGGGGTTGAGATTAAATATAAATTATCACCAAGGAGCTGATGTCATCGATTTGCTCCTCCCCAGCAGACTCCAGCTCAGTTACTGTTGCTTTGACTTGATTAACTGAAGCCTGCATTAAGAAGACGAAACACTGTGAAATTATTTGTCAGCATCACCATAATCAATGTTTACAGTCACGTAGACCACAGAAGAAAAGGGGGGAGAGAGGAGAGATCAAACAACAGTGAAATGTAAAGCAGGATGTATGTGCACCCCCCGGTGAGGTTAAAGTTCACTGACCAGAGTCTTCTTCAGGGTCACGATGGAACTGTTCAGCTCATTCTGCATTCTGGCAATGTCCTCAGTCACAGAGATCACTTGGAGCTTGAACCTGGAAAGCTGAGCCTGCTGATTCTCCAGGTCTGTCTCCAACATACTGTCACAGGCAGCATCGACGGACAGTCACGAATTTAACAGCCACAGCATGTGCTCTTTTCATATATTGCTTAGTGGTCATTGGTCACTGGTCATTCCTTCTAAATGCCGTTTATTGCCGATCTGTGGCTGTAAAAAATACCTCAGTTACCTAATTTCACTTTCAAGATCCCCTCCCAGATATTTGGCGATGCTCAGGTCGGAGGTGTAGTAACGGTTTGGATGCACCTGGTCTCCCTCTACAGTGAAGGCCTCACGGCAGTTTTTAGGCGGCCGGCGTTGCTGCATGACCCTCCTTGCTTTATCTTTCTCCTGTGATCAAATGAACGTTAGATGGCGATAACCATAAAATAGAAATTCAACTACCGTATTGCTACCAGAAAAATCGTACATACATTATTCAGTAGAAACGTCTGTTTGAGAGATACTGACTTTGATTATTAGAACTGACTCGATCCCTCTCATATCAATGAGGCAGTTAATGATGATGGGGCTTGTTGCTGTGATTATGTCCAGCACCGATGGGTACTCTGGATGAGATGCTTTCCTTAAAAAAAAAAAAAAAAAAAAAAAAAATCATTTTTAAAGCAAAAATGGCAAAAAAAAAATAAAAAAATAAAAGTTAACACATGGAGAAAAGCTGCTGCTGCTAACCGTCCATGTATGTTATAAACTTTTTCAAAGAAAGGGCTGACGATGATCTGCGGCCTGTTCCCTTTTGGATAATAACGAGCCATGAGCCTCTGAAGAACCGCCTCATCCTTGTAGTTGTCACAGCAGAAAGCCTTCATGAAGCTACGCAGGCAGCACTCCACAGCCACAGCTAAGGTGGGATCCTTCAGGCTGATACATGCACCTGAAAGTAAACAGATTGTACAATCGAACTGAAGTTCATCACAAATGGGTTAATGACATGAAAGCTTGAACACATTGAGTAAAGTTTTGTTTACCCTGGCATAAAGCATGCCACCTGCCAGTGCCTCTAAAGCTCATTAACAAGTTATATCTTATTTGTTAACTCCGTGCAAGTATTTAACACTTTGCTACATAATTTATTTTTAAAATGGAGAGAGAGCAAGCCAAGTAAACAAAACACAAACGTGAAGGTCACCTATTGGGCCGAGGGGTTTCTTGAGAAAGTGTCCTGCGGCGTAAGCTTCAGAGATGGAATCCAGCAGTTCAGGTACATGGTCTCCAAACCGCCTCAGCTTGTTGGATCGACTGGCAAGGAGCTGATCTTTCCTTTTCAGTTTGAACTCGTATGAAACCTGGACATTTCTTTCTTCCAGGCTGATGAATACAAACACAGTCTGGTCATGAAATTTCACAGATGTTATCAATATTACTCTCAGACTAAACTTCCTTGACAGAGTGTTTGTGCAAAAGCAAATCTAATTTTCTTGAACCTCAGTTTGTCCCTCTCCTCCTTCCCTTTCAAAAGCGCCTGATGTTTGGCCTTGATCTCCTGATTCAGGTGTGTGTACTTGTTCTCCAGCTCTGCAAGCTGCACTTTCACATTGGATAAGATTTTCCGTCGTTTTGCATACTCTGTCTCTCCATCACTGCTCAGGCTTGGACTAAAAAGCAGCAAAAAATATATAGTTTCATGAAATGCATCTTTGTGAAGGTGTTTTTAAAAACATTTCTCTTCCCCTACCTTGCTGTTGCCTTCTTTAGCTTCTCATGAATAAGGTTTTGCTCCTGCTCTGACTGCTTGACTTTGTTTAAAGCCCGTAAATAAACAAGCTGTGGGGAAAAGATGATGATCACTTTAAATGTTATATACTTGATATATTTGCAATTAAAAAAAAATCCGACACTGTTGTAACATTTCCTGGTCTGTACCTCTTTTTCCTTGTAAGTTTTGCTCATGGTTTTCATTTGCTCCTTCAACTTCAGGCTCTCCTCTGATTGAGAGTCCCGCTCCGCTATCAGACTGTCAGTTCTGCTTTTGATGCACTGGAGCTTCTTCTCCACTTGTATGACATTAGTCTTTGCGAGAGAAGTCAAAACAGGAACAACATCTTTAGAGACACTGTCCAAATCCAATAACTGTGACAACATGAAAATGCAGCATGTGATGTCAGGCAGGTCAGTTTATACAGTGATGAAGCTTTGAAGAGCTCCAAAATGTATAAATAGACCTGTGTATATTTAACAGAAGAGGCCCACTTATGAGTCACCTGACAGAGCTGAAGGTTTTCATGGTGTTTGTAATCATTCTCTTCCTTTTCAATGTCCTCCTTTAACTGCTGAACCAATTGCTCCTTGTCTCTGACCTGAAAGTAATGACGTTTTTAACAAATTATGTTAATCATGTTCAAGTGCAGCAAATTTTTTTAAACACTGAGTCCAATGCAAACGCTGGGTAATGTGTTGTTTTATTTTGTTTTTCTTTTCAGAGCTTCTAATCCTCTAAGTCTTTTGACATTAAGTGAAATGATGAGACGACGTTGGAGCGCTTACATAAATTCCTTGGTTTATTTTCTTATTCTTACCAAACACCATGCCATTGCTTTCTTCAGATTCACCAAAGCTTCCTTCATCTCACTGCCTGATGACAAATTTTCATATCTCGCTTTTCTTTGTAAAAACTCTTGCTTTAGATCCTTGAGCAACTGTGGACACAGTTACATTTCTCTCAGTAAAATAACAGACAAATTTCAAGTAAACTTTATCTAAGACTTTCAAAAACAGGGCTCTCAGAAGGGGATGTGAAGAAGACAGGACAGAGGGCGCTAGATGAGACAGAAAACGAGCTGAGTTACAGTAAGTGCACAACAAATAAGGGCAAGGCAATAAAAAAAGCAAATGGGTTTTGTGACACTTGAATTAAATACACAAACTTATATGAAGTACCTAAAAACCAAGTATCATAGAATGAGCAAATAGTTCCTCTATAGGTTGGCAACGGGCTCTTTAAATGACTGCACTGAACCTGATGTGATGAATCAGAAGTAAGAGGTTTTTTGTGTTGAGTACAGTACCTCCTCTTGTCTCTCAACCTGCCGTCGAGTGACCATTTTAGTGTGCTTGATATGCATGTAATCCCTCTTCATTTGTTCCAACAGAGTTGCTTTCATAAAGAACTAAAAAAAAAAAAGACAAACCAAAAGCATTTATGTCATCGTAATCCAAAAAAAATTGATGGCAGCACAAATATTTTTCAGAGAGAGAAAAAAAACCCGAAGAGGCAAAGCTGATAATGAAAATTGTGCTGCTGTACCTTGTATTTGTCTGATTCACTTTTTGAATGCAGGAACTGTTTACTCATTTCTTGGTTGAGAATGGACACGGGGTTATCCAACTGGGATAAACACAAACATACAACTTAGGCTTTAGGGTTAGTTTATGTTACTAGGTTTATGACTTTGTAGTCATAAAATGAAGTAGATTAATTTTGCCAGAGTAAAAAAAATTAAAAACTAACTAACTGCAGAAGAACAGCTAACTTCATCTCTCCATCTTGACAGTCAGTACCTGAATATTGAAGTGATCCAAAATGGCAGTCAATTCCTCCTTCTTGTTTGAAATAAGTTGTCCTAAAAGACATGACGAGAAGCTATGTGTTCAGAAACTCTGCTGTTCTGAAGATAATATAAAATGCATAACAATCATGACTACTACTAAAATAAGCCAGAAACTATTTGGATTGTTAATTAACATTTTTTCAAGCAGCCAAATGTTGCCAAACAGTAAAGTGAATCTGACAATACAATAAATGAGTTTACAGGCATTTTCACTGCTTTCTGGAATTGTATAGATAAAAGACTAAATGGATTAAATGGATTAATCAAGAAAAGAACTGGCAATAACTTTGCCACTGATTGAAATGGAATATTTACAGCAATAGTGAGTTACAGTCCTGCACATTACTCCTTAAAAAAAAAAAAAAAAAAGGAGTACAGCAGAATGAAGTATGATCACTTCTGATAAAGTGATGGTCTGTTTAATAGAGAGCTCAGCTTGAAAACGTATTAACCAGAAAACTGTGAACCAGATTCAGATGAAGATTTACGTAAGCTCCATCAGTAACTGGTATTCTGGAAGTTTCAGTTCTTTATATTTCTATTTATTTATAAAATAACTTAGTGACATTTACAACTTATGAAAAACACGACTGCAGATGTGAACGTAAATACAAGACACCGATGGCACAAAACAGCGAAACAGCGAAACGCATCGAAAACACATGCATGCAGGTTTATGAGGGGAAATTCCTGACTGAAAGTAAAGATTGTATACAGAGCTGGGACAGGACAGTCAAACTAAAATACTTTGTTTTTGCTCAAACGTATGTCTGGAATTTTTGAAATGCAAACAGGTTTTAACAAAACTGGTACAGAGTCAGCCTGACATGAAGAGAATCTGTCAGTCAGAAAAGTCACCTGATTTGCTCTTCAGCCTGCAGGTCCGATATCCGTCACTTGAGATGCGATGCTCGATGGAGATACAGTCGCCGTAGACATCCTTTTTATAGGCATCTGGTCCTCTGTTCCTCAATTTCACTGTTATACTTGCAGTGCTGAGGAGCAGGGTAAACTGTTCTAGTACCAGTTTCCTCGTACAGCATTTCAAACAACACAATTAAAGGACATTGAGGGACGTTCCCGGCTGAATTTAACAAACTTTGCTCCTTACTTTTCACCACTCTTTACAAAATCCTTTAATGATGCTGCTCTGCTGGTGACAGTGGCCTTTCCACCGAGGCCTACGATCAGAGCTGTCAGGATGGCACTTTTTCCACCTGAAAATTTAATGTTAAACAACAGTATGTTACAGACAGGCACTGGTCCACAGGACTAAATGCTGTAGTCGAAAAATACAAATGCATCAGAAGGGCTATCTTTGAACAAACAAATCTTTAGGCATGACATGAAGAAGAAATGAACAGATACGTTTATGCAGAAGCAATTTTAAATATTTACTGTCTAACAAAATATATGGTATTATGTAGTATATACTGTATTGGGTAACCCAGTTATTTACTTACTTCCATTGTTGCCGACAATGAAGTTTACATTGGGGCCAAAGTGGAATGGACTGAGGAAGTGGTGACACATGAAATTCCTCAGAGTGATGCTTTCAATGAGGCCAATATCTCCCTAAAATAGATACAGAAGCGATTGCACAAAATGAAACAAGCTGCAGAGCAGTAAAGATGAATAAGTGTTTTCCAGGGAATTAACTGACGGTGACAGAGTGAGGGAAGCTGCTGGAGGAAGGCTGATGGCTCGCATCATCTGGTAGATCTTTGGCGCACACAGCTGTCATTCGGCAGCACTTGGCAGCTGTCACGTCGGCGATCACTTTGCCTTTTCTTTTACTCATTTTGAAACAAGTCACTGTAAGTAGAATACACAGGAAGAAACAGATGACTCATATATTAACTGCAGGACAAGTCATCTTCCTCCGTGTCTAAATTCAACTCAGGTTCGAATTTTTACAGACATAGTTTTTTTCTATTGCCAAAAACAACGTGCAACTTTTAATTATGCCAAATTAGGTGAAGTGAGCTTTTGATGACAAAATCTCTGTGCGCCTAAACAAAATCAAGCTCCTTTTTTTTTTTATTTCCTTTTGCACACGACCGACACACAAGACTGAGCAGCCTGCTCTCTTGACAAAGGTGATGCCAGACCTTCTCTTTAAATTTGTGAATGTCTATAAACAATTGCTTTGACCAACGCTGTTTTTTCAAAGAGTGAGCATGTGAGGAAAAAAAAAAAAAAAAGTTGTGAGCCTTTTGTCTACTAGCCAGGAAGCAATAGCTTGAAGCTAAAGCTCAGCAACAACAAATGTAATCAAAGACTGCACACTGGATCCAATGTTTCTGCATTTCCATTTGCACGCACAAATAAATGCAACTAAGAACCGAATAAAATAAATCTTACATGCACATAAAATGCACATACAGCTCCAAATGACTGCAGGCAAGGCAGTTGTGGATAATACAGCTGTTATTCAACGTCAAATGCTGTTTTGTAGTTTGTTGTTTTAACATCAGCCTTATTGGCATGTAGGAGACGCTGGGAGCAACAAAGCAAGGTTTTAAAGACCACGTCCCAAACACAGCTCTTCGACTTACAGCCAATGGAAAATGAGTGACAGCTAAACCGCTCGAAACTTCTGAACTTTCTTTTTTGAACCGTAAACCAGTAAGAGTGTCCCGGAGCTCGCCTACCACGGTCCGTCTGTTTGTGTGTGCAGCCTGCAGGACCGACATGATCCGGAGGGACTCTGGCTCACAGTCACTTCCTGGTGCCGTCAAGCGAGGCAGCTGTGGGTGTGAACGCGGAACAGAGCGCGAGCCGCAGCGTGATTGGCTCCACCCCCTACCCCCGCCGCCCCGCCACGCCACGCCACCTGTCGGACATCACACCCTCTTTCTGACCGTTCGTTTCTTCCCTTCAGACACGACACGACGGACACCCCAGCTGCCTGCTGCCCCCCCCCCCCGGCACACAAAGTGTCACCTTCTGTCGGTGTCGGTTCGGCAGAGCCACAATCGGGCCGCGCGCCACAGATTGTCTTTAAATAGCCGCGCGAGTCCCCGCCCACCCCGCTTCAATTAAGTCCAGAGAGGGCGAAGAGATGAGACGGTCCATCTTTAGGAAACACGGTGAGGAAAGAAAGAAAGAGAGAAACCACCTGTGCACTTTCATAAGGACATGTCCTTTAACCGACCTGGGCACAAGAACTCAGTGTCAAAACTATCAGAATATAAAATAAAAATACATGTAACTGTTGTGTAGACCAGGTGAGCCCCATTACAAAATGTCCAAGGAGGATTTATTTGCAGCAGTTACATGGGATATTTTTCTTTTACCTAATGGGATTAACGCCTGCACTCCTGTCTGAACAATGGATTGGATTTTGACGTCTGATGTTAAAATTCTGGTTCATACGAGAATCAGGACTATCTCACGATGTTTAAATAAAAACTAAAGCCGGTGACCCAGCTCCATTGCAAGTCTTAACAGCTCTGCAGCATGGTTGATCTTAAAGACAAGCTATCAGTCCATCAATGTTGGTGAAGTCTACTTACCAGCTCCTCTTATCAGAATCACATTTCCTGTTTGACATGTTTATGATTCATTGGGTATGTCCTCCTAGCTTGTACTGAGGCACCAGCAGGGACTCTGAGGTTTCTTTGTACAGTTAGCTCCAAAAGCAGAATGGTCTCTTCTTATTAATGAGTGGATTTAGGTATAAAGAGGCCATATGGTTGGTGCCTCGAGACATCTTGTTAAAAGTGGGAGTGAAAATGAAGTAATTTCTTTTACCGCTTTCTATCATCACTACTTATGATTTTCAGGACTCAACATTTTTGACAAAGTTAAGTGCTTTTTGAAAACCTGCCAGGTGTTGTAACTACACACTGAATCCTCACAATCTGAGGATGCATTTCTTGCATGTCCTAACTAAGGCCAAGATGGCACAGATGAAGATTCACAGACAAGAAAATAAAATTTAATTTCATTAACAAATAGAGATTTTTAGTTTTTCTTATATGAAATGACAGATCTATGTAACTTGTTTTGGAAGTAGAGCCCGAACAGAAAAACCTTAAAAATAATTTTGCCATGTTTTGGTCTGTAGAATAGTTACCTCAGCGAGCGTTGCCTTGTTGCTGCTATTCTGTTTCCAAATTAACCGACGTATGCTATTTTCAGACAAACACTGTCCTGTCAGAAAGATGTGAAATTGATTTTCAGAATAATACAGCATTTACTTTGCATTTCAAAGGCAACCAAGCATAATGCCAACACCACTGGGATGACAGTATATTAGGCCAGAGCTAGTGACATCATATGGCAGCCATTGTGACATTAAGCAGTTAGCGAGTGGACAGGCCTAGAAATTCTTAATATCAATTTTTAATCCTTTTAGGAGCTTTATAACAATTCAAATTAGCCCTTTCCCTCAACATTAATCAATGTTTTGTTCTCTGTTGCAGGTACGCTTGAGCTCTGAGCTTCACGATGTGTTCAATTCCTGGGCTTCCAAGTCCTGGATCAGAGATACTTGTTCTCATCACAAGGGTAAATCTAAACTCCAGTTATGGTTTTGTGGAACTATGGGTCAGTATGGTTGATGGAAGGGAGTGTCTTCGTGAACAGATGAGAGAGAAAATTAAGATTCCAGAAAGGAGTTTTTTTGGATCAGAAGGAAGACCAGGGGACCTTTGTCTGGTCTGCGTCAGCAACACCTGTCACAGGGCTCGCATTGTATCCATTCAAAATGAGACTTATGAGGTTTTTCTAATTGACCAAGGACAGACACTTGTCACTTCAAGAGAAGCATTGGCATGGGCCCACAGTGACAGTTTTCTCTTTCCTCCTGAAATTGAATATTGTGTACTTGCAAATGTTGTCTCCCCTGAGAGTAACTGGCCAGCAGAAGCTTCCAAGTTTTTGAAGTCTCTGCCTGGAATCAAATTTAAGGGGCTGGTCCAACATGTACTGATGCCAGAGAGGACTATTCTCCTAGATATCCCAACAGTCTCCAAGCACATGTGTAAGACTGGAACTGCAAAGAAGATCCCAGAGGATGAGTTCAAATGCTTTGTAACAAAATGTCTACATTTACCCAAAGTAGAGTCTCTTGAGACCGGGAAACAGAGACCTGCTGTTAGCTGCCAACTTGAGAAACTTGAACAATACTTTCACCCAGAACTGTCAACCGACATGTTTGAAACTGTTGATGTGGCAGAGGTAGTTGATCCACAGAACATTTTTTGCAAACTCCAAATTTTTTCCAAGGTATTGAAGAAATTATCAGAAGAGATCCACCACCACTATGAAGAGGCCTCAGAGGTTGGGGAGGTACAGCCGCAGACCTGTGGCGAACCATGTGCCACTAAAGGTTTGAGCGGCAGGTGGCATCGTTCATTACTCAAGCAAAACATCGAGACAGATAACGATGCTGTCGAAGTCTTGCATGTGGATGAAGGAAAAACTGAATTAGTCCCAGTCGGCCACATCAGACCAATGCATAGGAAATTCCTGAGGATGCCGGTTTTCACCTATCTCTGTTCTCTTGATGGACTAGAAGGTAATGACACACGGTGGACTACAGATCAGACTGATTACTTGAAATCGCTGCTCCTGAACCAGAAAATTGTGGCCAGATTTGACAACCACAATACATCTGCATCTCAAGATGTCTATTATGTCACATTCTACGCAGTTGATTCTACATGCATAAACAATTGCTTTTTAGAGAAAGTAGGACTCCCCCCCACCTCGAAGACTAAACGTAAATCAACTCCCCTGAAAGAATCCATCTGCTCATCATTTCTCAGTTCACAAGTAAACAAACAAGGCACAGATCTACAGAGCAAAATCGACGCAAATGTTGATGATTTGCAAGAGAAAACTTTGGCAAGCACAAAATACCTTGAAGTTGATGGCAGGATGGATGATGGTGCCATTTCTAGCCCTGATGATATTCATATGAAAGGGTGCTCACAACATCCAAACTCTGTAGTACACAACAATGTGCCCCTTTCAACACGTTTCACCTCCGAGGGGCAGCATTGTTATGGTGATGATGTGTTCACTGTGGGGGGAAGTATCAATGTGAGAGTATCATGCATCGAAGGTCTGCAGAAGTTCTGGTGCCAATCAACAGAAAATTTAGACTCTCTTCGACTTCTTATGCAGGACCTGCAAAACCACTACAAAGCTCCCCACCCTCAAGCCATTGTTGATTCTGTCTGTGTCGCCCGAAATCCAGAAAATAGTATGTGGCACAGAGCAAGGATCATTGCAAGTGACCACTCCCCTGTTGTAGATGTGCACTTCATAGACTATGGTGAAACTCAAACAGTCCCCCTGCAAGACGTGCGCCCCATTGACCCGGCTTTCTTACAGCTAGGTGCACAGGCTTTCCAGTGTTGCCTTACCAGCCTGAACAATTCCACTAACCCCAAGATTGTCCCTTCGACTGATGCCACAGTAGCAGAGTTTCAGAAGTTTGTGGATTCAGCTGCTACATCGAACACTGGGTTGAAATGTGTTGTAAAAGCTATAACAACTGATGAAACGGGTCAGCTGCTTAACATAGTAGATATAAAAACGCAGTCGGACAGTGTATGCAAGCTTCTGGCTCAGAAATGGGCACAGATTGAAATTGAAATGCCAATTCCTCCACAAGTCCGATCAGATGGATACAATTACTCCACCTACAATATTGAAGTGGGTGGAAAAGAAAAAGTGAGGGTAACCTCATCAGAGAGTGTTAGTCACTTCTACTGCCAACTGGACAGAAATGCTCATTTGCTTCACAAAGTGATGGAAAATGTTATGCAACTAACTGGTCAGCCACAGTGCCGAGATGGCTCACTTGGACTGAACAGCATTTGCCTTGTTAGGTACACTGATGATCAGTGGCACAGAGGTCAAATAGTAGAAATGTCTCCCAGCCTTAAAGTGCATTTTGTGGACTATGGGGACACACTTGAAGTGAATAAATCTGATATTTGCCCCTTTCCCTCTAAAGGATGTTCGGCTAAGTCTGTTCCTGTGCAGGCTGTTCCACTTGGGCTGTTTGATATGCCAGGAGAAGTACCACAGGAAGTTAACCAGTGGTTTGCAGATCATGCTATTGACCACGGTTTCACCATTTCAGTAGTAACAAAAGGGGCAAATGGGAAGCTAATGGTCGAATTGTTTGATGGATCCCTGAATGTAAATGTGAAAATCAGAAAGAGGATATTGAACATGGCACGGCATAAGATGACTGATTTAACTCAGCAGACTGACCAGCGCGTCTCTAACAGATCACAGTTGACTTGTGTGCCGGATGAATGCAGTTTAACACAGAAGCCTCTGAATGTATTAACAGAATTACCAGAGCAAAATAAAGTCCAAACCAGTGAGGCAGTGTGTGTCAGAGATGAGCCAACGATGGGTCCTCAATCTGTAACTGATGTCTCTCCATCAGAGATTCATCATGGAAAAACTCTGGATCAAGGAGATCAACCAACACTGGATGTAATTCCTGAGGGAAAAGAAACTGTGTTGCCAGAGACTTTCAGACAAGATGAAACCAAAATAGCACAACATTCCCTCCTCTGTGGCCCCAAGGGAAACACAAACATCTGCCCATACAAGAAGCCAAACATTTCTCAAAACAAGACAGAGGAAGTATACGCTTCCTGCATTGTTGGACCGGACTACTTTTGGTGTCAGTATACTGATACTGAAGACCTGAACACATTGTCAACACTTGTCCAGGAAGCAGGACAGACAAAGCAGGAAACACTGTTCCCAGAAACTTTTGGCCCTGGTAGTCCATGCCTTGCTCTTTTTTCCAGCGACAATCAGTGGTATCGAGCTCAAGTAATTAAGAGGAATGACAATACTCTCCACGTTCTGTATATTGACTATGGAAACGAATCTGATGTTGACATTACCAATGTGAAATCACTGCCTGAGAATCTGCTGGATAAGGCTCCTCAGGCCTTTTTGTGCACGTTGAATGGATTTGATGAGTCCAGCGGCGTCTGGGATGACCAAGCATACGAGGATTTCTACAATCTCCTGGTTGATAAACCGCTCAGAGTGACAGTGTTGGACATAGGAGATCATTCAGACGTTGCAGTTCCTCAGTATGCAGTGGAAGTTGAGTGTGAAAACTTGCTTGTAAATAACGCGCTGCAGAAATATAGGAAATCTGTATCTAAGGAAAATTTCACAACAGTAAGACATCAAACAGAACACTCACTCCAAGATGATCAAACTGTGTCCAACATAACGCACCTTAACGTTTCTGGAGGAAATGCAAATGCTTCCACGTACAAGAAATCAAAACTATCCAAAAACCAGACAGAAAGTGCATATGCATCTTGCATCGTGGATCCTGGTTTCTTCTGGTGTCAATACGCCAACACGGAAGAGCTCAAGACATTGTCATTGCTTACTCAGGAAGCAGGACAGACAAAGCAGGAAACACTGTTCCCAGAAACATTTGGCCCTGGTAGTCCATGCCTTTCTCTTTTTTCCAGCGACAATCAGTGGTATCGAGCTCAAGTAACCAAGAGAACCGATAATACCCTCCATGTTCTGTATGTTGACTATGGAAACGAATCTGACGTTGACATTACCAATGTGAAATCACTGCCTGAGAATCTGCTGGATAAGGCTCCTCAGGCCTTTTTGTGCATGTTGAATGGATTTGATGAGTCCAGCGGCGTCTGGGATGACCGAGTTTACGAGGATTTCTACAATCTCCTGGTTGATAAACCGCTCAGAGTGACAGTGTTGGACATGGTGGATCGTTCAGACGTCGCAGTTCCTCAATATGCAGTGGAAGTTGAGTGTGAGGGGTCCATTGTGAACACACTGATGGATAAATACTGGAGCGGACAGAACGAAGATCCTGCCTTGGCAGGATGTCTGCAATCAGGTTAGGAGACGATACTTTTTACAAAATAAAAAGGTCATAGCTGCCAGCTTATTCAATGACACTTAATGTTTCATGTTTAGTGGACCAGGACGAAACCAGAAGTGTGGATCAAAGTGCTGGGGTTTAAAGTATTTAAAAAGCAGTCAAATGAATGAATGGTAGGTATTGTTAACGTTTACATTTTTGGCAGACAACTTATGGTTGAATTTTAAATTTAAACATATAATTTCATTCAGGGAAAATGTGATCCAGTCTTTCTGTTTATTTCTTTCAGCTCAGCACTTGGACACATGCTTGAGGGGAGGACCAGTCTTTGTCAAACTTTGTCTTGTTTTACACAACAAAATAAAGCCTGTCATGCAAACACTTTGTCAATAAATACACTTGAATAGATAAATAAGGGAGTGAAAAAAAAAAAAAAAAAAAAAAAGGACTGCACACATTTGAATGAGCTGTTTTGCTGGCCATGTTAGCTATGCTTCAGGGAATCACAGGCTTTTTAGCTTTCAGCATTAGTTATACAGTCTCTCTATACATTTAATCCATTTTCCTATATATACGGTCAGTAGGATGAAATTGAGTGTCTGCTGCAAGATGTATTTTACTGATGGCAGATAAAGTACATCAGAATAACTTAGTAAAAAGGAGAATGTAATGCAGATTAGTATGCTTTAAAATCAATCAGTGTTTCGTTGTGTAGCACTGAAAACAGATGCGATTTGATTTTAAAAACAACTCCACCTACAGACTTTTAACCTAAATTCACACACAGAGCACTAACTAATAAAAACAGCAAAGTAACCGATCGACTGAGGAATCACTATTGTTAATCTCATGAATTTGAATTTAAATAGAACAAATAAGAATAAGACCAGAAAGTGGAGATACATATAATAAAAAAAAAACAAAACAAAACAGGTAAAAAAATGTATGTTATACAATGAAGAGATTTGGGAAACATCCTGTCAAATGCTCACTAAGAAAATTATCACTCAAGTCCAAAATGACAGTTTGATAAATACATAAATATTGTCGCTATATTTGAACTCGGTGTTTGGTTGTTTAAATATCTTACCTCCAGTTCTCAGCCTTTCTTCGCCGTAAGATTATATATAAATTATATTAAACATTCATAACATCTCGCCCTGGACGGACTCCCTCCAGCAGGCGTTGCTAAGATGGGCGCCATGTTGTTTTTGCGATCGGCCGTCGCTAGGCAACCGCGTCAAAGCCGAAATGACCGAGTTGCACCAAGCTGCAGCTGCAGGCGATCTGCAGAAGGTGGAGGAGATTTTGACGGGGAATCGATGCAGTCCCAACCAGAGAGACGTCGACTGGAGCTACAAGACGCCTCTCCACTGGGCAGCAGCTAAAGGTGGGTGTGGGACGGCGGAGAGGTATCGAACCTGTAACCTTTGTACAAAACTCCTTCAGGGATTCTGTCCGATGGTTACTGCAGTCTGTGTCGGAAACTTCAAACAAAACTGCTCATTTCCATCTTTGTACATGATACAAAATGCTAAATGTTTGATTTTCATCATGAATTATTTCAAAGAAAATTGTATTTTGGAAAAAAGAATATTTCTACTGTGTATATATATATATATATATAATATATATTTTAATACAGCCAACATTGTCATGAAATATTGATTAATGTTAGTATGTTAGATGTCCAAATGTCCTGTTTTGCCCACTAACAGGAAGACAACAGCCGGCTGCAGTCATCATGCTGGAACTGGGAAATGTTTGGTGCTTTTTGTGATTAATTTAACTGTTAATTTGATTAATCATCAAAAATGTTGCATGAGAATGTACACATAGATGAACTGGAGTTAGCGTGTAAGGCACAGAGCCCTTTTGATTTCATGCCTGTCCTCCACAGAAGACTTGTTTTCTCTTCTGTCTTCAGTGAATAAGCATCTCCAGGTTTCTAAATGCACTCACTGTGATTGGTTTTCCTCAGGACACGCTGAAACAGTGAGGATCCTCATTGAACATGGAGCGAGGTCAGGGCTGAGGACGGAGCATGGATGGACTCCTGCCCACTTTGCTGCAGAGTCTGGCCAGTTGGCCGTGCTACGGCTGCTCCACTCCTTCCACGCTCCTGTAGACAAGGAGGACTGCTGTGGGGATAAACCAGTGCGGATAGCCGAAATATATGGACACCAGGACTGCGTTAGATTCCTCAAGAGGTATGAAACAACACCCAGATTATGTTATTTTACTTGTACTTTAATTATCTTTTGAATATAAAGTGTTTCTTTCAGACACACAACTCAGTAAAATAATGTAATGGCTTTATACATCTGTTCAGGGAGTAAATCACCTCATCTTTGTATGTTGCAGAGCAGAGATCGAGTGCCAGGCCTACCGCACGGTGGCAGCACAAAAAGGGATTTCATTGGATGACACAGATGAGGAGTGGGCAGAACAGGGCAAAGAAAATGGCAAAAACAACATTCAGCAGTAGGCTTACCTGCATCTCACCCTACATGACCAAGTATAAGCAAGAGTTCCATCCCTTGAGTTTTTCTGTGGATTTCCATGTCAAACAATAATGTTTTATACAGTATTGGTTAGGCCACATCTGGTTATAATATGTGAACTAGTAAGCATTAATATATGTATCAGAAGCAATAAACAAAACAAAAAAAATCCTAACACCTGAGGGTGTTACACATGCTTTTATAAAACCTGTGTTTTAACGTGTGAAACGTAGTGTGTTGTGGTTTTGGAAGACACATTTCTGACACAATCTTCACTTCTTCAATGATGAGTCTAGCTTTGTGGTGCTTTCAGTGATAGATGCAGAACCGTGCTGGGGAAAGGATGAGATTTAATGAAATCCATCAATAATCACTGTGGTGTTTAATATTTGAGTAAAACCAGCTGTAGTTCACTTACCATTTTCTTGAATCGGCGCAGCAGTGCATCACGTGTCTGTCAAAATTGGATTAAAACAGTTTTAATGATGTTAAAATTCCTGTTTGTGGTCGACTTTATTTTTCCTTCCAGCCACACCACTTAAATATTCAAAAATCTAATTTGATCTAATCTAACAATCAATGGATTGATACATGGGCACACTTTGATAAACAGTGACCAGACAGTTATTCCCCAAAATGTCTTCCTATTGAAGTATAAAAAACATTGTAAATTAATAGGAGTGTTTTATCACTTTCTCACCAAGAGTTTAATGAGAGATAAAGATAGTGCTGGTTAAAGGTAAAAAGGACAAAAATCTAATATTTTTTACCGGTTTGCTGACATAAAAATCTAAAAATGCATGTATATCCCTAATGATGCTGGTTGACATTTAAATTACATTACCGATTTGTCGCCCAGGCATGTGGTCAACAAAATGAACAAACCCTGCAAATGAAACGACAGAGATTACTGAGCAAGAAAAAGCCCTTTTCTGATTCAGATATTTAGCTGGAGATTATGTTGACCTTACCTGGAATGTATTCAGGAGGACAAAGGCATAATTGACTGCATACACCACGTATCCGGATGTGAGATCAAGCAACATTACACCGAATCCCAAGAGCCAAGTGACACCGAAGACTGGAGTCAGAAGAATAATTGTCCTCATGACAGTTTTGGCCGCAGTTTTGTCATTTTCATTAGCTGTTTCTGTCTTTTGGAGATCCAAAAGCTTCACAATTACCACCCCCATGGTGAACACATTGATGAAGACAATTATAGCAATTGGTAAGACAAATGAATGGATAGACCCTCTGAAAGGTCCATTATAAACTAGCCAGCAGGTTTCCATAGAGTAGTAGGAGTTTTCAGCACCGGCACTGTAGCTAAGGAATGTCACAGAAACAATAAGAAAAGGGCACACGTAGCCCAGGACTAAAGAGCACTTCAGGTAGATTTTCTTGCCAACATTATGGAACACAAAGACTGCTTGATAAAGAAGAATGCAGCTCAGACACAACATCCAAAAGAACATGGACAAGTAGCAGAAATGCTTCAGCACTGTAACAGTTACGCACCAGGCTTTTGAAATTTTTGGTTGGTTAGTCGCCAAAAAACAGCAATCTCCAAGAAGCGAGCACAGAGAAATGTTGAAATTAGCAACTTGGCGTATGTATAAAGTATTTGATTTCACTACCGCGCTCCAGACTATCAGTTGTATCACGATACAAATGGTTAGAGATATGATTGATACGGACAGTCCGACCACGGTTATCTCTTTCATTGCAGGAAGCGTGATTGGATGCTTGGACATCAAAATGGCAAATGAGGACAAATGTGTGCAAAAACACTTGCCCCCACCCTTCCATTCACATCCATCTGATGACCACTGTCTGGTGCTGTTGCTCCATGAAACACAATAAATCGCAACATCGCGAGGCCTTGGGTTGAGCAATGTAAACTCAATGCTAACCTCAACAGGCTCTTTTTTCTTTTCAACAGTTGTCGACACAACAATGCTGTTAGGGTCCGTCTTATTATCTCTATGGGGCAAATATTCCTGCAGCTGCTGAAATGCAACTGTTTTTACATTCCCATAATCTGAATCGTCAATGCTGACATTTGCATTGTGCAAAGTGGTCTTACATTCGGACCCCTGGTTGCTGAGACATACGGCAACCTCAACATTTTTTTTTGTTATGGTCCCACTTATGTTTGTCTTCTCAATTAAATGCTCAACAGAAGTCAGATACGTCTCAGCCGCTGACTGATTGCCTTCGTTGTGATTTTCTGTCCAAGAGGTTCTAAGAGATTCCTCTAGTAAATTGCTGGAAGAGGCCACAAGGTCCTGAAAACAAAGAAACTTGTTTTAATTACAGTTGATTGAAGTTAGAATCTTTAAAATTTGTGTTGAGCAGTGACATAAATACGGATCATTGGTTGAACATCTGCTTTCTTAGAACTAAACTGGTCAGCCATCGGTCAGTAAATTATTTCCACAAGTAGGATCTGATTTCATGCTATGCTGAGATGTTAAATGAGCACTCTCAATATCAAACAGCAATAGCAGGAATAAAAAAGCACTTAATGCAGGTCTGACATACAGCATATTAACCACACTAAACCATTAACATGGAAAACTACAGGAGAGCAGCTGTCAGTAATATGGTGATTCAAACTCGGGGTTTGATTTCATCAAGGATTGTAACTTAAAATGAAAAACTTAAATATTGTAAATTCTTTTTTCAATGAATTGACATTGTTCAATAAAGATAATCTTATTTCATACTCACAACGATTGTTGAATTGTTTGTTATGTTTTGCAGTTTTTCACTTAAAGTAAAGAGTATGACAACTGATGTCTTGATGTTGGCAGAACCTTGGATTTCCTTTGTGTCATTCGTGATTTTCTCAAAGTCCTTGAATATATTTGCAGCATTTTCATCTATGAAGCCAAGTCCAGTATTAACAGCCTGTAACAACAGCGATAGTTTCTGAGTGATGTATAATTCCCAGCAAGAATCAAAGATTTAGAGTATCTAAATTTGAGAATCCCATCCACAAAATAGTCCCTTTGTAATTTGTCTTTCTGCTCACAGTATGCTATAGCTTTTGGACACCAAGATCTGTGAGACGTCTGTGACTTTTTCATTTTCCTTTCTGAGAAGTTAGGCTTACTTTTGCACTTGCTAGCAGACTATTTACTCTGGGGTTCACACACTCTGATTTCTCTTCTTCCCATATTGCTTGTTCAGTGCTGGAACAGTTGGTAAAAAAAAAAGGTTATAATAAATGTAATTATATTTATTAATTGTAAAATCTTAAGCAAATGTGTCCACACTTCATTGGTTTCAACTTAGTTCATTTATTACACAAATAAAAAGGCCATTGTATTGGCGTTTTTGGACAATATATTAAATAATTTGGATCTTTTTCATGAGTGAAAGCGTTGATTAGTTGCAGACTTACAAATTATTGCATTTCCTTTTTCTATATCCATCTGCGCCCTTGCATCGTAACTTGGCAATGAATCCAGCTTTGGTAACTTCCCAGTCACCATCCTCTTTACAAAATCTTTCACCATCTGTTTTGAGGAGAAAAGTTAGGTTTAGCATGAAACTTTGCTGTACCATATCTTTTATTTTACTTTGGAATTATTTGGATGCAATTTATACACTATAAAATTCTCACTGAATTAAAAAAAAAAAAAATAATCCATGTAAAGCTAGTAAATATAATAGGCTATTGGACAAAGCAATTATCTTCGGACAATGGATTACAGTGACAACGTACCATATATGATGGTGATGCTAACTTCAGCTTCTTTGCTTTGATTTTGGCTGTTAGTAAATTTGCACCTTAGGTCTTTCTTTAGTATAGATGGCGTGCAACTAATCGCTGTCTCAGCTGCATAAACGACTGTTTGTTGAGAAACATCTGCAAAAAGCACAAATGGATGTCATCCATTTAACATTTCAAAGACTGATTTACACAAATGAGCACTGAACATGAAGATAGGAAAACATCCTTACTGGGGGGCTGTGGAGTTACTGCAGCTGTGATGGCATTTTTATCCCATGTCACATTATATTCTTCTTGGCTTTTTTTTATCTCACATTTGACTTTGACTTTCACGTATTCCTTTTGTTGACAGTTTGGAAATGATGGGGTTAGAGCGATGTCAATGACTGGCAGGAGCGATACATTCATTTCAGCTCGGGCAATGTGCTTAATGGTGTATGACTTTGACTCGAATTTGTATGTACAGCTGTACTCTCCTGAGGAAAAAACAAACACAATGTTTTACCCACCGTGCTATACAGTGATGCTAATTATATCACATATGCTGATAGACAAGTTCAGGTATCAAGAATCAATATTTAGATCTTTAATTTGAGATTTATCTGTCTGAACATTTCTTGTTCTATTTATTTTTATATTGTCTGCAAAATGTATTATTGTAGTATGCAATTTTTTTTCTCTTGTAAAGTAGCCCACAATTAGCTCAATGTTGTGTATCTGCAGTAGTTTCTTACTTTCCACAACTTATTAGCCATTTACAAACAAACAAACAGTATCTAAAATAAAAGTGGTGGCTTAATCAAACACACCTGCCCATCTTTCTGTTGCATTTTCGACAGTGAGGTTGGATTCGTACGTGTCTGTTTGAATTTTGGCTTCTGTGCCATCAGTTATGTAATGCGTAATGCCATCTTTCTTCAGCTCCCACACTGGCTGGACATCCAGTTTGGATTTTGTTATGCATTTGAGTTTTAGCTGGGAATAGTAACGCACAGGATTCTCTGGCACAGCTAAAGTGACAACACCTGTAAGAAATGAGAAATTAACCAGGAGAGAATTCATAAGTGAGCAACATCAAGTAGTCGACTGTCTGTAGTGTAGTTTTAGAAACTTTCCAAGAAACAAACAATAAATCTCATAATGAATTTATTGCTCTTTTTTAAGCACTCCTTTCTCAGCGGCAGTGTCACTGAACTGTGCTTTGCCTTAAACAAAATTCTATTTCTGAAGAAAAATAAAAAATAAATCACTTTTCTCACAAAATAAATACGAAAAAAATAAAACACCATTTTCCAGAATCCCAGAAAAGATTATATTTTCATCCATTTTGTAATAAAAGGACAGCCTAATTTTCAGATTTTAAACCTTTACTTCAAGGATTTTTTTTTTCAGTTCAACTATGTATATTGTTTTGAAATGGTGTTTATTTGTATATATTGTATACTATCACTTTCCCTTTCCTTGGGAACATAAGAAAAAACTATTCATTGCATTTTTGTGAAAAAACTGAAATGTGTGATTATGTGTGTTTGTTCCAGATTTTTCACCAAACCCTCATTACCCAGTGAGACATGTCAGTGGATAAGGAAGTCTAAAGTTTCATTAAAAAAGTACAGTTCAAATGTGTGTTTTAGTCAAAGTTAGATTTACAACATGAACTCTAACAGATGCATCTCTCCATTACCTGTCGTTTCCAGATTCAGTGAGCCAGACAGAGTTTGGAGCAGTATTTTTGATTTATTAATCAACTCGTGTGACTTGACATCAGAAGCAAAGTTAACAACAAAATGTGCGGTGACGCTTCCAATACTTCAGGGAGGAAAACATTTTGTTTAATAGATATAATATGAAATTATTATAATATGAAATGATACAATAACAATATTTTATTTGGAAGAAAAATCAAATACCTGTATTTGGTGATATTTAAGAACTCAAATCCATCCACAGAGCTGTACACTTTTTTTATCTGAAAGCCAACAACTCATTCATTTAATCATTTTTCACAGATTAGTAAGTTATTGGACAATGAAAATACCTGCAGGATAATCAAATCGTGTGCTGTTGGTTGAAAAATACTTATTTTTTACCTCTTTTAACACATTGTTATTACAAGTCTCAAAAGGCATAGTTCTCCTCTCTGCCAGACAACCGGTATAGTTCCCTTCCATCTTAATGGATCCTTTGAGAACTGTTGAAAAGAGACAGATGTTAAGTTTTGGAGCACCAATTTGGTCAATACTCTCAACACACACTCAAATTGCAAAATGACCCATTACTTGTGGTTTGTGAAATACACATGGGAACTGCGTTTTGGGGGAATTGGCATGTTTTGCTGTCACAACATTCCTTCTTGGATTGACAAACTTCATCACTCCATTTGTAGCTTGTCGAACAGTTACACTGTGTGACTCCTGAGGCATTCTGACATGCTGATTGAAAAAAGAAAGAAAAAAAGCACAGTCATTCATATTTTCAATCAATCAATCAGATCTTGTCATCACATGCTGTACTTGAAATATTGCAAAAATTGCTTACTTGTTGTCTTATTGAGGAAATCCACTTTCAGGTCGGTGTTATTCACAAAAGGTCTCAGCAACTCAGTTATATTTTCAATTGCATTTTTGTCTATTATGAGTTTGGCATAATACATTTGTTTTGATCTCTCTGAAACATGGAAAAAAGACAGACGTGAAAAGATACTATATCTGTTCTTAGCACAATGTTATATTAAAAAACTATTTGTTCACTTTGAGTTTACCTTCTGCAGTAACCTGGAAATGTCAAAAGAAAATCATTCAGTTGAATAAAATTGAATGCTGTGAATGTTAAGCTCTAAGGCATCATGGTTCTATAATACTGACTAACCTGACAGATGGTTAGTCCCATGACACACAGAAATATAAAGGCCCACATCTTTTTCTCTGCAAATAATAAATAACACAGACACATTTAAATTGGGTTCGGCTACTGTCCGACAACAGAAGACACTTTAGAGTCAAATCTTTCACCATTTGGAAGTTTTTTTCGACGACACTGGCAGAAAAGTAGTGAGGTCTTTCTGACATTTTTTTCTGAAGAAGATGAACGCTGGAATCACAGATTTTAAGTTCAGATAATGAACCAGATACAATACAGGGGTGTAAGGAGTGGCTCCTTATCAGACCTCAGCAGGTCTGGATGACGAGCTGTATGAAGATGTTATCATTCCACATATTTTCTTTGGCTCCCTACAACTATCACTGCGGTGAAGAAACGTCAGGAGCTCTCACTTCCAATGATACCCTGAAAAAATTTGAACATTTCTGCACTCTTTACATTTAAAACCTCTTTTATGAACTCTCTTTTTCGAACATCAATATAATATTTACCAACATATTGGCTTATTTTGCATGCTATTGAAGTGTGTTTATATAACTGTCATATATTATTTGTGGGAGCCACAGTGGAACAGTGGAACAGTGGCAAACACTGTCACCTTGAGGCAAGTCAAGACTCTCCTGGGTTTGAATCCCAAGGAGCTTCTTGTGTGGAGTTTTTATGACCTTCCTGTGCCTACATGGCTTCCTCCCACAGTCCAAAGACATTACAAATAATAATAATAATAATAATAATAATAATAATAATAAGAAGAAGAAGAAGAAGAAGAAGAAGAAGAAGAAGAAGAAGAAGAAGAAGAAGAAGAAGAAGAAGAAGAAGAAGAAGAAGTAGATCAACTAGTGAAACATCAGTAAAAAAAATGTTAAAGTAAAAAATGCTACATTCTCACAGTTCGTATGACATTTCATAATATACGTTTTACAGAAAACATACAGTAAGTAGAGATTAACAGTATATAAAGATGACTGACCTGTATTTGTCCAGCTGTATCACTGAATTATCACAACACCTCACAGTGCTAGAAGGACTTGTGTGTGTCCACACAACGTTGCAGCTGAAAAGGTAATGAAAAGCACAAGGTTGACTTGAGTTCATGACAGCCCAATATGTACAATAATCAGCACCTTCCTGATTTACAAGCAGCTCAACATGCAAAATTAACAAGGATGTAAGGCACAAATAATTTGACTTTCAAAAATGGAGTATGTACACTGTGCTGTTCAAAGATTATTCAGAGTCGGCTGGTCAGGTTGCAAAAAGTGTAAATTAAACATGTATGTATGTTTCCATTTTGCAAATACAGTCCAGTGGCAATTAATTGTGATTTCACTGTACTCTTGTAACTGTACACAAATTGTATTCTTTAAAGATGTTTATAACAGAAAAGGTGGAAAAAGTGAGAAATTGACTTCAATATTCACACCAGTAAACTGTGACAGCAGCTGGAAAAGAGTGTTATTTAGACAGATTGTCTGTTCTGCTTTGGTCTCGATAAATAATTGGTGGGCTTTATCTTTTGAAGAGGGCAGAGAAAGCAAAGTTTCATTTAAAAGGCTCTACAGAAATAAATGACGGATAATGTCCTGTATTGTACATTGCAGCTGTATCACATCTGAATTATTCACTTGAAGGTGAAGAACAACAGTAAGCCCAGAATTTTGGTTTTGGCATCATGTGACACAATTACAACAACACATCTCTGAGGCAAATTTCCTGCAGGACTACATAACAAAATCATGTTCAGACCTTTGAGCTTTTTAAAAGAAAAGGATTTCCACATTCAGCTTGTTCCTAATCAGATATCTTTGGTAAAAGTTATTAGTTCACTCTCACTGTAATAAACTATTTATTGGTTAATTTGAGATTAATTTGAGATTCTTTGGATGAAAAAAACTCAGGGAAGTAAATATAAAGACATGACCTCTATATGCTACTGAAAGATATTGTCTCTCTGAAAGGCATGTATATGGTCATTTACATGGTAATTATTAGCTGGAATAATAACACAACCTTTGTGTTTAGGGGTGTAATGCACAGGGCTCTTTTTGTCAAGCAGAACTATTAATAAAAAATGTGACCTGCAGACAGAGGCCCCAAGCTGTCAGACCTCAGTGCTGACCACTGTTCCATACCAGGAGGCTAAAGCCGTCTTGGCAGTAGCTTTAACTCACAAACGCTATTATCCAAGAGGACTTTAAGACAAGATTTTTTCTCTGTGAAACGACACACCGCTTAAAAATTACAGGACAAAACAATGTCAAGAGTTTACTACAAAATCTTTAATCCATTTTTGGAAAAGGTTTTATTTTCGCCATTACAGTCAGAACGCATTTATTAGGCATAAATCAGTGATTATGTAACTGCATTACCTCAAATGACAATTTGTGAAATTTGCAGGTTCAGCTTTACCTCCCCACAAAAAAAAAAAAAAAAAAAAAATCTCCATTGCTGAACATTTAGATTTGATCTTGCTGCAGCAATTGACAGTGCAAAGTTGAGCTAAAGTGTTCATCACAAAGTCAACCGTATTCAAACAAGTGCTCGTGTGTGTGATGTTTTCAACCATTTTCTCGGCTGCTGCGAGAGACCGTGATGTCACACAGCTGTTTCATACTCCACAGCTGGGAAGAAGCTCTCTGTCTCAGCCTGTGATTGCCTCTCCTCTTGTTGGAGGACCGACCCATTGCTCTCTTTCTGTTGTGAAGGCTGCCATTGTTCTGATGAAAGCTATAACAATTTGAAAACAAACACAAAAGAGAATAAAGATTAAATAACTGATGTCATGAACTGTTCATCCGTTCAAGAAGCTGTCGACTCTACCAAACTTTTTATTTTGTTACAGTCCAATTTTAGTGTGTTTAAGTGTGTTGTTCAGTAGTTAAACTTACTGTCTTCCCCAGTGGAGTCACACAGTAGAACTTCTTTTTGAAGGGTTTGGACAGAAAACACACCAGTTTCCCCAACAAAGGATAAACTGTGCCTGGATGTACATCCTCTTTTTTCGTAGGACCTAAATAGAAAATATACCCTTTTAGACATGAAATCGGACTGTGAAGAAAACTCCTGGGTGATAGAAAGCATCTGCACATACAAGACCTCGCCCACCTGTGAGGAAGCTGATGATGAGGCCGATGAGAATGACTGTGAAGCAGTTAAAAGCACTGTACCACATGTAAGACAATGAGTAAAATCTCTTCAGTCCAGAGGGCCGGCTAGAGAGCGAAGAGATGGGAAAATTAACTTGATTTGATGATCACGGTAAACACAAAACACGTGCTGTGCTGTCTGCGTGATTTATACCTCAGAGTGACATTGCTGAGCGTAGCGTGAATGGTGGTAGTCGTGTTGTCTGGACCCAGCAGGACTCTGCACTCTGGTGTAGGTGATCTTGCAGATGTATGAGAGAGGATGCTCCCAACAGCAACCCAGAAAGCCACAGCCAGACCTGAACCCAGACCTGCTACTGCGCCCTAGAGAAAAGAGAAGCCAAAGAAAATGCAATTACAGGTATGTGCCCATTTCACACAAAAGATAAGGGGGGGGGGGGCTGAAGACAGAGAGAGCAATTTACTGCCTGATAATAGCTAATACTATTACTAGTTATGATTTAACTGTCCTTATGTGAGTCAGTAAGTCTCTCTCAGCTCATTCAGGTCTCTCATTTGAAATAAAAAACTAAACCCTAAATGGCTGAGGTGCATAGGTGTCGCAACTGACAGCCACACAGCAGCAGATGGTCTGGCACAGATACATTTCTGCAGGGCAGTTAGAGTTATTGGCGTATGATGCAAATGCAATAACCAGCTTTGCAAGAACAAACAAAAGAGCGCTTTTTCCGCATTTGAATCCATGTGTGCATGTCAGGCTGAAATGACTTACAATAGTAAATAATTTTATTTTTCAGATATTATGAGCACATTGTTTTGCATATGTTTCTTTTTAGTGACACTGGGAACTCTTTATGTCCTTATATTTAGTTAAATACTTCCACATTAAGACGATAACTTGCAGTGAGGGACCTGAAGTGGCAAATAGGCAAGGGCGACTTCCTTTCAAAACATATTATGATTAAATTCCCTAGAAGGTGTTAATTTAGGGATGGTCATTCAGGCCAAAGTAAACAAAACAGCAATATAACAGGATTATACTATGACTACAGGAATGAGCTAACAATGCTGTCCGACTTACAGTGGAATTGGCCCAGGGGAAGAATATCCCGAGAGAAAACAGGCCCAGGATAGGACCACCAAGAATCCCGAAGATTTTCAAAGCCATCTGGAGTTGAAAAATGACATTATTCTGTGGACATTTCCATGAGATATGATGATTAGCATTTGATCAAACAATCCCCGAGCTTACCTGCAGAACCGAGTCACCCATTAAGTGAGTGACATAGGCCATGGCCAGACACAGCAGCCCATAGGACATAGCTTATTGACGAGACACAAGTTAGCATTAGAATGAACGACGTGTTTGTCATCCAGCACTCTAAAGTCTGTAGCTCTTCATGGGGCTCACCCAAAGCTTTGGACAGCAGGGTCGCTCTGGCCTCCGTCATGGCAGGGAAGTGTGGTTTGATAAGGTCTTCCATTGTCACAGTGGCCAGAGAGTTAAAGGCCGATGAGATGGTGCTGCACAAGAAAAAGAAGGCATACTGGGTAATCAATAATCATCTTTAAAATTATCTAACAAGTACTTAGTTGAATGTGATATTCATCTACTGAACTCAGGGCTTAAAGTAAGAAAAAATCCTGAGCCTGAATTTTGCAATCGTAAACTATTTAATTCTTATTCTAAATACAAAATAGGAAATAAATAACCAGCTCCTCTATTCATAGATAGATAGATAGATAGATAGATAGATAGATAGATAGATAGATAGATAGATAGATAGATAGATCGATAGATCGATAGATAGATCGATAGATCGATAGATACTTTATTTATCCCAGACTGGGAAATTGCAATTTTAAATTTTTTTTTTTTTTTAGATAGATACTTTATCTTTATCTAGTTCTTTGTCTGGTGTTAGAACGACTTCGCCCCGGCTTCATAAACTTACTCTACATCATCTTGGCTGACTTCGATGAAAAAAAAAACAAAACAACCCAGCTTGGATGCTGTGTTTACGAAAACTGGAAACCAAGAATTCTATATTACAGCTCGGAAATTTCCGACTTCCGATATCATAGCGTTCACTCAACAGGTCAACTTCGTTACAACTACAATTAAAAACAATGAACGAGTAATGTTAGACTAGTAGTGCAGAAATGTAGTGGAGTAAAAAGTATCCCCCAAAAATAATACTCAAGTACAGATATTCATACACTTTACTTAAGTACAGTACTCAAGTAAATTTAGTGATGTTAGTTTGTTTGAGAGGGAAAGCTGCATTACTCTCTTTCTTTTACAGGTGAACTCAATTGACTGCTCGAACCGGACAATATCCCGCATCAACAGGTTTGTTTTTTAATGTTGATCTTTTTGTAATCGCAGTCCATCGGTGCCAGAGTACCTTAAGCCCTGTGAAATAAAAAAATAAAACAACACAATATTTGGCAGCTGACAATTTTTAGGTGGGTCACACCGATTTGGCCATTGATGAGGTCCACCAAGCTAAAACTGATGTAAACTAATACCACAGTCCTGATAAATGAATGCTGCTTCATGAAGATTTACTGAATGAAAACGGGGTTTATTCCCTGCATGATCATTTTGACGGCTACAGTTGTTTTAGGCTGCATTGGTTTCTGCTAGGCCTATTACTATGCTATAGATGTTTCCTACTTCTGGCACACCTCATTCAAATGATCAGCTGGTCATCAAGCTCAGCTGAAGTCTGATAAAAAGTTGATAATTTGAATCAGGTGTGCTGGAGCAGAAAACATCCAAAACATGCAGGACAGTATCCCTCCAGGACTTCATCACAGTCACGGGTCAACACCTGAAATGTGAAATGTTCACGAAGGTGTTTTGACCAATAAATAATTGCCTGTGCTACTGAATCCTTTTCAGCATCTTTCCTGTTGTGATAAACACAACACAACCATAAATTGGAAACACAAGGACTGACAACCAAATTGAACTAACAAAAATTATAGCTACTGATGTGTTGACTGATAGGAAGCCGCACCACTGATTCATACGTTGAGTTAAATTAAATAACAAATCAAAATAGAGTGCCACACCTGAGAGCTGCACTGAATAAACAAGCAACAAAGAGTCCAGGCAGTCCAGGCAGACCCTGCAGCATATCCATCACAAAGTATATCACCATCTGAGGGGAAACAAAACATGAACACGTTTCTCTGAGACCTTCAGTTTTCTTTGTGTAAATATGATGTTACAAATATAAATCTGACAACTACTGCTATAGTTTTGTGTGCCTCTGAAATGTTTTATTTCTTATTTTTTTAGTCAAGCAATGGGCTCACTGGCTAATGATGCGCAGTGGAGGAAACAAAAACACTGAAACTCACAGCGTCCATAGACAAGCCACTCGGCTTCTCAGAGTGATCCTCGTCGCAGTAGCGTGCGAACATGACCAGCCCCATCACACAGCTGAGAGCCAGAGCCAACTGCAGGGATGGAAACACCAGGTAGCAAGACCTGCAGATCAGCACAGTAAATCAACTAAATAACTGGTCTTCAAAGGAAAAGTTAAGGGATCATCAAAGCTCAGAACCTTGAACATCCGCAAATCCAGAACAATTCACTGTAAATCACTTAAGTCAGTCTGCTGGTGGCGCTGGAGGAAAAATTAAGGGTGAGTGTGGTTGATGCTTAGAGAACCTTCAGTACGAGTAGCTTAATATCCCTTTAACGTATTCAACAGTTGCTCAGACATTTCTTTCTGGCACAATCTTGTCCAGCCTTAATGGGCAACCTTTTAGTGTTTTATGAATTCAATTTGCTTATAAGGCAAATTTAGAACAAATTATTATTTATAATGTAAACATACATGTCAGAGTGACTCATGAACAAGACGTGTCATACAGGCAGCTGGTGTACATAATGTGCCTGTCATGTCCATTTACCGTCCAAACTGAAGCTTTCCCTCACATCTGTTGCCTGAATTGGTTTCACTGTAAAAAGCCTTTTCAAACTAAGTTCACTTCTTTGATGTCAAAATTGAAAACACTGCTTAAATGTTTACCTGACTGCTTCCTTCTCTGTGCGTGAGCTAAGATATCTTTGGACCTGAGCTTGGTTCACTCCGTACAGGGACAGCATGAGGAAGATCCCGCCAACCCCCAGAGTCCAGAAAGTGTGTCTCTCTGTAGGATCTGGATTTAGGCTTTACACAAGACGGAAAAACACAGCAGACACAAGACTTTAACACTTAAAATGGACCTTTATTTAAACTAGAGTAGAGTCACTGTAATTCAGGAAGTCATCGAAGGTGTCTGCACTGTTAGACAACTTAGTTGCAGAACATTAGCACGGCCATGTTTGACCTTAGGCTCTCCAATAATAATACTGAAGTAATGTTCAGCAATGAAATATCACCCAACTCTGCATTTCACCTTCTTCTTACTTCAGGTTGCAACTTTACACTTGTGGTTCAGTCTCACTGTTCCTATCAACATTACATCTGTACACTGCACTGCATCAACACTGTAGTTGTAAATTCGCCTTGTTTATCAATTATCTTTTTTTGAACATACTAACACCCCATTGAATTTATTAAAGTGTTATCTTATGTTGTCTCTTATCTTAACACCCCCCCCCCCCCCTCCCCGGTCGCCATTCATTTTCCCACAATTTACAGCACAGACTTACTCAAGACCAGAAATGCGGTCCCCTTCCCAAATTTTCCTCCAAACTTCAGACACTCCACCAGTCTTCTGCACACCCACTACAATGACAGCCAGCTGCCCTGCAAACATCACCACAGTCTGAAAAACGTCCGTCCAGATCACCGCCTTCAAACCGCCCTGTCAGGAAGAGAAAGACACTTATATCTCTATTTATTCTTTGTATTAATGTGTAGAGTATTAGTATGTAAAGTATTAATTTAGTGGTATGATGAGAATCACAGATAGCAAGTGATGAATATTCAATTCAGTTTTCAGTCTCACCATTGTTGTGTACAATGTGCACACTAGACCAGTGGCCAGCACGGCTCCCCATAATTCAAATCCAGTAACTGTTGGAGATCACAGCAAGAGATGGAGCCAACGATCTCAGCCATTCAGATATACTCAGAAAAGAATGTAGGAAATCTACCTACCTACCTGCATTAAGTGCAAAGGCAGGAGTATACACACAAACGCCCATGTAGATCACCTGTAGCCAAAGAGATAGAAAACAAATCTGAGTTTCTAAAAGCAGCATGCTGATAATAGTCTTAAGAAACAGTTTATCATTTTGGAACAATTTTGAGGTCCATCTTAGACAGGTAAGAGACAGCATAACCCTGAGCTGAGAAATGAAATTGTGAGAAGAAGAAGCTGGATTGGTGGAAGTGTTGCACTCACCATCTGACAGATGAAGGTCAAAGTGCCACAGATACGCACAGCTTTACTGAAGCGCAATTCAAGATACTGCGAAACAAGCACAATGTGAAATCTTTAGCCCAATAAGGTAACACCCATCTGAAGAATGGACCACTTTTAAACTGATTCAGCGCAATTGAAAACATGTCACATGTCACACAAACACACCTGGTAAGCACTGGAGAGCCGCAACCTGTAAAACACTGGAATGAAAACATGAGCTGGAATGAGGAGGCCCAGGATGTAGGCACAGCCGATGAACCAGTACTGAGTACCATAGGTGTAGATCTCTGCCGGCACGCCGATGATGGCCACAGCTGACTGAAAAGAGGCGATGAGCGACAGGGAAACGGGAATACAGCCCATGTTCCTGTCCGCCATCAAGAACTCCTGCGTTGTCCGCTGACGCCCCCCAGACAGAGCATAGTACAGGCCGATGCCCACAGAGGCGGCAAGCAAGACGGCAAATATCACATAGTCCACAACTTCAAAGTGCTTCTGGTTGGATGGGTCCATGGTGATTGTCTCCTCACCGTAGCTAGAGGATGTTTCGTCCTGCTGCAGTTCACACAGTCAGATCGGTGGAAAATATCTTGGTTGACACCCATCAGTCAGGAGAGTTCAGCAGCCTTGAAGAAAGAGAAAACACTGATTAAACATATCTTACTGCAGGGGAAAGAAAGCTCGGATACCACTCTGCTAACACTCTGCTTGACTGACTTGACTTGACCACAATACATTTGCATCTCCATTCATTCCTCTATCAACTACCATCTCAATGGACTGATGAATTTAAATAATCCAAATAAAATGATTTACTTTCGTAACCAAAAATTACTATTTTGAGGATTTTACTTTTCTCTGTTGTTGAAACTTCTGGCAAGCATGTCTCAATTTTCTGACATACAGACAGAGTACACCTGAGGTTTTGTGGGAATAACTGTTAGAATCTAAATAGTTTACACATAGAAAAATATTGAATATCTAAAAAGTTATAAGACATTCCATTTTGGATAATCAATGAGTTGGAAAAAATTGAAAACAAATATATCAGAACCAGGAATTGTTGAATTTTGGTCTGGGGAATTTCTAAAAACTATTAATCATTCTTCAAAATGACAGCTGACTAATTCTGTTTCTGTGGATGAAAATAAAAAAACCTGCAAACAAACTAACAAACATCAGAGTGGCTTTATTTGACTGGCAAAGGCACAAACCTTTGGGATTTCCCTGAACTGGTTTGCTGACATTTTCCTTCCTCCCCAGATAAACTGATAGAGGCTGAAACAGTTTCCTCCTTTCTAAAACCTAAACTTATCTAAACGCATTATTGGATCACATAACCTACAGTGTGCAAACTGACACTCAGTATACAGACGAACCAAGGTCAAACAATTTCTGTCTCAACTTTGCCCTTAATATCCTGATCCAAAAATACTGAGTGCTGCCTTGTAAATGTGAGCTGTAAAGGGGGAGTGTCCTTCTCCGCTGCCATCCTGTAAACAGTTGTTGCAAAGACAAATAACTGGTGCTTTTTGCAGATCAAAGACCATAAAGAAAGTATTTCCAGGATTTTCTGGAAAATGACTCCTGTATTGAAACTGGTATTAGTTTCAGCCCCACTAACAACAGACTGTTTCCACCACCTGCCGTCAAATCAGGACTGCAACTGAGGATAATTGTCTTTTTCTCTTTTACATTTCGCAGCTTCCCTGAACTTATTTTTTATTTTTTTCTCAACAGAACAACAAATATTTCTATCTCTTATTCGTGGATTGGAGGGGGGGGGGAGCTGCAGCCAATCCCAGCTGGCACTGGGTGAAGGCAAAGTCCACCCTGGGCAGGTCACCAGTCTATGAGGGCAACATAGAGACAAACAACCGTTCAGTCGACTCAGACACAAACAATTTAGAGCCATGAACCGAGCAGAATCTGCAGTCTTGTGACTGTGCGATGAAGCTGAAGTGTCTGGAGAAAACATGCAAGCTTCACGAAGAAAGGGTTTAAAAGAATTTTAAAAAGAATAAGACTTTACATAATTATGTACAGTAACGACTTAAAACAGAGAAAAACACCAAACTCCAAACTCCGCTTAACATACAACTCAAATGAGTCAGCAGTTATCTTTAATCAACCAAATGTTCAAAATATCGACCTTTCATTTCAAATCAAACTCTTAGGAGAATGCTTAAAGTACAGAAAGGTCGCTACCAGATATAAGAATAATGCAGGAATAGTTCACATGAGAGATCAGTTAAAGATCACTACTGATGCGACTGAATATGAAGAAAGGCGGTCAGAAAATTACCTAGTCACAAAAATATCATTTATATAAAAATATGAATAACAAAATGTGTACGAGCACGGAAGGTGGCGTTAGAAAGGCGTGAACGGCTCACAGACGGACTCACCTTCACATGCCAACACTGCTAATGTCCGTGTGAGGCACCATGATGTTCACCGAGCTGCTTAAAAACGTGTTTAAATCTGTCACAAGGAGTTCTGAAGTATACAGTGGACACATTTCGTAATGCCGCTGATGTTGTTGTGGATGTATTTTTATTCTTTGTTTTTATCTTATCTTGTGTCTTGGTCGTAAAGTATTACCTCCCGCTGAGCGCCATCTGTGTACATGTGGATTGTCTTGGAGCTACTTCCGGGTTGCGCGCTGTGGGCGTCGTTACGTGAACGTGACGCAGGCGGGAGCCGCCAAAATCAAAAAAACCCGGAACTGCTTTCACGCTATCGGGGAAAAAGTAAACAAATCAAGTTTACGGAAATATGGAGGGAGCATCTGCGAAAGGTAACCCGACGAGAGCAAAGCTGCCGCGGCTATGAAGTGTGTTTGCGTGTCGTTGTGATGCTAATGCTAATGCTAATGCGAACAGCTCGTAGATGAGTTTCCGTCCGTTTTTGTTTTTGTTTCTTTGTCCTCAGGTGTTTTAGGTCAGCTGAGCCTGATGGAGATTCGGGCGAGGAGCCGGAAGGTTCAGCCCCACCAACGGGGACGAGTGAAACAGCTGGAGGCTGAAGCTGAGGAGCTGAGGCTGCAGAGGAAGCGGCTGAAGGCTGAGAATCAGACACTGGAGGTGAATCACTCATCTGCAGAAGGCCGGACTCCTAAATCAGATCCATTCAGATGCCACAAACGGACAAACGCCCGCTCTGCCATGTGACATGTGTCAAGCTTGAATTGGGGAGAAACCACCTGGGAGGGGATGAAAGTTGTGTCTTGGCCACCACCTCACACTTACTAGAAATATCGACAAAGTTCCGAGAAAGAAGTTAAATGACGCAGAAGTAGATGAATTTGCAATAAACTGCCAGTAAAGTTGAGTGTATATGTATCAAAGCATTGCAGAAGTCGTATGCATTATCAGAGCAAAAATAAGATGTTGCCCTGTGTACAACTAACTATTTTTTCCAAGCAGCACTGCACCCTATTGACTTCTGGTTACGCTGTCTTGTTGCAGACTCTTAAGAAACTGAGGACATCTATGAACAAACAGTGCACAGATGAAGAAGTGATGCAAATGGAGGAGGACTCTGAGGACTCCCAGTTACTGCAGCTGATGGCCAGACATACCCAACTGACAGATCTTCTGCAAGCTCATCACCTCATTGGTACTGATGACCTTCTGCTTTGAACTTTGTTTTCATTCACACATTCATTATTTGTTTTAATTACTGCTGTATGTCTCCTATATCTATTCGCTGATGTCACTAGGGGGATACGACATCATAAAGACCCGCCAAGGCAAAGGAGTGTGCGTATCTGTGGCAACAAACTATGAGGGCGTCTACTTGGACACCTACAATCTGGAGATAGACCTGAAGCCAAAGCTGAGGATCAGTCGTCATAACATTCCCCCGTTCATCCCCCTGAACAGCCTCACCGAGCAGTGCAACCTGCAGTCACACTTCAGGGTTTTTCTGGACACTCTCAGCTGCCACCTCAACGCCTTCACCGGCCGCAAGCAACAGCTGAAGCTAGTTAAGGTGACAAACTTCTTTTATTTTAATAATATATCAGATTTGTATATGTGGACATCAGAGCCAAATATACTTAAAAAGCAGGCTATGCAGTATTTAGGCTGCAATTTTTTCTCAGTTCTGTAATATATTTTAATATATCTGCGATACACGATAAGAAATTGGCCTCTCTTTGTCTCTCAGAAACTATAACAACAATGGGAAAAGGATACATGATATTCCTTTTTAAATGATCTTACACAAACTCTGTCACCCCCACCCCATTCATAGGAGCAGCAGAAGTCCGTTGAGGTGATGGAGAGTAATGTCTTGTGTTCGTTGCTGGTGCTGATGCTCACTGTGTCGAAGGGGAAGCCTCTTGTTCTCTGTACCCTGGAATACGCTGACCACACCAGCTGCCTTCCCACCAGAGTCCACTTTGAATGTGAAGGTAGGTTTTACAGATCATCCTTTTTTAATGAGCATGAGGACTGTCCGTGGATTGAAATGTTTATGAAGTGAGTTAAAGTGAACAGCAGCATATGGGTTTGTTTGTTTTGTTTTTGTAACTGTTCTTGATCCAAAGCAACAGTCTGTCTGATGTATTAAAACATGGTAGAGATTTATACCTGACATTTAATAGAATCAAAAGAATACATGTAACTGAGCGAGGGTGGGGAAGCATTAATAGATTATGCCATGATCGAAACCATTGCATAATCTGCATGACTCACGACTCATGACTGAATTTAAAGGCAGTTTGTAAAGTCAGTTAGTTTTCAGATGTTCCTCTATGCTTTGAAATGTAACCAAAAGGCACAAGTAGCTGTAACAGAAGTCTAGAATACCTTTCTAACAAATGTGTTCGTGCTGGCACTATCCTTATATTTCCCTTTTTTCAGTTAATTTATTATTTTTAATTATTCTAATTAATTTATCATTATTCATTTTGCAGACAAGCAGCTTCCTGATTCTCCAGAGTGGAAGAAAAACTGCAGCTTGCTCATCAAGACTCCGGTGCACAAAGCTTTGATGACCATGAAAACAATGGGGCATATTGTCTAATCTACTCAGAAATAACAAAACTGGGACTAGATTTTACATTTAATGAAAAGGTTATGTATATAGTTAATTCTCACTTTTTTTGATAAACATTATTATATTAATGCATAATAAACATTAATATAGTGTAGTTTTGTTTTTTTTTTTCTCCCATCAATCTTGCAATGTTGAGCTTTGGACCGATTAGTAAAGGTTTGCTTCCTCTATGGAAGTTCCACATAAAATTCCCTGTCGCTTTTGTCCTTAAGACTTTGAATAAATGTTGTCACCCTCATGTGTAAAACATCCCTCTGAAACTGTCTCAGCCTTTCATTTTCCTCTCTGGCTTTCTGCTGCTGTCTGACCAGCTCTTTTTCCGATATTGAGTCAATGGTTGCGATATTTTTCATCAGCATGAAAGACACACTGCTCCGGATGTTCCTTCTGTGTCTTGTTGGACGTGTGGGTGTAGCTGAGGACGGTGGAGCGGTCACTGACCGACGCTGCTCCACCTGTCCAGAGCCTTTGTCGTGATACAGGCTTTTGCTGGACTGAAGTCTGCTGCCATCAGATGTGTTAATACCTCTGAAATTTGTCTCGGTGCTCTCGTGTTCTCTAATTTCTCTCATAGCGATGTCGACTGTAGCTTTAGGTTCACAGGCCTTGACCATCAGCACTCTTCTATGTGCATTCATCAGTGAGTCTCGTCTCTGCTGAAGCATTTTGCAGGTGTGCCTGTGCTGTTTGTCCAGCATGCTGAGTTTACACTGGAGGTCTCTGTCCTCCTTTTGGTTCAACACTCTCAGCTCTCTCTGCTGTGCAGATCTGCTGAACATTTGATCCATTTGCCCAAAGACTAGAGTGGAGAACTGCATGTTTTTGATTCAACTTTTTTTCACTAAATTTGTGTATTTTTATATTTTTTATAAAAGCCAGAGATTTCTTTGTCTTACCTGATTCATGTGAATTGTCCCCCAGGGTGCCGTTACACAGGATTGTCCGCTGCTATGGCTGTCTCAGTATGGGAAATACAATCACCCCATTGTATCTAAAGAGTCATTGGTATTGTTTGTAAATAAGAGAGATTACATTTCAAACTCTCTTTAACGAACAATCAGATGCGTAATTGCAGGTTATACAATCAAAAGATAACGATGACTCGGCTTGTGTAAAACATGTAGGAAAGTTTGGTTGTTTTTTTCCTGCTCTACTACATTTACACTATTTCAGTTTTGTATTATGAATGCTATAATAAAGACACTGGAGTCTCTGCAGTCAAGATTAGAAATACTGAGATGAGTTTAGAGCCCCCAGTAAAACCATTTTTAGCTTAATTTTATTGTGTTTCTTATCTAATAAAGTCAGTATCTCCACATTTAATGACATCTTCCAGTTTCATCTTGATATTTTTCACACCAATGAGTTGATTAATCCAAAAAATAATCAATATAAATTAATAATGAAAAATTGAGGGTAATTGCAGACCCCATCTATACATGGCCTGGATTATCTCTCCATTTGCATTAATAAAATAGGACCCAAATATTTTAGGATGAGCCTTTATTGTTATTGTTGTTGTTGCTCAGGTTGTTTAGATTGAATATATCTGACTCCTTAACGGAATAATAGGATTTTTAATTATCTTTGTAAATGAAGTAAATAGAAGTGTGTCCCTACTGCTCTTCCGTACACCGGAGGACCGGCCCCTCTTAGTCTGACCCCTCCCGTACCGACCGGTCATCCGGTCTGGATGATGGCTCAACAAAACTTCCCAGAAATGTCTCCAGTTTTCTTAAAGCTGATCATCTGCTGACATCTTCTTCTGGTGAGTTCGTCTGTTTGTTGTTGTTTTTATGCCTGAACTTAATTTACAGTAATCATACGGACGGAGCAGCTCCCTCAGACCGATATGAGCTGCTGTCTGTCCTTCTACCTATCACACCTTTCATTCATTAATTCATTCATTCATTCACTCATTCACTAATTCATGCTGTTTGACTTGAGACACTTTGATCAAAGACGCATTGAACACAAACCTCCTGCCCGTTCTGAGCATGCGCGTTGCGCAACGGGCCAATTGAGCAAATGTGGACTTTATGAGTGACCACAGACCTCAGTCAAACCAAAACTGTAGTATGACCACTTCCCCCAAGTTTCTCCTCTTCTTCTTCAGCGCAATAGTTTTGTTATTTCCTTCACAGTTCATGTGACAGTCTGCACCAAAAAGTCTGCTCCATAATTCACCTGTCTTCACGCTCTTTCATGTTTATGTCTAAAGGTTACATTTTTTAACCTGTTTTTGTGGTATTTAGCTGTGATCCTAGTCTGTGCTCAGTCCTCATGCAGACATACAGCACTCTATTAAGAACACCCACTTACACATGCGTTAATAGATAATAAAGACCTGCAGACACAGATCAAAAACTGGTGACCTGGCTTGATGTGTATAGAAGGTTAGGAATCAACATATTTATACTGACAAAAAATCATGGAGCCATAGTGAGACATTTAAGCAACTTATTATATTGTTATTGTAAATACAACTATCATTTTGAACATTTCTTTGAAAACTTTTTTCCTGATCAACCATTTGCCGCTGCTGGAAACATCAGATGCATCTCATCCTGCACACTGGGGGATTTTTACTGAGACGCGCTGACCAGACGGTGAGTGTTTCAACCTGCAGGTTAAAAGCTCCCTCAAGGTTGTTTCATGTTATCTACACCAAGGAAAATGTAAGCCTGACGTACTTTCTCCGATAGGCCTGGCGTAAGTGCTGCTCAAGCTTTGCCAAGATGATGCAGGCAGTGTGCGTCGACGTGCCGGGAGGGCCGGAGAATTTGCTGCTGCGGACCGTCCCCAGGCCTCAACCTAAAGATGGACAAGTCCTGATTAAAGTTCATGCAACTGCCCTCAACAGGGCAGACTTATTACAGGTACAACACGATACAACACAATCTGCTGTAAACACGAGGGCCTGCCGGCCATCTAATCTGATTCACAGCTCGTGTAGCCTGCTTTTAAAATACTTACTTTCTGTTTTTCAAAGAGGCGAGGACTGTACCCGCCTCCACCGGGTGAGAGTGACATCATAGGCCTGGAGGTGGCTGGGACGGTGGACTCTCTGGGCCCTGGGGTGAAGCGAGGCTGGAAACCAGATGACAGGGTCATGGCCTTGCTCTGTGGAGGAGGATATGCAGAATATGTTGCTGTCCCCGAGGAGCTCCTCATGCCCGTTCCCCCAAATCTCACTCTCTGCCAGGCTGCTGCCATCCCAGAGGCCTGGCTCACTGCTTTTCAGCTGCTGGCTCTCGTAGGTATAAAAAACTTATCCTTTTTTTTTTTTACCTCCACCATGGAGGTTTTCTTTCTACTCCTGTGCCAAAATGATCCCCGCAGTCTATGATAAATTGCTGCCTTGTGTCCTCTCTGCCTCAGCTCAGGTAAAGGAGGGTGAAGTGGTGTTGGCTCATGCTGGAGCCAGCGGAGTCGGAACAGCTGCCGTTCAGCTGGTTCGCCTGTTTGGTGCCGTGCCCGTCGTCACTGCGGGGAGCCCGGAGAAGCTGAAGATGGCTGAAGAACTGGGAGCAGCTGCTGGCTTTAACTACAGAGAAGAAAAGTTTGCACAGGGAGTTCATGACTTCACAGGAGGTGAATTGTGCAACGCAAAGTAAACTGCAGTTCCCAAACTAATGGAGGGATTCATCTACGAGTCTGACCCTTTTGGTCACTGATGTGCTTTTGAGAGTTTTTCAGGTTAAGTTCAAATCTGGAGCAAATTTAGAATCCAATCAGTTCAATAACTACAATTTAATTTCACAGGCAAGGGAGCAGACGTCATACTTGACTGCATTGGTGGACGCAACTGGGAGCAAAATGTGAGCTGCTTGGCCACTGATGGCAGGTGGGTGCTGTACGGCACCATGGGTGGCAGGGCAGTGGAGGGAGATCTCCTGGGCAAACTGCTTTCCAAGCGAGGACACCTGCTTAGCAGCCTTCTCCGCTCTCGAAGCCTCCAGGTAAGAATTCAAACCAAACGAAAATGTGAGCGGGACATCTCAGACTGAATCGGATTTAATCGATCTGGGTTTTGTTGTGTGCTCTTTGTCTGGTTTTCCAAAATAAGGCAGCTGAACTGATCAAAAGTAGGTTTTTAACACATCTGGGTTTTTTTTTACTCTCACAGTACAAAGCAGACCTGGTCAGCGCTTTTTCACAAAGAGTGCTACCGTATTTCTCAGACAAGGCTCCTTCATTGAGGCCAGTGATTGACAGCACATTCAACCTGGAGGACATCGCAGAGGCTCATCGGCACATGGAGGCCAATAACAACATGGGGAAGATTATCATTAACGTGAAACAACAGAAACAGGAAACTCAGTGATATTGACTCTGAGCTGATATAACTACAGAAACATGATTCATGTGAAATGGGATTTATTTGATTTATGAAAACTATTCGTCATGAATCATCCACTGATAAAATTGCCTGTTCTGTTACTACAGAGATGACTGGTTCAAGATAATCTAATGATAAATGTTTATTATGTTTATTGTGTTCATGCTGGTGATAGAGAGTCCTCCTGCCACAGCACCTCCACACACCGTCGTAGGGTACAAAGTACAATTTTTGCTGATTGTTTCATTATTTTCTGCTGTTTTATTTCCTAAGATCAAGCAATAGAAATGGAAAGTAAATCAACACTTGAATAAATTGAGATTTTTTACTGTCTGTTTCCTTCAAGGCTTGTGTTAATTTCTTTTAAATAAATAAAAAAAAATATATATATACGGTCGTCATTATGTTGCCATCATACATAACATTGATTTTTAATGTATTAAAAAAATTAATGCAAATTGATTTAATCCTTACCCCATATTTTGTCATAATAAATCCTTTATATTTCTAACACCGCCAAAAAGAAATAAGGAGAAAATTAGACATCTTGCATACCAAATAGTGAATTGGAAATGAATTAATGCTGATTAACTTTAATTCCAGAGAAACTTGGTTCAGTTGGTAAACTGAATATGTAAAAAAAAAAAAGAAAAAAAATCTGCATCTACTGCATCTAAAAGAGATTATAATACTTCCCTGGACTCAGTAAACATTTTAAAATGGATTTAATGGTAATTTTAAGTTTTTTTTATTAATACCGAATAGATGAATTCATTACAACGACTTTTTCATCTGCAAAATAAAGTGAAGCTAAACTGTTATTGAATATTGAATTCATATAGAAAATGATGAACCTTAAACCTTTCATTCATGTTTGAATGAATTATTTATTTTATATCTTACGTAACAATTTATTTTAATCCTCGTTGTTGTTGTTTTTTTTTTGTTGTTTTTTTTTTTTAATAAACTTTATTAACACATCCAACTTCCTGCTTCGTCGTGTGAACTTTATTTTTTGTCACGGAGGTTAAAGCTGCATAAAACCGGCGGCCGGCTCCACTTCATGGATTAAACAGCCACAGGATCAGTCTCAGGGGTGTCGGACTCCATGATTCAACCAAAAACATCCACATTTATTTATTCAGTACGTTCATTTCAACTTTTTCTTTTTCTTTTTCTTTTTTAAACTTCCTCCCGGTGCTAGCAGCGAGCTAAGTCTGTTAGCATCCCGTCAGGACTTCACCCTCCGGGGTTAAACATGTGGAGGAGCTCAGCCTGTCAGACATTTCAGACAAACTCAACCTGCTTGTACATTTTTCTCATCTTTTCCATCTCAAGCTGGACGTACACAGTTGGTTATACGGGCTGTCAGGACGCTTGGCTTGCTTTAACTTAACCTTTTTCTCACTTTTATTTACTTCCTCTCGTGTGCTGAAAGGAACTTGTTCCCTGTGTGTGTCTGTCACAGCCACTAAAGTCTGAAACATGGAGGACCCGAACAGAGCTCAGAGGAAAATGTCCAGAGCAGGGGACAGTTTGTACAATGTCCTGGGTCTGGAGAAAGGAGCATCCCCAGAGGAGATCAAAAAGGCGTACAGGTGTGTTGACGATGATTGTTTACATCATATAAATAAGGCTTTTACTTTGCACTTTATTATCAACACCTGTGCCCCTGGTTGTTTAAACTGGCCAATCACATGGCAGCAGTGCAGAGGATAAGATCATGCAGGTACAAGTCAGGAGCTTCGGTTAACGCCCATTAAAACACCAGACTGGGGATCAGTGTTGTCAGAGTTTGAGTAGATCTGTGGATGAGAGGTAAGAAACAGTAGCTGTGGAGGGAAAGACCGCTTCTGTAGATCCAACCTCCATTGGCCCATCTGTCAGGGGTGCACGGGGCAGAGGTGGGGTCACGAGTCTGTTACAGGGCCAATTTAACAGAGACTTATTAAAATAACAGTTTAATGAAACATAAGACAGGTTTAATGAACTTTGTAGATCTGAAGCCAATAGATCGACTTTGGGAGAGCACAATCTTGGATAAGAAATTCAGAAATGAAATGCCGTGAATGTCAACATCGGATCCCTTTTACAGAGATCTGAAGTGTTTTTTATGTATACCACATGTCCATGTTTTCAGTAATGTTCTCTGGCAAACTGGAACTTCGGACATGTCCAAATCGAAGGGAACGAAGTAGCTTGTTCCTGTTTAGTCTAATCTCACACAGGTTTACGTCAGTCCAGACCAGAGAGAGGAACAGAAACTGGGTGAATTACTTCTTATTGATGTGATCTGAAATGTATCTATTTGGATTTTCCATCCATTTATTTTTAAGTCATAGGGATCTGAAATCACAAAACTCAGCTCTTGTATTGATTGATGGATAATATCTTCAGTTCCTCTTGTCAGGGGTACTTTAACTGCTGTCAGTCACAGCTAAGAAATGTCATGTGTTTCTAGAAAACTGGCTCTGAGGCATCATCCTGATAAGAACCCAGACAACCCAGAAGCTGCAGAGAAATTCAAGGAGATCAACAACGCCAACACCATCCTCAGCGATGAGAACAAGAGGAAGATCTATGACGAGTATGGATCCATGGGACTCTATGTGGCGGAACAATTCGGGGAAGAGTATGTCAAATACCACTTCCTCATGAACAAGTGCTGGTTCAAGGTGAGGAGGATGGATACTTTATAATGAATACGTTTCATTTAGGCAGCGATGAGGATTTTGTCTTCTACATCATTTTAACTTTCATTTCCTTTCCTTTGTGTGTAGGGACTTGTGGTGTGCCTCAGTATCTTCACCTGTTGCTGCTGCTGCTGCTGCTGCTGTTTCTGCTGTGGGAAGTGCAAATCGCCAGAGGACGAGCCGGACTTCGCCTATATGGACCCAGAAGATCTGGAGGCAGAGATCAGGGAACAGGATGCAGGTGAGGGACAAAGCTCGATACGGATTATACAGCCTGGAGAATTTTTTTCTATTGTTTTATGGTCTGTTACATCAGATAAATAAAGGTAAAGTAGATTCTTGAGTTTCTTTATGGTTTCCTTGAAGAGAATTGTGTGATATAAAAATCGCATGATACATAATATAGTGATAAAGTTTTTGGGAGTTTGGTTTATGTGCCCAATTATGTTGTGGGGAGAGCACTTGCGTTAAATTCTTACGCAGGACTGTGTCAACTAAGTTTGCTGTCAAACACAGAATTCCGGTTTCATTTGTTTAACAGAAACTTGTTCTCTGAATTTTCAGAAAGCTTAATGGGTTTTTAATGAATCTCGATGAAAGCAAAGGGAACCGTTTTCTGTTTTAAGGAAAGTTAATTTTTAGCTTCCTGGCAGAGTAAGAACGATACCACTTTTATTTCTATGCAGTAAAATGTTAAGCTGGTAAGTTTGGTTTGGCATAAAAACTGTAAACAGGCAAACAAGTAGTGAAACGGTCAGACAGAAAGCAGAGTATTGCCATTCTTACCCTTTTGTGTATTTTAGGTTTAGATGGGAGGGGTTAGCTCTTACTCTTCGTGTCAAGTCTGTACCTGCTGCTGGCTTCGTGCTTAGTGTACTGTGGTATCAATGTTCTCAACATAATCAGGGCCAAAAAGTGTGTTTCCTAAAATGTCAAAGTGCTCCTTTAAAACTTGCCCACATCTGTGGCTTCTCGGTACTTCACCTTTGTATTGTGTTTCTGTCAACAAAAGTAACTGAAGTTGTAGCTGCAGGCACTTTGTTCAGTGTTAAATTCTGTTTCACAGCAGGAGATCATGTCATAATTATTCAGCCCAGTCCTGCTGCCAGTGATAAAGCAGGTAAGGTTTAAGGTTTTCTTCAGGTGACTTTCCTCTGTCCTCAGCTGCTCTGTGCTGCTTCTTCGACACAAAGCAGTGTTTTAATCATGAACAAATTCATGTTGTGACAACTTCTAACAATGCTGGTCCTGAGTGTGTTGCTGCCAAGTCACATGCTAACGTTTTACATTATAAGGATTTCTCGATAATGACTCTTTCCTGCAACGGACGCGAGGGGCAGCAAAATCACCTGAACAATTTTTTTTCCTGATCTGCTTCTTTTTAATACATTTTGCTTGCTTTCACTAACTGCTGTTAATCACGTTGTCTGTGTTGCACAGTGGAAAAATAGTGTACACAACAGTGTGCTAAAGATCCAGAGCAGTGGTGCTTCTATGATCTCACATTTATTTATTCAGGAGCCACCCAATAGTTTATCTGATATTTAAAGGGCCATCTCTACCACACGTGGGTTGTTGTCTGTCTGCTAAATAAAACACCTTAACCGTAACAAATCACTTCAGAGCTAACTTATCCTTTAAAGTTTCAGAACCACTGGTCTTGAGTGACTTGAAAAAACAAAAACTGAAGATCTAATTCATCTTTATTATGTGTTGCTGTCGCTGCTGCTGCATTTGTTTAACTCTCTCTGATTAAATGATTCAGAGTTCTGTCTGTGATGATTGTCCTGTTGCTCTGATTTATTCAGTTTTTGGAGAAAATAATCTAAAATATTTGGTATTTCTGCTTGGCTGAACAACTGAAACGGACGTCACAGTTACAGAAAGAATAACTGTTTTTAACACCTGCAGGTGAGACAACGCTGATAGTGATTCAGCCTCACACAACTGACGGCACTTTGGGGCCTGGAGCTGCCAATCAGAGCCTGTCAGCTCACCATGAATGATATGAACGAGCCCTGAGAGCTTCAGATTCTGGACTGTCCTAAAACCAGGTCAGGTGGCTGATGACAGATATAAATAGCATCCATGTATGCAGGTCTGAATGTGGCTGACCTCCAGAAAACACATTCATCATAGAGGCGTGTTTGTTTACATGAATTGATCAGCAGTTTGATTGTGCTATAGTTTCTTTTCAATTTGTTTCTTTTTAAGTAACAATAGGTTTGTCACTGATCCAGTGTCTTATTTATTTTTTTAAACATTTTATTTTGGAGCTTTGAGCGCCATCTTTGCTGGAGTCACAAACAACAGCCATATTGATCAAAGGTCTGGAATAACAGCTCTTCATGTGCACTTTAAAATCCTAAGTTTGTAAATCCTGAAGCTGCCACTGGCCTCTGACGCAGCCGTTAGGTGTTTTCTTAAGAGGCCATGCTTCTCATATTGTTAAGGGATAAATAAACACCTTATGAGGAGTTCAGTCATAGAAAAAAGAAAAAGGTTATACAGATGGGACCAAAATCATTTAAAATCCAGATTTGGACAGTAACTGAAAAGGCCACTTTGTAGGCATCCTGTCATCATGCTGAGATTTCCAACCTGCATCACAGGCAGCTGGACAAACATTCCTAAAACCACCAGCTTGTTGTTTTAACATTAAGACTTTTCCTGGATGGATGAAACAAATAAGACATGAATTCATGGAGTTTTCAGATATTGGGTGGCAGATTTTTTTTTTTTTTTTATTTGCAGAGAGCCAGCCGTGCCGTGTTCTGCGGCCCTGGCTTCAGCTTTATCATAAATATATACAGATTTGATCCTCATCTTCTCTAAGAGGTGGAACAGTTTTGAATGCTGCTGCCGTTGGTTAGTTTGCTGTAACTGCACATTTTGTGGCCCAGAGATTAAAAACACAAGGGGATGAGTATCATTACTGTGACTATTTAGCTCCCAAATTGTTGTAACTTTTCTACATGAAAGCCACTGATTGATTAGATTTCCTTCATGTTTTTGGCCAAATGACTCGTTTTTGTGTTTGCCATGCTGACGGGATGACAGATGACACAGATGTGTCATGAGCTTCTTTTAAAAACACAAAGCTGTGTGAGATGACTTGTTATTTCATAGGCACCCTGAAATTTAGGCGTGATGTGATCCAAAATGCATATTTTTATGTAAATTCAGAGCTGTAGGTTTGATGGAGGTTTTGACTAATTCTGTGTATATTAAGGTAATGCCATAATTTTGCCATATAATTTGAACCTAAAATATGAGATCATGTTGTATTTTGTATTCCTGCTGGGCGTGCCTCATTTGGTTTTTATATAAATGTGAATGTAATCGTACTTGTGCATTTTCTTTCAGGACTTGATCTTGATCTCATCTCATCAATGTTGTACTAATTCACAAAAGTCAAGTGGGATAAAATGTATTTTTTTAAAAGCTCATTTTATAATTTTGAGTTTAAAGATTTAAAAGAAAATGTGTTTTGCTTCATCATCTCAACATTCCCAGGTATTTTACTATTGTTTTGACTTTTAAATGTTTGTTCCTGTAAAATGTTTGTCTGATCAAATAAACACGAGTGATACTGCCAATGTCCTAAAATTGTATTGTAATTGTCAGCGTTAGTGTGACAGCTCAGTTAGCTGCCATTGGCTCCTGGTGCACTCCACCCCTGACTGATAACACTGGTGTTGGAGCAGGTGGCAACTTTTTGGACTTCAATTTTTAGCACAAGTTGAAATTAAAATTGGAACGTTATTGAAGTGTGAGCTGAGGATATGGAGCTTTCAGCAGATTCAGACAAACAGCATTTAATTGAGGCTCATTTGGTGCCTCTTTTGTGGTACATTTCTATTCTTATCATCCTCAAATGTTCTTATTCAGCACAGATGGATTTTAACTGACTGCCATTCATCACAAACTAATTTAACAGCACTTTTTCTGATTAAATGACGAGAGGAAACCAGGAAACAGCTCTGTCTCTTCCCAGGCCAAATTCTCCAGTGGAAACATGTTCAGGCTCTGGATCAGAGTTCAGTGAAGACGGCTCCAGTGTGGACCGACTGTGGGGACCCGACCTGCTCTGCCAGGAGACAGACACCGTGTCACCGGCTGAAAGAGACGCAAGACGTTTGGCCAGGAGGAAACTTTACATCGCCTGTGTTGTCAGTCTGGTGTTCATGACCGGGGAGGTGATCGGTAAGCTCAGTGATGATTGTTGAAATGAATCCGCCTGCCTCAAATGTATCGAACCTTTGGAATCAGTCTTAAGCCGTAATGTGATGCAGACCAACTTTTTTCAATGCCTTTCTACCTCGACTTTATTTTAGGATTGATTTGAATTTTTTGAGGCCAGATTTAAAGTGGTGGTTCTAATTTGGCCAAACGGTCACAGAACTATACAACATATGACCTGAAGCAACATAAAAATCATGATGATTAGCAGTAATTCCACTTATAAAATCAGACTGCTGAGAAAATAAAACACTCTGCTCTGGATTCCAGGTTAAACTCTTTCAGGGCCTCACTGGCTCCATGTCAGGGTGGAAATAATAACTTAAGAAGAAATATGCGGTGAAATTAAAACCAAATAAAAAACAAATCACAGTAGAAAGTATAATTCAGGAAATAAATGATTCATTAATGAATTAATTTCAATATATATGAATACTTGACTGCAGCTAATGTGTGCAGACCTGTATGTGTGCTATTAATGTGTCACCTGGAGTTCCTGTCCTCTGCAGGTGGATACACCGCTCACAGTCTGGCCATCATGACAGACGCAGCTCATCTCCTGACCGACTTTGGGAGCATCCTGATCAGCATCTTCTCTCTGTGGATCTCCTCCCGGCCTCAAACGCAGGCCATGACCTTTGGATGGCACCGAGCAGGTGAGATGCCGCTTTGGTGCTGAGGATCATTGTCGCGGTACGTCGTGCAGCTTGATCTTAACCTGTAAGGGACTTTCATACAGAAGTGAATCATGCTATCAGCTGGAGACAGAAAATAAGATGAATCTTTACATAGTTTCTGATTCACTTTGTTCTGTGGTCTCAGAGATCTTGGGCATGTTGCTGTCAATCGTGTCCATCTGGGCTGTGACAGCAGTGCTGCTCTTATCGGCCGTCCAGAGGATCACTGAGGGAGACTACGACATTGACAGTCAGATCATGTTGATAACCTCGGGCTGTGCCGTTGGGGTCAACGTCCTGTGAGTGTCTCACCTTCTGGATTGAACTGGTTTGGCTTGGAGGGAAAGTACTGTTGACTTTTTTTTTTTTTTTTTTTTGTTATTCAGGATGGTGGTGATCCTCCATCAGTCCGGTGCCTCCCACAGCCACAGTCACGGGTTTCCCATCGGCCGGCAGCGTCAGAGCCACGGACACGCTCATGGGCACGGCAACGCCAGCGTGAAGGCGGCTTTCATCCACGTGGTGGGAGATCTGCTGCAGAGTGTCGGCGTGCTCCTGGCTGCAACCATCATCCACTTCTGGGTCAGTGCAACCAACCAGCTTAACTCCTGGTAGCATCAGCCATTTCCTGAGCTTCCAGTTGTCGTCTTCAGAGTGACAGAGATCAGTAAGAGTGTAACCAGCAGGGGGCTGAGTTTGGCATTGGTACATGCTACTTCATTAACATTTAAACTCAGAAATATACATACTTTAAAGCCTCGAAGTCTTCTTTTCACCAATTTGCTGTCAACAATGCAACACTACAGTAGTATATTTACATATTTTGTTAGATTGTGTAAACCTCTTCTGCTTTAATCTTTATTGCACCGCCTTAATTAATTACTTAATTAACATTACTTTGGAGAGTATTGTTATGTTTTGTTTAGTTTTATTTAATTCAGGTCAGAAGATCTAAATTACATTGACCATAATTCCATTTAGAAAAGTGAATACTTGTTTGTGTTTTGTTTAGTTATATTGCTTTTACTCAAACGTCCATTTTCCTCACAGCCGGAATATAAAGTGGCAGATCCTGTTTGTACGTTCCTGTTCTCCGTCCTTGTTCTAGGGACAACATTTCCAGTCACAAGGGATGTTTTCAGGATACTGATGGAAGGTAACACATTTTTTATCCATGTGGTCAAACATCATAACCTCACAACTGCACCTTTTATTATTACGCAGTGAGCGTTTTCTGCTTTGTGCAGCTGCTCCTCAGGGCGTCGCCTCCAACAGCGTCAGGGAGCTGCTGCTGTCGCTCAGAGGAGTAACAGCTGTTCACAGTTTGCACATGTGGCGCCTCAACATGAGCCACTCTTTACTCTCTGTCCACGTGGTCGCAGGTAAAAAGCAAAGTCAATGCTGTTTATCTGTCTGTGATGCAGTCTGTGTGTTTGATGGTGCAGAGCTGAAAATTCACCGCTCAGGCAGATAGTGCTGCTTACAAAACAAAACTGCACCAGGGTTACAATACACTGAACTCAAAAGTCCTTAATCGTGATATTGAGCATAGACATTTGCTGCAGCTTTGAGTTTTTCATTAAATTTTAGCTTAAAGAAATTAAATCAGCGTCTCTTCCGATATGATGGAAAGTGGAGTCACTGTGACAAACAGGTTGAGGATTAAAGTAAAATAGTTAAGTGATTTGAATAGACAGTAGAGACAAGTTAAAGCTTTAATACTGATATAAAAACTTTACCTAAAATGTCCTCAGAGGAAGATGCTGATACACAGATCGTCCTCCTGAGGGCAACGAAGCTTCTCCGCTCCGAGTTTGATTTCTCCAGCATCACGATGCAAGTGGAGCGCAGTGGATGCAGTGCAGCCGCTGACGGCAGCAGGACTGTCCGATGAATGAAGTGACACCGTTTACGTGTGTGAGACACTTTTTGGATGTTTCAAGGGCAGAGAAATATCGACACATACTCAATTGTTGAATACGTCTTCAGCCTCCTTGTGCACAACTTGTGAATGATGGTTTGTTTTGAGGAAAACATCCTCTCTTGTATATATTCTTAGAGGATTTTGCACTCTGCACCAATACAGACAGTGTAACTGTGATTTGCATCTGACTGGACACGTTTGTTAATATTATAGGTAACACTGTATGATGCTTACTAATGTTTTCTGATTAACATTTTAAGATGCTCACATTTGATCTTTTGCAGAAATGTAGAAAACATCTGATCAGTGCTGTTTCTGCAACATCAGTGTCACTTTATTTCCACTAATCCTGCTCAGATGGAAAACCAACCATTGAGGCAAAGGATTAAAAGGTTGTACAGTACGCATGACAAAGTCATTCACACAATATGTTACAAATAATTTTCACACAATATTTCGCTAAACTGGATCAAAGTCCTGGTCAGGATGAGAAATGGAATATAAGGCACACACATTTTTTAACAGGTTGGCATTGGACATAATCCACAAACTCATATCAGCTGACTGAATGAGTCAGCAGAGAAAAAGAGTAAAAAAAAAAACAACACAAAACTATGTCGCATTTGGTCACACTCCGACCGAAGCTTCCTAATAACGTCACAGGTGAGAATGTGAGAGTTCATTGTTCGACATACGACAGCAGAGACTCCAGGCTGGAACTTCTTCTAGTGTGTGGAGTCGGGGCGTCCTTCCTTCCAGTAGTTGCTGTAGGCGTCCTGGAACATGTTCTTGCAGGCAATTTTAGCTTTGAGTTTGGAGCAGATGAGGAAGGAGCCGCCCATCTTCCTGTGGAGCGAGTAGGTTTCCTCCGGAGGCGGCGTCAGGCGCTCCCTCAGCATCACGGGGATGAGGCTGTGGATGCGCTCGGTGGTGCTCTGGGATCCAAAGTCAAAGCATTCCTCAGAGGAGAAGGCCTCCCCGAGGATCATCACTGCGTCCACGTGGGCGTTCTCCATCGCCTCATTGGAGAGATTAAGCCAAGAGGATCCCCAGTTAACTCACTAATGCATCATATCTCCCTTTGGTGTGAGATTCCCCTCAAACACTAACACTTCAACTAGTTCCCACCAACTTAGTCACATTTCCAGCAGCTACGTTTGAGTGACACCACAAAGCATCGATTAGAAAGTCTGCTGTCAACTGAGTCGGGGGTCCTTCAAGCAATACACAACTGTCACTTCTTTGTGAGGTAAAAGGAGCAGCTGTAACGTTTGTGCGTTACCTTTGTCTCGTATCCTGTCAGAAACTTCATCTCTATGGATCTCTGCAGGATGCCTTGTCTGTCCTGATGTGCAGCTGCATTAATGATCTGTGATAACGGGACAGCCCATCAGTCGGCTGTTTGCATGGTAGGAAACCACATTGTATCTCATAAAGTCAGACTTTTGAGGTCAGTTTAAATTGTTAATGGTCGAATCTGATCAGTTTATTGTTGAAACATGAGAAGTTTCTCAATTTTACAAATTTTCTTGTGGTAAATTAAACATGAAAATTTTCCCTATAAATAAGTTTGTATCATCCCAAACGTAAATAACCTTCAGTCCACAAGCTGGTTATGTCAGTTTTGGGGGGCTAGAATTACATTATAATTCTATAATTATCTATAATTTATCTGAACAAGATACTTGGTTTTATTTGGCAAATGATGGTAACATGAACATATATAAGTTTTGTACTTCATTTTACAGTTCCCTACCTCAATGTAGGTGTCAGTGAAGCTCTTTTCAAATCCTCGTGTTGCTCCAAAATCCAACAACGCAACCTAACGAGAAGAAACAGACTTTGCTGAAAAAGAAACATAGAAAATAAATGTTTGTTTATATTCTGCGACAGAGGTAAACAAACCTTGTGAGCTTGTGGATCGAAGAAGAAGTTGGACCAGTTCGGATCAGTCTGCATGTATCTGAACTCAAAAAGCTCCCTCAGGCACAAAGTCAAGATCTGCTCACATATCTGGCAGAAGAGGAGAGGAGGAGGTTAATTTATTTTCAGCCTTTTCTGGAAATGTTGGCGGTACTGTTTGAACCGATGAGAAACATGATGAGCCAACGTGTCTGCGTTTGGCACGTCACCTTGGACGGACACTTGGCAGCGCACAGGTGCAAACAGTGCTGTAAATGTTGTGGAGCCGAGGCTCTGTGGGGGTACCTCATTCCTGAGCTCCTGAGGGAGGTCCGTGGCCTGGTCCAGAGGAAAACCGGGCACCAGCGTCGTGGTGAGGACATGCCGACTACTCAGCTCGTCAATCACATCAGGCACATAGAAGAAGGGGTGATCTTTCAGCAGCTCTCTGCAACACAAACAACAACTGCAATAAACCTTTAAACTCACAAAGTGCTCACGAAGTGTCACGAGATGTTTTCCTTGGTAAATACTAGAAGCTTTTTCAATGACAGTAAAAAAAAAAAAAAAAAAAGCTATCAAATGTAAACATAACTAACAATAATATGACAAAATATTTACAACACAAAATTATACAAAAAGAAACAGAAAATCTGCACAACATGGAGCTGTAATTCACAAGGCTTGGAAAATGTAAACTCACACAATCCCAGCTCATTTCTCAAATAGTGGGGGGATGAAGAAAGACCGCTGTGTGTGTGTGTGTGTGTGTGTGTGTGTGTGTGTGTGCGTGTGCGTCTAAAGACTCAGAGCACTTACAGACATACACCCCAATCACACTGTTTAACCGTATTTGCCATAAATCCTGTGAAAGACTTCATTATTTTGATTTACAAAAAAAATATATATATATCAGCACAATTTATTTTTATTTTATTCGCTTTTTGGAAGTTAAAGTGTTTTAAAAACTGCTCCCAAATCAATCATGCAAGTCACAATGTTATATAGTGCCACACTTATAGTAGTGGGGGGATCACTGCATTCGATGGGATTAACTTTGAACTACTCACTGGAATTTTTTGGCACATTTTGCCTCCCTTATGTAATCACACTCCAGCGCCAGCTCACGGCTCATGACCTCAATAAGGTGCTCAGGAAACAGGCCTGTAAAAAAAATGAAGTAGGTACACGTGAAAAATGTTCAGACCATTGAAGCGGTTATGAAAAAATAAAACTTCAACAACGTCACCTTCAGGCAGCATGTTGCTCAAACTCAGAGCTGTCATGATATTATTCACGTCGCTGTCGATACTCTTGGCCACTCCGGGGTACTGTAGGGAAATATGGGACGGTGTGACAGTGAGGCTCATTGTGTTTGGTCACCACTGGCTTCAGTTTTACCTCCAAGCTAAAACACCACCTGACCTGAATCTTCATGGCCACCTCCCTGCCGTCCTTCAGCCGGGCCAAATGCACCTGGCCGATGGACGCGGCCGCGAACGGCTTCTCCTCAAAGTACTCCAGCTGGTCTCGCCAGTGCGGGCCGAAGTCGCTGCTGATGGCTTTCTGCAGAGAGGAAGGGATCCGTCTGACCTCATGAACGAGATTTAGCGAGTGTGAGTTGTGCCTTACAGCTCTCCGTACCGTACCATCATCTGTTTAGTGGGCATGAAGTCGGCACTCTGTCGAACACGCTCGAAAATTTTGGCCAGTTGAGGGTTGATGAAAGCGTCGTCTGAGAGAGAGGAAGAGAGAAAGATGCCAATTTCACTGCATTTTCATTGGTTCAGCTTTCAAAAAAATCCCAAAATTCACTCTATTAGCTTATTATCTGGTCTCTATTTAGTGGTTTTGACGAAAGCAGAAATATCACAGATGAAAAAGTTGACATATTTTACATACGTGTGGTGACTTGATCATATGATATTATGATATTTATTAAATAAATCACGCAAACCATTTCGCTCTCCAGTGAGGTTGCATGTGACATGATCGGAAACTCTGCAGCTCCTGAATGAAATAATAATGAAACAGAAAGCTGTGCAGACAGTTTGTCCCTGGACAGTTGGATGATGTTTAATTGTGACGGACAGAAGAGGCTTTAAGGGTTTTTAAACCACCTTCAACACCCTGATTGTTGTTGCTCAGTGAGCTTGTGTTTATTTATCTATCAGGAAAATAAATGCTTAGACTGGATTGCTATTCGAATAGATGAGAGGCACACACACTTAACAACACTCTACTGTAAGTGTTCAAAGTCAGCAGGCTTCGGCTCAGCTGCCTACAATAGCTCAGCTGGAATGACACTTATTGTGTTCAGCTGGCCTGAGGTTTATTCTGGGTGCTGACATTTCCCCGCAGCTTGTTTGTTTGCCAGCTAAAGTCTAAGTCAGAAGGATGATGAAGTGTTGTTGGCACGTGTTGTCTGTGTTTGGGCTCTGATGAAAGCTGAATGTTTATTTGCAGACTGATAAATGTGAGTTTCCTGCCTGTAACAAGCCTCCGCACTATGTGAGTCCCTCATGCCCTTCATGTAACATTAGTTTAGGACAGTGTTTGTAAAGATAATCACATTTAGACTCAATTTGATTAACGCGCTTGCTTTCCCTCACCTTGAATGCTGAGCATCTGCCCCAGTTTCAGAGCGGCGCCTCGGACTTTGCAGAGTGTGTGAACGATCCTTTCAGCGTTGGCTTCAGTGAGGAAGGCGCTCGAGTCCAGTATGGATTTCTTATCACCTAGAAAAACATATTTATCAGCGAGCACAAGTGCAGCTGTAGTTCAGCCACTTGGGACCATTATTACGATGTCAAATTTCATATTGTTTGGCTTCATTTGAAAGGAGAGGAAAATCTTCTGGCTGAAAAAGAATAAACTGAGAAAAAAACTAAACTAAAACGAAGGCATGTCGGATCTGCAGCTCAACTTTAGTCCATCCTGCAGTGCAACAATAAGTTTGGGGTGATTTCCCCACATATCAGCACTGATATGTGACTGATGGAACTGATTCTCACTGTTTCCCAACTGACTCAATGTTGTAATGAGCTGCTTATTCTCAAAGTGGTTTATTGCATTTATTGCTTTTTACTGTATTCAAAGTTGTACTTGAAGCGGCGTGACAATGATTTTCACCTTTTTTTTTATTTGTCTTACTCACATAAGCTTAGGAAGGATGTGGAAAAGGATGAAAACGTGCTGAACATCATAGCTTTGGCATTAAAATAAACCATTTTGGACTGAAAACGATCCCTCTCCCATCACCTTGTTGTTGGAGTTTTAAACTCTTCTTAGCCACTTCAGCGATTGCCCCGATGCCAAGACCAACAGCCAGACCTGCGAGAAGAAATAAATTAATGACGACTGGCAAACATCCTCTTAGCAGACAGGCGCGGTTTGAAAGCTGCAGCTAACATTATCAAACCTCTCCGTCTGATAAGAGAGGCGGCAGATAACAGCCAACAGAGGGGAGGCCAATTCTGAGCGAAACTCAGGTCAACACAGGGAAGAAACAACTGATAGCGCTTTTGATTGTGGTGCCCTCAGTCTTTGGAGGAGAGCTAAGTTTTATGTGAGATGGATTCTCAGGAGTCTGCCATGTCCCTGAAATATTTTCTGAGACCAGTCTGACCACACTCTGCTGACCTGTTGACTGAGATAGTCAAATCCAAAATCAAACACAGCAGGTGATAAACAGTATCTGTAGTAAACCATGTAAAAGGGAATAAAAAATGTTTAACGGACATCATTACATAAGCTCTGCAGTGGTGAAAACACACGGCTCTGCAGGAAGCACCAGTGTTGTCAGCGTTGTTTGCACAACTTGTTTGCACAACTCATTTCAAAAATAGTAGTGCTAAGCTAAGAAAATGTCAGAGTCCATCTGGGATTGTTCTGATTATCTTCAGCTGATAAATGTTGATGAATGGTAACTGTTTCAGGGTCACCGTATTTAGAGTGAGCTCAGCACAATTTTCCAACCACATATTAATCTTTGGCTCGTTGTCTCCATAAGTCATTTATTTATTTTTATCAAATGCAAGTTCTCCACAAAGGTTTAAAAATCACTGACTCACAAACGGACGGGTGGCGTCACGGTAAGTTATCACTTGATGTAGAATATCTTTGTTCATAAGAAAACTTGTTGAAGATGACGAACTAAATATTTGCTGTAAAACTGTGAAAGGTGAACAAATATCCTTCATTTTGATCCCCCGTCAGTCACTAACTGAAGACATTGTGACTGTGTTTTGTTTCATTCCTTCATTTTTTGCTGAGTTGGCACATGCAAAACGTTTTCCTTGTTTTGTTTTGTGTTTTTTTTTTTTTTTTGCACTGCCTTGCTTCACAGTCGTCATGACCACACCTTTGCTGTTCCTGGCTGCTGCACAGTCATCCAAAACTGGCTCCACAGCCCTGCCGCTGGGACAGCCAAGGGTCAGATGCCTTGCTGAAGGGCACATTGGCAGCAGTTTTCTGTACTTAAATTAAATGTAGTTTCTGGTCTGGAGATTCAGACACTGTAATACAACCCTCAGGGTTGCCTGAGGGTTGAAATAGTGTCGCTTCTTGCTGCGATTACAAACGGCAGTGAAGTTATAAGCGTGCGTACCTCCAAAGTTGACCAGCCTTCCTATCCGAGTGACGGGCACCTTCCTCTCTCTGGCTCTGTCGCTGAGCTGAAATGAAAGAAAAGAGCTAAAGTTGAAGGACAACAATATGGCCATGCTCCGGTGTGACACACATTATAAAAACGCTACGTTACTAGAGCAGATACCTCTTGCTTATATTGCTTGGTGTCTGCTTTTTTGCCGTTTCTGGCTTTCTGCACGTCGCCCGATGTCAGCCGCCCCACTGTGGAGTTGTCCTGGTTCAATAACCTTGTATGGCTTGACCAGTCCCTGTGGTATTTCAGATGTTTACTGCTGGGTCTCCCTCGACATGTCCCCTGTCCCCCGTTCACACTTCCTGTGAAATAGGCTCCCATAGTTGAATATCTGTGAGGCGTCGTGGCTGCGGCTCTGCGGATGTCGGTGTCCTGCTGTTTGTTAAATGTCTCCTGCGTGAAGGAAACACATGAGCAGCTGGTAAAATAACAGCTTGATTGGGGAAATATGATATGACTTTCCTGCTGAGAGTTGTGGGGTACAAAAAGACGATCAGTAACATTAAAAGAGTCCAAAGAAGCTAAAAAGCTAAATAAGAAGAGTAATTCTGATCAATCAACTCATCTCACGCTCTCCAGGAAAGAGAAGTAAATTGTTCCTAAAAAAAGAAATGATGAAGATTGTTGCTCATTTTTAGTATCTATATTTCATTCAGTAATATTTTCTGCTGTTGATTTAGGTACTGAACAGATTCTGGGCGTCAGACAGTATAAGGACGGGTCGGTGTCAGCAGAGAAAGTGTGACGCGACTTAACTGTCTTAACTTAACATGTAAAGATGCTGATTTACTGAGAATACGGCGCATTTTAGTGACCAATATGAAAATTTGTGATCGCAGGAATAATCTGAGTAGTAACAAGATCACAAGTCGATTTGGAAAATGAATGGAAGAAGGAATATGTTTCACACACACACATCTGAATCTGTGATCAGACATGTCACGTCACCTCCTCAGTCCTCAATAAATGATTCCTCTGAAACAAATCAGACAAGTTTTAAGTGTAAGACCGGCTGTTAGCTGTGACAACCTGAACAAAGAGCGATGATGTTATTTAGGAAGGCCTACTTCAGCAGAAGACAAAGTATGGCCCAGAGAAAAACACAACTCTGCCCAGCTCGGCTGCTTCCACCTTCTATTCCAGCATCCGCCTCATAAAGCTGCTCACTGCTGCGGCGTTGACGAGGCGACAAAGGCACAAACAGCCAGAGAAGGTATGTAGGTTGCATGTTTGTGAAACTCTATCCGACTGTGCAGCAGCATGGCGGAGAAATCACGGCTGCCTGCTCACCCTTGCTGATACGGTGGCGTGGTGGAAGCTGACCAGCCTCTGGTTCATGGTCCCGGGCAGGCCGCCTGCTGGGGCTCTGCTGGCCGCCTGCTTCACCCAGGTCATACCCCTCCAGACCACCGTGTCGCCTGCCATGCTGTCGTTCTGTTCACACCTGTGGAGGCGGCAATTACAACAAGTCTCTGCACAACAGGCTGTTTTCAGGCGCTGAGCTCAGCTTCCCATGCAGAAACTGAACATCCAGAGCTCGGCTGAGCAAAACAACCTAATCAGACACTGATAGAAGTGCAACATTAACTAACTTAGCTGGCAGAGAGATAAGAGGGCAGAAAGGTGAAGTGATAATAAAAATAAAAATAAAAATAAAACACACAAAAAAAACCAAACATGCACACTGACAGAAAAGTTAGTTTGAAAACAAAGCTGGCAGCAGACTCTCACCTCCCTGGACATCTTTCCTGTAAACACCTCCGCTCCGGCTCGACACGCTGAAGGACACGCACATTCTGCCCCAGGAGGAGGAGGGGAGGCCCGGGGGGGGGGGAGTGACCGGAGCCCGGCCAATGAGGCCGGGTCCAGCCGCCGGACCCGGGTCGGACTGACTGTCGGCGCGTTACGTCACTGCGGACGTCACGTGACCCAGGGCGGTCCGACGAGTGGACACGCGCTGCGTTCACAAGCCGGTCGAATGTTCGGATTTCACAGAGAGCACATTTACTTCACTTCCTCATCGTGATTCATACAGCTAAAAAGGTTGAGGTTATTCTATTTAGTCTAAAGTTTGACTTTCAGACTGATCTCAAAGCAGTAGAAATATAGCTATAGTGATCTAAAATATTTAAATGTACTTTAATTTAAAGATAAGTGCTTAAAAGATGCTAAAAGGTGCTGCCAGTTTATTAACCACAAACGAACAACATAAGTGGACAGGTCTTGTGTTAGTTAGCCCAAACACATTCATATGAACTGGCTGAACAAATAAAAAAATAGAAAAGCTTGTCACTGTCACAGGAAATTTCAACAGCAGCAGAAACATCCTCCAACAAAAACGGAACCTTATTTAGGATTTACTGCAGTCAATTATTTACTTACACCTACATGTGTCTAATAAAATGCCAACTGAGGCTGCATGGGTAAGATTCAGCCTCCTGGAAAAGCATGAAAAATATTTACTTTAGCTACGTGACTCACTGTTTCTACTTCTGCTGTGTTTCTCCTCATTGCTGAGGTTTCTGACGGCAACGCAGCTATTTAGCCTAATTCTTCTGGAGAAGTATGTGAAAGCATTAAACTGTGCTAGCAGATCTGAAATGCAGCAAGACACATTCTACATATTCAGTCATATCAGAAATGGTTAGCTGAAACTTCAGAGATAAAAAGATACGAGCTTAACAGCGACACTTGAAAGCAGCAATACGTAGTACAACTGTTAATGGTGACTGAGTAGAGTTTCAGTAGCTGATGTTGACAGAATGAGTGTTAGAATTTTAACAGTTTACAATTATACAGCCTGAGTGACACAGCGAAAAAGGTTCATGAAATCATTGCTCTGCTTAGATCTGTTTATGGGCATTATAACAATGAAAACAGTGGCATGTCACGATTCCTCACTTTTTATTGGCATGGATGCTGAAATGAATGCGTGGCCATGACAGGGTGTTTATGAATTGCTGGATGATTCATATGTATCACACACATGAAAAATACACCTTTGATAAACAATCATGTCATCTTTGTTTATTTTAGAAGAATCCCTCAAGACTGGAGATAACCTCAACTGGCCCTGTTTTATGATCATTATTTATTTACACTTCTGGGTTTCATGGTTTGATCAGAAGTCCATGTGAAATAACTTAAAAAGATCACAAAGGTAACAGAAAGATGTGGGTGGATAATTCAAGATATTTTGGACTGAGGAGATAAACCTTAGAGGATGTGTCAGGGCCTGATAGCCAACTTTAACTTCGGGAAGAGTCGCAGAGCATTCTGCGTTGTCACCTCTATCACCTTCTCCAGTGCCACTCCTTTTATCTTGCTGATGTATTCAGCCGAGATTGAGATGTTTTTTGGCTCATTTCTCACCTGTTATCAGGACAAAAAACAAAACGGTCAAGATATGAGGGTTAATAAAACAGGGAGACACTATCCACCGAAAAATACTTATAAAAGAAAAAGTAAGGAGACTCTGTAAACATCTTCTGAAAATGTAAGAACACTTGTCAGAACTTAAATTAACAACTTAAAGAATAGTACATTTATTTTAATCAGAGGGGGGAAAATTTAAATTTTACCTGTTTTTCTGGGCCCAGAGCAGGGGAGTCTGTTTCCAGACAGATGTTCTCTAATGGTAATTGTTTCACAAGTTTCTGCTTCTTAGTGGAAAATACACAAAGAAGCCACACTCAGTCATCAACATTTAATGAGTCAGCATGTCAGTGCTGTCTGAGGCTATATGGTATTCCTGAGCAGATAAAATTTAGATCCAGTCCACATGTGAGATGTCCTGGCACTCTGCTGTACCTGCTCACTCCGTATTATGGATGGTGGGATAGAAAAGAAATATCCAGCCTTCACACCCTCCATGGCAACAGACGGTTTCCCATCAAAAGCATGAAGCAGAACTTTTTCGACACCTAGTGACATTTCAGAGGAAGTGCAGCTTACTTGTCTAATGTTCCAGTGAACAATTCATCCACAGATAAACTGAGATCCTAAACTTAAATGTTTACCTTGCTCTTTGAGGAGGTGGATGGTGGGTCTCCCTGCAGACCGTGAATGAACATTACTAAAAATAAGTCACATAAAAAACACGTTATGGAAGTACGTTTTATGAACTGGTTAAAAAAAAAAACAAAACAAAACAGAATTGCATATTTTGTATTTCATTAATATAGCCATGTGATCTTATGTATGTATCCAATGCTGATACATAAGAGCTTTTCATCAAAATTTTCAACTAAATTTATACCATCAAATTTAAAGAACATTTTCTTAAATTCAGTTGTTACCTGCTGACTTGATATTTTATGTAACTCACAGAGGGAGATCCAGCTCTTTGGCTATCTGTGCTTGACAAATGAGGACCTGTCTTTGGCTTTCTTTATCAGCCTCATTGTTGACATATCTGGGTGTAAAATCCAAACCAACCTACAATTAAAAAAAAAAATGCAAGAATTTGTTAACTGTAATATGATTGCAAAAGAAAGAATACTGCTTTTGAGAAATCTGAATCTTTACCTCCCCAATAGCCACTAAGTGGTCTTTGTATTTCTCTATGATGGGTAAAGCAGCATCCAGATCCTGAATGAAAGACAGAAAAGTACGAATGAATGAATGAAAAATAAAAATGTTGTCTTTAAATGGTAGATTACTGATAGATTTCCATAACCATACTTTCATTATCCCTGGTTATTCTATCACTACAAAACTATTCAGGTACATTTGAACTATATATCTGGAAATAACTAATTAAAAAATAGCTTGAAAGGGTTTTAAATTCTGACTAAAATAAGCTACCGTCAACTTTTTCCATAAAGGGAATATGAGATAACTTTTGGGAAAGGGAGGAACTCTACAAAGAGGAGAAGAGGAAAAATCCCTAAATCCTGCAACCATTAAGAAGCACATAAACAAACCAAAAAAACTAATAGTAAAGTTCATCAATAAAAACAGCGACATCCCACATTTAATTCCAAGTGGAAGCAGAATGACAGTTAAGGGGACCATATGCAAACACAACGCATGTTAAATAAATGGAAACAGGATAATATTTTGTCACTGATAATTCAGGTAAAGCCGACGGTACCTGGAGAGAAGCTCCCCTCTGCTGGTCTGGAGAAGCTTCTTGAACAGGGTGGACCCCCAAGCAGGGAAAAATAAACCCTGGGAACCTGAGAAGAAGCGAGAAAGTCAGCACACAGTCCGTTACATCCGACCAGACCTGTAATTATTCTGAAGTTACCTTTGAGACAACGCAATTATCTTGTCAAACTCCCCAGCGTGCTCTGCCACGGCTAACAGCGCTAACAATCCGGCCTGAGAAGAGACAGAGACGGGATCCAATCAGCACAACCATCAACACATCTGTCCTGCTGTGTTCATTAGCTCAGGTGGCTAACCTTTTTGGAGTTCTCTATCACGTCCTCGATGTCCTGACAACAAGAGGGAAAAAGTTACCACCTCGTGAGACAATTAAAAGAGCAAACATTTCCTCTTGTTCTTTTTTTTTTTAAACAGTTCGTAACCTTGTCAAAATCCCCCGCAGAGATGTGACAGTGGCAGTCGATGTAGCCGTGCATGTGGGCGGCGTGGCGTCAAAACAGACCCCTACTTCCGGAAACAAGACCGCGCTCGCCCCAATTCCAGAAATCGCGCGAGATTTGGAGCAGCCGTCACGTGACCGGCCCTCCCGTCGAACTTCCGGACAATAACACCGATGTCGGTTAAAGTTGTTCCTTCTCGTGACTTCGCCGTGACGAGACGCTCTTCTGCCATCATGTGACTCGGTCCACAGTCTCTTCACCGACAGGACAGGAAATGGCTGTTCTCCTCTTTTGCCTGCTCTCTCTGGGGCTGCTGGTCGGAACCGACCAGGTCAAATACGAACCGAACTGGAAGTCGATCGACTCCCGGCCACTTCCGGACTGGTTCGACCAGGCCAAGTTCGGGATCTTCATTCACTGGGGGGTCTTTTCTGTGCCGAGCTTCGGCAGCGAGTGGTTCTGGTGAGTACCTGTGTCCAGTTCTGCTTCTGCGTGCTTTAAGCTGTAATTACTGATGTCTGTTAATATACGAGGCAAATGATTTAAAATGGAAGCAAACTTTACAGGACTTAACGAACCTGTTGTGCAAAGCTGAGGTTCGCCTCTGATCAGCTGATAATGAAAATGAGGTGATGTAAACAAAACTACTACGTGGTCCTACTGGTCATCAACTTGATCTGAGTTTGTATATAAAGATTTAAAAAAGAATTTGGGTAAACCCCATCTGCAGATTTGCCTGAAAGCTCCAAAGCATTTACTGGCACTTTTTATCAAAACATCTGTTTGTAACCCCCCAAAAATATCTTTCTTGCCATCAATACAATTTGACATAGAGGAGACGTATATGTAGCAGCCAAACCCTCCGAACCAACAGACCAGCCCGCCTTCATTAAGAGGGACACCCAACTGTTGTTTTTTTTTTCTTTTTCAGGTGGTACTGGCAGAAGCAAAAACTAAAGCCTTATGTCAACTTTATGCAGAAGAATTACCCTCCAGACTTCAAGTATCAAGACTTTGCACCACAGTTCACTGCCGAGTTCTTTGATGCCAAAGAGTGGACGGACATCTTTGCCTCTTCTGGAGCCAAGTACATCGTTCTGACAACGAAACACCACGAAGGTACAGTGTGCAAGATACCACTGCTCATTTGCTTTCTGTAGAGCTCAAATGTTTTATGTTTGAAGTCCTAAAACAAGAGCATACTTTCACACACTTGGTGGATCAGGATCACGATATATTTTTATATTTATCAGGTTTCACCCTATGGGGCTCAAAAACCTCTTGGAACTGGAATGCAGTGGATGTTGGACCTAAAAGAGACTTGGTGGAGGAAATTGCGACTGCACTGCGAGCTAACAGTGACCTACGCTTGGGTCTGTACCACTCCCTCTTTGAGTGGTTCAACCCACTCTATGAACTGGATGCTGCCAACGTTTTCACTACAAATTACTTCCCTACGGGTAAAACACTCCCCGAGCTTTATGAGCTCATCGTCAAGTACAAACCAGAGGTGCTGTGGTCTGATGGAGATGGAAACGCACCAGACAAGTACTGGAACAGCACAGGTTTCTTAGCCTGGCTGTATAATGAAAGGTAATAGAAAGAGTGCGTATAAAGAAGAATGTTACTAACTCGTTCCCTGCACATGAATTGTTAAATGTGTTTTGTCATCCTCAGTCCAGTGAAAGACACAGTGGTGACAAATGATCGGTGGGGTTACGGCTCCATATGCAAGCACGGCGGATATTACACCTGCTCTGATCGCTATCAGCCAGGACATCTGCTCAACCACAAATGGGAAAACTGCATGACCATAGACAAATACTCCTGGGGTTACAGACGTAATGCTCCGCTCAGTGACTACCTCAGAATCGAGCAGCTTGTGTCGGTGAGAGTTGGAAATCTCATTACCTTTAAAATTTCCTCATCGTTTTTTTTTTTTTTTTTGACCATGTATATCTGCACCATCAAGACAAAAAGCATTCACTATTTTTGAATATCTTGTTTACTGCAACATATGCTGTTACTTTTTACAAATATGGTTCTTCAAATTAGTGGTGAAATTTTTTTTATCACTAATTGATAAAACTTGATAAAACTCAATTCAAGGGCAACTTACTGAGTTGTTCTTGAGATTCAACCTGTCACGTGGTATTCATCAGCAGATGGTTTAGCCACATTATACTCACCCAGTTATTTGTATTTCAGACATTAGTCGAGACTGTGTCCTGTGGAGGAAACCTGCTGATGAACATCGGGCCGACACACGACGGACGAATCGCTCCGATCTTTGAGGAGCGCCTCAGGCAGATGGGTCAGTGGCTGAAGGTGAACGGAGACGCCATCTTCAACACAACCGCATGGCATGCTCAGAAAGACAACGTCACTGCAAACGTCTGGTCAGTTTGAACTTGTTTGGACATTGTGTTTGACTCCAGATGCATGTCATGATAAAGTCAAATGAAAGTGTAATAGAAAAATGTAAAATGTATTCTTTGAAACCCAGAGAAAAGTATATATATTATTAATCTAAATATATGTAATTTTTCAAAACTTCCTTTAATGGGCTTTATTTTCAACAGGTACACATACAAACCACAAGAAAAGTCCATCTTTGCCATTCTGCTGGAGTGGCCCAACAACGGATCTGTGATTCTGAATGAGCCTGTGGTGACTCCAGAACAGACTCAGGTAAGATGAGAGCAAGACCAGTAAATCTGTTGACAGTTATTCAGTAGCAGGAAATTCCTGCACATCAGAACCGGATATGTATGAGGGCATTTAGAAATCAAGTCACCATGGCAGTTTGTCCACCAGAGAGCACTGGTAAGTTTTCTCCTGCAAAATTTGAACATGTCCCGATCATTACTGCATGTTTGTTTGGAGGAAAAAAAAAAAAAGGAAGAAGAATATGGGGCGATACATCTTTTGATATATTTACTCCCCAACATCATATATAGTTTCTACTAGCTATGATCATTTCCTTGTACAGTAATTGCATGTTTCAAAACGGTACTTCCCTGTGGAAGTATTTGAATAAGGGCTCAACACATTGGCTGGTCTTACTGGTCTACTCCACTCCGGTGTGCAATCACCACACTCCCATCTCGGCAATCATGGGTCATTTGGTTGTTCATACAGCAGCTCTTCCTCTCTGTCAACACGTCAACCTTGATCATGTGTTGTTTTTGCTCTGAAAAGGTGGTGCTTCTCGGTCACGGGCCTCTTCAGTGGGAGCCTGTAAAGCCGAAGGGACTGCGGGTTCTCTTGCCGCTGCTGTCCTTCAGCCAGATGCCATGTCAGTGGGCCTGGACACTGAGGCTGACAGGTGCCATTTAAAGAAAAACCAGATCACTTGAAGAGGAACAGACGGAACTGGGGGCTGAGAAAGGGAACTGAAATTAATGTCTCGAAATTGTCGAAAATCTGAACATGAGGGAAAATATTCTGTGAACTGTATCATATTTTATCTTTGAAATAATTTTTCGTATTCAAATAAAGAATACACTTATTTTACTACTGATCTACCTAAATGTGGTTTTTATAATCAGTTTATAATAGGACTGTTATACATTGTGAAACATAATGAATTTTGTCACCATTTTTCTACACTTGTGTCTGATCATTTTCAAATGCTTTGTGTGATCTCATGAAGTCTGCTGCACTGTTGTATGTGGTCGAGTGTTTTATGAGTGCAATGAATGATTCATTAAAATTAATCAGGGTTTTAAACATGTGTCTGTGTATTTAGTATCTCAGCAGCGTGTCAACTTAAGAGAAGTCATGATATTAATGATCTTTTTGTACTCTGAAGCCTGGATTATCTCAGGTGACCTCTCCCTCCAGCGCCCCCTGCTGCTCGCAGCTGTAACAACACGGCAGCCCCTGCAGGGTCAATGTAAAGCTCCCTGACAGATAGATCTCTGCAGAGTCTGCAGGGAAACTCCACTCCCCCCGTCTATGGATGCATGTAATGCAGCTGTGAGGTCATGTGCATGCTGCACAGAGGCGGATGGACCTGCAGCTGCCGCTTCACGGCGGTCGTGGCTGTCCGCTGCAGCCGGAGGTGCGTGTGTCACCTGAGATGGTGAGTTCAGAGCCGGGCAGGTCTCACTGTTGTGTCTGCCCTGCGCTGCACGCCTTTAAGGTGGGAGGTCCCTGTTCTGCAAATGTTCCATGACGCGCAGATGGGGGGGTTCGCAAGGGGTTCTCACGTCCATGCAGTGCCCCCCCCCCCCCCCCCCCCCTCCAGCAGGCGATCCCCTGAACAACAACAACAACAACACAAAGATGGGACGACACAAATCACGTGTGGGCAAATTCAGACAGTAGAATTTTTATCATCACACATATGATTTATAAAAGAAACCTGGATTCTTCTGCCTATTGTTATAATTAATGATAATTATTCTAAATATTCTTGAGTTTTGGTTTATAAAATAGTAAGGTGATCAACAAAATATCTCAATATTTCAAGTTGACATGTTCAGTTTTTTCTTTTTTTGTCCAATCAAGACAACAAATTTATACCACTGAAAGCTGATAAATGTGTGTTTTTCGTTTCACTGAAGCTTTAATGAGGTCACAACATTAGGAGTGTAAAAGAAGCAGCTGAGGAGTGAGAATGAGTCGACTGCACATCATTTTTTTATCCAGACTGCCCACATTTATTAATTGAGTCATAGTTTCATAGGTATTAATCAGTGTGCACTACATTGAATTTGCATGACAAAATGTCAGCTTGTGAAAAATACGGCCTGGACCTGAATTAAGGTCGTATTTTATGTCACAGGCCCCCAGGCCATTTGACTTCCCTTTACATAAAGTTTTATGTTGATTCGCTCTGCATGTGGCTGGGCTCAGTGGCAGTAATTATATATGTAGACGGGAACCGGGAAACTGTTACAGACGTTGGCATGGTTGCCATGGAAACACACAATCATGTCAGTTTATTTTCAGGTACTGCTGTGATAATGGCATAAATACGCCTGGTGTGAGTGGCTGACTTAGGCAGATGAATAAATGAAAACGGGGGTTAATTGATGGAGGAGTGAATCAGGTGAAATGTGTGTGTGTGTGTGTGTGTGTGTGTGTACAGTATTTACTGGTTTTAGTATCAGATGTTAGCTGAAACTGAAGTGTTCAGTGTGCGCTGTAAGTGATATCTCAGTCAGCCACTACAGCCAGCAGGGAGGAAAACCTCATTCCTTCCATTCATAACCCCCCACCACCCCCCACCACCCCCCTCTCTCTTTTTTTGTTGATCCCTCCCATCTGTTTTACCACTAATAATATCATTAGAGGGCCGCTACTCGTCGTTTGCATGTGCGGCATTCAATCACATGCACATTTGTGGCAGATTTGAGCCGGTCAGCAGAGCTGCAGTGTAGCTTTAGATAGTGGAAATGCCGAGCAGTGTGGAACATCCTGGGGGACAGACCATTATATTTATAGAGACGGGCGACTTGACCTTCACTGCACATTGAGTATCAGCCATTTTAGCGCTGCTCCTCTAGATACTGAATCCAGCATAATGGATATGAGCTGCAGTGCAGTTAGTTAGCTTCAACTTCATCTTCAGCTTGTTAGAGGCTATATCTAATAATAGCTCTCTGCAATTCCATACTGTGGAGGAACTCTGTCAATATACAGTCTCAGCATTCACTGCTTCCTTGGCACACAGCAAGTTGCTGCTTTTCCTGAGGAAATGCACTGTGAAATTACAGTTTTGCTGTGCAGAAAATAAAGACTTGCCATTTAGGTGGGACTCTGAACTCAGACGTGAAGTTCAGCTATAAGTTGTTACATAAGCCTTTGTTCTGCTGTGTAAGCTTTACGCTCGGAGCAAGACCTCTGTTAAATACGCCTTAACCATCGTAAGCACAGCTGGTACAAACCCAAAGCCAGGGACTCCTATTCATAGAGGCCCCCAGTTGTTCTCACCAAATGGGACAGAGTGAAACTGAGGAGGATGGTCAAAGCGGGTGAAGTATTTATAGTTGTGTAAACTATTTTGGGTTCAAAGGCCAAAGATTCACACAAATGACACAATTATTGAAAGGGTGTGTGGCAGCAAATACAAAAACATGATGTTAACACTAATGTAGTACAACTTTTTAACCCCATTTTTGCCTTTTACATTATCCTCTATTCATAACTCTTTAAGTAACACTGTTTCTCTGTATAATGAAATAATGTAGATGATCAAACTGGAGCTTGTTTTAAAAAATTCTTACATCTTACTGTTGGGCAGTAACAGTCTATCAAACAAAAGAAATGAATGAATGAAACACTTGCATAATATTTCCGTCTGAAACACAAAGCAGTACAGAATAGGAAGAGTATAGTTAAGTGAATCTAACTCAAAATACTGCAAAAAAATTGGAGTAACTGAATTTAGTTATTTGTTAGTTGCCTGCTGAGGTTCTTTGGACTGTTTTCCACATAACACAACGGGAAAAAAAGCATCACAGACTTTCCAAGTGTGGTTAATTTAGCTTAAGGTTCGTTTGTATCCTGGTATATGCAGCACAGAATAGAATAAAGCAGAGGTAAACAGTAAATGAGCTGTAAACTGGAGTAAATCTGTTGTTGTCACATTGAAGGAAATAAAAAATCTTAACGTAATACAACTTTGACTTATTTATCAAAGTCGAGTTTCCAATTTGAAATATGGAACGGCAGTTGTTAAAGCAGTGTCAGACTATATGTTTGGAACTCTTGCTTGGAAGAAGTATTAAGATTTTCCAAAGTTGTTGCCTTAATGTAGAAGCTGTAATGACACCACTGAACTCAGACATCTGATTCACAGGATGAGGTTTGCAGCTGCACATAATCTGCTGTATTGTCCCAGTTTTTTTTTTCCCTCTGTTAATGACACCCTCATCACGACTCTCTCCATTCACAAAGCAAATCCTGTCGTGACGGGAAGAACTGGCTCTGAACAGGCTGTGGGTGTCTCAGAATTCAGAGAACATGTCTAATTTCTGCAGCGCCCTCACAGCCAGCCACACGCCGTCTTTTCATTGAGTTCCTCTCAGTATACGCACTGAATAGGATCACGCTGTAGGAAATGTACATTCAGAGCTGCTGCACCATGTGATTAGTCTTTCAATGCGCTTGACACTTTTGCATGTCTCCTGTCTTCTGTATATATTTATACATATATATTCACACTCTGTCCAACAGATTTATGATGGACGGCCAGTAATAGTTACCATTTTACCTGAATGAATTTGTCTTTATCCAGATCACACAATCCAAGGCTAACATACAAGACTGAATCTGGGGATGAATGGGCTGCAGCCATCTAGAAAGGTGATGTTTAGCTCTCTGCATCATGATATCCGACTCCCCACTTTGTGTGTAGTGTGAGGCAGCTGCTGCTGTGCTTTGAAACAGTGAGAGAGAGGAAAAGCGTCCTTAAACGTGGGCTGTTGTGTAATCCCTCCCAGGGCCCCTTTGCTATTTTTGTGCCTGGGTCCGCACGTCATGGTTGGGTATTTTCTCTGGTGACTAGCTCGCATCAATAGATCTTCTAATGTACACCCAGTCAGCCAGCAGCTTCATGACTGATGGGACTTTACCTTGCTAATTTATTTCATTATTGTTACCCGGACATGAGGAGAATGGAGAAACGGAGCACACAGCATGAGGAATGTCACATGTGACTGTCGATATGGGACAGGGGACTATTCAAATGTCAGGTTTGTATGAGGATTATATTTGATATTTGAATGTCAGCAGCTGTATGAGCTGAGGCTTTTCTCTCCCTATCGGACCGTGTGCTTTATGTCAGTCTGACCACAGTCAGGGCTGCTGACTGCTTCTGCATGCTATGTGCTGTGTTACTGTTAGTGTACCACAGAGGGTTTTACTATTCCGCCTCTATGCAGCCGGTCATCTCTTCATGATATTTATGGATTTGTTGTCAGAGTGAGACTTCATGCCTGTTCCCTTTAATGGCCAACTTAGCCCCTAATGATGTAATGCAGCAGCGTAGTGATGCTCTCTATAGCCAGCATTTGTTTGCTCATTGTCCTTTCTCGTGTGTAAATCAGTGGGGGGTGGGGGTGGGGGGTGGAGGGGGGATGTGCCCCATGAATGTTGGCTGTCCAAATAAATGTCTCCATACAGTCATTTCTTCATCCACGCGGACATACTGTACCACAGTCAGCCCACAGTCGTCCCGAAACACACCTACTGCCACCCACCTGCCTCCTGTTGTTGCACGTCATTGCTGCCGTGTCATATATTTTCGTATAGGTTAGTGCTTGTTGCCAGGAGCGAGAGAAATTTGCAGCGAAAGATTTTTCTTTTTGTTTTTTTGTTTTTTCTGGTGCAGTCTTTGTACTGTACCAGAAAGTCTGAACCTGCTGAGAGACTTGTCAATGAGGCTCTGAATGTGTCGGCTCTGTTCCCCGTCTATCGCGCTCAGTTCAAAGGTATGTATTGTTTCTGAGGGTCTTATCTATCTGTCACTCTGCACCCATATTCCCCTTCTCTCCTCTCGTGGCTCACAGAGGATGGAAACTAAGCAATGAGGTCAGGCCGACCTTGAAAGGGAGCTCCCTATCAGGCCTCTGAATGTTTTTACCCCCGGGCACCCCACTTAGTTTACCTCTGTAAACCTCCCCGTAGAAACATGGATCATTCCAATCTGAGGCAGCCCCCTCGCCATCATTCATACAGTATGCCTACGTTATTTTTTTTTTTTTTCTCCTCTCTCTCTCTCTCTGCTGGGCTCTCTCTCTCTGCCTGAATGCAGAGCTGCTGAACCATAAAAAGCCAAAAGAGGGAATGGACATTCATATAAAAAAAAAAAAAATCAAAGGGTATTATACTCATTATCATCCTTACAGCTGCTTTTAAGCATCTCTCGGCATCTTGAGTCACCTTGGATTCATATCCTCTGGTTTATGCCAGAGGAGTGTGTGGCATGCTAACAAAGAAAGAGAGGGAGTGAGAGAAAGAGAGTGACAGTCAGAGGATGTCCTAATTAAGGGGAACTCAGAGGGTTTGAACCAGATAATCTTACATAACCTCGTTAGGGAGGACACAGCATTTGATACTGAGAAGATGGAAACGACGTGCCCTCAGAGACCCATCCCGCTGGTACGAAACAAAAGTGTAGTGGCGAAAACCTATTCACTTTAACCGCCGGATGATGGTAATCTCTCTTGTAGGAGTCTGGTGTTTCATGTACAGTATGTGGACCTGCTGCTCAGCGCAGATTCAACGCCGCTACCTCAGACAGGTTAAAGGGTTTGAATCCCACAGCAGACAAAGAATCTGAACTTATGATGCCGATAAACTGGATGAATACTTTGATATTTTAAACAGATATCACAGCAGAATGAAAGGCACACACACACGTTACACCTCACTGCCCAACTACGTGTGCTGGCATGCATTGACACACATACCATACTTCCAAACAACAGCCTTTCTTTTTCCTACGTTATGTCTCCTATCCTGTCTTGTTTCAAATATTTCATGTGGGCAGTTCGTTTTCATTTTTTTGGCATGATTTCAACTTCTGACACTGAATGAATTGACAGGTATTAGGAGTCGCAGAGTTTTTAGTATAGATATCAGCACGTCATGGTCCTTACAGTTAAACTCACAAGACGCTTTCATTTTGATCAACTCATCTATACATACAAAACTAACAGTCCATTAAATGTGACATTTCTCATCAAATAACAAAATGGTCGATCGATTTCGAGCAGATAGGGAAGATTTTCATCACGCTCAAAATAAACACACACACCACAGTATCGTCATCTACCTTAAATACCTACACATCGGCACATGGAGGCACGTCCACAGTATAATTAGGGGGTGTCCGTCTGGGTTGACTTGAGGTAGCTTTGGAGTTTTAGAGGCTGGTAAAGAAACATTTTCTTTTTCCATTCGTGCTGTGGCAGAGCTCATCATGATTTTTATACTCACTTTTATTGGGAGGTCATTTGGGAAACAGCCTTGGATGATGTGGATTTGAAAGAGTGGATTTCTTTTGTGTTCAATAACCAATTGTTTGGATCTTAAAATTTCTTCTACTTTTTCATCTTATGCATCTTTATCTGCTTCCACTGTAGTTTTGTAGATGTTCATCCAGCCACATTTGCATTGTCTAATTCTCAATTGTGTCTTATTTCTTTCAGATGACCCTTCCCTGCAATCAATTCACATGTATGTTAATATCACTACAGTTACACAACAGATTTGTCCTTGAAAATCGATCCCAAAGATAGTGACGTTGGATTCATGGAGTCACTTGAAACTACTGCAGGGGTGAAAAGCTCCACAGCGGGTCAGGACAGAAATGTTGCACAGAAAAAATGCACATCAGAAGCTACACAGATTAGGAGGAGTCCATCAGTCGAACTGGAAAGCAAGGGGTGGCAACAACAACTGCAAGAAGGTCAGAGCAGAGACACATGTGGTTTCAAGGAAATGTCTGACTCAGGGAAATCACTGCAGTTAGAAGATCAACACTCCCAAACGCAGTCCACAAGCCATCCAGAATATGAGGTGTCTTCATATTCACTGCAGTCAACAAAACCTTTTCCCGTCGGCAGACAGAAAGCTGTAGGTCACTTAGTTTCTGCCCAGTCCTCAGGACCCGCATCTCACAGGAAGTCCCCCAGTTTACCTGAAGTCCAACAACAGTGTTCCCATTCAGGGATGGATCAGCTGTCAGAGAGTAAGGTGGAACAGAAACCGCAGAAGCCTGGGAAGTATGTTTGTGATTACTGTGGAAGGGCATGTGCCAAACCCAGCGTGCTTAAGAAACATATTCGCTCACATACCGGGGAACGGCCCTATCCGTGCGTCCCCTGCGGATTTTCCTTTAAAACCAAAAGTAATTTATACAAACATAGAAAATCTCATGCTCACTCAGTCAAAGCTGGAACAGTGCCATTTTCAGAACTTGGTTCTTACAATGCCAATACAGACCAGGGGTCTTTTGAAGGGGAAGGAGAGTTATTCTCTGATGCTGAGCAAAGCACGGACACAGACGAGGACACTCTTAACGACCCGCTGCTGCTGCTGGACTCTCCAGTGGAGGGATCAGATAACACTGCTGTAAAAGTACTAAATCTCATTGCTCAGAAAAAGGGAGCCACGTCGATGTCAGCTCAGGATGGTTCATCCCCACACCAAGAAATCAATGCACCTCCTGTCACTGCTGAGGCTAGCCGTGCAATTCAATCTTGCACGATCAAACAGAGGCTTGCACTTCGTTTATCTGAAAAAAGAAGCAGCGACTCTGACCACAATCTGTCCCTTCCAAGTCAGTCTAGCAAGGGCAGCACAGACTCTGGATACTTTTCGCGCTCTGAGAGTGCCGAGCACCAGACTGGTCCACCAAACACCAACGCAAAGTCCTACCAAGAAATTATGTTTGGGAAGTGTTATAGGCCAAGCCCGAAACAGACTACAGCTTTCATGGCCTGCAGCACCGACTCAGGCGGACCCACGGGGAAACGCTCAGAAAAGGGTGTTTCCCGTGTGTTCACCCAGGAGAAAGACACCGTTGAGTCCATCAAAATAAACACAAAAACATTCACGAGGGAGGAAGCAAAAGAGCCACAGTTGGACGCTGGCTCTGATGTCGGCCCTCTGATCAGAAGCAATTCCATGCCAACGTCCTCGGCAGTGTGTCTGACTATGCCTCAAGCCCTCAGGGGCAGCCACTCGTTTGATGAGAGAGCAAGTACGGGGGGCATGAGGAGACTTAGGCGGCAAGCTGCTTTCGAACTCTCCGCACACGACGGGCACGGCGACACTGACGGCCACGGGAGGGTGAACGAGTGTGGCATCTCACCTTCAGGACTGGAAATGGAAAATTACCCCTCGATGCCGTCTAATATCAGCCATCAGAGAAATGCTATAGAATTGGCAACACGGAAACGTCGGAAAGAGAAGAGGGAGGAGGAGGATCTGCCCAGCCAATACGACAGCCATGCTGAACAGTGTGAAGAAATGTTTGAGTTGAGCAAAGACTACGATTCAAAACAAGCTGCGTTGGGCATTATGGCTTTAGGGAAAGGTTACTCTTCAAGTAGGCTCGCACAGATGGACAGGTGTGACATGGACATATCAGTGAGCCCTGAACTTTCTGCTCGAAAAACCTTAGGGAATGTAATTTCAGTTATTCAGCATACAAACTCTCTACATAGGCCTCTCTCTGAACAGTTAGAGTCCTATAAGTATCATGGGCAGAGACAGGAGGGCGTTTCTTCATATCAAGCTATGGAGGCAAGTGAGTCCTATGAGATGGAAAGGAGTGATAGTAAACTACAGCAATCATTTCAAATGGGGCCGAAACTTGTGCGGCAGCCGAACATACTGGTCCCAGAGATACGGGTTACAGTAGAGCCTGACAGTCCAGAAAAAGCTCCAGAGGCTCAGGTGAAGGAGCCCGAGAAGCATGTGGAGGAGTTCCAGTGGCCTCAAAGGAGTGAAACTTTAGCACAATTCCCTCCAGAAAAACTCCCTCCAAAGAAGAAAAGGCTACGTTTAGCCGAAATTGAGCATTCATCTGGTGAATCTAGTTTTGAGTCTGCTTGCACTAGCCTCTCCCGCAGCCCGAGCCAAGACAGCAACTTGTCTTACAGCTCCACCTTTTCTTTTGACAGGGAGGAGAGCTTGAAGTCGATCTCTCCAGCCAGGCAGGATGAACTGGGCAAACCACTAGAGCTCTTAGCTGTGCCAGGGAGTGGGCACTCCCTCTCTTTGCTCAACCAACGTCAACAACATGAAATGAGACGCTCCTCCTCAGAACAGGCGCCATGTAACTTGCGCAAGGAGTTCCCAGAGGTACGCAGCATATCATTTGACTATGGTAGTCTTTCTCCAACGTCCAAAGTTAGACACGTGGACGCTGGGAAGGAGAGAAGGAGGGGAAACTTGGTGCGGCAGGAGTCCCTGAATATGGACACCGAAGGAACACAAGTCCCATCACATGTGTTTCCACAGTACCTCAGCAGCACTTCCCCTCCATTCACAGCACTTGCTGTTCTGCCGCAGACTTTGCCAATATTTTCCACCGGGAATACATTTCCTCAGCCGTCACATCCAAGCCTGTTAGTTCCTGTAAGAATACAGACTCATGTGCCATCCTACGGCAGTATCACATACACCTCAGTATCACAGATTTTTGACAATCAGTATGACAGTGTTAGCTCCACGACGCCCACCTCCCAGCATCAAACACGTTTGTCTGGAAATACCGATTCCCATCATGTGTTACCTTATGCCAGACCACCTTCAACACAAACCCTTAATGTCGAAGCGCTAGACCTGTCATCCGCTAAGCTCAAGACAGGCATCCCTCTTTCTCTGACTTCAAGAACTATCTCAACCACTAACGCCTCCAGTGGTGGCGCAAACAAACGGATGCTATCCCCAGCCAGTAGCCTCGACCTTTTCATCGAGGTCAAGCAGCAAAAACGTGTGAAAGAGGAAAGAATGTTTGGACAAATCGTAGAGGAGCTGAGCGCTGTGGAGTTGGGAAAATGTAATCTGAGTGAAGAGAAAGGGCAAAGGCCGGAGATGCAGGGTGTATCCACGCCTGACTCACTTAGTAAATTTATCACACTACATCAAAAAGCGATGGAGGCCACGGAGCACGACATTGAGTCAGCTATGGAAAGCAGCTCCCTTGAAACCAGCTCACCTCCCTATTCTATGATTTCAGTCAGAGAAATGAAAGAAGTTGCCATGGATAAACGAGTGCAGATGGACATGGTGGCACAGCTGGTTACCAATCAAGACATCCTGATCTCAGACACAGAGAATTCAAAACTGTTATCTCAGTTTCCAAGTCTGCGTACGACGACAGGTGTGAGCTGGTGTTACCTCAACTACACTAAACCAAGCTGCTCTCACAGCACCTCCCCCTTATCCTCCGTCTACACCACCTGGTGCGTGAGTTCCCACAACCCGAACCCTCTTGAGCTAAGCACGAGTGCTGCCTTGGCTCTGCTGCGGTCCAAACATAGGGGAGACAAGGTTATATACACTGTGGCAGCCATGTGTCAGCCTGGCACGGGGAAACTGGTTTCATCCCTGATCCTGTGGAGGCAGACCACGGAACAGGTGAGAAAGTCATCCCATAAACCCAAATCAAGCTGCACCTCACATCGTTCCATTTTAGTGGCCCTACATGTTAATCTCGTTGGAAACTGACAGACCTTATTACATGGAGGTTGTATAAAAAGGAGAAGTAATCCACAGCTCATTGTAACGTTACGGTTTCCATCATGCACAAGTCTCAGTCTTGGCAATGGATGCTGGTGTCCATTGGACTGGATTAGACCGATGAAATAGATAAACTCGGGCGTAAAAATCACACCTAGAGGAGCTTTCAGAAATAAACATGTTGAAAATCCACAAATCTGTGAATTAGTTCTACAGTTTTGTTCCCCTGGAGCAGCAAAATACATGTTTGCAAAACATGCTGTGTAACAGCATGTGTGTCATGCAATACTGAAAGCATCATGTTACACTGTCAATACTCTGCCCACCTCAAATTGATGTTAACAAAATGTTTGTTCATCCGATTCAGCTGCAGAGGAAACCCGAGCCCAAAGAGGCGGACATCAGCTACGGGAAGAAGGTGAAAGATATTAGCTGCAGAGTGAAAACTGCCAAGGAGGAGTGGAAAGAGAGGGAGGCTTCCACAGCACAAACAGCGCCAACACGTATTAAAATCTTCGAGGGAGGGTCAGTCAAGATATTAGTTATCATAACACTTGTCATTTCTGCTGACAGTAAATACAGGAGCTGTATCAGGGTTTTCTAAAAGGGGTTTGCTATTTTTGCCTTTTCAAACTGGTTTCATTCTGTATTCCTTTATTAAAATCTGGATTGTGCCCACGTCTCAGGTACAAGTCCAATGAAGACTATGTGTACGTTAGAGGCCGAGGCCGGGGAAAATACATTTGTGAGGAGTGTGGTATTCGCTGTAAGAAGCCGAGCATGCTGAAAAAACACATCCGGACCCATACAGATGTCCGACCATACATCTGCAGGGTCTGCAACTTTGCTTTTAAAACAAAAGGTTGGTTTCTCTACAGGCTTAAAGACAAATGACTGTAGAGATTATCAAAAAAAAAAAGACAATTCATTTCTTCTATTTTTTTTTATTAACAGAAATGGAAAGTCTTTCTTTATTTTGATATGAACGAGGAAATATCTGCTAAAGCTAATTAATGTTAGAAAACAAGCATAAGGACAGAATAAAAAAAATTCAGCTTGCAGAAGCAGCAAAAACCAAGAAGTCTGCGCTGTTCTTTTGAAATACTACAATATAATGCAAAGTCAGCAGCTCACTTGCACTGTCTGCTCATTTGTCTTTTCACTTTATACTGCTGCGGGAAGTTGGACCTGGTTTTCACAAAACTAATTAGTGACTTCTTGTGGTTTATTTATTCAGGAAATCTAACAAAACATATGAAGTCGAAGGCACACATGAAGAAATGTCTTGAACTGGGAGTGTCAGTGACGATGGATGAGACGGAGATTCAGGAACATAGTGAGTTGTTGACGTTTGTAATATTCCTACTTATGAGCGCATGTCACAAAAATAAATTCAACTAAATTGATGCCTTTGTCTTTCAAAGTTGACGACATCCAGCAAGAGTCGAAGACTGAGGTGGCGGTCAGAACCAAGCATCAGTTCTCTGACGCAGAGGAGTCTGACGGCATGGATGAAGAAGCTGATGAGATTGACGAAGACGACGATGAGGATGATGAATATGAAGGCGACTCCACTCCAAAGTTGCGCTCACGAAGCACAAGTCCTCAGCCGTGTGGAGTTACATCTCTGTCAGTTACGGCCACGGCCGCCATCCATGGCTGCTCCCTCACCTCTCTGCCTGGCACTGACGTCCGCCAACAGCCCTCCGCCAGGCGGACGGTCTCGGACCATCGACCAGGGCTCGCCAACGAGGAGAGAGAGAAGTCTGTGGATGAGGACTCTTTGACCATGCTGTCCCCAGAACAGGCCAGCTTCCTGTTTGACCCTTACTCCTCTTGTCTGCTCTCACCTGGCTGGGAGTCTCCCATCAGGGAGCCCTCCCCTTCACGTCTGCGTTATCCATCCCCAAGGCGAGAGCTCTCTCCCCGAGGCCGCTCATCGCCCAGATGGGATGCCTCGCCTCTTAGGCCCGGCTCACCCAGCTTCAGCCCCATCCAGCACCTCTCCCCAGTCTCCATTGAGCGACCTCTGTCCCCTGGATTGGAGCTGGCCGGAAAGCGAGAATCGTCCATCAGGGGCCGGCAGAGGGTCGTGCTGAGAGCTGTGTCGCCTCGTAGAGGCTCGCACCAACACAAAGGCGGCGGGGACAAAACCAGACACCAAGCAAAGATGGAAATGGCTCACCAACAAGGAGCTTTTGAAATGGAAACGGTATGTTGTTAGAGTGAAACTGTACCTCTGCTGAGATAGTTTTTCTCTGATTTATTTGGCTGATTTTGGGCTAGTCAGCAAGATCTAAAAAAAACAAAAAAAACAACAACTTTTGATTCAGTGGATATTTGTGGACACACATTACAATCCCAACAGCCTCAGTGCTAATCCGACAAAAAACTGGACATTTATATCTCACCATTTTATTTCCTTTACTTGAAACATGCTGCTTTTATTTTTTTAAGTTAATAATGCTGTATTTCTCACATATCTGCATCTGTTCCAACTGTAATATATTTTCACATGAGAAATAATCTTGGCGTAGCTGAAACTGCTGGTAATGCTGCCAATATGTCATTTCAGGATCAAAGGAGCAGCTTGGCTTCCACTCTGCCTGGCGCTGCCAGTTCTCATCACCAGAACATCCTCAGCCACCTCCCTCTGCACTCCCAGCAGCAGGCGCACAGTTTGCTCCCCGTTGTTCCTGTCGGAGGGCTCCAGATGTTACACTCCCCGCCTTCCCCCAGCACTGATGTCACCCCCTCCTCGGTGCCAAGCCCCCAGAGCAGCGAGGGCCAGCATTGTAGCAGCAGTGAGGGATCTGTCCACGGGCTCGAGACGGGAGGAGAGGACGTCCAAGGCCAGAGCCAGCTGTCCTCCCACCAGGCCGCTCAGGAGAAAAGCCTTGTTCCCGGCGTCGGGGACAGTGGACAGGAGGAGAACGTGCAAACCTGCTTGAAAGCCATCGCCTCGCTGAAGATTACCACAGAAGACCCTCATTAAGACCCTCTTTTCTGTGTCCACGATCTGATCCAGGAACAGACACCCCCTGCTATACCTGCAACCTTGTCGTCCTAAACCCTTTAGGCACATAACCTCATCTTTATCCAGTTAGAGGCAATATAATAACACTTCCTCTGGTTTTGCACATAGCCCAGACAGCTCCTTTTAAATCTGAGTGGAGGTCAGACCTTCACAGTGAAGAAGAAAGCCGTCCTGTCTGATGTGCTGTTCTCTTCAGAGTGCTTTGAAAGGACTGGATGAGCAGCAGGATGCTTTGCAAGGTGGAGAATCATTATTGGGTGCAGGTGCAATATGGAAAGATATTATGCTAACATGCCTTTGTTTGACATAGTAGTTTGCGTACAATTGCACATAAATTATATTTATGGATTCTGTACAAATGTCCTTAACATATACTCCTTCTTAGATGCATACAAACAGTGTATTTTACTGTATGTGTACTTTGAAAATAGACTGTTGTTTAATGTAATCATATCAAGGTGTGACGCCGTAGTGCAGTAAATAAAGACTATTTATAAGGAGAGAAGTATGTGTATTATGAAACAGTCTGACCAAATTTTAAGTAGATGCTTCTTGTGCAGTTTGGTGCTTCTAATCAAGCGGCAAGGGTCTGTGCCTTTTTCTTTCTTTCTTTCTTTTTTTTTTTTTTTGCTTTTCATCATTTCTTCTTCAGAGGTTTGCTGAATAAGGAAACATGTCTATCGAGGTCCTCTTTATTCAGACGGCGCTGTCGGAGCGTTCGCTCAAAGGAGAGCTTTTTCTTTCTTTATTCTGTCAGTCCTGCTGACAGGCGGATGCAGCTTGATTTATGTGAAACAATCTTAAAAAATATTTTTTATGTTGCATTTTTCTTAATGTTGTGATTTTTATCCTGGTAAAAATGCATGGGATTTGCTATTGCACAAAAATAGAGGAAGTTAATATGTAATTATGAATACTGTAAGATGTATTTATATATTAGAACGTAAGCACTTATTGATACTGGTAAATATTTGACTACTATTTATATGGTATATCTGTACTTATGCAGCAGTGATGCAGTTATGCAGTGAGCCACGTTGGCATTGCTTTTGATCTCATGTCTTTGCTTTGACTAAAACAGACAACTTTTTTCTCTCTTATACAGATGACCATAAGCATTTTATTTAGTTTTGACGATGCACTTTCATCCTTTCATCTTTGATGTTTAACTGACCCGGTTAGTGGAAATTTGGAGGCGTGAAAACATGTTGTTATCTTGTGGTTTTGAAACATTCCAGTTATTTTTCACATTTTTCATTGTGTGAATTGTGTGAATCGTGTTGCACACAAATTCAAGGGGCTATGATGATCAGTCAATAGTATGTTTTCTTGCATTTCAAGTGTAACTGGATAAAAATCAATATCACTTACTGTAAGTACTACTAAAGTAATGATGTTAAAGGCGTGAGTTGGTTGATTATTACTGTGCTTCAGCTCAAAATGTTAGTAATCATTCACCAAATGCATTACTTCTTCTCTGTATATATATGTGTATTTTTATGATTTAAACTATTTTTGCAGTGTTGAATTCTGACAACTTTTTATGTGGATTGTTTATATCTCTTTAAGAGGTAAAATGTCTGCAGCTGACATATATCAGAAGTTTAATGAGGGCGAAAATAGCACAGTGTTGATTGCTAACACAGTGTCTCATCTTAAAGGAAAAAAAAAAAAAGCGTATTCACATCTTCAAGTGGTTATGTTACCAGTTTGAGAATGGATCTGAAAATCAGAAAACCCTTGTTCTCACATGTTTACATAAAAAAAAAAAAAGTTTTAAAAGGTGCACTGCTTTAATTTTGTGTTTCCCTCTCTGAAGATGTATGTAGCTTTGATTTTATGGTTATGTAATTTTATTTGTCGTGATAACAGTGCAGAATGCTCATAAAATGTGAAGGGAAAGTGAAACCTTTTATTTGCTTTTGCATACATATGTATCCGGATAGTGTTTGTGTTTTGTTTTTATTGTATATTCATATTTACTGAACTGCATTGTGCCTCTCATGTCTATGAAATTCCCTGTAAAACACACAGAGGACAAATCATTTTACCTCTCAGCTAAGATTTTTTGAGGGGAGAAAAAAAAAAAAACCTCAGTAGCCAATTTGTTGTTTAGCTATCTGCATCAAAACTGGTTAGTCAGGATGGAGTGCCTCTTTTATGCTATGGGGAATTTATTGTTTGGTGCTCTACTTTTTCAGATTAAATTCAAAATTGTTTTAAAAGAATATACTTCTAACCCAAGGATGTGTGTTGCAGCTTATTTCACGATCTCATGGCTTCGGCAGCTTTCCTCCTGCACGGTTCACTGTTGGAATTAGTGCACAAATGTGCACAATGCAAAAATTGTTCAGATGAAATCATTCACATTTTATCTCGAGGGTGGAGTGTGGATAAAAAAAAAATAAATAAAAAATAGAGTTGAAAAATTGGAGAGACCCTTACCAGTGACATCCTCTGGTGAAAAATGATTACTGCAGTCATAACATGGAACAAGAAAAATAAATGAATGCTTCCAAAAATAGTTCTCACCTTGTGGATAATATTCAACCGTTCTCAGGTTGTATTTCACTGCAAATCTGCATCGCCTTCACTGTGTATAGGCAGCATATACAGTGTGCACTGGTATATGAGTAGTATATAATAAGCCAGGAAACGACTCTGATCTTAGAACCTATTACACCGGCACTGGCGCTCTTCTCCGGATTGGGGAAGAGGTCTTGTTCTAATTCTGGCCAATCAGAGATGGTTCATTTTTTTCCTCTCCTGCTCAGTGACTCGGCCTGTCAGGCCCATTTGTTAGAATAATTATACAGCTTTTATCAGCATCCCAGCTTAAAATAAAACCGGTATGGTGTTGGTTTAAAGCAGCAGAGGTAACGCATAATATTAAGACCTCAAAAGAGGAATCTTTGAGTGTGGAAGCATTTTAATTGCATTCCCGAGTTTAGCACGTTTAGAGTTATATCTGTAACAGTCGGCGGTCGAGTCTCAGGGAGATGACAATTGCACAAGGCCTATGGGCTGTGAGTGCAGTGTCCTGGACAGAGACATGTCTCCGTCCTCCCTCTCTCGGCTCAGAGTGAGCTGTGCTCCTCTGATTTATTTTGAGGTGGTCGTATCACAGCTGTTGTATCTGTGGTGGCAGCCTGGCCGAGCCCCTCGACACTCACTCCTTCTCCCCCACTGGCCCTTGGTCCTGGTAAGAACCCTGTTTTCTTGTTTCCCTGCTTCTTCAGGGACTTTTACATTTAAATAATATGAAAATTACTTTTCATCGTCTGATTTAAATGAATTCCAAAGTTTGTCTTGCTCTTAAAAAGGTACTATTTAGGCTTTCTCATACTCACAAGGGCTGAAGATGATATGAGACTTGACTGTCACTTGTTAACAGAGTTCATCTTGTTTAAGAAAAAATTGTCTCTAAACTAAACTGCCTAGTTTCTATAGTTGTGCACTACAAATGTTTTTTCTTTGGACAGTGAAGATATCAATGCTGCCTTTTACTCCAGTCATTTATTTTTAGTTGAATTTCCACTCGGATATCAGTCTCCTTCTAAAATACTGACTATAGGGTGCTTTTGCCACACTGACTTTTTTTTCTTGGTAGTTGGAAAATGCAGCATTTATACACACAACTACTAACACTGACATCAATAAGAGTGGATAAGAAATAAATAAATAACTTGCCCATATTAAGAAGTTCTTAAAATAGCCTGTGGGGCCAGGAACAGGTGCCATGTGCTCCGCTTGTGAAAGCACAGGCAGTGTGAAAGCTGCACTAATTTTATGCAAGTAAACAGGCTCTGGCTCTGAGCCTGTAAAGCACAAGACAGACAGACTAAAACATTATATAACTTCATTTCTATCAAACTGGATTTAGAGTTTAAAGTGGGAAACCGAGCCACAAATGGACGGTTATGAATTTTAACCAATGCTCCATTATTAGTCAGAGAAGGAGCTTCAAACTTTCACCAGTTTAATTAGAATCAACTAAATCAAATTAATTTCATTTTTTTTTCTCCCATGAACTGTGACATTAGCAAATTAGTTGCAAATGTTTCAGCTGAAAATCTCTTTGTCCTGTCGTTGGCATTTCTGTGCTACAGTTGCCTGCTATTTATCATATCACACTCACATATCTCTATGGCTGCAACAAACACAAATTTTTTTGTATTATTGATTCATTTGTCAATTATTTAATTAATTAATCATTTGGTATATATGTAAATACAATTCCATAATCCAATGCAACATCTAAATGTCTGGATTTTTGTCTGGCCAGTTTGAACTGATAAGATATTCAGTCTTTTGTCATATGGACACAATGAAAATTAGCAAACCTAAACATCTGTGAAGTAACTCACAAAGATCTAGGAAATTTTGATTACTGTACATATGTTCATGCTTTAGACTTTGTCAATAGGTTTCTTTTATGAAAGAGCTTGCAATTTGTGAATCCAAATAAGTAAAAAATATTTTGCTAAAACTAAAAAGCAAACATGGCATAACCAAGATATGTGAGAAATAAATTTGTGGCCAACATAGACACTGCCTGCTCAAACTCAGTGTACATCAAAATAAATATTGCCTTCCAGTGTTAGCTAAAGTCCAATACAGAAACCAACTGTTTCTCTCATAGCACTAGCTCAGAATAATGGAGACTTGTCCGGAGAGCAGCCCTTCACCCACTGGTCCCGAAGCGTCGCCAGCCAAGGGTCGGCACATTGACCTGACAGAGGACCTGGGCCTGCAGCTGGAGGACATCATTAGTATCTACCAGGCCACCGAAATCCCCGCTGAGCCAGAGGACACAGAGGAGGTCAGCGCCGCCAAAGAGGCAGACGCCCGCAAGGACCAGAAACTGGAGAAGAAGCTGCTCAAAAACCTAGGTGTTTTGTTTTTTTCCAATGTGTTATTGATTTTAGCTGAGGTGGGTTTCTTTCAGCCCAGTCAGCAGAAGTCCAAATTTGTACTGAATCTGATAGGTGTGTAAGCAGAGCTGTGATGTGTGTATGTGTATCCATCAGCAACACAAGAGCAAGTAAAATAGTATTTCCAAGTTCCTTTTATAGTTTTGGTATTGGTAAGCTGATTTTTTTGTAGGCTGAATTTTCATAATTGCAGATGGATTTTTTTGAAAAATAATTAACATTTACATATGTGCATGTGATAAATCTTTTCATATTGTGCTCTATGCTGATGACTGAGGACAGGTGAGGTTAAAAATTCTCTGTGGCTGTTCAGGGAAAGAAGCCATGCTGCTGATGCAAAGCTTGAACAAGCTCGACTCTCCAGAAAAGAAATTGGAGGCCATTATCAAGAAGCACGCTGAGCTGGTGAGCAGATGATGAATGAAGGCAAAGAGATCTCCAAAATATACTTCTTTTAAAGATGCCTTTCCCCTCATGCATACGTGGTGGACTTTTCTGTGTGCTCTTGCAGTTGGAGGAACATCGCAGTGATCAGAAACAGCTGAAGGTTCTGCAGAAGAAGCTGCTTCAGGTGATGAAGGAGAAGGACCAGCTGCAGAGCGAGCACAGCCGGGCCGTGCTGGCTCGCAGTAAACTGGAGGGGCTCTGCCGAGAGCTACAGAGGCACAACAAGACCTTAAAGGTAGACCAGCTCCTCACAATGCTGCACTACAAAGAAGCAGTCATATCGCATATTCACAAAACTATAAATTCACATAGTATCTGAGCTCCTGAACTTCCACACGCAGTTTGTTTGTGAGTTTTGGTGCCACCATGTCATAATCTCCAGGAGGTAACATCAGCTGCCACCAAAGATCAGCCATTAAAGCTCAGGATTTTGAGCCCTGAAACAACTAATGTTCAAATCTACATTTTCCAAAATCACTCACTCACGGATCCCTTCTGACCGTCCAGGGGGCGCTAACTAGACAACAATAAGGTGAGCTTGGTAAAATCAAACAACACTTGGTCACCTGGGTCAACCTGGGTGGACAGTGACGAAGTAAAGTTACTGTAGTACTGGACTTAAGTGCAATTTTTGAGTATCTGTACTTTACTTGAGTATTATCACTTCACTTCACTTCACTTCACTACATTTGAGGGACAAATATTGTCCTTTTTACTCCACTACATTTCTATTGATGCTCTCGTTACTTCTTACCTTAAATATTTGTTCAGAAAATTTCTCCACCCTTTATTTTCTTATTCTCTTTTCCTTTCTGGTCACCGGACGGATGCTGATTGGACATTTTTCTACCAAACTTCAGACAGCAGAAAAAAGCCCTGCATAGCAACAGTTACCGAGTGAGGCGGGGCTTAGCGAAGGATAGGTGGACAAACCATTTGTTTGGGGGGGGCAAACTAATTAATTAATTAATTAATTACTGAATAATTAATTAAATAGTGAAATAATTATATATATTTTTACATTTAATGAACTGGTATATTAAATTCTGTCCCGTTTTCCTCCATAAATAAATCATCTCAGTCGGTGATTCTGTTTTTTCCTGGTCCATATTCTCTGGTCTGATCTGGTCTAGTCTGGTCCGGTCCAGTCTGGTCTAGGTCCTGGGGGGTAGCGCCATATCTTGCATTAGCCCAGTCCATTACTTGTAACCAATTAACTTAGCAGTGTTCGGCTGTCCGCACCGGAAATCTGGTCTGGTCTGGTGTCTTTTCTGGTCCTGTTTACCATCTGTCATTCATATTCTTTAATCTGAACGGTGTGAGAAGTAATGCCAGCTGTCATAGTCAGTGTGATGAAACTCCTAAAAGTCCTGTGTTGTGATGTTGAAGGAAGAAAAGAGCTGAATAAAGCCGGTCCATGTGTTCAGCTACTCCGCCTCTCCTCCTCCGTGTGTGCTAGTTACCACGGTTACCAGCATCAACGAAACCAAGCTAAGGTGAAACAGAATTAGCTTTATAGCTAGCTACACTAGCATAAGCTGAGCTAGCTAAAGTGCAGAGCTGAAACTCTAACTCACTGATTCTCGCCTCCATTTCTGCCGTCATCCTGAATCTATGACAAGAAGTACGATCATAAAAGGAGGCAGAGGAGGAACTGGACATGGAGCACACAGGAAGTCTATTAATGAAGGTGAATAGAAGAGACACCAACACGAGGTAACACACAGCACAACCAGCAGAGACCGGACCCCTCCAGAGACTAGAGACCAGACCAGAGGCCTCCGAATCCGGTCCTGGATGTTTCCTTATTCCAAAGAGTCCACCGCAAAAGGGATAAAACAAAACATTTCATGTCCTCATTTATATGTCCTGTGATGGACATTCACACACAAACTCCCTGTACAGGGATTATATAAGAAGTACTGATAGAGTTTAACACACAGCCCAAGGTAAAAATGCATAGTAAGCCATGTTATGAATGTGTGGTTTCAGCTCTAGAATCTATCTGTGAAATACAGGAGGAGACCCTGCAGAGGTGCAGAGAGGACGACCTGAAGAGGAAGGAGATCACTACCCACTTCCAGGGGACGCTCAGTGAGATTCAGGCCCAAATCGAGGAACACAGCAGCCGCAACACCAAGCTGTGCCAGGAGAACAGCGCTCTGGCAGAGAAACTGAAGGGACTCATTTCACAATATGACCAGCGAGAGGCGGTATGGATGCCACCCCATGTTCAGGACACGCTGGTTTAGACCAGACAGCAGTTATTGGAGGGCATTACTATGTGAATTTGTCCTCCCAATCTACGTATAAACTTATCCCAATGTTTGAAATGAGCATATCTACAATCTCACACATCAGCGCCAAGAGCTATTTGCAGATTTCACCCAGAGCTCACATTTATTAGCTACAGTATTTTAGTTTTATGTGGCCAAAGCTCCCTAAGCAAGAAATTAAACAGCTTTTTGATGTGGAAAAAGACTCATGAATTTTTATATATCTTCCAGAACCTGGAAAAGGTCTTCAAACACAGAGACCTGAAAGAAAAGCTGCTGGAAACCAAACTCACGCAGGCAAACATGATACTGAAGGAGGCAGAGGAGAAGCACAAGCTGGAAAAAGAGCATGTATGTTTAGTGGATCAGATTCGCCGAGTGCTACAAGCTTTCTGATAACGTGTCTGCAATTCTAATCCCCTAATTCTCATTTTCGTGGAATATCTCAACACTCCACAGCTGCTGAAGCAGGCAGCAGAATATAAATCACAAGTGAAGGTCATGAAGGAGGAACAGATCGATATGAAGACTCAGGTACAGTAACATGGGTAAAACTGGCTTGTTTTCCTAATTCCCTACAGACACGTATAATATATTTCTCACTGTTTCTCTTCAGCTTGATATGTACTCCAAGAAGTTTGATGAATTCCAGGGCACGGTATCAAAGAGTAACAGTGTCTACAGCAGCTTCAAACAGGACATGGACAAAGTAAGAACGGTTTTGAAGAATATTTGATGTCGGCTTCAAGATATCGGTTAGATTATTTAGTTTGTCTGTCAATAAAGACACAATGAGCCGCAATATGAGAAATAAATCCCATGGGATTTACAATAACACTTCAAAATCTGACAAACTGTATAATCCAAAATCTGTTGTAGCATTTATTTTTAGAAGTTGCTTTGATTGTGTGGAGTGGAGAATGATTTTTTTCTTGTCGTGTTGTAGATGGCAAAGAAAATGAAGAAGCTGGAGAAGGAGTGCCAGTCATGGAAAACCCGCTTTGACGGCTGTAACAAGAGCCTCATTGACATGGTGGCAGATGTAAGACAGAATTTTTTCTTTAGTTATTTAGAGCGCTAAAACAAGGAATGATTTAGGCTGTAAATACAGCACCCTCCATTTTTACTCATGCTGCATATGTGTTGGGTCCTTTACAGAAAGCTATCAAGGAAAAGGAGATGGAACTCGTTACTATCAAGAACCAGAAGCTGGAGAATCTGTGCAGGGCTTTGCAAGAGGAGAGGAAGAGTCTTTATGACAAGATGCAGGGAGCGGGAACTCCACCAGACAACAGCACTGCTGAACCCACAGAGGCCGAGGCCCCCGAGGTGCAGGAGACCCCGAAAGACCCGACAGAGAACCACCCTGTGCAGAATACTGAAGCCCCTGCCGCTGCAGCCCCAGCTGCGACCCCCACGCTCCAAACCCCTCTGACCAAGGAACTGGCTAACCTGAAAGCCGAGCAGGCCAGACTGAAGGAAATTGCAGGCTCTTTCACAATCTCTCATGTTGTACCCACAGAAACAGTTGCTAGCCAATCACAAGGACACTCTGAGGGCACCCAGGGGCCAGAGGGGAGGCACACAGAGGAGAGTAACAGTGAACACCTCCAAGAGGCCGAGGCCAATGGATACCAGGGACAGAGAGACCTGGAAATGGAGTCAGTTGATTAATGCTGAAAATACTGTGCAAAGAAACCTGGTTCATGTGCGATTCATAGCAATAAAATGAAAAAAATGCTGGCTTTAGCTTTCAGTGTCTGATATGTCGAGATTTAAGAGAAGCTTTGTTTTATTTCCTGCAACAGGCCAACTACAACTCAGCAGCTTTATGGCTTTTCTAGCACACTGATAAAAAAGTAAAGACGGTTTTGACCCCTTTTCCTTTTTTTTTTTTTTTTACAGACAGATCTATAGAGTTACTAAGTGGACGAACAACTTCATCCGTCCATGTTTTTGGTGGTAAACTTTGATGAAACTCTCCTAGTTGAAACATTCACTGAATTACAAAATATCTAGTTTTATGATAAAAAAAAATAAAATACTTGAAAATTGAAATACAATCATCAGGTTTTAAAAATCTCTTGAGAGTGCTACTAGAAAACTGTGAGCTGATTCTACAGCTTGAAATCAGTTAAATTTTGAATCCTGGGTCCATTTTACATTAATTCACTAACTACAGCTTTGGATTTCGCTCATAACAGCAACCACCTCTGGTGTACTTAAAATTCACTGCTTTCATGGCTGTTTGCTCCATAGAAACGACAGCCAAGGGCACAGGTTTTGTGTTATTTAGAGCCATCCACCAAAGAGATGGGAAAAAAAAAGCTCATGATGATTAAGACGCTATGTATAATTCACACTGGTGATCATAACATTCACCTACAGGGTATCATTGTGACATTATCTCAGCGTCACCTGCTTTTCTTTGTCAAGTAGCATCATCACTGAATACTGAAGAGTTTAACTTGTGAAATATAGTAATTAACATAATAAACAAATAACAATCATCTGGGCAGGTTCTGAATACACAGTTAAATTACACCGAAGAGGACAGCATAAACTCACACAGCAGCGAGTGTACAGACCAAAACATCCTTGACTTTTGAGTGTGCTGCTGATGTACAAAGGAAATGGAGGAGGTGTTTCAAGCTTAAAAAATGTAGACAGTAACAGTGAATACAGAGGAATCTGCTCCAGAAAAGCAGAGCGTAGCTATTGCATTTTACAAGAAATATTTTTGCTGTCCTTTAAAATGTGAAGTACTGCTGTTTTACTGTTTTACTAACAGTAAAGACAACATGACAAGTGACAGCCAAGTGCAGTCTAATCAAGCAAGTTCAGTGAAAACACCAGCACAGGGGTGTAACTATACTGATGAATTTAGCATGAAAAATAAAGTACGTGCAAAAGGGTATTTTCCTTTTTCAATCCTGATGTCCCCACCTTGTGTGGCAATGTTTGCTCTACACAACAGAAAAATTAGGAGCCACAGGCTGAACAGTGTCCGAAACCTGTCAGATGACATTGACTTGTCAGATCAGTGGTGTGGCCCTTTAAACCTCCAGCAAACAGACCTTTGTTTCCCCATTTGCCCAGCGTGAACTCAGAGGGAGAGCAGAGGTGACTTGTCAGCGGCGCACTGATAAGTATTTGAATTGCAGGTGCACGTTCATACTGAAAATGGCTGAAGGAGCAAATCCAACCACAGTCTCTTGTGTGAGAGCTCTCACAGATTTTGTTGAAAATGGAAAAGCTCTGTTGGAGCTTGCTGTGAAGGAAAGCAAAGAAGGTAGGCAGTGTTTTGTGGGGCCAGACAAGTGCACATAAAAATAGACATGCAGACGAATTACAGTCGTGTCCTGTGTGTGGGCAGCAAGAGGCCTGTCAATCATTACACCTAAAGAATGAACCCTAACAGACTGTTACAGGCTAACTTTATGTCCTTTATTTTACACAGACTCTCTCCAGAACTTCATCCGACAGAAAATACGCATTGAACAAAAACAGTCGCTGCTGGGTCTGATCGAAGCAGCAGCAGCTTTGTACAGAAGGTCCTGAGCTACGTTCACAGTATATGAACAGCCAGCCTGTAAAATCCTATTCTATAGATTGATGAGGCACATAGCATCAGACTTCGATATGCCAACATGAGTTGTTTACCCCTATTTTTTTTTATTTTCACAGTCTGTCTGTTAAGAGGAGAGCGGAGGCAGAGGATCTGTGGAAGAAAAACAACCAGTGAGATTTACTTTTTAATGAAGCATGAAACCTGAAACCTACATTTCTATACACATAGATAACACAATTCATCAGATTTTCAACCTCTAAGTAGGATCTAGACTCCCTCCAGCAACGTAAGGTGCTGTAACTGGCACTCTGATGTAGTGAAGATCAACCTTGCTGTGCACTAATTCATTTATTTAGAGACTAACTCACATTCATCCTATAAAATATACCCCTAAAAACTTTGTTGCATTTCCAGTTGTGCTGCTCTGAAGGACGCCATTCAAGACTTCCAACAGCTCTCAGTGAGTTGTTTGAATAAAAATAATGAAATTGAAACGAAAAAGGTTTTTTGTTTTTACCGAGTGTGGCTGATGTAACGCAGGTGCAGTGGGATTCCTTTCTACAGCGTTTGGATGATGAGTTACAACTCAGTGCTAAAAATCTGAGCGAAGACTATCAGTCAAGGCGAATTTCACCAGACACCCCTCTCGTTGATGCCAAAACAGGAGAGTGAGTTTACGCAACTTCTCTACAGAAGTCACATCATAAATTTACCAGCTAAAGACACATCTGTCAAAAAACATCTGCTGGCATTTTTCTACTTTGCACTTTAGTAAATTTACTGTCTTTGTGTTTCTCAGATCAGTGATGCTGGATAAATATCTCAGGAAAGGTAAAAAGATCCTGCTGGTGCTAATCCGTCAGTTCTCTTGTCTGCTGTGTCGCCTTCATCTTAAAGATCTGGAGAAGAACCAGGTAAAGGTGACACAGCTTAAAAGGTAGAAAGTACCACTGAACAATTGAAGAATAGGGTCAAAAAGTGATGGGTGGTATAGATTTAACAATGTAATAAGACAAAGCCTCCATTCGTGCTCCCTCCACAGCTGATCATCATTATCCTCCTCCATCTTGCAGAAATCCCTGGACGCACATTCTGTGGAAGTGGTGGTCATTTCATTTGGCTGTAAAGAGGGAGCATCACATTGGCTACAGGAGACGGGCTGTCGGTACGACATGCTGCTGGACCCTGATAGAAAGGTCGGGGTCAACACCACGCAACACAAAGTGCAGAATACCACGACACGTTTCACACATCGACTGATGAACAAACCATGTGACGGATATTTTAGATATATTCTGCATTTGGCCTGGAGCGGTCCCTTAAGAAAGTACTGAACTTCAGTAACATGCTGCTCTACGCTGAGTATGTGGCAGAAAATATGGCGTTTCCGAGAGAACTTCCATCGATACAAGATGACATGTTCCAGGTAAAATGTTGGCTTTCCAGAGAGCAAGCAGCAGCATAACTTGTGTCCTTTCTCAAGACATCCACAGTCCAAATTCTCCAGTAGAACCAGCAAAAATGCAATACTAATGGGCACAAATGTGCATCATTATGTGGAAAAAAAACTTGCTCAGTGAATTAAATATTATTCTGCTCGAGTGCCAGCATTAAAAATAATAAATAATAAATAATTTGTGATACTTTTTTTTTTTTTTTTATTCAATTAGTTTTATTGGGAAAGCACATTGAAATTTTGGTTTATGTCCTAGTTAATTTTGTCTTTCCCGTATTTTACAGCTGGGTGGAGACTTTGTTTTGGACGAACATGGGAGGGTGCTGTTCTCTCACTGCTGCCAGAGTCCAATAGACCGACCTTCAATAGAGGACATTTTATCTGCACTGTGAAGATTGAACCCCCTAATGCACACACAGTTTAATTAAAGGAAAAAATTTAATAGGTGAGGTCAACTGATAAATTAATAAGAGTGACCGTTGTAAAATGATTTTGTGACAAATAGCTTTACGGAACAAACTGAAAACTTGCTACAAACATATAAACAACAAACTCATGCTGAAAGCTTACACTATCATTTCTTATTTTACAGTTCACTGCATGAATAACAGCCCTGGGAGTTATTGATTAGTAACTCAGTATACAGTCGTATATGCCTCACATAAATAAAACACAAGTGCAGTTGATTATAGTTCTGTAATATTTTATATACATCTTAAAAAACATGTGGCCTGTGTTCCTGAGGATAAAACTACTTCCTCAGCATATGTGTTTTGTATGTTATGGGACAACACGTGATGACACACAATCACAATATATGCCCCACTGTTTAAGTTCGACCAAAGACAATAAACGTAATGAACTACTCTGAAAATCAAAGAACAGAAAGGTTGTGTAGTCGGGTATACCTCAGGAAGAACCATTATTCTTGGTATATATTTTTTAGTTCAGAAAAAAAGGCAGTGACCTTGATTTCAGGGAAATGCTTAAACTTTGGTTAATGTTCACATGATTAACTTTAGCTGCTTACTCTTTTACTTCCGTCTGTGTTTCACAAGTAATTTAAACACTGTTCAGTACAGATGGGGTGTAGGTATTTATCATAAATCTGCAATAAGTAAGTCAAAGCTTGGACCTCATGATGGTGTTAGATGAGAGTTTAAGGGATCATCCAAAGGTATTTGAGGGCAACATGAAAACCTGCACCGAATCTTGCGGCAATCCATCAAACAGTCTTTAAGCTATTTCACTCAAAAGCGCAAATGTCAACCTAGCGGAGGTCTTAAAAGGAGTCAAGGAATCAGCAAAATAATCAAGATTCATCCTCTGGGAACCACAAATGTCACACAATTTCTATCATGGCAATTAATCTATAGGAAAAGCCATGGGATCAGTATCCATCCAGGAGGTAAAACCAAACAGCAAACAGAAATATCTAGAATGACCATCTGAATCAGGCTGCACATGTAAATGAATCCCTGCCGTCTATATGGGTTGAATTCTAAAACTCACTGAAGGCTTAAAGTTTATTCACAGTCTGAGAGCTAAACAAACCTTTTTGCTGTAGATGTACGTGTTTATAGTGTATGTATTATTCAGCTCATTCAACTGACCTCAGAGAAATAATGAAGGTCCACATGAGGCCTATAAGCTGCAGTTTGGTAACGCTGCGCTTTTAACGCTCTGACGGGGTTGTAAAATAAAGATGACCAGTAAACTGAAGACTGAAAACAGGCAAGGGACTTTGATCAACACTTAGGCCCTTACTGATCTCTTTAAATCTCTCATCTCTGCATGGACGCTCTCAGATTGTAGCTCCTGATAAACCATGCAGCTTGTGTCAGACATTAGAAAAATCACCAGAGATGGCAGATATAGACAGTCTTATCGAGCACATCGGAGACTTTCCAGAAAAAGATTGCCACGCTCGGTTCTTTTCCATTAATCATTTTCCTTTTTGCATTTGTTGGCATAGTTTTCTTAGGGCACACTCCAGATCTCTGGTGTGCAGGTCCTGGGTCTGAGCTCCTCCAGGAGGAATGTGGCTGGACGGAGGCCACAGTACGAGAAGTCACTGTTCCCTACTCTGAACCGACAGGATCCTTCAGCCGCTGTGAGAGGTTTGATGTGAACTGGAGCATAAGCCAAAAAGAATGCAATGACCTTAACTGGCTGTTGATGTCTAATACAACGAATCTGGTGTCGTGATAATGGCTGGGTGTTTGATAAAAGCCACAGCACTGCTGTTTCTGAGGTAGGCACATCAGCCACATCACAATTTCAGTAGATACATTTTTTTCTCATAGCAGTTTGTCGTTGCAGCATTTGATGTAATGATATAAATCAAATAAATATCTATGAGATATTCATTCATTTACAGAAATTCTCAATTTTCCTGTGTGTCTGTTCCTTTTCATACGATTTGTCTGAGAAATCCTGGCTCGCTGCTCTGAATCAGGTTTCTTTAGCGTGTGGATTTTTTGTTGGTGCTTATATCCCTGGCTCCCTGGCTGACAGGTTAGTTTGGCACCAATTTTTTCAGTCATGTCAGCCACTTTTCACAACGTCCACTGAAAATCCTGTATGTAGTTGTAAAAGTAACACCCATCACTTAATCTTTTCACAGATTTCGTAGGGAGCCATGTTTGAGTGTATCAATCCTTGGCCTTGGTATCTCAGGAGTCGGGGTCAATGCTGTCACTGTGGTACATGTTGCTGCTCATCTTTAGATTTTTACTAAAAACTTTATAGTCACTCTGATGCAGCTATCTGATTAAACAAATTTGATCAACCACTTTAATATTTTTCAGATAATTCAGTGCTTAGAGGAAAAGTCTAAATCCTGCATCAATAAAGGATTTGTTTAGGACAACAAATATGAGAAAAGAAACGCAATAAATTCAACTTTATCTTTAATGAGATATCGAGTCATTTCTTACGTGATACTAAAGTATGTCATACTTGCTTGAGGATGTGCTTGAAATTTCAAAACACAAATCTAACTTTAACTAATTCCTCTGCTCTCGTCCAGGTTTACCAGCAATGTTGCATTTCAAGGTCTGGTCCTGCGGTATCACAGTGACAGTATCTTTTTGGATTTCTTCATCTCTGCTGTGGTAGAGCTTCCCATCGGCCTCATATTCTACCTGCTGGTTGACAGAGTTGGCCGACGCTCCCTCATGGCTGCCGCCAATTTCACTGCAGGCATTGCCTGAATCATAATCCCCTTTGTCTGCATAGGTATGTACAGCTGATACTGCTGAAGAGCTCAAACTACAGCGTGATCATTTCTAATTTGATGGGGTATTGTCAAAGCTTCAGTTTGGCAGAGTGATGATATGTCTTTTTGTATTTTTTCCTCCTATGTCTTGCAGATTTTGCCTGGTTTAAAAAGTCAATTGCAATCATCGGGAGGCTTGCAGTTGCCATTGGATTTGAGACTGTGAACTTTGCAAACACTGAGATGTATCCGACACCTCTGAGGTGTGAAAACACTGAGTGTTGGGAGATATGGGTTAGCTTTTTATGAGCTGTGAAAGATGATAAATGAGGTGCATTTGACATGAACATCAGACTAACAGGAAAATAACCAGATGAAAAGATGAAAACGCATTTGCCAGTGCAATAAATGTTCAAATCCATGTGAGAAAACAGCTTTGAGGAAAATGCCTGAACTCAGTGTAGCAGAAAAGAAAGATTTTTTAATCATTTTAAGTAACGAACATCTCTGCCTGTCCGCCATTTGTTGTTTTACTATAATGACTAGAAGACGATTTTACAGGAAATATGAAACAGTATAGCCAAAAGAACTTTATCTTTAAAATGTAGTGCCTGTGTGGTGATGTTGGTCTCTCAGTAGGCTGATTAACCATTATAGTCCAGCGACTCTTAGACAGATTGCCATGACAGTTTGTGAAGGTTCCCACACACATCTTAACGACGTGTGGGTCCCCAGACTTTACTCTGCTGCCACATTTGTGCTTTTGTTTTCAATAACTACAGCATGGATTCCCATATGTACTGAAGACAATCATTTGTCAGCCAAATACCTGCAAAGCTACTGACAGTTGTTTGGTGGATAATGTGTAGCATTCAGTGTTAATTAACAAATTTTGTCCGGCTAACACACTAACATACATGCATGCATACTCTCCAACATGATGGAGATCGGTGAGCATGTGTGTGTTAGCATGCTGGCATTATCATTTAGCTCACACGACGACTGTAAACTTTTTGCATGAGTTGTGTATATCTTTATTTGATTGTTCATCAATCTACTTTCACCTCCTCATAGAAATTTGGGTGTTTCAGTGTGTTCATCAGCCAGTGACTTCGGAGCAGTTGTTGCTCCGTTCTTGTTCTGCAGACTCATCAGTATCTGGCAGGAGTTGCCTCCTCTTGTTTACGGTAAATCTCAGTCTCCCTATTCATGTTTCCATGCTGATGAAAAATTCAGAGGTACCAATTTAAAGCATTTTTTGCCACTTCATCTGTTTCAGGTGTGATGTCAGTGCTGTACAGTGGATTGGTGACAATGTTAGCTGTGATGAATGGAGTTGCCCTCCCAGAGACCATAGAGGATGTAGAAAATCTAAGGTAAAATAATTCTGTAACAAATACACTGTTTATCATGAATAGCTGCTGTTCTTATCCATATAATACTCGACTGAATGCAACATAAACAACAACAAAAATTTCAAACAGAACTAACAATATGCAGTGACAAAAAAAAAAAACATCACTATCAAAAAAGGAGAACGATAGAGGGGAAGGTGTGAGAAAAGGTGACAATCCTTGACATCTGCGAGACAAGAATAGGCTTGTAAACTGAGATCTATTTTGTGTTAGGTACAGAAGAAGGGTCCATGCTTTTATCCTTTTCTAACATACTTTGATTTATTTATGGATTTGTGTTTTCTGACGGGGGAAACGGCTTGATTATATGGTGAACTCCACAAAGAGCTGGGACATTACTAAATTATTTTCTTCAAGTGCTGTGTTTAAATTACACATTATGTCTCATTGCAGTCTGCTCATAAGCTAAACAGCCAGTCAGTAGGCTTTCAAAATGCATTCCAGTGGTTTTTATGGCAAACTTGTGTTACATTTAATATTTTGAGGGGTTTAAAGGTGTTGACTAATGCACTGTGAGGGGGTGCAATGCCAGAGGTGTTTGTGCACCTACAGTGCTAATTTGTGCAACAAAATGATGCTTACAGTATTTCCCTTTAGATTGAAGACCGTCAGTCACTTTAAGACTTATGATATTTTGGGTGATGAAAAAATTACAAACATCTCAGATGCTCTTCAATTCAGGCAATTCAAAATGAATTAAAAGATCTGGGTTTTCTTTTCCTCAACACATGCTATGTGAAATGCACAGAAGGATATTAGGGAGGACGGAACTATTCTGAGGTTATATGAGAGAAGAACAGAAAAATTGCTCAAACAATGTTTTCTGGAAAATAACAGAGATAATTTTTACAGCTATTCAGGAAGCATACACTTAAGACATTGGATTTGCTCTTCTCACAGAGTTTGTTGAAGATAATAACCTAAAATACTTCTTGCACAAGCTTTTGATTCCTGTTTTAAAATTTCTATGCTGTTTTTCATTTTCAAAAATAAACAGAAGACTATGTACTCTGAGTGCAATATAAATGCACATAAATAGAACATAATGATGGACTGTAGACTCAAAATGGATCATCATGACAGAAAGTAGAATGTGTTTTTCCTTGAAGGCGTCTTCCTTGTGTATTCCAGCACCCAGACAACAATACCCTTGATTGTTTGGATTTTTTTAAATGCTGTACTGTATGTCTGATTGAGGGTTAGTTTTGTTTAGGCTTTTGTTCCATTGTAGGTTTACCCAGAAAGCCTCAGAGCTGCCAACAAAAGCTGCCCCACATACATAGCACTGACTGAATGGGAAGACGTGTAGCCATAAATTGTGTTGAAATTCACTGGTATGCATGAGAAGTGGGGTTCCCTCAAGCGTACATATCCATGTCACTGTGAAAGGGAGGAGGAAAATCTCATGGTGACTGTGGAAATATCTCTGAGACCGTTGAACTCTGTCAACATCACATGACGACTTCTGCAGCATTGTTACAATATTTTATAAAAAGAACAACAAATTAGTATTTCTATTTCTACAGTTGCATGAGCAAACTGTTGTGAGAAATCAAAACAAGCTATTTTTTTTCATGTAAATGATAAGTAATAAATTGAGAATAATGATTATATAAAGATTGGAATTATTTTCCTGGAATGGATATATGATTAGGAACTTGTTTGCCTCAAATAACAAAGGTCCACTGACCTGTTAAATGAGGTCAGAGGGGTGCAGGGGCTTGAAGAGGGGATGAAGTAGGCAATTATGTTTAAGGACTCGCTGCACAACACAGTTTGTAACTAATGGGGAAGCGATCGAAGACGGGTGGGATCATAGCTTAGCTGTTACAAAAACAGAAGAACTGCTCCATCACAGGACTTTTTCCCCATTTTCTGGAGGAAACCTGGAGGAGCCAGTCAGACAGAAACGTTTAGGTTGATTGGTGAAAAATGCCAGAGAAGGAAGACCGAGAGAAATTAGCCAAAGTCATCAGCCAGTGGAACAACAAGAGACTAGACCTGTTTGAAATAAGCCAACCCGATGAGGTGAGTCACCTGCGAGCTTCATCCAGTTTTAGTTTGGATTGATTTTTAGTCTCTGCACAATTGTCACAGTTTTGGATCTACTTTAAGAGCTCTTTTTGTAATAATCTACCAGCAGTTGTATTAACGTACTTATGTAGAGTTGCAACTCTTCTTTTCAACCTCAAATAATCTGCTTCAATTAATAATTTTATATATAACAATAGACAAAAAAAAAAATCAACGGTATAACAACAAATACATTCATTTATAAATTGCAGAGCCTAATGTGATGTTCGAAACCTAAAATTATATAGTTCGCAAATTTTTTAAACGATAATGTAGATGTACAGCTACCAAACTGCGTTCCAGTTCATGTCGCTGTGATCTTAGATCTCTCAGAGTTGGGAGAACCTTAAATCCATGCTGGGGTCCCTCCCTGAACAGGAATGTACTTATAGTAGACTCATTATAATGTATCCATTGACGATTTACTTGAATCACTAAAGAATAAGCAGCTTGTCATATAAAGTATCAATTTATAAAGAGATTATTTGTTTTTATTTCTCTGTATATATTGTAAGAGCCACAATATTGTCTCATGACAAAGAACAAAAAACGACATCACATACTAAGAAAATAAAACCGTTTTTTGTTTGCCAACAGAACCTTGAGTTTCACGGCGTGATGCGTTTCTACTTTGAGGATCATATTGAAGGAAATGTGGCCACAAAATGCCTTCGTGTTTGCAGCAACTCTTCGACTCATGAGATTCTTGAAACTCTCTCAGAGAAATTCAGACCCGATATGAAAATGCTGACTACGAGCTATTCCCTGTATGAGATCCATGCCAAGAAGGGTAAGCACTGAAGATTACCAAAGACTCCCTCCTTGCCTATAAGAGACTGCAGGAGATAGAATTTCATACTAAATCAGTGGTTCACAAACTTTTCCTGCCATAACTCCTTTAGAAGGCAAAAACAGTTCACCTTCCTCCACCACACATTTTCATCCATCATGAATAACAACAAGGAAAACACAGACAACGATCCCAAGGTCCATTTTGAGTCTGAGATAAATAGTAGCACAATAACATCAGTATACTCTTTTGTTTCTTAACTTCTTTTTGATAATTGATTTTCAGACCCTCTGGATTCAGAATCTTAGTCGTGACAGTATCCGTGTTAGTGGATTAAATTATCAGTTACCAGACAAACTGACAAAGATAAAATGAGATTCGATTAGATAAGTTTCTGACGATCAATTAATAGTTTCAGTCACTTTTTGAGCAAAAATGGTGACTAAAATGCCAAATATTTTTTGGATGCAAAGTCTAGCGTGAGAAGGTTTGCTGCTTTTCTTACACGTACAATAAACGTAATATCTAATATTTTCTTTGAGTTTAATTTAACAGATTATTCTGTGTATGCTGATAATCTTCCATAAACACTGCTCATTTAGGCCATTTATGTGCTTTCTGTTTGGTCCAGTTCTATAAACTGAGGTTTATGCTCCAACTAATTTTCATTGTTTTATATTTGGAGGAGAAAGAAAATTGGACCTGGACGAGAGACCTTTAATAGTACAATTAAACTGGAACTCAGACAACAGAGAAGGATATTTTGTGCTGAAGAAAGACAAGGAGACTTTCCAGGTATCCTAAATCTCCCCTTATTGAACCAATTACATTAATAGACCAGTGGAATAAAGATATTATCAAGTAATATGCTGTTTCACTGTCGTATAATTATTTACTCTGTAGTTCATTCCTTCACCCGCACACAATCCCATGCTTGTGCTTTTTTATGCTTTTAACAATAAAGGAAAATTGTCAGGAGAAGGAGAAAGGAGGCATGATCCAAAACTTCAAGAGGACACTGTCAAGAAAAGAAAAGAAGTCAGAGAAGAACAAAACTCAAGCAGCTGCCGAGGTTTCAGGAGATGAGAATAGGTAAAATATCTCATCATTCACCATCAGTATTTATTTTTGAGACTAGTGGCCCCGGGGCGATGTACCTAACTGGCAGAAAAACATCTTCCCCTTTAAATGCGATATCCAGGTCAACTGAAAAGCTTCTGAACAACAGCATTTATGGGCCTAGCCATGAGAAAAATGATTGCACTGACAACAAAAAGGACCAGAGCCAGGCCGCCCTGGGTGAGTAATCTGCAAAACATACAAAAATAGAAATGATAATGAACAGGGCAGTCTAGCACATGAGCAATGTATGCTCTCTATATATAACATTCAGATTTCACTTTAAATCACTAAGAACTATATTTTAAAACACAGTCGGACGGGCTCCAAGCCATTTTCCCTAATTCTTCATACTGTATGATTTCTCTTTGCTGAATACAGGAGTAAAGCACTCAGGACATATTCATCCTGAATCTTCAAACCAGTCTGGATTACCGCTGGGGATTAAATTATGTGACAACTGTGAGTATGAGATACAAAGCTTTCTTTCCACAGTGATATTTCCTAGTTTATACTTATATATATAACTGGAAGCTCAGTGTTTTTCCTTCTCATAATGTCATCCTGCCCCCTGCTGGTGTCTTTCAGCTGCAGACGCCTTGTTGTCCGCAGTCATAAATTACACCAACACCTCCACAGTTCATTTCAAACTCTCACCTGCATACGCTCTCTATGTCGTGGGACGCTTTGCTCTGCAGCGCCATTACAGGCAAGGCTCTTCGCCTTCAGGACAAACACACACTGTAACCTCAATTACCAACAAAATGGTGGCCATGACAGGGAAGGTCATCCAGGCAAGTCAAAGAAACCACTTACTTTTGTTGCACTGGTTCAGATAGAAATGAAAAAGATTTTACTATCAAACCAAACAGCAGATGTTTTGTGAGTCTAAATGACACTGCTATTATATTTTGTGCTTCAGAAGCAGCAGACCGTTGCTGGGGCTCTTGCCTTCTGGATAGCCAACTCCTCTGAGCTGCTACATTTTTTCAAGCATGACAAAGACCTCTGCCCGCTCACAAAGCAAAGTCAGCCGGCTCTCTCCCACCTGGTTTACAAAGCCTACAGGTAAAAGAGGCATTAAAAACTGCAGAGTTTAAGCTTAGACTCTGACACACATCCTCCTCAACTGATCTAAGACCATAGCCCCGTCCTTTCCATCAAACAGGTCATCAGGCCACAAAAAATTTAATAAAAACATAGCTCAAAAACAATCTAACCTCGCTCACCTCACTCTCTACCCACTCAAGCATTTGCCCTCTTAGGTGTCACTGCAAGTCTCCATCCACAAAAACACTTTAAAAGGTTCTTTGCTACTGCAATAACAGCCCAAACCTCTGAATATGACAGACACACATGCTTTTCAGTGCAGAGAAATGTGCATTTTTCCCGCTTTGTAAATATGGTAGACCCGAGACAATGAATCATCGGCATTTTGTCATCTTTTCTTTTTGTTCTGTTAAGGAAATGTCAGCTGTGCAAATATGGTGATGATGATTATCATCATGGTTATTCTGAGTCAAAATGTCTACTCCTCATTTCTACATTTTATGGTCATTTTCAGACTAAACAACAACTAAATTAATCAATTGTGCATTTTGCTTTATGTTGCAGAATTATAAATATGGTTCCAGTTATGTTAATTACTAGTTCAAGGCTACACTTTTAAATGTATTTTCATTCTCCCATGCAAGTTTCCTGCTACAGTGTCTAAAGAATGAGTTAGCAAAGCACTTGCCAACATTTTTGATTGATCCTGAACAGAATGGGCCTCTGCCAGCGGGTATAGGTAAAGTAAACATTCATTATTATGATGGCTAAGCCATTAATTCTTTTATTTAGTACGCTATGCACTTTAAGATTATCTGAAGAGCTGCAGTCCCGAGGATATCAGACACCTTCAAATACTCCTTTCCTGCCTGTTGCAGAGATGGTGTTGAACACCTTGATGAACACCATGTCTCTGCTACGACGGTGCCGGGTCAACCCCGCCATCACCATCCAACTGTTCTCCCAGCTCTTCCATTTCATCAGTGTCTGGCTCTTCAACAAACTCATGAGCCCAGAAGCCAACGCTCCAGGCCTGCGCTCCCACTACTGGGGAGCAGCTCTTCGCCAGAGGCTGAGTGCCATCGAAGCCTGGGCTGAGAGGCAGGGGCTGGAGCTAGCTGCTGACTGCCACCTAGGACACATCATCCAGGTCAGTCCCTCCATAATTATATGTCTGATATTGGTAATGACAAGGCTTGGACCATATCAGATGCATGTCTGCGAAGACTGAAGCGGTGTGCAGCTGAATCACACATTTTCCTCGCCGCATGTTTGATTTCCGACTAATGAATAAGCTCACTACAGCATCTTTAGTTAAAGAAAAGAATTCTCCATCCGTTTAAAAGAGGTTCATTGTATTGTAAATTGTGTTTTAGAGCTTTTCCACTGAAACAAGACAGCGTTTGAAGGAAATGCTGTGCACATCAGATATGCTGGTCAAATTAAAGGCTCAGATATTATGAAATACAATATATGAGCTTCTTTGTAAAAAGTAATTAATTGCTGAATTTTCTTCTTCCTTTTTTTTTTCTCTGGTTTTATTCATACTGTCTGACCATATTGTTGATATTTCAGTAAGTACAAGATGTAAAAATGATGTTGCCTGGCTGTTCCTAGGCAACCACGCTCCTGACCATGAATAAGTACTCAGTGGAAAATGCGAAGGACATCCAGAATACCTGTTTCAAATTGAACTCACTGCAGCTGCAGACATTACTCAAAGGCTACCTCTACGCAAACAATGAGCCTCACATCCCGCCTGTGAGTACTTTGAGTGTGTTCCTCCAGTACTTTCATACCTCTTTTCCCCCCTTTGTGTGAAACAAATCCTTGAAGAATAGTACTACTACTAACCAGAGCTCAGTATCCAGCACATGTGGCCAGGCAGCTAATAGTACAGACACTTCGGATATTTAGTTTGATAGTACAGCGGATGACCACAGTATAGATAGAAATGTTCATTTGCATGTGGAAAAGTGCAGCAGCAGGCTCAACCACAGATCATAATCTCAGTGGTATGGATTTAACGATGTTAATTATTAAAAATGATGAATATGATTATGAATAATATATGAGGAACAGTAAAGCGAGTTGTCACATTACCCGATTGCTTCTGAGTGAAATATTTCTCTAATACTTTGCTGGATATGAGGTGTGTGGAAAAAATTTTTAATATGACTACCTATCCCAAGAGTGACAAAAGCCAAATCAGGTTTCCCATTAAGCTATTATTACAGGACATTCATTTTGTAAATGGGCATGGCAGAATACATTTGCAATATTACTCTCCATTACAGACTGGGTTTGCAATAAGCCAACAGAAGCCTCGTCCTGAACTGCAACAACTGAGCTGGAAATAAACTGATAAACATTTCAACCATCGAATGAAAGTCAGAACTGATGTCACCACAACTGACAACACGGAAGCTGCTGTATTTACACAATGATCATGTACAATAGTGTTTATCTTGACGATCACACAGTGAATGATATGTGTCGTTGCTTAAAAAATTATAGCAGACAACAACTAAGTGTTTGTTTGTTTGTTTGTTTGTTTCACACGGTTAGATAATTGATGCTAGCCGTGACGCCAGCTAAGCTAGCTAAGCTACAGTTAGCAAATCCGTCAACCGCAAAAAACAGTGAATAAAACAACGATAGATAAAAAAAAAACCTCTGAAAATAAAAAAATATATACAAAATCCACCTGAAATTAATACCAACGAAAACACAACGTGTGCAAAATCGGTTAAAAAGAAACTTGTAAAGAAACCAGCCACAACACAGCGCAGTTTAGCTAGTTTGGCCAAACACGAAAACACAAAGTTAAAGTTAAAGTGAAAGTGAAATAAACACTGACCGTGTAGAAGCGGAGCAGCTGATTTTTCACCTCTTTGCGCTAAAGCTGAGTTGAAACGAGATTTAAAAAAAAAAAAAAAAGAGCCGCTGTTACCGTGGCAACGAGGCACCCGCACCTGTGACAGGATTTTAAAGTCCTGGTTTACTGAGGCAGGTCAAAGGTCAGCCTCTTCCACAGGAGGCAGGGCCTGGTCACAAGAATGGCCCTGTTTTCCTGAAATATTTCCCTTCAGGGGCTGATCGACGCCGTGGTGGCGGCCGCTGAGGCCTCGGCAGACAGCCTGATCCAGAGTGAGGGACGGGACATCCGGCCGGAGGAGAGCCTCGACCTGCACCTGCCCTTCCTGCTGCCCGAGGGGGGATACTCCTGCGACACCCTGAGAGGAATCCCTCCAGGTTTTAGGGAGTTTTTGGAGCCAGTTTGCCAAAAAGGTTGGCCATGTGTGCAAATAAATAAATAAAATAAAAATCTGTAAAGCAAGGGATGTGCTTTACTGTGGACCAACAAATATAAAATATGCTATTTGTTTATTATTTGTGCTGAATGGCATTCTTCTCCTTTAGGTCTCTGCTCTTTAACATCCCAGTCAAACCCAAAAGGTGACTGGACCGTGTATTTCAGCGACTCCACGCCCTCCACACAGAGCACAAACTTGGTAAATACTGAAGTCTAATTTAATTTGACGATAAAAATCAAGCATTTATGCAGCAGTCGCACATTTTGTTATTATTTTCCTCAACAGGCAGCACACAGAGAGCCAGAGATTGTGACTATCACACTGAGCAAACCTCTCAACAGCAGTATGGGGATCAGCATCGTTGCTGCCAAGGTGACTGCTGTGATTTTGATGAAATGTTTTTCTCTAATTGTGATGTGCTCACTTACCGGAACCAGTCAAACACCAAAACTATCTGCTGGATGTCACAGCTAATTAACAGCCGCCCTCTTGTTTTGCCACAGGGAGCGTGGCAGGGTAACCTTGGGATTTATGTCAAATCTATCGTCAGGGGAGGACCAGCTGAACTAGTGAGGTTAAAAAACTACAGAATAATTTGAAGGAAACTATACAAATGACCGCTCACATGAATCACGTCTCTGTGTGCAGAATGGCAGGCTAACAGCTGGGGACCAGCTGCTCAGCGTAGACGGACAAAGCCTGGTCGGCATCAGCCAAGAAAGGTAGCTACATCACAGCCTGCTTGATATTTGGCAAAGATAATAAAATGTAATGCTAAAATAAAGGGAACTTTGTAATGCTAACAGTCTAACGAGACAATGGAATGGATTGTGAATGTGTTACATTTTATTTTCATTTAGGGCAGCAGCTATCATGGTGCAGACCGGCCCTGTTGTGACCTTACAGGTTGCAAAGTTTGGAGCAAGCTACCACGGCCTGGACGCCCTGCTGGGTGAGCCGGCTCTGCAGAGGAGCACAGGTAAAAAGACAAACAACCAGAAAACTATTTTTCCAACACTTTCTGTCCCTTGTGACTTAGTTAGGACCCTTTCTTGCCTCACAAGGTGAAAAAAGCGGTGCCAGGCCAAATAGTGATGAGCTCCTGCTGCACGGCGTTGCAGGCGGTTGTCCCTCGGAACAGCTGCATGGACGCAGCAGAGGGAAGAAACAGCAGATCATGCAGAGAAACAGGCAGCTTTATCGCTCCAACCCCAACATGACCGGTGGGTACACATCTGTTTTGGACCCCTTTGTGCCCCTGGGCAAATACAGTAAATGCTTTAATGTGAAATATGTTTAATGTTTGATGGTGAGTCCAAAGAAAAACTCCAGTGAACCTGTTTTCTCTGTATTTCAGCAGACTTCTGCCTGGAGGACAGAGATGAACCTGTTGACCCAGTTTGGAGAGGGAATCATATCACTTCTGTTTCTAGTATCAACCTTTACCCTGATGTGAGAAATGAGTAGATCTGTCTGATGTTCCAGCTTGTGTAGAGCTGCTTATTCACAAGGCTGTTTTATTCATTTTGACAAAAGCAAATGATTAGGTGTGAGCGTTCTCCTACAGTTTCCCACATATTAACGTAAATATGTTTATGGCATTTATCGTCAACAGACATCTCCGTAAGAAAACTATCATTTTTACACCAAAATGAAGGGAAATGTTGAGCATAAACAAATTTGACTGCTTTTGAATGAATTCATGGATCAACTCACCAATTCTGTTCTTTTTTTGCCTGAATTCAGACATTTCGCAGGGAATACTTGACACTTCCCAACCCTAAATCCCAGGATAAGAATATATGTGAATCCAGTCGAGAACATCAAACACTGAAAGTTTCTCTGAAACTTTTGGATGGGCAGATTTCCACTAAGAGGGCCCTCATGGTAAATGTCCTATCTCATCACATGTTCTACAGAAGAGCACCTGGTTAAAATGACTAAAACCTTTGTGTTCACCCTCCAGCGTCAAGCACGCTCACAGGAAAACCTGTGTGTGGATGGTGGAGGCCCCCTGCTGGACAAAAGGCAGAACCAGAGTTCAAAACAAACCTATAGCTCCTACTCATCTTTCCCATTTCGCTCCAGTGTTTCCACCCATGACATCCTCTCTGACAGCAGTTCTCCCACAAAACAACAGCAGGTCACTCTCACAAGCAACGCTGGCGTCTGGAGAGCGCCCTTTTCCCAACATCCAACCCCAACGCCTCCAGTTCAGCCCGTTCGTATAGACATCCCTGTGACCAGAGCAGTGAACACACACTCAAATCCGCCTCTCATCACCTTCCAGAGCTCGTCTGTGCAGTCAGTGAAGATGAGCCAGACTAGTAAAGTGAATGGACATGAACTAAACCCAACCTGCCACATTTATGCACGCCCCGTGTCTGCAGCCAAAAAGCTACCGCAGCAGCCAAGGCCCGGCATATTCAGAGGTCAGGCAGCGAAGCCCCAAGTGAGCATCATCCCAACAAAACATGTTTCCTTCCAGGATCCGCCCACCCAGCAGGGGAAGTGGACAGGACCCGTGAAGCAATCAGACCTCCAGGAGCTGTCAGGCCCGTGGAGGAGGGAGGCCCAGGAGAGGCTGGAGAGGCAGCACAGGCTTCAGGCGGTGGAGCTCCTACAGCAGGAAGTCCAGGAGCTTCAGGCCAAGGACAAACGCTCGGCGGTGGAAAACGACCGACTCCGCAGACTCAGCCTGGAGTGGCAGTTTCAGAAGAGGCTGCAGGAGGTTCAGCAGAAAGGAGAGGATGAGGATGGAGAAGATGAGGAGCTGGACATGATGGTCACAATACAGCAGCTGGAGACAACATCACAGGTATGTTAAAAAACATCTGACAGAAGCTACTGAATATACAGAAAAAAATATCAGTAACTGATTTATTAACAAGTTTAGAGTTTTCTGTAACTTCAGTGTAAATATTAAATATCAGCAAAAAAACAAAACTACATCGTCTTGAAAATGTTAGCTGTATTTATCTGAAATGAAAACTAGCACACACCAAATTGATATGTGAGCCATGACGTTGTGTTTTTCATTTTCCCCTTTAGAGTAATCAAAGCTCTGGGGAAAATGTCAACAGTGAACCGAAAGTGCTGGACCAACAGAAAAAAGATCATCTCTCCTGCAGAGGTTATTTTTCTTTTCATCAGAATAAATTATGACGCAGTGCTCAAGCATGTAGTTTCTTTATTTTCAATTACAGCATTCTTCCTTTTGGCAGGTCCTGGGCAGACTGAGGACATTCACAAGGTGTCATCAAAAGAGTGAGCTTATACTTTTTGGCAATTGGAGGGAACAGTTAAAGGAAATCTATTATAAAGATATTTATAGCTATTCCTATTATGTCTTCATGAAATAGAAAAATATATGCATGGTTGTGTAGTACTATAACACTGTTACACTACTCTATGCTGCGATGGAAATTTCTTTCTTTCTACTTCACAAGTGCTGAAAATGAAAATCCCAGAGTAAAATAAATCTTCAGACGACATTATGTACAGTTATATTTAAAACAGCACAAACTACAGTTTGTGTCCCTTATAAATTAAGAATTCAAGTATTTCTGTTTATATCCTGTTTTCTTTCAGAAACCAGGAGAAAATCAAAAGACTGACGGCTCCTGAAAAGCTCACATTCAGGGAGCGTCAGCGGCTCTTTTCCCTGACGTCCAGTGCATAAATGAAGCTTAAAGTTAGGCAAATAGAAGCCCCAGAAGAAGAGCATGTCAGTGTAAAGAAAAGTAATAATGTGCAAATAAAAAGGACAGAATATAGTGCCATTTAAAAAGTACATATTAAATATAGTTTCCTTCTTTAAATGTCATAAGGGCATATGGTAATTTAATATTTGAGTTCAGTATTTCTGTCCAGGAGTTTGAGTTTTTGTGTTGTTGGTTTGTTTGGGTTATTTTTTTAATGTGAATTTCTTTGTATTAAAATTTTAGATAATAAAGTAATAATTTAGGAGTAATTCTAAGGCACCTTTCCCATTATTTTGTTCTTACTCACTGTAATAATCATTGCTACACCTGCTTCCTAACAGCTGCAAAAGTGTAATTCTTCTTCTTCTTCTTCTTACAATTATCATTGATTTCTTTTAAAATCACTTTGTGCGCTGATAAAACTGCACCACTGCTTTCTCTTGGTCGTGAGTTTCAATTGAGCCTCGTCGCAGTCTGCGGATCTCATTGATGGCCTCGATGCCTGAAATCTTCTTCATCTTCACCAGGTAGCAGGCCAGCATGGTCCCTGTTCTCCCGTGGCCGTGCATGCAGTGCACTGCTACACCCTGAGAAGGGAAGATAAGGTATCATTTATCACACACAAGGGGAACTTTGTCTGGGTACCAGGCCAGCACACCACAAAATACCAAGTACATCACCATTAGAACTATCATAGAATAAAAAAATAAAAAGAACAGCTTTGTATTCAGGGATTGGGGACAGAACCTCCAACCTCAGGATCTGACCTACCAACTGAATATGCACATTTATACACGGAAAAGGATGACACCTTAACTTTTCCTCTTTGGAGTAGCTGCATGTGTGCAAAAGATGGTTTTTCCTCTCCATTATCTCAACAGTTCAACTCCGGGAGGTACCAAATAATTCTAGTTAGCATAGTATTGTAGAATAGTATAACCATCCATCCCACCACAGTCTACCGAGTATCTGGGATCTTACCTCCCCCTTGGAGTTGCCCTCCTCCACAATAGACAGGAATCTGTCAATCTGACTTGGCGAGGGTGGAGTGAAGTCAGCTATCTTGATGTGGTGCAGCTGTAACTGTGGACACGAGTCGTAGTAAGGTGGCTTCCTCTCACACAGGCACACCAGGTGTTTGATCCCATTGTCCAGCAGATACTGGTACTCAGATGTCATCCTGGGCAGAGCCAGGGCAGCCAGCTTTCCAGGCTGGACCCAGGAGAAATTATGTGGAGGGGTTGAAGCCATGACTGTCGAGCTGAGGGGACAAAGGCTGGGCAGGGTCAGGTTTATTATTATTAATATTAATATGTACTCACAACTGTCCTCGTTCGAACTGGTAAATAAAGCAGTGAAGGATCGCTATGAAAACACACATCAGACACAAACTTTGGTTAAAGCTCAGTGAGAGACTCCTAATGATCCCCCTTGGCGTTGGCAAACATTACCTTTTTAACAAGATCAACTGAGGGAAAGAACAAAAAGTAAATCGAAGTGAAACAACTAGCGCAGATTAGCATGTTGTTTGACTGAAGGGCCAGTTTGACATGATGAAAAGCAGTTTAGCTCCCAAACTAAGTAGCCAACCAAGTAACAAAACTCGTGTCATCAGCGGGGATGCTGACTGTTAAATAAGTCAGTAAAAATGTTACCTTCTCTCCCACGAACCCCCTGCAGGGTTCCTCCCGCTTCTTCTTCTTCTTCTTCTTCTTCTTGAAGAATGTTAAACGCTACTTGTCCAGCTAACGCTCCTGAGCTAACCGGGCTAACCCCGCTAGCACGTTGCCGTTGTTACTATTAAAGTCCGTTTTACGGCCGAAGGCAGTCTGCCGCGGTGCTTGATGGGAATAAGACCGCGGTGAGCTGTCACTGTCAGGTTCTTTCATAACAAACTAACATGACAACATGACAACATGACACTTACGGTGTCATTAATGTGTGAATATACTCACCATGTCCGTAAACCGACGTTTAGTTCTCCAAGCGTTCGTATGAGTGAATGTCGCACTCGTCGTTTCGTCGGTTTGGTGCACGCCCCCTTTCTGCTCCAACGTTTCTCTGCCCTGATTGGTCAAATGTTGGAGCTTGCGGGAGGAATACACGACGCCGATTGGCTGACGTCGAGTATTCTCCAACATTGGACCAATCACAGCGGAAAAATGTTGGCACCAGACGCGAACTTCGCTCAGGTGTTAGCGCGAACATCGTCAGGATGGCCGAGCGGTCTAAGGCGCTGCGTTCAGGTCGCAGTCTCCCCTGGAGGCGTGGGTTCGAATCCCACTTCTGACAGATAGCTTTTCCTTCAGTCATCCAGAAATGAGTATGAATGAAGTTAAAACATGTAGGCGATATTTAGTCCTGAAACACTCATACAGTGTAATCAGTAACTAACAGGTTCTGTTTTCATATGAAATAAATCATACCAGTATCGCTGTAACGTTAACCAGTTAAATCTGTGTAAAATCTTCATTAATAAAAGTATCTCTAAATGTTTTATTTCTTTGCAGAAGTTCATTAAATGTTTCTTACACTTTTATTAGTAGTTGCCTACATTTCCCAGGAGGCCCCATTCATTATTAAAAATGAAAAAGCTCATGAGTCAGCTGTTTATTGATTATTTGTAAATATCTCTGAGGTGCTTTCTTTTAACTTCAGCTGCTGTCGTCACCATCGTGTGCAGCTCCTCCTCCTCAGCTGATGGTTGAAGGTTCGAACAGGACACCGGCAGCGTGTCAGTGAGGAAAAGCTATCTGTCAGAAGTGGGATTCGAACCCACGCCTCCAGGGGAGACTGCGACCTGAACGCAGCGCCTTAGACCGCTCGGCCATCCTGACGATGTTCGCGCTAACACCTGAGCGAAGTTCGTGTGTGGCGCCACCATTTCTCCGCTGTGATTGGTCAAATGTTGGAGAATACTTGACGATGATTGGCTGTCAGATAACTTCACACGCAGCACTGTGGTAAAGGTCTCAGTCAGAGGTGGGATTTGAACCCACGACTCCTGCGGAGACTGCGACCTGAGCACCAGGGGAAGGGAAGGGAAAAGAGGAAAAATTTCCTGTGATTGGTCAATTGTTGGAAAATGCTCGACAATGATTGGCTGTCAGATTACCTCCAGCATCATGTGTCTTCTGCAATCGATTGGAAACAAGCAGCAAACCAAGGAGCCATCATGACATCATCTGTTTACACACAGCACTGAGGAGCAGGTTTCTGTCAGAAGTGGGATTCAAACCCCCACCTCCAGCAGAGACTGACCTGACCACAGCACCTTAGACCACTCGGCCATCCTGACACCTGGCATGGTGCCACCTTGGTGGTCCCAGCGGCTGCAGGACCTCTTCAGTCCATCATATTAATCAGCTGCACCACCAGAGAAACGCTGCTCTCAGGTGGGATTCGAACCGGCACCCTCGGTAAGGCTCCCCTCAAACTTATGTGAACTATGAACATTTATGATTGGCATCACGTGTTTCATATTTTTATGAAAAATAATAACACATTCAGCTTTCTACCTGCCTTTTGTGTCAGCCTTTCAAACTGTAGCGGGAACAGACCGGTTCATCCTCTCTTGTATCGTTATTTCTAAAGGAATGCACCAAACTGCTCCAGTCGTTGTCATGAGGAGGTTCTTAAAATGGGAAAAGCGCTGATAAAATCAGATCCATGTCTTCCCTGCAGTGGCAGATGAAAAACCTGAGGGAGGCGCCTGATCTCCTGCAGCAGAGCAGAGGAGAAAAACAAAATGCTGAATCTGTCAGGCTGCAGGCTGGATCCATTTTTCTTAAGTTGTGTTGTGCAACGAAACACAAACCGAGGCCAGACAACTTTATTTGAAACTCTGGAATTTTCATGGATGCAGGAAAGTGGATGTCAAGATGAATTACAAGGGATCTTGTGTCAAATTAAAAATTTTCCATTTGCAAATGCTCCCTAAATGTGATTTTTTTTTTATTTATTTTAGCCAAATGCAGCTTCATTTAAAGGCAGATAACCAATATTTATGTCATTATGAAAAAATGTTGAAAATAATTTAATATTTGAAGATTGCTAAAAGTTCAGATGTTCCCCTTTTCAACTGTAAGTATAAATAAATGTATCTGAAATATCTAAAGCCACCTTCACCAAACCAGCACAGACATCTGAAAACTGATAAAAAAGCTTCCGACCATCAGCAGTGTTGTTTTTGAGAGATGTTCCTGGGTGAGTCCACATTGAATCATTTTTGTTTTAATATTTTCTTCTTTTTTTTTTTTTGGCACTTCCTTACGGAGGCTGCCTCGGTTTCATACAATCTTCACATGAAAGCAAAGAGAGACGAGCGTTTGTCCATTTCATGCAATAGTTAATGATACAAACACAAACATCCAGAACTCACAGCACAGCACAGTTTACTTGCTAGTCATTTTGTACAAAGAGTAGAAAGAGGGTTTGTATCTGAAGGAGACAAACTATCACATTTGCCAGATAGATGTAGATACACAGAGACTGATTTTCAGAAAGGTGTTTGTAAAGAGAATCACAGAGTTGAATGTTTCAAACATCCCATTAAAAAAGCTCTCACTAGAATGTTGGTGTAAAAAAACAAAACCAAGTTAACAGAGCAGTTTCAGTAATCACATAGTTATAGAAAGATATCGAGGTGAAAGGTAAAGAAAGAAAGAAACAGAACTTAAAAAACATTCCAATAATCAGGTGGTGTCTAGTGGAAGGCGTATTTTTGTTTGCTGTCCTACGGAGCTCGATCCACCACAAACCATTTAACATCTGGAAGTCCCAAAAGAACCACAAATTATTTTTATTCTTGTTTTATGTATTTTTTTTGTTTTGTACACATCACAACCTGAAGATTTGTTAGGCTGACTGGTTGTCCGTCACGTCTCGGGGTACTCATCATCCTCCCTCCCTGTGGTGTCATCTAAAAAGCGCAGACCCCTTCAACATGCTGCAACACCCCTCAACAAAGCAATCACAACTCCTTTAATGGTTTACATGTTAACTCTGTGGTTTTAATTTGTGCACTCTTTAGGTGCCGTTCGACAAAGGGGGCAATAATCACCGTGCCCTCCTACTAGAAGATTTCTACGTAGTTTGAACGTCCGCGTTCAAAGTCCCACACTGAGCAGACTGCTGAAGGGCCATGTCAGGTTTACAGGATGGCACAGAAGAACTTCTTCTCCCTGAACGGGTTCTCCGATGCTGGGACCGGGGACAGCAGGGGGTCCTCTTTGGCATGGGCTTCGCAGTAAGACATCAAGTCTGCCGCTGCTTTGGACACCTGGACACACACACATTCAGTTTCATGTTAACTGAGCTGAGCATAAAGACTCCTGCAAAATAATTTATCGGTTTCACACTAAAAATATTGAACATATTCTTTGTGACGTGTTTGGACCCCAGTTTGCATTAAAACACAGACATGAAGAATGAATAAATCATCACTGATCGTAATAATCATGTAGTATTGACTGGATGGTCAGCTCACCTTTATCCTGTCGATGTTAGCCTCCATCTTCAGCTGCTCCACCAGCTTCCTGGCTTGTGCAATGCTGGCCGTGTTATTGCTCGCCATCAGCACTATCGGTCAGGTCTCCTGTGCTCAGTCTGCGCAGAGGAGGAAGAGACTTAAACATCGCAAACATCGGAGTGTCAGCGAGGAAGACGAGCACTATAATGCAGCAGGAACGCTGCTAAGAGATACCCTGTTTATTATCACATGCCTGCAAACACACAGACACAGGCATATTATTTATGGTGTCAGTTGCTAGGCAGCCCATGACAGTGAGGGGGAGGAGACGGTGGGGGCAGAGCTTCGTCCAGCACCATATTTAAAGTAGATAAACAGATCAGTAACATCAGTAACAGACTGGGTACAGACGTGAAAAAAAGAAACTACTGGTTCTGTGGCAACAATGAAGGCTTTCTTAACTGTGTCAGCCAGTGTCAGACCAGAACTCAGGGTCGGGCCAGGACCGGGGTCGGACCGGGACCGGGGTCGGGCCAGGACCGGGGTCAGACCAGGACCGGACCTGGACTCAGTTTCAGACCAGGAACGGGGTCGGACCAGGACCAGTGTCAGACCAGGACCGGGGTCAGACCTGGACCGGACCTGGACTCAGTTTCAGACCAGGAACGGGGTCGGACCAGGACCGGGGTCAGACCAGGACCGGGGTCAGACCTGGACCAGACCTGGACTCAGTTTCAGACCAGGAACGGGGTCAGACCTGGACCGGACCTGGACTCAGTTTCAGACCAGGAACGGGGTCAGACTTGGACCGGGGTCAGACCTGGACCAGGCCTGGACTCAGTGTCAGACCAGGACCGGGGTCAGACCTGGACCAGACCTGGACTCAGTGTCAGACCTGGACTCTGATATGTCAGTCTATCTTTTCCAAAAACGTTTATTTACTCACTTCCAGTGGAACCACGAGTTATTGTTGGTTATTGTTGGCTGACAGCATTTTCATCAGCCAACTTATTATTTTTAGTCTCAGTTTATTCCAAAGATTGGTTTTGACACATCCGTTGAGTTGGCAGTGAAGGCTCTCGTCAGTTTCGGACAAAAATAGTCGTGATGACAGAGTGCACACAGATTCTGGGAAAACATGACGCCCGCAGCACGTCCACGACATGATGTTTTTAGTGATGTGTTGATTTAAATAAACCTCAGGACCACTTTGGAAAGTAAATAAGATAACGGATCTTCATGAGAGACGAGAAAGTTTCTGTGTTGGATATTTGGTGAGCAGGAATCAGGCAGCAACACACAATCAGGCTTGTGTGTACATTATAAATACACAAACAGCTGAAAGAAGGCCGCAGCATCTGGTCTTTACATTTGTCACCTGCCTGTTTTGGTAGTTTTAGTTTCACGTCCCCTGTTGCTTCTTTGCTTTTTATAACCTGTTTGATTAAATAGATCAAGCTGCGGGTGCATCATCCTTGGTGTGTGATCAATCCCCTGTGCCCCCCCCCCCTCTGTACGCTCTGTGGTTTGTCTCAGTGTGGGGCTGAGGATGATCTCAGCCAGGTGCTCACCTGCTGCAGGAACCAGGTCATAAAGCTTCAGCAGAAGATTTTTCATCATGAAGTTGTGTTTTGTTTTATTTCATCTATGAAGACAACAGTCATAACTTCTCATTTCTAACATTATGTGTAACCAACAACAATCAAAAAGCTTCCACACACACACACACACACACACACACAGCAGTAATCTGTGCACCTGAAGACCTGTACATCATCTCTGCCACTTTAAGACACAAGTTTAAGTGAAGATTTATAGTATTTACTTAATACCTACCTTTTCTACCGATGAAACATCCTCTGAACTGAGCTGGAAGATCTCGAATTGATGTGAGTGGAAACTAAATGACAGTCTGAAGAGGATTTATGAGCTCAACCTGCAGCAGACTGTGCAGTCTTAACAGCACAATATAAACATCAGGTTTCAGAGTCAGCGCAGCGGAGCGATCCTGGGAGAAGCTTTTCATTCAAGCTGGGTTAGTTTTCTAAATATCTAATGTGCTGTTTTTGAGGTTTTCAAAGGAATTACACAATGAAGTCCTTTTCTTCATAAGAAAGTATGTAGTAAGACGTTTTAACAAAAACACCAGGCAGGGCCAAATGTTACTCAGATTATTGCTCTACTTTATTTTCCATTGCTACCACAGCAGAATCTCCTCCAGATCTTGTTTACACCAACTGGGGGGATTTTTGGATTACTTCCTCCCAGCAGACTCCTGGGTTCAACATATTTATATGTTTGTGGGGTTAAAGCACAATAATCTTGGTTCCCTGTGTGGATGCCATATGCCATCATTCCTGTAATATCTTACAGTCACGGAGCCTTTCAGTGAATGCCACTAAATAGTGAAGGAGTTTTTTTGTTTGTTTGTTTTTTTATTTCCTGATTTCAAAAAACCCTCACCAAAATAAAAATAGGCCGAAGACTTACTACAAGGCCATGACTGACAACTGTGAGGAGGAAATGAGTCTTTGTGGTGTTTCATATTGAGGGCAGAATATTGTTTCAACACTCAGGGGAGATGTCAAAACGGGCCAGCGTATCACCGGGCTATTGATAGGGACAGATGTCACGCTTTAAGGTTTCTGGGATGTCTATGGAAAAAGTAGGGCTTTGATTTTTTACAGGAAACAATCAGTCTCTGAGAAAATAGCCTCATTTTAAGGGAGACTGGATGAAAACATTTTATATGTATGAGTAAACATGGTGAAAATGGTGTCCACTTATTTTTCCACTGAGCGACTCTTTCACAGGAGGAGAGAAGAATGATGTCATGAATTTCACAAAGGCAAAATAAGCACAGATGAGCTATTTAGCAGAAGCGTCGCTACGTCCACGGTGTCGTTTACTTCCAGTGAAGCGTGTGAAAATGCCACCCTGACATTTTCCTATCTAGAGAGGGAGGGGGGGGGATATACCAGACGAGCTGGTACCTGGAAGGCAACTCAAAGGGTTTAACATGAACGGCCACAGAGCTGCCTGTTCTTTAGCTTCAGAAGATGTTACAGTTCTTTCTGGGCTGAATTTTACAGCTGCTCATCTGTATCATGAACCTTTCCTTCCTTCTTATCTGTCAGCTGCTCAAAATACCATCCTGGGATGTTGCACATGGTGTCAACATGCTGATAATTGTGACATCTCAACTGGCTCAGATAAATAATGCATTCAGATGGATACAGGCCGCAGCTTCCAAACTGAATTCAAAAAGCAGCTTCTGGTGCTGTTGCATTACGAAACCAGCTGGATCTGTGCCTTCTCTGATCACGCTGCACTGCCTCTTTCTCTTGTCTCGACTCACCTTGTCTGCTTACTCCTCCGCACTCTGCCCCGGTGTCTGCCTGCAGTTCAGTCAGCAGTTTGTGTCCACCCAGCTCTCTGCAGACAGACAGAACGAGATAAAGAGGAGAAGACGGTGACATTTGGAGGCTGATCAGAAGCGGAGGCTCTGCGCACTTTCATTTCTGCATTCCTGATAAATTATAACGATGCTTGTGGTGTGTGTGTGACTTATCACTGTGTCCGAATGTCACAGTTTGCTCGTACACAGATCAGAAAACACAAACTCAAACTGTAGGGGAACAATATTTATAAATTAAGTTGTGGTTTTAAAGGAATAGGGTTAGGGTTAGGGTTTGGGAAAGGCACTTTGACAAAATTGGCATAAAACCATTAACAATCAACTTCATTTGTCTGCTCAGTCCAAATGAAGGAACACAACACCATCTGTAGAACTGTACAAAAACAGGCTGTGATTGTGTGTAACGTGTAGTGTGTTTTTGTTTGTGCAGGAGCAGGGACAGCGGTGCACTTGAATTCCATTTTGCCGTTATTTAACGGATACGTGGATCGATGCGTAAGACTGGGTCGTGTTCAGGAAGTCATGATTCTTGGCCAGGAAATACTCCATCGTGCTAACACCCACACCTTGTTGTAGTTGCACTTTTTATTTTCATGTGAAGTAAGGAAATTACATAAGATGTTCAGTTGTGATCTTTCTAAATGCTGCAGAGTGGATTGTGTCACCTCTGTATTTTTGCTAAGCTAACCAGCTGCTCATTCTAGCGATATATTCACATACAGAAATGAGTACGATAGCAATCTTCTCGTCTAGCTCTTGCAAGAATGTGAATAAGTGTATTTCCCAAAACGTCAGACTGTTCGTTGAGGTTTAGCTTCTGTCTTTGTTGACCTATTCACCTCTCCTCTCCCTCTTTCTTTCTTTTTTCCTCCTCCATCTCTCATTCTCTGGTCCAGCAGATTTGTTCTTAATGCATGTGTGACTCTGCAGCTCAGTTTTCTGCTACTTCTGATAAATGGGCCAATTACCCTGCATGAGCAGATCTGCAGAGGAAGGGAATTCCAACCATCGTAAATCACGTTAAAGCAACGTTACAACGCGGCATCCATTAACAAAACCTCACCAGCAGAGTTTAAAAAGCAAATAAAGAAAGCGAGCAGGATTTTTTACTGCAGTGCACTGTCACCATTAATCCACACTGTTACACTGTGTTATGTAAGACGTACAATCATTTTATCAGCACACTGATTCTTCTACTATTCTCTGGAGTGCTTCAGCGTGCAGCAAGACTGTTGCAGGTTTTCATGAGAAAATATATTACAGTCATAAATTCAAATCCCTGAATGGAAAAATAGAAAGCGTCAAGAGGTAAACTGATGCTTTCTTAACGATGGGCACATTTTCCAGGTCCAGTTAAAGGTTGTCTCAGATCAATAATGCAAGAGATGGAGTCTAAAAAATAAAAGTTTGATTAAAAACTATTTCAAAGAAGGTGCAAATAAGATTATGAATTTCAGCCTATGACTGATGCAGCAACAGTTTTGGATGCTTAGTTCTGCAGACTTTGGGGACTAAGAAGGCTCAGGCTATTTGAAAAATGAAATAATTTCTTAATCAGTCATCTAAAAGATATTAAATATTTCCCATTGCAAATGAAAAAGAACATGCTTCAGTTTCAGGCGTCTGAACCTATACAAAACTAATCACCATGACTGCTGAGGGCAGAGATGACAAACAGACAGCGTCATGTTACCTGGAACTTGTGAGCAGGTTTTATTTGCTCAGTGTGTGATCACTCACACATCCGGCTCATCAATCAGCAAACTCGTTTACATGGAGGAGTTTCTCTGGAAAAATGCACAACTGTCTGTTAAATGCTACTGAACAGAAGGCAGTTGAAATATGAAAATAAAGGCAAATGTTTTATAATTTTGAATATCATGAAGGAAATGTGAGTGTAACCTCGTTGCAGAAATATTTAAAAGAGTATTTGATATCCATCCAGTATTACAGTGAATCATTTTGCACACTGTGCTGATGTGATTTTGAAAAAGAGAGACGTACTTTGTCTGCCATCACTGGCATCTTTCAGTTTCCGTTCATTTCCATACATTAAGAAAATTCATCTGTGCACTCATGAAACTTGGTTCAGTTGTGTAATTCATCTTCTGTTCCATTACTTTTTACATTCGCTCCATTAGTTCTATTACTTTTACATTCATTTGTATCAACGTCACACAAATCTATATTTAGAAGATAACGCAATTCAATCAGCCTTCATTAATCAAATGCAGTTATAGTGCGACAGTTTTCACTGTGATGGATCACATAGCCCGAGTGAGTTTAAAAAGTTTCCTAATGGGCTGATGTACAGAAAATAATGGAAACGATGGCTGCCTGCTACATCTAAAAGTCCAAACATGCATAAAATGATGGTGAACGGATTCTGAAGATGACACTGCACAGGTGCAGGGATCATCTACTTATAGCTCTGTGTTTGGCCTCCACCAAACACCATGGAAAAATATGTCTCCTTGTCTGTAAAAAAGAGAGGATGTATCGTCTTTGAAACGTGTCTCACATCTTTTACTGTTTTTTTCCTCCAGTTTGGATCAGTGCTGTAAAACAAAGTCAGGAAAATAACTGCTCAATTAGATTTTCCATTGCTGTCATATTTATGTTGCAGCACGATGAGGGGATAAAGGAGTGTGTTAAAGAGAGAGCAAGCAACTATTTTTAGCTCGATGCTTTGGCAAAATTGGTCTCTATGCCGGTAAAGCATCTGGTATTGAACTGCACGGAGGGGCAAAAAAGCAAGATGCATTATGGGATGTGACTGGTGATCCATTTCCCTCCTGTTTTCCAACCTTCTGCTTCCCATCCCTCCCTCCGTGACCGACAGGTGTTCATTGATGGGCATGAAACACCCCCAGCATGCTGCGTCCTGCTGCTAACACCACCGAATCAATCCGAACCCCTCTGCCATCCTTCCCCTGCCATTTGGAGCTGTTTTGAACGCCTTCCTCTCGGGTTTTTGGGGGGTCGGCATTCGTGACGAGGCCCTCCACAGATGTGATTATAGCTGACTTAAAGGGTGATTAAGCACCGCAGGAAACATCCTGGCGAGGGAAAATATAATTCCTGGCCTGTCGAGTGACGATCTCTCACGTATTCCAACACATGCTGACTCTCAGCTCTCCCTCCCCCTTTTCTCTCTCTGTATCCTGTCTTTTATGCCTTTGCAACATTCAAAGAGAGAAATTAAGGCTGCCAGGCAGGGAGTGTTCTGTCCTCTGTGATGCCCAGGGTGTGAAATGAGAGCGTGGTAATTAAAAATATGTCCCTGGCTCAGCCATCTGGACCCTGGAGAGCCAGTGATTAACCTGTGAGGGTCTGCAGGGACTGAGAAGAGGCAGGTCACACATAACTGAGGCTAAGTTTTGACAACTGCATGAGGTGTATAAGGTAGTCAGTTTGTTAATCAGACAGGCTGTACTGTAGTAAGTAACTGATTTACCTGAGCAATAGAGATAAATGAGCAAAAGTTCTTTTGAAATTTGAGTGAATTGACCCTTTAAAATAAGACTGCCACGGGAAATAAATAACTAACTAATAAAAAAAATTCCTGACAGAGTTCTTTCTGTGCCTGTTAAGTCCATTCTTTTGTGGGTTTTACAGCTAGTAAAGGAATCTAGAACCACAGTGCAGAGTTTCAGAAATGAAGAGCTATTTGTTGAAAATAATTTAAAAGTCAACATGGTAATGGAGCAATGAGAATGCAAGAGCCCAGTTCAGTCATCAGCGCCGTTGTGACTGTACCATCCTCAGTGTGTCACAGGACAATAAGGTAGACTCTGCAATGTCACTGTGAAATAAGAGGCAGCGAAGGACACACTCAGCTAAACAAAGATTTACAGTGTCGTAAACAGACGGGAGGGGCTGAACTGAATGAGAAAAATAAATGAAAGCTGGAAATTAGACTAATGTGTATCAGGAAGATAAAAGAGACTGAGATGTGACGGTGGTGTCTTTTTCCAGAAACCGCAGTAAGGAGATGTAATATAAAACTGACCTCTGGAGTTATTAACGAACATATTGAATATTGAATGTATAAAGCACAGATCCCTGCCCTTGAATAAGAGAAAGGACACTGATCCCTGTGCACACAAACGAAAGAGGGAGAGATGGGACACAAGAGAGCAGAGCTGTCAGGCCATGGCTGTCTGGGGACATGACGCCAAGTGTGACAGCTGAGCCTCCTTCAACGTCACCATCTCTGAACATACGGGGCCTTGAGCAGGAATCTGGCCTAGACCTGAATTTCACAAGAATGAGAAGAAGGAGTACTGGGAACAGCAAAGTCCTCGAGGTGTCACCTTTTCTTTCATCTGATTTATTACCACAAACGTGTTAAAAAGACATTGATAAGAAAACCCCTCATTACTGCAAAGTTTTCACTGAGATAAATATAACTGATCTACAGGAAGTAAATTCTAATATCGCCTTACATTTGGTATCTACAGCGTTTTAGTCAGATTACGGTGCATCTACTGCAATAGTGCCTCAGTGGTTTGGATCCATACTCTATGTGGGAGGGAGGTTTGTGGTTTCCTTAGTCCATTCATTCATTCAGAAAAAAAAAAATTCCTTCACTGTTACAAAACACCTGATATTTTCCATCAAAACATAAATGAAATAAAACACTTGTGAGTGAATAAGAGCAGGTGCCGGCAGATCTCTTGCTGCTGCCTCTTGGTCGGACCAACGCCACCACCACCCGTGACCATTTGATTAGTCTAGGCATCTGTGGCACCCCCAGCCCGCCCTGCCAACCCTGCCATCTCAAAGGCTGTGGTGTATGGGTGTGTGTGTGTGAGTGTGGAGGGTTAATCTACGTCTCAGAAGGGGGGAAGTGAGAAGGCAGTGGCCCAGGAAATGATGCATCCCCTGGGTGTCAAGGAGGCAGCGGGGAGGATGCTTGTTGCTCCAGGGACCGCAAATGTGGTCTATTATGTTTATTAAATCAAACGAGCAAGGCTCGGCATGTTCCTTCTTTGTTAGATTAAAGCAATGACCAAGTGCTTTTCTTTGACTCAAACATTTAAAGACTTAACTACCTTTGATATGTGTTATGCATCAACAATGTAGTTAGGGGGGTAGAAACAATCCTCAACAAAGCATCCACAGGAACAGTTACAAGGCATTAGAAGCATTGACAAACACATGCTTTTCTGAGACTATGATGGAAAATTAACAGCAACCAAATAATGCTGGTGAATTTCAGTTTCAACTGGGTGGGTTGTTGCTAGTTCTTGCACTGAAAATCAGACCCAGAAGTGGCCAATGTGGTCACCATATTAGACAAGGTGAACTTCCTGAGTGATGGATGACAGTTTTACATCTTTTGTGTACATTAAGCGCTCTTCCCTGTGCTCTAGCTGTGAGGAATCAGCAGGGTTTGTGCATTTGCATTTGAGTAAAGAGGCATAAACATACTTTTCCTCTGGAATCAATCAGCATGCCAAGAATAACACAGCCAGACTCCTGGGCTGTTAACAATATTACAAACATCCGGGCTTGTTTAGATTCTGCTGAGAGTGTGAGTGCGCTCCTTAGAGAGTTTTAAACTCTGACTTGTTCAAAAAGTAATGAAAGTATCTGCATTAGGGAGGATCCTGCATTAGATAGACTTCATCTGGATGGTCAGAAACAGAGTATTTGCCAGTTTAAGGTCTGTGAGGTCAGCACTCAGACTTTAAAAACACTTATATTTGAAGCAAGTTGGCACAGAACACATTTGCTCTCAAGGACCTGAGACTTTACTTGACACTTGACTTGAGACTTGGTTGGAAAAGTCTAAAAACCCAGTAAAATTAAATAAAAATACTCAAGCTTTGTCTCAAGTCTTTAAGGATCAAAGACTTGAGCCTTATCTGGAAAAAATTCTAACTTGAGTTGAATTATCAGTCCCCAAAGAAGACTGATGTCTCAGATAGATCTTAAAAAACAAGATCCAAAACTTGGAAAAGCTGTTGGACTTGACCGCTTGAAGATTTGACATACTAAAGACTTGGTTGCCATGTTATTCCTTAATGAACTCTATGACTTGGTTAGAATTGTCCTAAATAGACCCAAAATACTGATCAGAAAAAAGAAAATTTGGCTTAAATTAGAATTAGGTCACAAAAATGAAGGAAGCTGTGAGTCCTGAACTCAATTCTACAATCCCTCAAAACTTGAGACTTCATCTGAGTCTTGGTTGGAGATGATTTGGAGAAGCATTTGCTCCAAAATGCCTAAAAATACCTCAGATTTACTGATTTACTTCACAAAAGGACTTAAATCGGGCACTTCTGATATTTTACTTACTTGAGATTTAACTCTGTACAGACATGACTGGATGAGGACTCAATCTTTGTTTGAGCAAGGTTTGAAGCAAAAGGCTTAAATTACAGCTCTTATACATTTGAGACATTGAAGCCAATCAGAGTTAGCTCACAAAATCAATTTAGGCAAAGAAGCAAAAACATTGAAGTTTTGCCTCTTGGTGAAGATGGTTTAACTTGAACGTCAGTGTTGTGAGACTTAATATTCTTCACTCTTTACTTCCTAAAACCTGACTAGATAGAGGAGATATTGCTTGAAATATTGAACATTTCATTTTGTCTTTCCCCAAAGGCTCTGTAGAAAACTGTGGTGCCGTCTATACAGACGGACCAATGCACGCTTGAATAAGCTTAAAAACTAAAATCAACATTGTTGGAAGCAAACAGGTTCAGCGAGTACAAAGGTCAAACCCTTAATGCAACAACATCTTTCTATCTCCTATTAAATATCACATAGACAAGACTTCAGCTGTTTAGGTACTTTAGGAAGCAACGGATTTTGGAGAACGATTGATAAATTGGCCTGAAACGGGGGGTTTCTTGGTCTAAGACTGTGAAGGGAGTGGAGGGGTCAAAGTGGTCAATAAAGCAGAGATGGCTGTTCATTATTCCTTATTCGTCACTATCATTCCCCCCTTGCTCCCTCTTGGCTCTCTATCGGGAACACTCAAAGCCTTCCATTGTGCTCAAGGTTTCTGATGTTTTTTGTGTAACGGTGGACACTTTGTGAACCTCTTTTACAGTCTCAACAACACAGCGTGTGAAACAATCAGTGGCCTTGGAGCAGCTTGGCTTCAGGCTTCATGATACAGTACGAGCTGCTTGGACGTAAGCATTTGCGTGTTTCTGACTTGGTGCATGATTTTGTAACAGGCCTGGATGTGTAACAGACAACCACGTACACACACGCACGCACACACGCGACAAGATGATTTAGTATGAGTTGTGCATGACGATGCCTTTGTATGAGCTAAGAGTGGGAAGAACAGCACATCTGCAATCATTTTCTCTGTTTTCCTGCAAATGCATGCTTCTGTCAGCGATGCTATCTGTCTATGAGCAACATAAAAACACCCTACTCCCCCCTCCTCTCGCAGCCATCTGCCTGATACAACCACTACATGGAGCTTGTGTGTGGTCGACTGCTTTCTCCTAATGGTATAGAGGGTGTGAGGGTTGAGAATGGCTGGAAAACCACACAGGAGGCTTGTGGGATTCCTCATGGGTTTTCTGTTTCTCGTCTTTAGCATCCCCTTCTGTGCGCCACATCCCCCATTTTTCATCTGTCTCTTTTTCATTCTGTCAGCTCGTACAACTATCCTTCTGAAACAGATGCCCTTAATTCCTTTGGCTCCACATTATAAGATCTGCCCAATCCTGGGGAAAGAAGGAGGGAGGAAAAAGAGAAAGAAGAGAGCGAGTCCATTGTTTTATTCTACACACATGTATGAAGGAGAGATGGGGGAAAATAAAGCAGCAGCAGCAGCAGCTCACCTCAGACCAAGGAGGTTTTTAGAGATTTTAGTGGGAGGAGGGGATTCCATGATGTAAACCAGCCAGCGGCATCAATCTTGCCCCTCAAGCGCTGACAAAATGACAGCCTGTATATGAAAAAACCCCCCTCCTTCACAGAACACACCCTGTCTTGGATAAAATTAACCCAGATGCTGCCAAAACATAAAAAAATATAAATTGTACCTGCGCACCCCCACCCACTTAAAAAAAAAAAGAAAAAGGGGGGGCTTACCTTTTTCTGTGTGTGCCGTCTCTTTCAGTGATGCCAAATGCATCCAGTCTTGTGAAGTAGTATCCACGCAATTTCCCCTTTCTGTTACACACAAACACACACACAGTCAGTCAACAAGGCAAGCGAGTACATCCACACACTCGGCGCACACTCCTCTTTGAATGCCTCTCCCTCTCTCTCTGCTCCAGCTGAGATCCTCCCTACATCCCTCCTCGCTGCTGCTCTGAGTCTCCACCCTTTAGCCAAATGCTCAGGCTGTAAGAAACTACCCACCTCCTCCTCCCTCCCTCCTTCTTTCTATCCTCTCTTTTCTGGTATAAGAGTAGACTCCCTTCATCTCCCAGAGGTCCACAGGAAAAGCTGTCTCTCTAAACACCTACAGTAAACAAATGCATACCAGGACAGCTGACAGACTGAACTAGCTTCGATTTCCAGGTTGATGAATATTCACGTTGCTCTCTGCAAAGGTTTCAGCGGCTAATTTTCCTCTCTCATAACTAGCATTTGACTTGAGTTTTGTAGACGATTCCAGATATTGCATGAGAAAAATTAATTCCACCCTCAACAACAGCGCCATCCTACAGTTCTCTCATGACATGCTGCTGGTTGAGGTTTTAGCCAACTTGTCCATTACAGTGAACCAAAAAAAAGAAACTGTGTCCGAGCAACTCGTGACAAAAAATGTAACAGTGCGTATAAATAAACAAGCGTGCTGCACATATTGCTCTTTTCACATCTGGGTGGTGACATTCTGAGAATTTGGCAAGATTAAGGAGATCAAATGGTCCATGTGTACATGCAGCTGGTGTGTAAATGAGCAGGAGAGTTACCTTAACAGAGCAGGAAGACAATCAACAGGATGTTGAAAACATTTTTGAGATCAATCTTGTAAAATGGACACGATGCAGATATTAGGTACGGACAACTGGACTGAAATCAACAACTACTGGATGGAAAAGGAAAAGGAATAAAATGAAAAAATGTGTCAAAAGGACCAAAAAATGGCCTGAAAATTGGAAATTACACAATACACACTTGGGTGCACATCCAAAGCTACACACGGTTCTAACTATTAAGCAACAAATTTAAGAGGATTGTAGAATGAGTCCTTTTCCCGTCTTCCATATTTCTGACACACATCTGTTAGTGCGCATTGTTAGTACAAGTGTCCTGTTTTTGATGCATATGTGCTCCACGCCTGCAGGTAAACTCAGCTAACGTTACTCATCTTCGCCCTGCTGTCTCAACCAAATGTTACGTTTTCTGTGATTCACATTTTCCCCAGCTCCATTCATGCAGATGTTATTCTCCTTGAACCTTACAGTAACAGCACACACTCAAGGAGAGGTGGAGGGGATGAGGAGGGGAAGGTAGAGAGTTAGTGAGCCACGGTTTCTGTGGAGGTGGCAGCATGGTGGCATAGTGGTTAGTGCTGCTGCCCCATAATAAGAAGGCACAATAAGACGGGATTGGTTCCCAGGCCTGGGGCCGTTCTCCCCATGTTTCTGTGCATTTCCTCCCACCGTCCAAAGACATCTAAATTGTCTGTAATGTGTTTGTTTGTCTCTGCGATGAACTGACAACCATGAGTGGTTTCTGTAGAGGTGAACACAGGAAGCCACTGTAACCAGGACAACACAGTGACAGGATATAACCGTTGCTGGGTCCATTCAGACCAGTTTCCCAACCTTTGTCTTGATATGCCTTCACAGCCCAAAAGGATGAGCTCATTGACAACATATGTCACATTTCCTATGTTTTGTGAATGGAATATGAACCAGATGCTAAAAGAAAATAACTGCACATTTCAAGTATTAATTATTAGCATTGTGTTTTATTGTGGGGTGGTCACATAATTTTATTAAATATAGTTTATCCCTTACAGGTTATTGTCACAATAACCATTACCCCTTGGAGTTCTCCCTCAGGTAGAGACCTGGTTGAGAATCACTCTACTACTGTATGTTATGGCCTTGTTGAATCAGCAGCGGCAGTAACTCTGTCCATCACTGGAGAAGAGATTAATCCAGAGATTTGTTTATTTGTAATCTGATTACTATGTTTTATTATCGGCTCTGGGGATCATCATTGAACCTTGTAGTGTCATGGCAGCTGTTTTGTTTAATAGGCTGGTTTATTATGTGCTGTTAATCCACCTCTGAGAGAACATGGGTGGTGACTTTAGACTTGCTAAACTAAAATGGCATTTTAGGCTGGAATGAAAAGCTTTTGAGGAACACAGAGATACTGCTTAAGCTTTAGGTTGTTCATGTTTTTCGGTTTTTATAGGCACAATGTTATATTATTTTCTCTACAGTAATGAACGGTTACAATCATCACAACAATTGTGATTTTCTGTGAGAAGGAGGAGGAAGATGAAAGATGCACACATTGTTTGTGTGTGTGTATGCACAAGGGGTGGGGTTATCACGAATAGCGGGGGAAGGGCCTGGATTTCATTTCTGATTTGTGACCATCTGGCTCCTCCAGGCAGCTGCCGGCCAGCCAAGCAGAGCTGCCCCGCCTGCCCTACACCAATGCCCCATGGGATTTACAGAGGTCACCAATGCTGTTGGATACACACAGTCACCTAATGCTCTCAAACAATCAAGATCGACGACACACACGTCCATAGATCATACTTACTGAAAGGTGACTGAAATATGGCAAATATCAGGAAGGAAAATGGCTCTTAATGATGCAGATGAAAACCTTCTTCTCATAATTTCAATGTTGGGTGGGTTAATGGGGTTATCACATGATGACCTCACTGATTGTAAATGCAACAGTAACAGAGTAAAAATGGCCTGAGCAGAGCTACACCTAATTCAACGAGACAGAAGAAGGGAGAGGGAGGAGGGGGTGGTGACAGTAAGAGAGAATGGATTTCCCCCTCTGTGTTGCCATGGCGACAGCAGTGGATGGTGGATGACTGATTTCCTGTACAGCTGTGGAGCTCGGGGAGGAGAGAGAGGGGAGCGACACGTTATCTGTGTTGGAGGAAGGAGGTGGAGCTCGCTGAGGAAAGCATCCATGTTTCCTCTTAAACTGTACATCAGTCTCTTTGTGGTGATCAGCATTTTTTCCTCCTCATTTGTCTCATTACATTATAAAGGTTTATTTTAAACAGAGAACCTACATCAAAAGTAAAAAAAAAAAACAAAACACATCTCTTTTAAAATCCACTGCATTTGTATAAAAAAATCCTGCAAATATAACCTCTGATGGAGGCTTTTTCTACAATATCACATGGCTCTATATTTTCACCTTAAATCTTGACTGCAGAACTTAGTATTGCATTAGCACTTAATATTACTACTTTTGCCAAATACTCAATTACTAGTTGAAGTCCTGCATTTAAAATTCTATAAAATGGTAATTTTTGCATTTCACTTTAATCTGCATTCACTTTCACATCACAACAGAACATCCACTTACTTGGTGCCGCCGCAGCTTTTGACCACATCTGATGGGCTTCCTCAGAAGACAACAGTCACTCCATAATGCAGAGACCAAACAAAGGCAAAGAGCTGGACCTGCAGAAACAATGAAGAGGGGAAAATACGTTTAGGCGTTCCGCCCAGCCACCAAGATAACCGAACAGACGGCCTTTATCTCATATCTTTAGACAGCCAAGTCTATTTGAGGCAAAATTTTTAACTTTATTTTCATTATTTGTGGTTTCCAATGGGATTTAAAGTGCCTGTGTTGCAAAGTATCTATTTATTCAATGACTGATAATATTTTTATTTAGAAAAGGAAATCAGGCTTATTTTAATTATTAATTAGCCAACAGAAGAAAAATGTGAACCAACTAGTAGTCTAAAGCAAATCTTTTATTGCAATTCAAGACATAAATTGGCAGTAAATTGTAACATTTCAGAGGCCAAAACCATCAAATCTAAAGACTGAAAGTGGGCTGACTTACACTACAAACTGACTTTATTATTAGTCACAGATCGCATTTCTTCCAGACATATTATCAACTATTAGACAATAATTCCCAGCCCTGAACTTTGACAAAACCTGGAACAGCTAAACGGACAATTTACAGTTTATTGAAGTAAACTAAATACTAAATTCATTTTTTTTTATATCATATGAAGTATCTAGACCAAAAACAACCGCATATTAATTCCACTAAACCAACAGCTGAGATAGTGCCAAGCTAGTTAGCGGCTAGCTAACTGCTAACAAGCTAAAGATTAGCCAAAGATTTACGAGTGGCGCGATTAACTTAATTGGCCACAATTTCCCTTCATTTACTTGAAATCAAGTATGCATTATACACTTTAATAATATAATCTCTCCCGTGTGACGGTATAAAGTTACTAATACATACAGAATGCTCTTGTATTTTCCCGGCTGCTTTTAGCTCCAGTTAGCTCCGGTCCGTTAGCTTTCTGCTAACGGCTGCGCGTTCCGTGAGCAGAGCAAACACGCATGCGCGCTAGCTGTTAAAGTTAGTTATCACGTCAATTGTTTGGGTTCATCCCTGGATGATACAAAGACTGGATCAAAACTATTATTCATCAATAAAACTCTCTTTTCTGAAGAATACAAAGAAATTTAGACTGGTGTCAGACCAGACTTTGATATTGAGAGGAAAAAAAAAAGAGATCTCTGGAGGGGAAGAGAGAAATATTCATTTCAGTCTGAGCTCAGTAATGTTCCTCAGCTGCAGGCACCGACAGGATTGAATCTTAACACTTCACATATGGTTCAGGAGTCAATGATCTGTTCAATCTTGTCACTGAGATTTATGAAGGCAGCCCAGGAGGAGGAGAGGGAGCCAAAGTTTTCCTTCACCTTAGGGGCAAGGCCAGCTGGAGCCCAGACAGGAGCCTCCTGCTGCACTGAGTCAGAGAGGAGCCGGCCATCCAGTTTCTGTTTCAGAGCTAAATTCACAGAATCCATATTTAAAATCAACGTACTGCCTCATATGGGGGCTTTGAAAAGTTATTTTTGTGTCTGTTGCTCAAATGAATAAAATTAAATAACAACTTGCTTTGAGTGGGCAAGCACACTCAGTTCATGTCTGATGTGGCAAACAAGGCTGCCACCTTCAGGGCAAACTGATACTCACATGTGTGGAGGTACAGCACACCAGAGGGCAGCACAACCTAATGAAACATACAGAACAGCCTGCGAAGCAACTTCAGCATTTATGTCCTAACAGCACATTTAATACATGTAAGTGGTATTTTCACACTTCTTTTCTGATTGAAACTGTTTCCTGGACAAATAAACTAAATGCCATTTGGCTCAGTTTTTGCAGAGACACCACAAAAAAGCAAAACTTTGGTAGATAAATGTACCTTTTTATTGGATATTGAGGGTTGACGACGTTAGTACCAAGAAGGCACGGACCAGACTTCATAATAACAAATCTTTTTTTTTTTTCCATTTTCCTTTTTTCCTTTTGACGTACAGGGTGACAAAAAAATCTTTCGTTTTTTTCCTGAAGGAAGATCCTTTCACAGAAAGGATTATGGACACAGACATACAGACTCATACAAAGTTTAAGTATGACCACATATTGAAGCCAGAGAAGGAAGTTAGAACTGATTATGAAGACTTTAAGGACGTGGGTTATGACTGTATGGCTATGTACCTTAACACATACTGTTTTATTATAAGACACATTATTGTCCATCAAAATATGACTTAAGACATTTACCATTAAAAAGTAGAAATAAGTTTAAAACCATGAAGCAAACAAACTGTAACAAATATAGTTATAGTTTTTAATTACATTGCAATATCAAAATTTATGTATTTGTTATGTAATACACATACATCTAAAAAAAAAAAAACAAACATTGCTGATTTGGGATGACTCAAAAATTCATTACGCCTTGTAAGAATTTTAGAAACATAAAATGACCCATCACACAGTTTGGCTCTGGAACATAATATCTGACTGCACATTTAACCACTATATTTGTTGTTTTGTTCTTTGAATAACATCTCAAAATCATAATGTGTGCAACACACTAATTTGAGAGTTTGATAAAAAAGGTCAATACCACAAGACCTAATCTACCTTACTTACCTGAATCATTATTTTTCTCTTATTTTCTCTAATATGATCATTTCAACCACTTTGAAAGTTGTATGAAGCTTAAATAATTGAGAGTTCATTCTCAAACTAAAAAGTCATTTTAAAGGTTACAGAGCAGTGTTTCCCACCAAATGTTTTAAATAAATCTGAAGAGTCCCCACATAGAATAAAAAAATAATATGGCTGCATCTTTAAAAAACAAACAAAAACACGATGACACTGATTTAAATCTGACAAAAACTGAACATTTTAAAGCTGTAACTGTGGCACTTTGAGTCAGAGCTGCGTGATTTACAACCTTCTCATTCACATCAGTTGTAGTGTATTTAAACTTAGTAATGTCAGTTATGAGTAATAAGAGTTTGTAACAGAACCGTTCAGTTCCCACAGGCTACAGTTCTCTTGATTCTTCCTGCGAGATAAAAATAATGAAACCAGTCTTTCTTGTCCAGAGCCACAGAGCCACCTCACACGTCCCTAATACTGTCAAGTACATTTGATGGTAATACTGAATGACATCAACCATGCACAAAATAACTGTTCAACATATTGAAGTCTGGACAGCTCAATGAGCCCATATAAACATACAACATGTAAAGAGATTTCAGGCAAAACAGAAGGATGGGAGCAAAATTTTTTTTTACAAATTCCAGTTTAAAATGCAAGAAAAACAAACAAACAAACAAACAAAAAAACCAACTGATGAAAAGTAACATAAGCAAAGGAAGACGCATGTATGCATCAAAATTTATGTTTCAGTTTGGCGGACAGCCAGCCCGGGCTCCATTTTGAGCCTAGATTACAGGGAAGCTTTTGTGGCCACAAACTGAATGCGAGTCAGGACATGTAGAAACCAACTTGACCTCATTCCTCCCAGGATACTCGGTTGGATTTCACAGGACATGAAATGGTCTGAAATCCGGATCTTTTTGTTACTGAAGGTGTTGAAATGGCAGCTTAAACTGATAATGAAACTTTTAAATAAATGTTAGGACATAAAATTCTGATGGCTTGAACCTTTAAAAACGAATAAGCTGAAGGTGTGCGATTGTCAAGGCAAGGGTTTGACACCTGCATAGTGTGATGAAGGCACGTCGGGTGTGTCCGCACATGATTAACAGTCCGGTCTGAGGGGGAGTGGGAGGTTGGCACACTGCACCTCCTGTTGAGGTAAAATGAAGTGGCGTAGAAGGGGAAAAGAGGGAGCCATGGCTGATCTGGCTCAAAGGATTATGGGTCCATTTTCCCTCCCACCATGACAGAAATATTTTTGTCACAGCTGCACATGGCAAGAACAATGTGGACGTAGAAACATGTAATTTCTTGTCTTTGGTTCATAGCTCAAAGTGATTTTGTCCTCCACAGAAAATCTTTGATATGCTTGTCATGTGTCTGTGCATGACGGCGTCTGCTGTAAGTCTACCTGCACACAGTTTATTAAGCAGGCAATTAAGCTGAAACCAGTTTGAAGGAGACAGACGAATAAAATAGCTTTCTGTGTTTTTTGTTCAAAGACAATGAAGTGATCCCTTTTGTTTCCTTTCACATGTTTTAAAGTCACAGGTTCTCTTGAGCGCAGATCAAGATTTCCATTTCAGCCAGAAGATCCTCCATGTTGCACATTAATTATGTGTTACATATCTCAAGTGGTAACGGAAGACACAGCCAACTTGCTGCCAGTTAAGTCATCCGGTCTGTTTGCTCCAAATAGAAACAACCTCTGCATCACCTTCCAACTTTAACAGCCTTTTCTCGTTCCCTGAGGGCAGAAGCATCTCCACATCTGGCATCTGAGGAGGGAAACGTTCACCCTGAGGTGAAATGTCTTGTTTCTGTTTCAATTCACACCACGAACTCTGGGACCTCGTCGCTGGTCAGGTCCAGGGAAAAGTACTTGTTGGTTCTCTTGATGGGGAAGGGGTGCTGCTCGCCGAGCATGCCAGCGCGCTGATCAGCCAGGCCCTGGTAGCCGCCACCGTCGCTCAGCTCCTGGGCGCAGCCAAAGGTGTAGCTGTGGGCGGTGTCCTGGCAGAGCTCCGCCCACTGCTGACAGTCCTTCTGGTAGAGCCGGATGTCGTCAAGGGACTGGCTGTGTCGGTCAGTTGAAGACTCTGGCTTTCTGCATGCAGACGTCTGTGGATGGAAACAAACATGATTAGAAATGCCGGACAAAATCAGAGGTATGAAAAAAAAAAAAAAAAAAGCACGAAATCACCTGATAATCACATACTCGCATTTATTTTTACTATGAACACAAATATCTACTTCACATTTGTTGTTCAAGTTTAGGTGGGGGGGGTTAGGGTTAGGGGGGAGGGTTAGGGTAAAGGGGGGAAATCACCATCTGTGTGACCAGCTATCGACATCCTAACAAAGGCCTGAAGCACTTCACAGTTACATTAAATCTTAACTACCTGTGGAAGAGACTCGATGCTCTGTCCTCTCATCTTGACGACGGTCTCGGAGGAGCTTGAAGTGGAGGAGCTGACATCTTTCACTATCAGTCCTGAAGAGATAGGATAGTCCTGGTTTAATTCAGGTTATTACTTGTTTTTAACGGGTGTTTGTACATTCGCTATCCAGCTCTGGTTTTAAATCTTGCTTTGCTACTACTTTAGTCAGAGTTAAAAGTCAAGTTTAATTTTTCCTTCTCCCTGTACTGAATGCTGCTGTCTATCTTGACTGTATTTCCTTCTGGCTTTTGGTGGCTGTACCTGAGTACCCGTTGGTCTGATCAGGGGACATCGTCAACATGTCCTCAGTGATGTGGATACACAGCTCCTGGTCCAGAGCCATCTCATGAAGCTCTTCATAATCTTTGGGGTCGTCTACTAGCATCTCAATCTCTGCAGGATCAAGTGTTTTAATTATTACACCTTACAACAAAAATGACTAAAACACGTAAAACTTTTTTTGAGACAGTGACTGCTCACTCTTACCGTCATCATCTAGTATGCGCTCCTTGCTGCTACTTTCTATGCCGGAGGTGTGTGAGCTACCATGGCTGGTTGTGGACGAGCTGCAGGTTCGTAGGGGCCTGTGTGGAGCCTGACCCGGGGCCCTGAAGCTGTCTGTCTCGATGCCAGAAGTGTGTGAGCTGCCGTGGCTGGTTGTGGAGTGGCGTGACAGGCGCTTGTGGTGAGACATACTTCCTGCACTGCTGCCGCTGGCTCGGGAACGCTTGTCCAGCTGCTCCATGTCCAGTTCGAGAGCATCGCTGATGTACGACTCCCTGTACTGCTTCTTCTCTGAAACCAGCCACAGAAAAATATGAACATTTATTACAAATTAGACATTGCCCAAATGTGTGTAAAGACAGAACAGTTTAACTACAAGCGTTGTGTAAAAGTTGAACATTCTGGGTAACAAAATCCAATATCTCATTTCAGCAGTGCAAAAGTTTTGTTGTTGTTGTACAGGTGGGACTACTTCCTAGGTATCTGCCAGGCAGCAAATATAGACTCCAGGAAGTTACTTGTCCCTGGAGGAGTTGCTGTAGTATTAAACTGCTATTGCAACAGTGAGCAGCACTAAAGTTTTATGGCTTCCAACTTTAATGTTATTGTTTTCTGGCTCCCAGTTTAAGATAAAATAAAAGCAAAGAAGTTTGTGGAAAATACCTTCGTTTTCCTCCAGTCGACGGACCTGTTTGAGAACAGGCTGCAGGTTCATATAGAGTCGGTGGCTGTTGCTGAGCAGCTGCAGGAGGTGGCGCGAACGCATCGGACAGCCTGTGTAATAGATGAGTTTACGGGCCGATGGGAGACCATCAGGAAGGATTTCAAACTTCTTCCCCTAAGAGAGCGGAAGGGAAAAAACATGAATGCTGGTTACAGGAATATTTGATTCATTGCTGTTAATAATGAAAGTTTAAGAAAGAGGAATGTGGATTTGAAAGGTCGAGACAGACCCAAAGGGAAAAAAAAAAAAAAAATAAAAATCAGAGGCAGAGCGAGGACTGTTGAAAGCTATTGTGTACTCACAATGAAACACAATGCAACAATTGGTTCATGTGTCTGTTTTAAATTCCTTCATACAGACACTGAAACAAAGAATTATGGGCAGTTTTGATGATTTTCCAGGCAGAGGACGTATTGGCTGAATACACGGAAAAACTAAAATGGTGGGTTTGTGCTCTCTCCCGTGCCTTTTGGCAGAAGCTCGGTCCAATAGCAGCTGTCTTTAGTGTCAGCGGGATTGTTTTCAATACAGACCTATAAACATTTCTGCAGGGTTTGGACTTTCAAAGATGATGGGTGGATTTAAAGCTTGCAAAAACACAAAGAGCTGCACATATCTGACCACAGGACAAAGCTTCCACATTATTCATTCAGACATTTTTAAAGAAACCAGCTGATTCCAAGTATGTTTAAAGCCTGTATATAGGCTGAGAAACACGTTATCGGTATTCAGCTTTGCACTGTAAGGAAGTAAATTCAACAGGCATTTTTTTGACAGTGGCTTTCCTCTGCAAGATCATTTTCTCTGGGCAGAGGTATCCTCAAGGTTCAAAGACTTCCTGTTCAAAACCCCAGACTGGCAGGAAACTCTGGGTGGGAAAATGAAAGAGAAATATTCTCTTCCATCCTTCAAGTTGAGTGTTTATCTTCAACCTCAAACTGCCCCTCTGCAGCTCCTAGTGGCCACCAGTAAAACTCTGGAGTTGTACTGGGCAGTAGCCAGGTGAGAACGAGCCAAACTGAGTGAGTCAGTACAGGATGCAGCTGCATCACATCTCTATTTTATAAACCCAGCCTGTTCTCTCTGGTGATACTTTCTATCTCAAAGATTCTGCTATGCTTGGTCCGCTCTCCCTTCATTTACATGTTATATACGTCAGCTTAACATGCTGAAAAAGTATTTACAGGGTAAATTAGTCTAATAAAATCCCACTATTTGACACTTTATATACTAAAGATGCTCTAGTGTTTGTTATGTCTGGAGCTGGCAGAGGAGAAATGACACCAACAGACAGACATGGGGGCTGATATGTGACTAAAGTCTCTGATCCAACACAAACCACGCACACTGCAGTGTGTAGCCTCAGGCAACAACTCAAGGCCAGCTGCTTCCAACAACGTTTTCTGCATTTAGAAATTGCTTGGGGCTTTATGTCCATTGGTTTTTCAAAAGACAGCAAAAGTTTATGAATGCATAGAGCACCATCTCAGTATTTGAGGGATGTAATGTAACTATGATGGACCATTTTGTGTATTTTGTCACTCCTATCATTTGTTTTAATTCCATACTAGAATAAAACCTACTAAGATGTCAGTCAGATAATGTCTTTGCGTCATATCAGAGTTGGCCTAATTATCAGTTCATGTCAAGATTAAAGATGTAATTATGAACCCCCCTGCGTCAATCTGCCAAAGTTGGCGGTTTATGATACAGAACAGTCAGAAACCAAAAAGGATGTCTCACAGCAGACAAAATCCCTAATTTAGGATAATTAAACCCAAATTTTATGGATAAAATTCTACATTGTCAGACCAGGCCATGACAGAAGTAACCCTCACATTGCCAACTCCGTCATCTTAGTTTGTCCAGTGACACGAATGTCTGAAACTCAAACTTCCTCATATTGGCCTTCCATCCTACATATTGTGAATAAATTATTTCTAAAAAACATCCTCAGTGGTTAGAAGTTCACTTACTAATGGCACATAGAAGAGAGAGTTTGATGTTTGATGCATAAAAGGTTAAGAGCCAACATGATCCCAAAACCACACATACTGAAACAACAGTGTCCCTGGTGTGCTAATTCAAATCCAGACCAAATGTAAATAGCATGGACCAGTGTGGAGCAGGTTACCAAAAGGTGTGTGGAAACTACTTAGAGAAGTTCTGTGTCTCATGCAGTAAACATAGTCAATCTGTCTGAACACACTGTACAGCTGGACAGCTCTCTGCCCTTCTACCAAAAAAAAAAAAAAAAAAAAAAATTTAATAATCCCCCAAACAGGCCACACACATCGAAAACTCCCTGCATCACCAAGTGGATGTTTTATCCAACAATCTCTCTACAACAGCAGCATCAGCCAGACTACTGGCACGTCAGAGGCTGGCGCTCCATCCCACACCACAGGGCACGAGGGCGATGACTTCATTTCAGCCATCAGTGGGAGCAGCTCGAACTCTCCTGGGCTGAAGATGAACATAAATGCAACTTTGTTTTCCTGTATTGCATCAGAAACAAAAATTCCACTCTTTTCTAACACTGAGGAGAAAACATGCCCCTCCTTCTCTTAGACCTCCATACCAAAGACAAGCTAAAGGCACCCTGGCCAAAATCCCCGATTCAAAATACCCTGAAACCTTTGTAACATCTGGTGTTTATTGACCCACACATCCCTCCGCCCTGCCCCGCTCTCAGGCTCATTCGTCCGTTGCTGCAGCCGTGGTGGCAGTGGTGTTGGATGACGTGACTCGTGGGTGGGGTGGAAGAGAAAGCCTGTTATTCTGGAGAAGGGTGGGACGGGGCCACGAGGAGCCCTTCATGTCCATAGAGAAACCACAGCCACGCCACCGCTGGTTCGCCCTCATGATGCTGCAGACAGCAGACGCACGGAAACCACCAAAAATACAGGAATGAGGAAAACAGGATGTCTTCAGGGGAATACGCCAAAACTAAATCAAGGCAAAAAACCTTCAACATTCTGGACCAACAAAGCAAGTTTGACAGAGACCATACAGCCATTATACCTAAAATGGAGCCAAACGTTGTCACAAGGAGATATAACAGGTAAATATAAGCTTCTCTGTCCCGTTTTTGATAACAGAGACTCCATGGAGGCAAATTAACTGACTGCTGTGCTCAAAGTAACGACAGCCTGACTGAGAAGAACAGGACTTTATTTCAAGGGGCACTTGGACAGAAGTGACACTTGATAAAACAGTTAAATCAAGAGTTGTGAACTTCATATAAGACAAAATACTGCTGCTGATTACATGTACATGTAGGAAATATATATACAGCATGCATGTATATGTGCATGTGCAAAAAAAGGTCTTTCTAAATCCCTGATTAGTTCCAGAGGACTTGCATGGCAAAGATAAAACAGCAGTGTGGAGAAAAGAAGCCTAGCGTAAACATTTCCATGACCCTGAGCAGGAGCTAGGCTTTCACAAACATTACTGTGAGCCAGGGGATGTTCGGATTTCGTCATCGTTGACATGGGCACAGAAAAACCTATAAGAAATATGTCTATGCTGGTGATGATTCTGGTGCATGTGACTCACCACGAACACCAGCTTCCCAACGTTGGTCCAGGGGAAGTCGTACAACAGCTGCCTCACAGAGCCGATGTTCTGCAGCACAGAGGACACATGAAGTCAGTGATGGAAGCCACAGACAATAATGTTAATAACTGAACAAAGACAATAATAAAGTTGTTAAAAATTCTCCTAGAACTACATCAGCAGTCATGCTGCTTGAATTGCAGCTTCATTTTATTTAACAAGATCATGAACTACAATGCAGGATGGCCACACAGCGATTTATGGAATCATGAAGATTCTTTTTAGCGCTCTTGAAGAATATTATGCTGACAAATATTTTATTCTTTGTCTCGTGCTTAAGCAGATAAACACAAACACGGCCTTTGTGTCGGCACAAGCATTGTCAGATGATGGATGATGTCGCCGGATGTGTGGAACTGCTGAGCCAAGGCAGTGGCCTCAATAAAACACACACTGCACTTTGGGTTCTGTCTAGCTCTCAGCTCTCAATAACAACAAATAATTAGGAATAAATAAACCTGGAATTAAATGTCAAAACGGTAATACCTCATCAGAAATCAATGAATCCTGCTAGCAAATAAAAAATTTTAAAACTTCTATGAGCTACATATTTGACAGCTAACTAAGAAACTGTACCTGGAAGGCCCCTGTGGTTACCCAGTGGAGTGTCTGCCAACAGGACTAAGTCATAACAGCAGTGCTTCATGTCACCCTCTCTCTTCCTTCCTGAATTTCTCTCATATTTATCAAAAAACAAAAATGTCCCCCAAAAAAGAAACTATACCTGGAATATTTGAATTCCACGTAAGGTCAGCCCCAAGGTCAGAGATGCTTCAACTTCCTTCTTGTCCTGTTTAAAAGGGATGAAAATCAAACATGTATGGCAAATTTCATTTAGAAGAATGAACTGTTAATACATAAAATTTCCAGATCTAACAAAGCAGCAGACTATGTGTGCCAGTGTTGGTACCAACATAGGGATTCATTTGCTCAGAGAAAAACAGCAATCCCATCTTTGCTGGAAAAGGCTACTTGTATTTGTACAAAAAAAGTTAGTGCGCATATTCCCATCTCTCACCTTGTAGAGTCTGTAGTAGTGCACAGTCACATCATCGAGCTGAGCGCACTCCTTAATATATTTGAGGTGTGCTTCTGAAGCCGTGAGGGCAAACTGGTCTTTGTGCATGTTTGGGATGTGCCTCAGGATGTACTCACGGCCACGCTTGGCTATCACCTGGACAGTAAAAGAGAAAAAGACAGGCAGAGGAGAGAAGTCAGGCTTGGCTGCCCTGAAGTTGTACGGTCTAATCACAGCAGATTGGCTGCATTAGCTGCATGCCATGGGGCAAACAGATGTCAGCCTGGAGAGACTGAATGAGAGCCGGAGACAGGATCTGCTGGAAGCATGCTTGCTAAGCTCTGCATGTGGCTTTTTAAGATTTTGTACATTTTCTAAGCACTAAAATCTGTGGGGGGATTTACTGTAGGGGAGCACTCATCATCTAACAATTTCCTGTCACTGCTAGTTCCAAGTGGTCATAAGGAGGCAGGAGACTAATCACAGGAAGCGGAGTGCAATCATACGGGTGTGGTAGTCATGTTTGTATGGCCATGCCAGCCAGAGAATTTCTCCAGATTAAAAGAAAAAGTATGAAAAAAATAATTGTGTGCCACTACTGAGGACAAAAATAAACTTGGTGTCCCAGTTCTCATTATCCCACATGCTTTGTCGCTAAGTGTTTGGTCAGCATGATTTATGGCAGATGGCGACAGACCCATATACTGTACACACTGCAGGCCGGGCCTCCTGAAAGTCTGAAACAAACCTCCACTGTACGTTTCAGCCACTCAGTCACAGATACAGCATTTTATTGAAGGACTTATTCAGCGTAAACCTATTTCAATCATGGACATTGAAGAACATCAACTTATAAATTAGTGATTAAACTTTGGAGAGCAGTGGAGGGAATCTGTCTTGTCATCTGACAAGGCCTTACCACTTAATTGTGACAGAGTGACTGATAATGAAAACAATCCACTCAAAGGGACCAAATGTATGTGACTCAGATAAAATAAGATGAGATCAGGTGCAGGAGGGCATGGAAGAGCCAGACGTGAAGGTGTAAACAATTACAAAAAGGGTCCATGCAGACTAATGGTCGGTCTTCATAAGTCAATCCTTTTTCTAATGCCAAATTTAACACACGTGGGTGCAAGGGCACATACGGTGCATGTTAGAAACGCTCACCCATGGGGGAAAGTAGGCTTCAGGTTCAAAGTATTTCCCAAAGTGCTTGTTGCGTTTGAAGTTGCCGAGGTCAGCCTGCAGGGCGAAGGCTGCTAGGAGGAAGTAGGCCTCCTCTCTTTGGATACACTGAGAGAGCAGCACCTGTTTCCTCAGGTGCCAGTAGTAGTAGTACCTGGCTGCCCGGTCACTGCAGGGCAGAAAGCAGAATTAAAAAGATGTACACTGGAGTGCTGAAGTGGTGTTCAGTCAGTCAGTCTCAGGGCTTTACTTGCCTGATCAATCTCCCATTCTCAACATAATACTGAGCTCTGAAGTGAATGATCATTGGAGGACCGAACTGGTCGATTCCCTGGGGAAAGGAAAAAAGTGAAAATCCTTGTTAAATGTCTTTAAATCTAATATCAATGAAGTCAGACAAATGAGTACTGTCAATATTGAGGAAAATAAACAAATTTGGAGTAGCTTATAGGCCAAAGAGTACAATAATCAAACTCCATCTCCAGCTGGCAACAGCAAGAGGAAATATCACTTGGTTTCAGTTTAAGTTCCACTGAACTCTATTTGAAGGCACAGTCTGGCCAAAATAACATCTCAATCAATCATAACTAAATAAAGTAATTAAAGTTATATTTATGTTTCCTGTTTCTTTTGTTTACAACCATTTACAAACAGTGATTTTAGTTAGTAAGTGAGGAATATCTTAGCAGGTGTGTTTAGTTGTCTCTTTGTAAAGATTAATAGGCCTCTTGTATCCCTGTGAATGTAGAACGGTGGTAAAGCCACAAGAGTAGCCTAGCCTAGCATAAATAGTCAATGAACACCTCTAAAGCTGATAAGCTAGCACATTCGTAATTTATTTAGCACATACACACACAAAATGATAAAAACAACAATTTATGGTTTTAGGGAGAGCTATGGAGAGTAACTGAATAAGAGCCAAATATAGCAACCTCTGGCTGTGTTGTCATTCCTGTAATATCAAGATTTGAAAGCAGTGGATGGATCTTCACTGAGGCGCTGTAATCTACCTTAGGTTGGAGTTTATTTATCTAGTGAATCCAGGTGGAGGCTGCATAAAATCCAGTGTGGGACTTAGGTCTGTGTAACTGGAAAGTGAAGACTTTAATGTTGTAACTGAAGGATCCTGTGCAAAATTTCTTACCTTGCTGGCCTCCCTCTTCCATTCTTTGGGGCAGTATTTGGACAGCTTCTGATCCAGCTCCATGTAGATGTGTTCATTATCTATCAGAGGAGGGTGGCAAATTTAGATCACACACACTTCCTGTGTAATCACTGCCTATGTGTGTGTCTGTAAGGTGTGTGTGCAGATGTAAAGGTCCCTTCATATTTGGAGTGCTTAGAGAAATCCCTCCTGAATGAGCCCTGTTCAAAGAGTGGCTCAGAGAAATCACTTCAGACAGCCTCTGCACTTCCCTTTGTATTCAGAGCCTCTGGTGCTCCCGCTCATTTTTTCTTCTCTCTCTCCGTCACGACTTAGTCTGCTTCAGAAGTGATGTACTTTTTGAGCTGCAGTCTGCTGATCTGACAACTCAGAGTTTCTATAAAATGAAAACCTGTTGAAAAGCTAAACTAAATGAAGCACAGGAGCTGAGCCTTTCTCAAAGCGCACCAGAGAATTTCCATCAAGTTTGGAAACTGACAGGAATGAGTGTGTTTACGTGACTTGTGTATACATTGAGTAGTAACCTTCATGTACAACACCGTTTTCACCATTTTAAATTCTAAGCATTTCTCTACAAAGTTATGGTTTTACTTGACAATTTGACATCTCAGCACTGGAGACTTCTGCCGCCATCCCATTACAGCTGAGGTTTTTTAATCTGCGGTTCTTAGAGAATCCAAAAATTACATTTGAAAAACTTGCAGCAGCGATTGTTTCCAGAAACAATATCCCTGATGCTCAGGCTGATCCAAAGATCCCCACTGTGAAAGGGATTCATTTACAGCCATTTGTGCAGTTGTACATCGCTGGAAATGTAAGTGGATGAAGGTTAAATGGGGAAAGAACTTTTTTTTTGTGTGTGTGTTTGTGTGTGTGGGGGGGTGGGGGGGTTGTTAGATTTGGGTGAACCCTTAAAGTTAATGTTTGTGGTCTCTTGTTTCAGTTTCCATGAACATGAGATATAGTTGATATGTTTATATTGAGCAACAGATAAACACAAGAATCTTTTGTTAAAACTTGTAGGAGTGTCACAAGACCTTTGGGCAAAAGTGATGGAAAAATAAAACTGAACAAGTTAATCCAAAATTATTAGAGCACAACAACTAACAATGATTTTCATGATCAAGTTCCTGGAGCTTCTTTTGCCTTCATGTCCATACATCAGCCCATGTTTGCTTTTGCACTTGAATTTGAGTCTAACAAGTGAAATTTTGGTTATTTTGCTTAAAAACAACCAACTGTTGTTTTTACATTAACATTAATTATGTATATTGAGTGTCAGCTGATGTTGCACAGCAAACCAAACAGTGAGAAAACAGATGCAGTTGAATCCATGTTTGTCTGATGCTATGGTTGGGGGGACAGTGGGTGTCACACTGGGAGTGGGTGGCCTCTGTTTGCCTTGGGGATTTCACGCTGTTCAGACAAGCACTCCAGGAATGTCCAACAATCAGACCCATTGGCTCCTGCACAACTGACCTGCTGGGCTGCCATTGGCTCATGTGGAGGCCAGCTGTCCGAAAGCACTGCCTTTGCAATTTACTCTCTCTCTGCAGTTGGCCACAACTGTCACCCGCTGTCTGCCCAACCATGAGACAGACACGGTGACTCAAACCACACACACGACCCCCACTGAATCTCGTCACTGTAAAAACAATTCTGGCCAGTAAGGACGAAGCACCCCTGGTTCCTGTGAGACCGTCATGACAGAGAGGTGAGAGATGCTGCCTTAAGGACAGATTCCTGTTTCGCAGCCAAGTTATTGGTCTGAGAAAAGCAATGTGGTTGTGGTTCTGGCTCTTTATTAGTGGTTTCAGTCTACGGTTTGTGTGATGTGACCACATGCTGACCATTCATTCATTCATCTTCTATCTCTTATCTGTTTACGGGTCATGGGGGGCCAATCACAGCTCACATTGGGCAAAGGCGGGGTGCACCCTGGACAGGTCACCAGTCCATCGCATGGCCAACATACAGAGACTGACAGAGAACAACAACCACTCACACTCACACTTAGACCTATGGACAATTTAGAGTCACCAATCAGTCTAAACAGGAAAGAAGGAGGAAACGAGAGTACCCGGAGGAAACCCACGCAAACACTGAGAGAACATGCAAATTCCGCACAGTCTCCGGTAACCAAACCCATGACATTCTTATTATGGGGCAACAGCGCTAACCACTATGCCGCCGTGCTGCCCACATGCTGACCAATCACTAGTAAATTTAAATATCTTGAAAATTACACAACTGAACTGGTCTCCCACTAGTTTGAGAACTACAGAAAACAAAGATGAAGGTTAAACACCAAAAAATTAGGATGTATAAAGCTCAAAACAAGAGACCACACAAACAGAGGTAGATAGTTTTTCTTTGTGATGAGATGCCTTACTCTGAATAACACTGAGTCCAAACAGGTGACAGTCCTTCAGCCTTAGGAGGTCACACACCTTGACCAACAGTTCTTGGCACAAAGTTTTCACCTGGGAACAAGACAAGATGGTGGAGAAGATCATGTTTATCTTTTCAAGCTCATCTGTAATTAATCATATGCATTACACAAACGATACGACTGCTTATTTCTATAACATTAAACAGTTTTCTTTAAGGAGCTGCTAAGAAATTAAGGTTTATTATGAAGTCACAACTGTACATTTCTTAGATGAGAAGGTCAATGGAACTCTAATATTTGCTCAATAAATATTACGCTGCAGCTGGTTAGCTTCTTTTTGCAAAAAGACTGGAACCATGGAAAAAGCTAGTCTAATTGTACTAATTCATATGTTTTATATTTTGTAGTTTTATATTTACTGTATAAACACAAGAGCAGTGTTCACTTGTTCCTTAGAGAGCAAGCTATATTGAATTAGGAAACATTTTTCTGTTTTAGTTTTACTTTAAACATTTGCCCCTGAATATCTGAAGTTACACTATTCCTCTTCCCACATTAGAAGGGCTTCTCTAAAAGAAGTGATTATATTGTTACTCACATTGACTATGATGTCGAGTGTGTCATCATTGGGCAGAAAAACACAGACACAGCGGCGGTCCTGCATGGTTTTGTTGTTGTGGAAGTTCAGTTTGTTCATCTTTGTGTGGCTGGGACAGGACAGGCGCCGCCGCCTGTTTCCAGGGCTCTGGGCCCTCTGACGACCCGCCTCCTCCACCACAGGCACAGACACCACCACGTAGTCGCTGTAGTCCTGCTTCAGCTGCAGCCCAGTGTAGACAAACCAACACCTATGGGCTCAGCAGGCCAAGCAGCACTCACAAAGCAGGGCATGTGGACTCAAGCTGTAGGTCGCCACTGTGGAGACAGACCAAAGAAGGCAAAGGACATGATATCAGTGCACTGGGCTGTGATCAAATGCAATTCATTCATTCATCTTCTACCGCGTATCTGTTTCTGTGTCGCGGCGGGTGCTGGAGCTAGTCTCAGCTCACATTGGGCACCAAACTCCCAACCTTCTTGTTGTGGGGCAACAGCACTAACCGCTATGCCATTGTGCTGCCTCAACATGAAAACAATGCGTAACAAGTGTAAGAAAGATGAATCTCCAGGATGTAAGGAAATAAAAGACAGCTGAACTAAAATGAGGATTCTTGCTTATGTCCACAGATACACGACTCAGTGCAGGGGAATGTCATTGACTCCACAGGAACATGTGAGCATCTGTCTGCAGAGTAACTGATGTAGTGGCATGAAGGAAAAGCAGAGACAGGGGAAGTCATAAAAGCAAAAAACAATTGGTTTCTAACAGTTTGGAACTTAAAACATTAGAAAACCAGCTCTCAACTTTAACTGCAGGGCATTTTAAACCAGAAACACAAACCCAGAAAAGGAAATGTGGTATCAACATGCTTGACTTGAACAGATGTGAAGAAACTTGTACGCAGCCCTTTGGAAGTTTAAAGGATGTCTAAGTTTGTTGGTACTTTCAGCCAAGCAGCGCCACATTCTCCTTCTCGCATCAGTTTTGTGTCAGTTGCCTTGACAAGCTGTCATGTGTTTGACATGGTTGAATTTTTTACTGTCTGCTGAAATCCACACTCAAGAGCTCCGTCTGTTCCAAACCTTATTCACATAATCTGAGCTGAAGTCAGGAGATGTTGACAGGTACATACAAGCACCATAAATCTTCACACATAATATTATTCTATCTTTAGCATGTTTTGAAATAAATGTTGACTTTTTTATTCATTGAATTTTCAGTATCACTGAAATAATTTAATAATAATAATAAAAACAATAATTTAAAAATAATTTCATTATCATGATCATATCAGTGTTAGTGTATGACAGCAAAAGTTGTATTTTGTCCTCTACCAACTAGGACACACAAACATCTACAACTTAAACTGTTATCCTGAAAGTAGTGAGGAGCTCACAGCATGAACTGTGCCTGAGATCGTGTGAGGCCTCCAAGGGGTGTGAAACCTCTCAGACCAGACAAAAGAATTTGAAGAACAATCAATCTGATTATCACCTCTTCCTGTTGACTACTATTTACCTTTAAGGTGCATTGTCATTGAAAACAGGTTGGAGAGATAGTGAGCCATATCACATTACAGAGTGAAAACCAATTAGCATTTTAAATGGAATGGAAATGTTGAAAAGGTTTTGTAAGCCATAACTTCCTACACCTTAACCAAAAAATGCCATCACTATAACAACCTGTTTACAGCAAGTTGGTCATCAGTTAGCACTGAAAACATCACTGGAATCATACTGATACCAACAAACAGCTTTAAGTATAAGAGTGGACTTCTGCTGCAAAGTCAGAAAACGCTAATCAGACTAAGTACCCACTCCATATGCCTGCTGCCTGCATACAACACTTCTTTGTTGCTGCACAGACAGGCAGCATTGTGGGAAAAAAGCAGACACAAATACGTATGAACTGTTTACATACAGCATCAGTTCTCATTAAGGCTGGTTATTAAAGCTGCAGTGTGGCAGGCAACCAGCCACTCAGCAAAGTCTGCTGATGAGCCATGACTGGGATGGCTGCCTGTGCTGCTGCTGACCTTGACACATCACTACTGCACTGCACGCACAACATATATGCACGTGCAGACAAAAAGAAATGCATGTGCATCAGACACACACACACACACACACAGTAGGTAAGGTTCTGGTCCTCCTGCCATGACCATATGCCGGGTGCTGCTACAGAACAGCTGAGCCATTTGATGGCAGCAGGGTTAATTAGAAGTGCGATCCATCTAATTGAATCACATCCATACATCATTTGCTTCTCCTCCAGAGAGCAAAAGTGAATCTATTCAACCAGGACAAACGCATTAGTTGCAGAAAACAACCATTTTTGATTGATGTACTTCCTAAAACAGAGCAGACAAGGTATGGTCTTTGTCACTGCCTTGATTAAATGGTAAAAACAAGTTGAGGAAAATATCAAGACAAAGTGAGAACTTCAAATTCAAAGATTGTATAAAAAAGGCTTTTTAACAGCATTAAAGCACAATTTCTGCATTAAAAAAATATTGTATCTGTTCTTTTGTCTTTAAGTTGAGCATTAGTGAGAGCTTAAGTGAGCAGTAATTACTAGTATGGACATTTTGACAGTGCTTTCCTGAGCTAAGCTTGACTATGGACTTTCAGTGAATTTTCAGGGCCACAGATTTACAGTCACAAATGATGGGGAATTTTTCAGAACTGTGTCTCAGGTCTTCATCCATCCTGGCATGAGATTCATGCACAAGGTGGAAACATTCACATATCCAGCTTTGCCATCTCTTCCTGAGGAGAGTTAATGGGCCCTGAAGTAAGCTTTGTTGAAATTATATCATATTACATTTACAACTCGAAATATGACCCCTTTAGACGCTCCTCCATAGACGCATTGTGACTTTTTTATTATATTGTTGAATGTTAACGGTGTAAGTGGACACCAACCTGGGTCTCGTGCAGAGATGGATCATTCAGACATAACTGAGTATAGTCATTATTGATGGGTTTAAAGGTCTATTGTGTCATGTCTGGTCTACACATGAGATCATCACAGAGGGAACGTCCACCATGAAATTAAAGGGCGGATTCTCTTACAGTCTCTGAACCAGGAACACTGTGTGTGAGTGAGGACAGAGCTGGATAATGGAATTACTGCTGCTTTCCATCCCCCTTTCACTGCCGAGCAACATGTGATGTAATACTGAAGTCCATCTAAAGCAACACACGCACAAAGAGCAGCCAACTAAGCTTCCTCCACCCTTTAGCCTCAAACAGAGACTCTGTCAACGTGGCAAACTTCAGAGTCAAGCATGACACCAACCCACACAGGGACAGCGAGAGAGGGCCTTCATCACAACTACACCTCTGTCTTTTTCATCCTTTCACATCAGAGGGCTGGAGAGTCATGTCCATGTGTTGGAAGAAGCCTCTGAAGAACCTTCTCTGCTTGAAGGTGGAACAGGCCCAGTGAAGGTGGCTGTCACCATGCTGATTTAAGAATAGCTTCAGGTGCAGCATGTGTCAAAGCATAAGAAAAGGGAGAGAGGAAGATGATGTGTGTATATACAGCAGGGGGAGAGAGCAAGGGGGGGGGGCGCTCAAAGCTCTGACATGAAAAAAAGAAGAAGAAGAAGAAGAAAAAAAAAAAAACTGCTGCAGTCAGGAAAATTCCTCACCAACATCTGCTTCTCATTCCAACAATGGCGGCCTTTGATTCCTGCTGCACACAGCGAGCAGCACCGCCACCAACTCTTCGTGCCCACGGACTACATCATCTGACAGCATCCTACAACCTGAGCTGTAATCCCTGCTCTGGAGCTACAAAAAAATAACTGCACATGTGACTTATTCACTTGGCTTTACCTGCTTTACAACTACATGTGTGCATCAGGTTAGCTTATCCCGTTGTCCTCCACATCCTCCTTCCATGTGTAACCACTGGGACAGTTTTTAGCTTTTTTATCCAGTTTTAAGACTCCTGGTTGTTTTAACTATATATTAAAAGTAAGATTAATGTGAGATTTCAGACATTATTCATTACCAGCATGCCAGTTTATACCCCACTGTGATGGTTCTTGATGCTCTATGTTTAACCAGTTGTGATGACCCAGGTCCTTTATTTTCTTTCAGTATTTTGAAAAGGAAACCAATCATATGCAAAGACACCCAAGGGGATATACATGCTGACACAAACTGTCCTTCAAACATTAAAAGGTTCCCTGTCAAAAAGGCTTTTTTGATAGGGAACAGGGATTTATAAATGGTGCCAACGACAAAACCTGAATGGGAACTCATCCTTTTTTCCCCCCTACCTCGATTCCCTGCCAAAAGATATGTTTATTCAGCTGATGAGAAATGTTGCTGAGCTGACGAGTGGCTCTAAATCATATTGTTCGCAAGATGGCATTAGCCATTGCAGTGAGACTTCCTTCTTCGTCTCCTTTTAACCTAGTGGTGCACAAAAAGGAGGACTGTTCAAAAGAAAGAGGAAGAAGCACACTAGTGGCCGACATTCTTGACCACCCAAACCACAAATTCCGGATGGTATAAACATCTATTTTGGATTGTGGCCGGCTCATCCTGATGTAAGTCAGAGGCAGTTGTCATGTACCGGAAAAATATCATTTGTTTGTTTTGCTTGACAAATGAAGCTGCCCTGTTTCTGATAATATTCTCCTTTATATATTTGTCTATCATGCATGTCAACAGACTCTGTATATATACATATAGCTGTGACCCTAGCTGTATATACATATAGCTGTGACCCTTGCTGATATGAATAGTGGCTGGAAGCATGTTTAGCTGCTCCTCCATAAATACCTGGTTGCTCTGTCTGCATTTAGCCTTTAAGCCTAATCTCAGGCAGAGAGAAAACACTGTGCACTATGTAGGACCTTGATTGCAATGAGCCCCAGCCCGTAAGATCATTTGGCAGACATTTGTCTTGACAATCAAAAATCCTTGCTTATTACGACCCAGCTCAGAGATTAGGTAAACAATCTGCTTGTCCCTTGTAGTCAAATTCAAGTCTGAGAACCAAACACAGGTTTTAATGTCTTATTGCAAGTTGATGAAATGTAGCATCTGAATTATATTAGCTCCAATAAATATGAAAGTAAACAAGAGAGTAAATGTTTCTCATATAAATCCAGGATTTGACAAACAAATGAGTGGATGTCCCCCTTCAAATCAAATGTCATACTCATTCACTGCTGGTCACGTTTGTACACCACATGGTATTGTAATTGTGTTATATCACTCATATAGTGTCAAAGAATAGATAATGGTGGCCTCAGGCCAAACTACAACTCGCATAGTTAATGCAGTAACAATATTTGCGCCATATTATCTGATTTCACTGGAGAGGTTATCTTACTAGAAAGGAATTTTAAATACGTTTCACATCAATCTGCTTTTGACTCGCAATCAAAAGCCTTGCAGCTCTTGCTCAGGAATTACAGCAAATTTTAGAGTCTGGATTGCCTTCCTGCTTGATGAGTCATTCTCAGTCTTGATGGAGATGTAATTATGAAAGTGACAGGGAGAGACTTAGTCAACGCCTGCCTTCACTAACAGCCTGGCAAATGCCAAAGCACAACATTTACAACATGCCCAGCTCAAGTCATTTGTTGGCCAACAGTTGAAGACTTCAGGCACTGGCTGTCGGTGCAAAGAGACGTAATGTGGACAGACATTATGTCTAACTGCTCATTCCTGACAAAGGCTTTGTCGACAAATGAAGGCCGAAACTTTGGGAATGTCATGGATCACTTAGGATTCTTTGTATTCCAAAATTATACAAAATAAATGGAGTAGGGGTTTTATTTTTAGGCGGTAATGCAAACATTAAACAATTCAGTCGTATATTTAGCCAAGTGATTTGCAATATGAAACATAACTGGCAGTTAAGATAATTGGTCTTGATCTATCTGATAAACAAAACAATTCAGGGAATGTGGGAGTGCACAGCTTTTTGTGGCTGCAATAACTGAGAAACAAGTTAGATTTTCCAGTCCGTATGGAGATACTGATCTCAAGCACTGGCTTAATATTTTTATTGAACATTAACCAGTTTATGTTTTGCTGCAAGACTTATACAGTACTAAAAGAAATCTAATTTCATATACAACACTGTACTGCAAAAGGTCGTATGAAAGGAAGCCAATTTCATTTTTGCACGCCTATTGTTGGTTGGGATGTGTGACGCCCTTGGTGTACAAAGTATTCAAAAAATATATCTTGCAAACCTAATTACTGGGTTATTAAGTCAAAATGTATACTTGCCTTCTTTGAAGACAAACCACCCCAGAAATCTTGTGTGTGTCATCTGCTCGGTCTATAGTCGATCTTTATCCCTCTGTTTGATTCAACATAATTCAACTAAATGTGTTGTAAACTGTTCAGTTTTTGGAATATGCAAACTTATTTAAGCTCCTGGGTTAACCGATCGCAACCTTTAAAATATAAGGAAGGATCAGGTGAAATATATCTACTCTCTGTCTTGGTAATGAATAAGTGTGAGGAAGCTCAATCAATGTGTTTTCAGTGAAATACAGCTGGAATGCAGCTACCTACCTTTATGGGAAAATTATTTCAACATTCATAACATCAGGTTTTCATGTGACTCTCACTAAAGACTGAACACGCATACGCTTACACACACATTTCAAACTGCCTGCACCACCAGACATGTTAGAACAGAGTCAGCAGTCGCTCCCTTCCCTCCCCGCCCTGCCCAGCATTCGGGCTTGGACCATGCATGAGTAACCCTATAAAACTAGCAATCGCCATACAACAAACCATCAAGACATGAACCTGACCATTACAAATGCTTAAAATGGAGCAAGTAGCATTAAAGAGAGTTAAAAATGAGCTGCAATTATGACAAACTCCAACCCAATCCTGATTGGTTACACCTGAAGATTGTCTGTTTTGACAGAATGAAAAGGATAGTTGCAAGTGATTTGATCCATTTCCTGTGTGCAACTTCTTCAACAAAAGGTTTGTCTCCTCTATTGTATACATATCACACCTGAGGAGAGACACAAGATAGAAACAAGCCAAGGTTTTGTTTGGGTTTTTTTCCCCCTCCATCAAGAAACAACCATGTATTTGCTTAGCTGCAGCATTTTAATAAAAAAAAATAAGATCTGCCAACTTGACAACTTTTGAAACTTGAAGATAGGTAAATAATAATAAATCCATTATTTGGCCAGATTGTTAAGCCTACAAAAAAACCCAAAGAACTGTTTTAACTAGCATTAAAGTGCTAGTTTTAGATTATAGATATTTAAAGTTAGGTTCAGAGGAAGAATCTAGATCTCAGTCAGATGTCTACCTGCTAAAAACCCAACAAAATATTATACAAGAAACACAGAGTTGGAGTGAGACAAGTTGATAATATCTTCAGAGGGTAAATTTCCCTGATCCACTTCCTTGAAAGGACCTAAGCTTCACTACAGAGGCCAAGTAAACAGAGGAAAAACAATCCAAGGAAGAGGGAGGAAGAGGGAGAAAGGCAGACAAATACAGGAAGACCCAAATGCAACCCCCCACCCTCCTTTGGTGCACTTGACACATGGCTACAGGGACTCAACATCCCTGCAGTTGCAGAGAAGGTAACACTAGCATTGGTGGTTGTTGTGTTTTCTTCTATTGAGCAATTTCAGGGCCCCCGGGACATAAATCCAGTAAAAGTACAAGGCTAACTAACTCTGGAATTCAGGCTGTTTAAAAGTTGGCTTGCCCGAGATACAAAATTTACATCCAAAAGTAGCTACATGGGCTGGGTAGCATATACTAATAGCAGCAGAGTGCCACGGGCACCTGTATAACTAACAAGAAGGACATTCCACTGCACACACACCCACATGCTGGAAACACAGAGGAGATAACACATGCAATATGATGGTTACAGATAGAGTTTCTCTTTCTTTATGGCTATAACACTAATCTCATCCTTTCTTACGGACCTCTAGGACCCATATTGTCTTGAAACGCAAAATATGGTTCCTCTTACAACTTATCTTCTTGCAACAAGAACAGAGAGATTGGGTGATAAAGAAAAGTGAAAGCATTTATAAACAAGCTCAAGAAATGTTCAAAGAATCCCCCTCCTAGAGTCAGACTTCCCTCAGAGAATTTACATTGCGAGGAGACAATTATGTAAAATGTGTCTAACAGGTTATATCAAGTTGTCTATGTATAGCTCAACAGACACTTTCTCTTCCAGCTCAGGTATTCTGTTTAACACTTTCACAACACATTCTGTTTGTATTCATGGCAGAGTTTTATCATAAAAAGCCAAGCCCAGGGCTAAGGATTCAGTTCAGCTTTTGGTACTGACTTTAATACTGGGGAAATCGCTAATAATATCAGGGAAGCAACAGATCCTACAAAGTGTGTATGTGGCAAACAATGTCATATGTTATGTATGGTTATCATGTGACAGCACAGGAAAATTAAGGTGAAACCTCCGGGATGAGATAGCAAAGCATATCTGATGCTCACAGAGTGATTTATTAGGTTTGGCGGGGGTTGCCTTCTGCAATTTTGGGGCATCCAGTCGCACATTCCTTCACAGATTCAAATGAATGAGTCACCAACACACAAACCAACCACCTTTGTTCTCACATTTCCTTTTTGTCTCCTACTCTAGAAATGCTCTTCCTGCCCAGCCAGCACCTGCACCATCTCTCTTTCATTCACTCTGCTGTGTTACACCATTGAGCCAAAGCAGTGTCACAAACGCAAAAACAAGTTGTTTTTCTACTGCTTCCCCCCAGCAGCTGTAGCAGAGCTGGATACCAGGCCATATACCGTATTCTGGCTTGGGGAATGAGCCCCACAAGGTCTGATTAGCCAGCCATGTGTACTGGATGAGTTTCAAGTAATAACAGTCCATCCAGGGGATCCCCTGACAGACTGTGCTTATGTCTGCAGAGCAGGCCACAAGCCTTGATTACTTTCTTTAAAATGTCACTTAAAGAAACACAGTGAATATCATTGTGCAATATTGTGCATTGGGAAACTTTTATGAGATTAAATTAATTCACAGATTGAGACTTATCATAGACTGACATAACTACAGGATTTGTTCAAATAACATGTTAGCTGAAGTGCCCTTGAGCAAGTGCCCAGAATAGCTTCAGGGGGTGTTCACCTTCTGACCCTGACCTCTGAAAAGAGGCCAGGATAAAGATAATTTTGCTCTGGAGGAAAATTACAAAACTGAATTGAACGATGTTCAGAGCCAAAAGTCAACAGAAACACTGCATGAAAACATGAGTCCCATTCCCTGTTTGTTTCTGATGTCGCTCTGGTCTAATATTAAACAGGGGTGAAATTGTTGACATTCCTCTGTACTAGAAAAACAACTTTCCAATGTGTGAAAAATACAAAAAAAAAAAAAAGAAAAGAGGGAGTTTGATTTGCATTAGTTTGAGGACATCCACAGTACTTTGCAGTGCTGTTGGAGGGGACTTCGCCAGACGTCTGGATAAGAATTGCTATAATAATAGCACAACAACGAAGGAATTTAGTTTGTGTCTTCTAAACAAATTTGTCCTGTCCTTCACAACTCATTTAAAGGAATCAAACTTTACTCTCTTCCTTCGCCAGGTTGGTACAAGAAGGGAACCTGATGAAGTTACCACACTTAAAAAAAGAAATAAAGTGAGCAAATATTTAAAGTAACTCCCTGTGGCACTACCCATAGAAAAAGCCTGCGCCATTAAAAAAAACAAAAAACGTAGACTAAATGAACAGAACACGAATTGGATATTTTAATGGCATCTTTCCCTGTTTTAAAAAACAGCTCATGAACCGACGTAATTAATCTTTGTGACGGGTTTAAAGACTTTAAAACTGTGAGCTGAACTAAATGAGGGAATACAAAAACAAACTTCTGCTGTAAAACACACAAAGAATTCCTTTAGCCAAAATGACGTCACGGGAACGGTAACCGTTAAAAACTCCAGATTAAAAAAACAAAAACACTAAAAGCATCTAGCCAGATGACCACTAAACACAAAACTCACCGTTTAATGAGAAAACAAGTTATTCCTTTCTAGAGAGGTAATCCGACCGGGTTCGTTCCGGCTGTTCCCGGAGCAGAGGCAGAACTCCGCAGTTTGGACACACTTGGAGAAGTTCGGCGGAGCAGTCGTCGTCCGGCCGCCGTCACGGAGCCACATTCTGTCCCCGCCGGAGCTCCGGGACGTAGGAATACATGTGCGGCGGGTGGGAGCGCCAGAGCGGGGGGGGTGGGGGGGCAAGATCAACGAGTAATACTTGTCTGAATCCAAACATGGTAGGTAATACAATCACACTCGGTAGTTTTAAATGAACAAATGATGTAGTGTAAAATGTAAAAAGTGGAAAATTAGTGTCTCTTTGTGGGCGTTAGCGCGGAGGTGCTCACGGCTCACCCCCCTGTCTCAGCGCAGCCCGGACTTGGTATCGCCCACGGCTGCCTTTCATTCCATTCCTGCTGTCCGAGGCTGAGAGCCGCTCTGCTGCAGTCAGGCCGGGAGTCCGGCTGGGCTGAAGGAGAGCTGGGGAAAGAATTAACAAACAAAGAAAAAGGTTAAAGATGGAGGCCAGTCGGATCACCAACACCATACGGCTGGTATTCTTTTATTTTATTAACCCTGTAATGGACGGATGGAGCAAAAGAGAGAAAGGTCCAAATATGAAATGTCCCATTATGATATAAAATGTTCACAGTGGTGGTGTGAGTTTGGATTTAATCAGAAGTCAGTGTAGCTGTATGTGAAGGTCTGTCTGTGACTTCTATATATATATTGAGTTGATTATATTGGACACAGTGGCGTCTAATGCAACATTGGTTAAATGAGATTATAATAAATCTACATTTAGAGAAACCAAGAATGAAAACAAAGATGCCTGATAAAGTTGAATAAACCAGCAATAAAGAGCAGCAGATTGAAATTTTCCCATTCTAAGCTCTAAAACCTGATATTACATAAGTCAAGAAGAATGCAGTGCTCTGGGAGGTCACCAGCTGTGCATTGTGCATGCTAATAGATGTCTCCTCTCCATGTTTATTAAGATAAATTGTACACTGGATCCCTAAGATTCTCCTAAAGCTTCGTCCTCCCCGTCATGATGTCAGCCACTGGTTTAAACGTGGGGAGAGCCCCTCTTAGCTGACATGGTGACCTGTAATTAGTGCTCAGGGGCCCACACTCCTCTGACTGCTTGTCAGAGAGAGAAATGGAGTGCCAAACATGAAAAGGGGGCACGGAAGTGTGTCTGGTCAAGCCAGGCTAAACCCCCTCTGGCACAGATTGCACGAAGCTTTGAAGTCACATCAGAAAGGAACCTGTGAACAACAAAGCTATTATCTTCAAAACAAAACTAACTGGAAACCAGAAATCCTTAATCCCTGGATCTAACACTTAACTGATCAGGTTACTTTAATGTCTGAGAATGAAAATAGAGTCAAAATATAACATCAGTGGGTGTTTGATTGGGATTGGCATGCTGTATCATGTATGATGCCAAAAATAAAACCCCGACATTACCTTTTACCACCAAGTGATTTATGCAAAGTGTTTCACTCACAATTTTGTTTATCCAAGCAGTCTTCTTTGCCCACCAGCTCCTTGTGCCTGGCACTCCCACACATACACATATATATTTTCTCTTTGTTGTCTAAAACACAAACAATAACACAATTTAAAAGCCACTACAAATGTGACACACCTCACATGAACTGCTGCTGATACACCCCGCCCCTCCACCACTTTCTCGGGCCACAGAGTGCTTCTAGTCTTTGTCTTCATCATTCCTGCCTTGATTTGATTAGCTTTCTCTGGGAGGGCAGGAGGTACAGCGGAGAGCAGGTTGGGCTTTTTGTCGAGGCGGTATCTGACTAATTGAGATAACTCCCTCCATGTCTCTGCCTCCCCAGGGATAGATGAGTAGCCGCCCACCAGAACCTCGGTCATCATGAAGAGTCCTTGCCATCAGCCCTTCCCTTGGTTTAATGTGACACATGCAGCTCCACTCCACCAACCCCAGGCCAGGCAACACCAACAAATAATAATGTTTTGGCACCTCACAATATATAGGCGTTAGCTGTAACCATTTAAAACGACCTGAGGGAAATTATTATGGTAAATGTGAGGCACTATTAGACTTCTGTGGCTTATCACATTTCATTTCTATTTTGAAGCAAGAAGCAGTTAAAGGTTAAATAATGAGTTCAGATGAGTAAAGCTTTACAGCCAAAAATATTAAGATCACGTCCATTTTTTACATGCTATATAGTAGATCAGGGTTTTGTACAGGCAGTCTGTGGAAACACTATCATGTTGAAACAGCAATGGGACCATTCTAGACCTCCACAAAGCTGGAAGCACATTCCTGTCCAAAATTTTGGAAGGTATTGTGGTGTCGTTAGAAGCCACGCATTCCCTAGATTTACTGAAAACTTTCTTTTGTTGGCATACTAAGACAGTATGCATATTTGAAGTGAACTTGATGACCATTTCTTTCCTTTGCTTTTGAAAAAGTCTGTGTGAACATCTGAAAGTTCAAATCTGACAAGAAGCATATGGTTTTCAAACTCCTTGGAGCTTGTACATGAAATCCAAGAAGTCGTGCATTCAATCAAAGCGAAGCAGATGTTGTTTAATTGTGGTCATTTGGTACTCTGTTATATAAGTAAACATTGCAATTTTACTGAACAATGTAAGGTCAGGAGAGTGGGAAGCCCTGCTGCCAGATGAGCACAGTCTCTGTCATGTCATGTTTATCCTTTATATGTTTTTTCAAGGAGAACAGACGTATATCTATTCTAAGGCAATAAGGCAGATGGCCAGTGAGTTGCATGGGATTTTTGATTCAATACTTTTTCCCCTTAGGGAAATATTGGGGAAACAGGAGAGTATGTGCTTAGAAGATAGCGTAGTAACTCTATTCAAACTGATGACTGCAAGTTTGAGGAATGACCTTCCTCATCTTGTAATATTGTGAATGAAAGTGCAGTCGTATTTTTGAAGCCCTGGTGCACTATGAAGTTAGATGAAGAGCAGCACTCTGGAAACGTCCTGCGATCCCCTGCAAGCAGACAGGAAGATGAGCATTGATCTACATTGCTGTGCCAAAACCATTTTTAGTTGCTGTCTGAGACTCTATTAATTTCTCCATGGCGCCAGCAATGGCATTGTAAGCAGAAATAATAGCTCAGAGATTAAACAGCTGGCCATACTTTCTAATTATTATCCATACTAAACTGTTGTAGTGCAGCCTTTGATAATAAATGCCAGCCGTCCCCTATGAATTTTCCCCACTTCCCTCGAGATTTCAACATTGTTTGCTGGCATTGTTAATTAAAAGACAACATTTGTTTGTTTGTTTTTGGTCATTGTTTTACTGAGACAATCGTTGCTGTATTTTGCTGACACAAAAGTGCCAGGCATTTGTCTCTGAAATATTCAAGTCATTCCCACATCTGCATAGTCACCAGCTTGTTTCTCAATGGACTTTTCACCAGAGGATGAACAGTGCAGCACAACAAGAGCAAAAGTGAGAGAGGGAAAAATAAAGAACCAAAGAAATTGACAGAATGATGAAAAGGAGGGTGGGGGACTGGGGGGGTTAAGGAGTGCAAGTCACCAGATGGTACAGTGAAAAGAATACACAATGGTAACCCTACACTAGTTCTTTCAACATGCTTATGTAAGACCATATCAAAATACTATATACTGCTCAGATGCAGGGAGCTGGTATCATCGGCTTCAGATAATATCTGAAGAAAACACATCCCGTATTGGAGGATAAGTGATAGTTATCAGATTATGGTATCGCATTGATGGTTCATCTTTTATAGCACGGCAAGGTCAAAGCTGAGTATACTGCTAAAGGATTGAGTATGTCATGGAACCTGTTGTCATGTCATCTGGTTTTAAATCTGTACACTCCTCTTGTTATTCAAAGTATTTTAAAACTAGATAATTTCTAAGACTGAAATCTGTCAACTTAAATTTATACCAATTTATTTGGAAAAAGCAACAGTCAACATGGAATTCCAACGCAGCTACATGATGATCGCTGGAGCAATTGTGATCACTCAGTCTTTCAGTCACTTGTGGATCTTTATGATCATGAGCTGACGTCACTATTGTAGTCCAGCCAAAGGTATTTCTGGTTTATTACAACTTAGATCCTGTATTCTCAGCATTTTAATCAAGATGCAACAGAGGCCAGCTATAGGAAATGGGGCAGGATATTATTGTACACTTGATTTTGAACGCACTTTTATTTGAACACTTGTATTGGAGTCATTTAAGTGAGTCACCCTTTCCTACCTCGTCATCTGAATGTTTCACCCCGCATGTAGAGCTCTTTGGAAATCTGAGCCAGGATAGTGTGCATGACTGTGTGCCTGGTGGGAACAGAGGTACTTTGTTTTGTTTTTCTATGGCATCCACGTGGCTACTGTAGCAACATGGGGTTGTACTCGTAGCTGTGAGTCAATACAGGACAGATCTAAGCACCAGCTGTCATACCTGGCCTTGTCCCTTTCTATTCATATTGTCACCTGGAAATTTGTCAGCTCGTCTGTGCTCCCAGCAAATACTGCTTTCCCTGTTTAGTCAGAAAACTTGAGATATAATACTACCATGCCCTTTATTCAGGGGAAATATTTAATTTTGTTGCTGTCATCAGTAATGACATTTGTTGTGTCGTATTTACCAGATACACCTAGATACGCTCGGCCAGTAAATAACACAGTATTTTAAGTATTTCAGATGAAGAGATGTTGTAGCTAGTGGAAACCCACCTGGATTTGTTTGAGTACTGCTGTTGCTATTTGATTGTGTGGTAAAATCACCATCAATCATTTGGTGGAACTTGCTTCTCAAATCTTTTTTCCAACTAGTATATTAGGCTGTTCCATGAGACTTTTGGAAAAAGTCAGACATTGATTGAAACTGCTCTAAGCACTGGATATCACTTTCACAAAAACCACCAGCAGCTAAATTATTAGCTGCTAGCTTATTGTGTGCTTTGACTGTGTGTGGCCTCTCAGCCCACTAAAAGATCAAGACGGGAGAGTATTGAACAGACAAATGAGATAGATTGCTAATGGACCTTTTTATAACAATCGTAAACAAATATTGATTTTCTCAGGCTTTCAGTGCTGGCCTGACTCTGAAAAGAACAAAGCCAAAGATCATCGACGCAGTGCGACTTGATGCCGGTCAGTCACAGCTGGTCTTTGTGGCTTTGAGCAAGGTTAGAGATAAGGGACGGATGGATGGTTGGGTTTCTTCAGGCTAAATTCAACTAGATATCAGAAGAGGCTCTGCCCTCCGCTGTCACAGCCAGATTTGACCATAAATTTATTTCATGCCAATATGAGTCCTTGGAGCATATAGTCATTGTAACTATGTATTGAGCAGTGGAATAAAAATAGCACACAACTGAACTATGAGGTCCCACCTCCTGGAGCTGGTGTATTAATAACCATTATATATTAATATTATGTGTTGTCTGGCATACAAGGTTAAAGTGTGTCAGTGAAAAGCTCCTGAGCAAGCAGATGCATTGTAACGGATGTGTGCACAACCACAGGACACCTTGAAAACCTATTCTATCGCCGAGTCCATCAGCTACTGTTAGGAGGAGTTATGGGTGATTAGCTACACTCTGAAAGACAAGAGTTTATTGTTGCTTCCTAAACTGAGAAGCACATCCGAAATCCATTAACATGAATTAGGATGTTTACCTTTAGGTGAAATCTCAGCAGCACCTCTCAGTCAGCAGGTTATTGTCTGTCCTGCCACAGGTCACTGATTGTTCCTGACTCATAAATCACCTGAGCCAACCTTGTCCAACAGCCTGCATCAGGTTTATGGAGGAATGCAATAGCAAGGATTACAAAACATTGTTGGGATTAGTGTTTGATTGTAATCGCTGATCCTTCCCAGGCATAGAGGTCACAGAGCAGGAGGCAGCGGTGCAACAAAACAAACAAGCCCCCCCTCGCTCCTATCTCCCTACCCCCATGGGATGGAATGTGCATGTATGCTCATCCCCAATGTTAAATGCACCACAAATGTTGTCCTGACTAAGGCATAATCCCATACAAAGACTGTCAGTCTGCACAATTAAGTTGTTAATCTTCCCAGTGTGTCCTGAACATAGACAGGTCATCATCTCACTGAGGGATCTGCTGGACACCGAAGCATGACCCCCCCCCCATTACGACTCCCTTACACTTTACTGCAGTAAAAACATTCTCTGAATATCCAATTTGGGGGTTGAGTGCAAAATCCGGATCGTGACAGAAAGAGACACAAATTTCACAGAAAAAATTAACTTGACCTTGTACAGTATTTTTTGGTCTTAGAAATTCAGCAACTATTGGCGAAAGATAGATAGAACGATATTATTATTCAAGTGACTGGATACATTTTCAAACAAATGCTATACTAAATCTGCAAACTAATAAGTCAGTTCCTTTTGTCATTAAGGCATCATCCCTCTTAAACCTGCCTGCTTCAGTCAGTTTTCAGTGGATGTTTTCCAAACTGTGCTGACAGCTGTGCTAAAAAGGTTTGGGTGATAAAAATGTCAGAAAATATCTAAACTCATGTTAAGGAGGCTTGCATTCCAGTAGACTACACCTACCCCAAAATCTAATCGGATTAATATCAGTCCCACTTCAAAATCTCGTCTTGGGTAATATTCATACACACTCCGGTATGGCTTGTATCAGATGTGAAAAATTGTACATGAATACGTAAGTCGACTGGTATTTACAGTGTGTTTGCCTTTTATTCCCTGGATTTGTTGGCTGATTGTAAACCAACTAGGTGCATGCCACCACTGTGTCTCTACCAATGTGTGTAGATATACATGTTTACACATGCACAGAGGCAGGCAATGCAGAGGGAGGGCAGTCATTTTCAGGCACAATATAATGGAACTGTACCCAATATGTAAATAAAGAAATCAAGAATATGTCAATCATTGTAAGATATAAAATGAATACACAAATATGTGTTACAGGTTAATAGACACATGGTACAAAAGTAAAGAACACTAAAAGGACAGATTTGACATTTTGGGGACTATTTATTCACTTTTCTGCTGAGAGTTGCATTCGGAAATTGACAGGACTCATGTCTCTAAGATAAGAAGTTTAGCTTATGATAAAGACTGGGAGGAGTGTGGTAGCTAGCCTGGCACCACTAAAACCAATTAACACATATCTTATCAGAGTCCTCAAACTATTAAAATTTAAAATGAAGTGGTGTTGTAATATGCCAAGCAAATTTCTGGGTGGTGCTCTGGTTACATATTTACCCCACAGACCCCACAGTGTGGTACTGATTTTCACATCAGCATGAAAATGAATAGCAGTAGTTTCAATAATCACAAAAATAAAAGAGGTACTCATCAGAAAAAAATGTTGTCACCCAAGACTTGAATAAAGATTGAGTTTTTATAATTGTGTGTGTAAATGATCTGTTCATTTAGTTTCCTTTATGTTTGCTCAAAAGCCAGAGTTAGGGCGTCAAGACAAAAAGAGAGGAGACTGAGCTTTTTCTTTTCACGTTAAAATTCAACTATCGGATCAGATCTGACGCCTCTAGCTCTGGTGTGACTGTCTCTCCTTGGATGGCTTTATTTCCACCTGTTCTGTTATTTTCTGCAGTAGAATATCAGGCAAAAAAAAGGTTAAATCCTCGTCATGTAAGCCAAGCAGAGTCATGGCTGGGGACAAAAGAGGCCAACAGTCTCTCAGGATACAACCACCTTGGTATCTGTGCTGAGTGTAAGTCCTTGACTATATCCTAGACAAAAACCTTTAGTATCACAACAGTACACTCTACGATACAGGACAAAACAGGATAAGATAAAGAACACGGTGCTCTGCTAAACAGACCAAAGAGCTGTAAAGAGAACACCATGGTGTGCAAAGAAAGGGAAAGGAAAGAAGGGGACAAAGGCAAATATTTGCCCTCACTGGAGAGCTGTTTGGGTTTCGGGCACCATGTCCAAAGTCCAGATTCTAAAATTGGTCTGAGTGTTTCTATGCACTTCCCAAAACTCTGTCTGCAAGTTGAAACTGAAACAAGCAAGACCAGTGTATGCCAACAGAAATCCCAAGTCATCAATATGACCCCACAGGTGTTGTTTGACCTTGAATTCCTACACGCGAGTCATTTTTGTTGCTGGGATGAAGAAAGATACGATGCTTTCAGTGTCTGCATGGAGGATTATAAATCCTGTTGACACACGTTGTCAAGGCTGGGAAAGCTTCCCCAGCACTCACTGTCAGTGAGGCTACACACACAGACACAAATTCACTGTCTTCCCACATGTTTCCCTCCCTGCATGTTGTGTCTACACAGGCATATAGCACCGGTGCCAGGGATTGGAAGGGAAAGAGGAGGACACTGGATTAAATTTACTGAGACTGGGTTGTTTCGTGGGTGTGTGAAGTTTTCAAGGATTACACAATAAATCAGCACAATTACTGATAAGAGACAACTCTGAAGCACTAATGTTAATACCACCGCAATATATTTATATAACAGCTCTACTCGTCATGTTTATACGACACCTAAAGTAGAATTATTTGTGCTTTTAATCCACCCGCTCAGAGCTATTCTTAGAAGAAATAGATCCATAACCATATACCATGTGAGCCTTTTATTACCTCCACTGAGTAGGTCATGTTTTTGTTGTGTCTGTTTGTTTGTCACCAGGATTATGCAAAAACCACTGAACTGATTTGTGCTCAACTTTTGTGCTCGAGGGATTGGGCCAGTGAAGAAATTTAGCAGGCAGATCTGGATCAGAATCATAATGGCTTTATTGTCATTGTGAACATGCTTCTCTGTCTGGTGCAATATTTGCACATGCAACAAACTGAACACACTAAAAAAGACAGTACACAGTAAAAGAACAGTACAATGAGAAAACAAGGTGCATATCAGAAATAGTGCAACTAGTTCTCTGATAAAAACAGAATATCTATCTACATTAATAATAAATGTAAGTTTGTCTTTGTGGCCATTGTTATGAGCGAGTGTTTGGAGTTTGGCTTTGGGAAAGAAACGGCCTGCCTGTGAATCTGGATGTGCAGGTTCTGACACATCTGCATCATCTTCCTGCTTTTATTAGAGGAACCATACAAATCTGAACTCAAATTATACATTATGTCCTGAAACAACAGAGCTTATATATATATATATATATATATATATATAAAAACACAGCTGAACCCACTGTACTTGACAAGCTCCAACATGTTTCTGTAATGCACATCTTGTTCATTCTTTGTTTCAAATATTAAAAAAGCAAAATACAAAACCCTCCTTTCCACTCAGTAGAACAAAAACTGAGTGTGCGTGTGTTCTACTGAGACTTTGATTTAGTGCTGGGGGGACAGGAGCTGAGGTCAGGCTCTTTTAGTCTCAGAGGGACACATTGAGTGAAGGGACCGTCCTGTTCTGTCTGCTCTCTGCTCTCCAGAGTGCAGAGCATCATGTGCTCACACAAAGGCTCAATGTTTGCATCTCTTGCATCCCTCTAAATGCATCCCACAGTGTCAAGAGAGAGGCTTAAAATAGCAGACGGGATGAAAAGTTTCGAGGCCCTCAGGGTGTGTGAGAGAGGTACACTGGTCCTGACGTGCTTTCACTCTTTAAGGTTTGTGCATATTTTTTTCCATGCACCAGCAGTAATGTAAGCAACGCTGTGGAGGACATAAAAAGGGGAGGAAAATAAAGGCAGCGCTTTGCTCTAAAGGTGAGTGAGTACAAGGAACTCTAGTTTTCCATACTTTAGGACCCATTAACTACACACTGCACTTTTTAAGAAGTAAAGCAAGTCTCCAGATTCATTTCCTCCTTTCCAAGCAGTCATTACATTTTGTTTATATTACTTCAGCGAGAAATTTAATCTTAATCAAATTAGGAAATTCAGTAAACAATGCTCTGTTTTTTTTATTTCCATTTGTGATGCTAACACATAACAATGTGTTGATGCTCGTGCATTTTTTGAGCATGTCAGAGCAAGAAAAAGTACAGGTGTAAGCAGTGACATGAAATAACTGCTTCCTCATTAGGTGCTGGGACCAGGCTTGGATTAACAGTGGTTTGTTTACAATTGTCCTTAGGCACCGTCTCAGGGGGTCCAAAAAGCCCCTGTCTCTTGTTTATCCATTTTGTTTTGGTCGTTAAACTAATTGAGAATGTGTTATCTAACCAGAATTATTGCGTAATCTTGTGGTTTGATCTTTCAGGGAGCTGATGTGTTTGGCCATTTTCTTCATTAGCGGAAATTGCTACTATATGACAGATGGGGAAAAACACAGAAAAGATCCAGCATCCAAGCAATGCTCAGTTTCTGGGCCTGTATGCAAGATCCTGAATAATCGGAGTGGGGGGGGGATTTCATTGTTAAATTATTACCTATAACCGAGTTGGTCATGCTGTGACATGTCAGAATATCTGCTCTGAAAAAGGTCAGTTAAAGAGTCCAAATACTTTCCACTGAGCATTTCAAATAACATGCAGATAGAGCTTCACTGTCTTGCCTCAGGACACATGACTGGTGGACAACCGCTGCCTGTGTCAGACACCAGCTCATCCTGCTGAGTGCACACTCAGTGAGGCCAAGGCTTGATAGCTTGTTACAGTCAGTAATTGTAGAGTGCAGGGTGAGATCGGACATGAGCGAGTGGTGGTGTTGGTGCTGTTGGTGCTGGCTCGATGTTCACACTGTGGCCAGTCTGTCAATTACATCTCCATCTGATTACATCATCTCCCTCTGGGACTGCTGAACCATCCCAGTGTGGCCTCATGATTAGCCCACAGCCCAATGTGCCATGAGTTAAAATGTGAACTGTAGAGTCTTTGTGAAAAACCAAATATCCCACCCTCAGCTCTTTCACTGTCTGTCTCTTTCCATCTGTTATAATTCAGAATGAGTATAAAGTGAGCCCGGCTTCACCTGCTCAGTGGCTGCTGGCCCTGCCTTTGAAGCAGATCGACTGAGGTAATAAAACACAAATGTGACCAAAGCAGCACAGCTTCAATGAGTCTCACGTAATTTTGGGCCTACTCTTATCCCTCAGGTAAGGTGTCAGCTTCTTTAATGGGATGTTACAAACTCAAATCATCCCCCAAAGGGCTTTGAACTGGGGATGCACACAGTTCATCTGTGCACACTGACATTAATATCAGTGGTGTTGGTATTTCTTTATCCTTGTTAGCTTTGGGTGGTTCTTGGCTATCATGTGGACAGATATTTTGAAGAAAATCCTAGAAGAATGACGAGGTAAAGGCTAACTACATGCTGTAAAGTAGCTGTTTGTTTTGCTAACAAAGAGTGGTGAGAATGCTGTATTGACCAAATTAAAATGATGGTGCCAGAGGAAAAGAAAATATTCAGATTGACAGTAGCCTTATGGCTCATATACTAATAGGTTTTATTAGTCAGGTGTCTGTCACATGTAGTCAGACATGAGTTATTACATGGAATCATACACGTAAAAGAGCAGTTTGTTCCACTCACTGGATATGATCAGTTTTTATTTCAGTTAGAGATACTCACAGCTTCTCTGCCTCTATCACGACAACACATGCATACGTTATTAGACACAACTGTTAGCAGGGGATTTTCAAGGGGACAGTACGCAGCATAAACAGGCAGTTTGTATGCAGTGAGTCAGTGAAACGACCCACTGTTCAACAGCAGCAACACTGCACCAGCTAATTATGAGATAGCAGAGTTAGGTTATTCTGCTTCAGGCTGTTCCAACAGCTTTGTCTGTCCGAGCAGAGGAGGGAGATTTGAGAGCTGCTTTCATTGATATCTTCTGGCTCTTACTTTGGTGATATCCTCCTTATAATTTTTTTTTTCTTGCACAGTGATGGTCTCTTTGTTGGCTAGACACGTGGGTGCAAGAGTTTTTCCAATAACACCATTCATCATTTAGTTTGAATTGCTCTATTTGTTTTCTACAGTTCAATGTCAGCAGATAATTGTGTTTCTATGCAGTGAATGTCATATAACAATAAAATTCCTGGAATCAGGAAATCGCTTTTTTAATTATTCATCGTGTGCTTTTAGAATGCTCCTTGGCCTCTGGGGAAAACAAAAAGGAGACATGGAGGCGACACATAGAGGAACAGCACACTTTTCTTTATTCTGAACAGACTCATGGTTTTGTGGGATGATGCCATCAGTAATTTCACCTGTCATTACGCACACAAATATACGCCCATGTTTCATTTGGATTTCCATCACTGGCTTCCCCTATTAGTCTGAAAATTGAGCTAATGTGTTGAAAAAAAATTTGCTTTTATTTAGAAACTCATACACACACTTCCTCATACTTGAAAGTTTGTGGCGTCCCTGTTCTGTCTTGTGGTTTTATCATTGCTTTTGATCTCGATTTGCAGCCTTTGTTCTTTGTGAAACACTTTTTTTTTTTTTAATCTACGCTTACTTGAGAAATAAATCCAGTTTTGACCGGACTGCTGTGGCACGATTTTCCTTACTCTCATCTTTATCCCATTTATCCATTTCCCCAAAGGCCTGTTCGAAAGAAAGTCAATATCGTCACATGTGGATGACCTACGCATTGATCGAGGTCTCATAAGACGAGAGTGGAGTCGTTCATGACAACAGAGTGCGATTAACAAGCTCATGAGTGGAAGTTTCCTGGCTGCTCATCAGACATAAATGGCAAAACCCAGGATTGTGATGAGCGTTGTATGACTAATGCTGTGCTTCCCTCAGTGGATCCAGAAGGCGGCTCGCCCAGCTGCTTGTCTCCTCGCCTAAACAACACCCATAACATAAGTGTATCAACCACAGACCACCTGTCAGGAGGATATACTGTCAACTTTAACATTAGCTACAATTTTCCGGTGATTCCTGACAGAAACTAATTGTAATGTTTTCAAATTACATGTTAATTTTAAAAATAAGTTGAAATTCAGTATTTGATTTAGGAACCTACAACTATTCTGTCAAATCCACTTTTGTCTTTGAAACAGCATCTCTTAGACCTGGTTTTCCCTCTTAAATGTTCCTGTCAATAACGTTTGACCTTAACATTATTTTTAAAGGACTGACAGTGGTAAATCCAACACTGACATATTTTTATTTCCTTTAAGGCAGGAGTTCTCAAACATTTTGACATCTCTCACCCAAATTGGACCAGTGACCCCTATTTGGCAAAATTTTTTTTAGATTTTTTATTTAAAAAAATAGTTTGTCAGGCCATAAGTCTATGTCAGTAAATCAGTACAAAAAGTCCACATAGCATTTCGACATCCAAGGCTGACGACCAAGTTGCTGATTGAAAAAAATGGAGGAGGAGCTGTTTCAAAATATAACATTCGCCCGAAGGTACATTCCCTGTGCGTGATTAAACAGCATCCTGGTTGAGTCAGCCCTGCAGGCTCATCAGGTGTTTATCACCAAGCTGGAAATCCTGGCTTATCATTGGCTTGCCACATTTCTTGCCAATGTGACGCAGCTTTGAGTGTCCTTCCTGTCACACACGAACATAAACATGATAAGACATGAGGAGATTACAATCTCCCTTCCCCTTAATCATTTATTAGCGTTCAGATTCTTGTAGAAGCTGATGATTCAGGGGAATTGATCACCTCTAGGTATGCTTATCTACCTGGTCTTTGTTTGTGCTTGCTAACTGATCAACCGTGCTGTCCATTCAGGAGCCATCACACACTACAGAGTCCAATATAAATGACTGACAGGCTGTAATTACGGTCCCGCTTACGGTTTATTTGTCTTTAAAGGCTTATTCTTTTTTTACAGCTTTGCTCGCCATCATAAATGTGCTTTACCGTATCTGGCAGGATGGTGTTTGGCGGGATAAAAAGAGAAACAAAGGGAATTTTGTGAGCTATTAATCCCCTGCAGGTTGGTCTGCTGCTCTGTCATCCACTAATGGGCTAATAAAGAACATTAACCCATGGGAGCACCACCCAGCATTTGTGCTGTGAGCCATACCTACTGTTTATATTAGGATGTCGGGCTCAAAGTTTTTCTGTTTCATCTTAATGATGTGGAACAGACTACTGGATTCTACTTAGGGTTCCAAAACAATGATCATCATGAGCCAGTAGGACAGGATCATATCAGTGGAAATTTAATTGTTAAGTAGCAGCAGCTGCTACACTGCCATCTTGTTTCATTTCATAATATAAATACAAAAGTTTTCTCAAAATGAAAATGCTCATGATTATGTTTATAGGTTTATTGAACTGTAACGTCACACGAAGAAAGAAGGATGCCACAACATATACCTCACTCTTATTTTTGGAAACCTCGAACCTTAGGCAATGATTACCTAGTGCCTCATATCCTCTCTGGGAACCACCTCAGGCTTTCACTATGTGATCTCCGGTTGTGCCCCCCATTAATATAACAGTGATCAAACCTTATACACCCCCCCCCCCCACCATAGTCAGCCTGTTGGCTTCAAAGCACCTGTAGACCAACTCCTCCCTCCTCACAACCACATTAGCCTGTTTGTCTTTTCTGAAAACTGATTCTTATTGGCTGTCTGGCTTTTTGTCTTCTATGTGTGCAGCCTTAATGAAGCCTTTGAAGTCTGAAAAACAAACTTACGATAAACTTCCTGAAGCATTTACTACAACTACTGATTGCCTAACACCAGCTAACAGTTGTTGTAAATCTATAACCAACTCTGAAAATCATCGCTTACATTGACAAATAAATAAGTTTTAACTTAAGAAAAAAAAAAAAACCCTACTCACTATGAAGAGGTTTTTGTTATTTTCTAAAATTTCCTGCTTCAATATCAGTTAAAAAAAAAAAAAAAAGGTGAGGAAACAGACCTCAACGTACACTAAAGGCTTAAATTAAGATTATGTCAGAAACCTGGATTTACTGGGATGGGATGTCATGATTTACATTTTTCTGTTTTATGTACATCTGTTAGATATATAGTATTTGAGAACCGAACAATTCTCAAGTAATTATTTGGCCCAACGTATTTATGACATCTTCATTCCATACTTAATCTGATCAAATGTTAAACGGAAGCCAGAAAATACTGGCAGCTAAGATGGGGTCAGGAAGTTCTACAAAACGCCCCTAAACAGTCAAAAATTAGACACATTTTTCTTACCAAAAATGGAAATCTCGAAAAATCAGGATGCAAATGTAATGTTAATGACATTAAATAATTTCCTGAAGCAGCTGGGCACTAATGTAGTTTTAAGCAAATGTTATTTAAAGTTGAATTAATGTTTGTAATGTTTGTTAGTGACTATTTCCAGCTGTGTGCACTGGCATTTTATGGACTATGATGGTGCATGTGGTTTCAATTTAAAGTTTCCCTCCAAATACATTTTAAAGAATGTAAAAATGTTCTACTGTGATTAATATTTTGTTGAAACTGGTTTCCTGACATAAAAAGTAAAAAAGGAAGCTGGAAGCACATCAACACTTCCTCACAGAGAAATAAGCTTTTTAGTGAATTCCAGCTCGCTGATCGGTGGTCTGCTGCTGTTTTTAACCCAAAAAGTTTGGTTCAGCACTAAACAGCAGAGAGACAGTATTAGGAACTAGCTAGGGGAGATTTTGGCAGTTTAAGAGGTAGATATATAAAATGTGTGTGTATATATTTATAAAAACAGAGCTGTTTTTCCTTCTCTCACTTTGGCATCAGCTCTTTGAGGCCTCTGGATTCTGTAAACAATTCTCACTTGTAGATATGTTTACGAATTTTCCGTGAAAAACATCGTTCATTGTGTCCCTGATAAACAAGCTGTAGGTCACAATGTCTGATCTGAAGCTGAGGTCATCTATTTCCTGCCGATTGTCAAGGAGATCAGTGTGGTTGTTGTGATAAACTGGGCCAGGAAACCAGTAGAATGCAAGTGTTGAATGGAATGGGAGGCAGAGGGGACCAGGAGTATGGTCAGGCCTGGAGGTGGAGCTGGAAATGATAATGGCAGTGGAAATAGTGGTAATAGCACTGGGAATAGGTACAAGAGTGGGAATGGGAGTGATTTTTCTGTTCACATTTCAGTTACAGTACTTGTGCTGAAATAAAACTTAAAGCTGCGTTCTTGTTATGGCTCCTTGACCGTATTTACTTTATGAAGCAACACAAAACAGGCTTTGAGCAACGGAAATGAGCATGTGTCATGCCCTCCACTTTTCTATTTCAGGGCCTTAACTGTGCAATTTTCTCCCCCTAAAACAAAAGGCTGCTTTTAAATAGAAGATTTATCCGCTAGTGTTCCCAATTGCTTGGTTGGATGAGGAAATTCCCTGTCACAATGCAGAAGAAAACCACCTGATTTTAGCCAAAACTTAGCCACAAGATAATAAGAAGAAACTGTAGGCTGGGGAAAGAAGGGACAAGAGGTTATCTGATGGTCAAGGATAACAAAGATTAAATCCATCTTGGACTAGAACTAGGCTCAGGGACGGTCTTGAAGACGAGAGGGGAGCGTTAAGTCTGTTATCTCATGGCTGAACTCTTGTCTTTGGGGCCTCGTTGACTCTTTAGACACAGGAACACATTACAAACACCCCTTGGAACGGCGCGTGGAATAAACACTGTGCCTAAACAGAACCAGATGTTCCTCCAGCTATGAACCGGAGTGATCCCGCTCTGGGTTGGGCTGATCCCCAGCGTCACTGAAGAAAACCAGCTCCAGCTTTAGGCCTTAGCATAACAGCTCTCTTCCTGTGCCTCACAGGAGCAACAGCTTCTCTTCTGGGACGCCTTTATACAGCAATGTATGCATTTCATTTGGAGAACAGCAATGCTATCGGAGACAGCTTTTGAAATCACCTAGTGACTATGAGGTCTGTTTCTTAGGCACAAGCACTTAATCAGGCTTGCTTTAGCCTTGATGTGGCCTGAACTAAAATATTTTTTGACTCAAACCTCAATCCCGTGTTGGCATGCCACCATTTGCCAATTAGCACTAAATGCAAGTTCTTAGTAGTATAAGGACAAAGAAACTTTGACCATGTGATACATACAGTATCTAATCAATTAAGGCAGTAAACCCAATTGGGGACAATATGATGTTTCTTCATCCAGTTATTGTATGTATGTCTTAAATACTAGAGATAAAACGTAAAATACATTACAAACCCTAAGACAGCAGGCCATTACGATACAAGTCCGAAGGTTTGGCTTTTACTGAGAACTGATATTTCATCATTTACTGAACCATGACAAAGCTCAAGTTTTTTACAGTAATACAAATGGAATTCAGTACCACAAGCACAAATGAACAGCTTCATTTTGAGGGTAATAGATAGTTTGTGGGTTTGAACGCTGGAGTGTGACCTGCGGAAAGTGCTGCGTATGTAGTTAACTCCAGCATGTGAGAGGGCCGCTCTCCAACCCATCGGTTGTGTAACTGCAGCAAGTCTCAATTTGGAGGGAATAGAAAAGGTTTCCTCCCAAACAACAAGGGTGGATCCAGTCAAGTCCATACGAATTGGAGGCACACTTTATTTCAAAGCTTCATTTTGGGAATAGAAACAGAAAAGACAATCAAGCAGAAGGAGAATATTTGCATCATCTAGTAAGGCGTGCCTGGAAACATAATGCTTGTCAGAAGAATAAATGATGCCCTGGAATGTGAAAATCTGTTGTTTTCAGTAAAAATATACATGGACCATGGAGACTAATCCCACAAAGTTGTTGCCTCTCCAAACTTCCCCAGCCCAAGTTTTGTGTTACAACAAAAGCATATTTCCGCTGCCAAGATAGCCATCAAGGTTTTCAAATCAAAATTTATGGATTGTCATTAGTACCTCAGGTTCACAGTCCTGTGAAATATGAAGTGCCTTGTTGTCTTCTTTTGAAAATCTGAACTTTGATATCTTGTACCAGGCCTGTCTCCCAGATATTATATTTTCTGGCTATGTCAATGTAGATGGTTCACTGCCTAAAAAGTCAAAGGAAGTGGTAAGACTAAGAAGTGCAGGACTTTTGACATATTGTGTCTTGGCAGAAGTTGAGGGAAAGATAAGGATTCCTTAAGATTAGGTTAGTATAATGAACTTCTCAGGAAACAGTTTATTTATATATCCAGCAGTACCAAAACCACAATCTCTCTCATTTAGAGTTTTCTAGTCCAATATACTCAATCTTTTAGTTCTTTTTTAGTCTCTACCACCTCCGATTCTTTAGCTGCTCATTCCACCACCATGTTCACCTAAAGTTTTTAATGATAAGCACATCGTATATACAGTTTTTACTGAAAACTGCTGCCTGCTGTGAATGAGAAACTGCGGGAGCAGTGTGAGTGAAAAACAGTTTAGTTATGGGATGGAAAAGCAAAGCAATAAATCAGGACTCAGTAAAAATCCACATATGTTTTAGGGGAGTTGTGGATTCGGATGTTAAGTCTGTATAAATTAATCACTACAGGTTTCCATTGCTTTCCCATAGTCATTCAACATATTGCTATCGTAGATGTATTGATTATTGCTTCGAATATTGATCTGACCTTCATTTCTTTACAGTGCAGAATCATTGCCATAACTAAAGCAAAAATTATGTGTTCAATGGCAGTGACTGCTGGCTCTGGAGTCACAGCAGGTAAATTCAAATGGTGCCTATACTGGAATTAAACTTCAACATAGCTCATGCAACCCAATTTAGCTTTTATCACGATAAACCAGATGTAAACGAAACATCTAAAATATCATGTTCAATAGTTTTTTCTGTTGCACTGGTATCAATGTTGTAATTTAATCAAATTTAGCTGTTTTACAGCTATTCTTGCACTATTCTGTGAACATTTGAATGAGCTGAGACTTCTTGTCATTTCATTAAAACAAGCCGTTTTTTTGTTGTTTTTTTTTACCTGAGAGCTTGTATTTAAGGCTCTTGTCATTATAACTCTGCTTGTGGTGACGGCTAACCTAAGTTATCATGGCTTGTTTTCCTTAAACAGATTCAGACTACATACTTAAACTGACTTGTGCGTTGAAAGCAAAGTTATTATTGTTATTTACTGCAGTTGTGAGTTATGTACAGTGACGTATAACCATCTGGACGACATATTTTAGCTTAGTAATTTAAAAAGTGTGACATTTGTTAGAGGTTTGACTCCAAAGAAATGAAAGGGAGGGATATGGTTCCTGTGGTACATAAGTGTTTGATGATGGATCATGTGTGAAACAGGCTTGCTCAGTTTCCCCACTGTCCTCCATTTGTCCTTGTCATGTTCTCCCCTAATAATTAGAGACAGACCACTGATAACACATCACTTCATTCATACAGCTGTGGCGGACCTGATACCGTACATTCTCCCACATCAGCAAGGGTCATAAGTTTGTTCCCCACCACAGCAAATGTGTCTGGTAACAGCTCTGCGCTAAATGGTTGAAATGCAAACTGTTTGCCTTGTATAAATACCCACTGCACCCTGATAAAGCTCTGTGTTCAGCCAAGACTGGTCAGGGCAGAAATCTTCAACAACCCTCGATCATTCAACCACACTGGCACAGACCACTGAACAACAAAAATAACAGGAGTCATTTGGCGCCCAAACATCTCATGCATCTGTTGTGCATGCTGAGGCTTTAATAGTTTCTGGATCGCCCACAGAGAGAACAAGATTCCTTTCCTCTAAATAGCTGGCCATTAAAGTAGATGATGTGTTTAAATTTGCAGTCTTTTGAGGAGATGCTGAAGAGGGAGTTTCCCACTTGTCATTGAATGTGGCAAACTACAAATAAACATATTACAAAAACAAATGAGCCGAAGAGACTGAATGCGATGTTTACATAGTTTTTTCTCTGAAAAACATTTTCTCCACAGATTTTTTTTTTTTTTTTCAATGAACTGAACTTAAGATGTAGCTCATTTTTTATTTTAATATATTAGTCAGTTCTGAATTGATTTCTCAAGTCAGGAAGTCTTTGCTCTCTCAACTTGGAAAATTATTCCACTGGCATTGGTCCAGAGCTTCACCGAAAACCTTCCTGATTATTTTTTAATCTGATACACAACCTTAATTAAGCCTGTTTTGAAATTGAAAAGGTGAACCTTTTTTCATTTAATTTTATTACTCTTATTTGGACTGCCTTGTTAAAGAAAATTATTTCATATTTTCTGTTGGGTATACATTCAGTTGTTTCCTAAACAGATATTTATCCTTCACCTCTCTCTCAGAAACAGGTAATTGTTTTCCTGTGTTATGAAGAACAAAATGAATCCATCATTTTAACCATTATCAAATGACACATCTCAGTTTGGACAAGTTCTACCCAAGAATCGTGGTATTTTCCAAGTGGTTTACTATCAACTAATTGGTCTGGAATTTTTTCTTTCCTGTCAGGAAAAAAATAATAAATAAATCAACATCACAGCAGAATCAGTCACCAACTAGGAAGCAATGTAAAATCCCAGACCTATCATCAGATGAAGGGGCTGTCATTCTTCTAAATCAAACCCAAAGATGATTTATTGCTACTTTTCATCTCCACATGAACAGCAGTGTTGTAGTTAATGAACTACACGTGCATGAACACAAGTGAAGGCTTGGAAGCAAATGAACAGGGACAAGTGATAGTTTTGCCAACGCTGCAGTATTATCAGGGCGCATGTCGGACAATAGTGCCGTGCTCTGTTTAACCTCGACGTGTCTCTACTTGCAATGTGACTATTACAGGAGTGAACAGAGCCACCTAAAATACGCTCTCAGCGTAATCTGAGGTTTTGTTGTTTCCATGTGGTTTCTCTTGTTTGTAATCTACTGAATCTTGGGATTTATCCAGGGGAAGCTCCTGCAAATAATTACTGTGTTTAAGAAGTGCTTCTACTTTAGCATAAAAGAAGCAAAATACCCTGAAGGTATGCCCACTCACTAGTCAAGATGAAAGATTTCAGTACAAAGGTTAAAAAAATATATTTTTAAAAAATTATTTATGGATTTCTTCATTTACTTTTATGCCAAAAAAAAAAAAAAAAATCCAGTTTACTGTGGGACCTTTAAAATACACAGGTGAGTGATTGGGTTCCTGTGCTGTCAGGGAGGGAACAGGATGTCAGGAGAGCTGTGAACAGGTTATGGCCTGTCCTGTATTTAGAAAGCTGGCTCTAAACTGACATGTAGGAATGCGTCTCCATATAGAGCATGACATTGATGCAGTGCAGCCTGCTGTGTGTGCTGTGATGACAGCGGTGACCAAAAGATTAAAAACTTGTCCATCTCTGTGGGGTGAAGAGCTCCAATCAAAATTTTTAAAGTAGTAATATTGGGACTGTGGTAGTTTCAGGTGTATTGAAAGAGAACATTGGACACACACCAGGGGGTCTGAAAACTCCTCTGATGTGTCGATCTGACATTAAGTTTTGTAACCTAATATTAAATACATATAATCGCACAAAATTATGTATCAAATTATAAGCTAGCTGACATTTGATATAAAGGAATATAAGGAAAGATCACATGACGACACGTCATTATGTGGCGTGTCCCATCAAGTTGAAATCAAAACTATCTAATTCAGCATATTAAATTTTGATTAATCTACATCAAAAAGAAGGCCAAAACAATAACAGATATTCGACAGTGGCAGTTGCTGAAGGTGGCACTGAACATTTTGAAAGAAAAACAGAATATCCTGAGTGCAAAAAGTCCCCAAGCTTCTCTCCCCTTCAGACAGGAGGGAATTTCTTGAGGAGACACACAACAATCATCATGGTGTGAACCCTCCCAACCTCAGCTGCATGAGACGTGACCTCTCACCTGCTGCTTTGGAGCTGATTGTGGTATCAGAGGGCTGGAGGTGAGCTGCTTCAGTCAAGGGAAATTAATCTTCCACATGCTGCAGGAGGAATGTGATGCTCCAGACAGTCCAGATTCCCCTCCCCTTCCTCACCTCACTCCCCCCTGAGAGTTAAGGAATTCGGGCACCTGTGAAATTCCCTTTTAGTCCATTCAGGAGAGATGCCAATCCTCCTTAAGTGAATCTGCAGTCATGTTGACTAGAGAAGCAGAAGATGCTTGAGCCTCCAGTGAAAGAGTCCTTGTCCTGTTCTGGTCACCTGTCATGAAGGTTTTCACACTTCCACTGAAGTTAAGAGCTTTTAATGAGCAGCTTTTCACCGACACCTTCTTCTTTTGTAGTTTTCTCCTTTCAGCTCAAAGGGGGTGTGAATGAACTGAGGTCAGCTCACATCGATTCAGAGTGGGTCTGAATTAATCAACATCAGTGTATGTAGAGGTACATAACATATGGCTCTTGAGGAATCCACTTTCAAACCTTTAAAGGCTTCAATCTTTAAGGGATTGCTTGCAGAGTTTTAACAGCCACTTTCTTTTTTTTCCTTTTTACTCAAACAGGGTCAGGATTTTACAGCAGAGTCTGTGAACTTCACAGGACGACAACTCTGGACCTCTTTGATGTTCTGCACCATCCAATCAGTATCAGCTCTGCCTGCAGACCAGACAACGTGTTGGTGTCACATTTCATAATCCGTGTGTGCGAAAGCTTTGAAGCAGCATGACTGCAGCTCATAAATGCCAGCAGGAGAGAAGAGGTCCCTGCAGAGTCTGTCGATGGCACCACAGACGCACAGATAGTGATCCTGAATTTTATACTAAAGTCAAAAAGTTGTTCGTCACCTCACATCCCTTTGTCAAAATAAAGTGTATTAGTATTCAAAGCAACGCATGACAGCAAAGTCAAAAGTCTGCTGGCAAAGCTGATGCCTGTTCTTAGGCTGTCTCTAAACTAAATATATTCATTCACTGGCTATTGAACCCAGACATTCATAAAAATGTTTTTTTAACAGTTAATACTGACAGAGCATGTTTAATGCATTGCCTCATACATATGTGCATTCAAATGACTGTAGTAATACCTGTGGCCAATTAATAATATTTACATGTTATCTTGAGTCACATGACTTATGTGATAAGTTATGTTATGTTACTTTCAGTGACATCCCATTAGTTCATTTTCAGCCACATGCAGCATTTTAGTATTTTTCAGCTTCGTGTTAGTTTTACAGCCTTAACCTTGATGTTATGATTGACTCTCACATCTTAACAGGCAACAACAAGTAGCTGCTCTAGTTTAAAAACACACACCAGCAAATAACATTTGCTGAATTCCCAGCTTGTTCTTCTACCACTAAGTGGACAAAACACAAAAATTGCCAAAACTGAGTATACTCTTGAGAGTTTGTGTCATGTGTTTACTCACACTGCAAATGATCAAGATTAAAGAGTGACTCCAGCAAAGGCCAAAGCACAGAGAGAACAACAAGAACTGGCGGAGCTGACCAAGACATAAACATCAGAATACTATCGTAAATAGACAGTTTTTACTGCGGACTTCACAAACACAGAGGCGTGAAGACTTGGACCAACTGCTGTACTGGAGCACATTCTCAGCCAGCAAGCCTGTACATATCAAGAAGCAAATGCTGTACTGAAATTGTATATCATTGATAATGTATGCTTGAAACAGTTCACACTTTTCATAACTTTCTGTACTAATGGAATAACCACCTAAACACCCTTCACCCTTCGAGGGGCATGCAAGGCAAAGATTTAAGACAGTGGCTTCATTTATATTTTCATATACAATGTAAATGTGAGAGAGCAATGAACACGTCAAAAGACAGAATGAGTTCATTTTATTATTCATCAGCTGATGACTAGCAGGTGGAGGCTAGACAACATAAGTTCTGACAACAAGAAACATGAGCTCAGCTTCTGATAACCGCATTATTGAGGTGAAGTAAGGCCTGTGTCCGTCCTCTGAATCCTAAGTAGCAGGTCATAAAGTCTGTCCTTCCTCATGGACAGAGACTGCTGTCTCCCAGCAAAGTCAGGTGGTCTCATTTTCTTTAATCCTAATTTTATGACTACTGTAATCATAATTCATCCTGCACAATCTAACTTCTACACAATTCACTGATTGAGCTCACCTCACCAAAAATACCCCACTGAGCCACTTTGTCACTCTGGGTAAAATGTTAGTTTATTTTGAATTAATGGCACATCTTTTATCCTGCTGCTGCAGATATTTCCAGTAGACAGCTAAATGTGTATTAATCCTCAGCTGAGAAGACTTCATGACATTTTCTCCTTGATTATTATTCATTAAAAACTTCAGAATACAGCTGAAATGGAACTATTTTGAAAGATTTGTGTCTTCAGTATGCAAGCACTGGAAAAGCAGCAGCAAGGACAGAAGGGCACCACTTACTGACTTAGGTTGAGTCTTTAGCTCACATGTGAACCATGCTTATCAGTGTGTATTGCGTTACACTAACAGTCTGATTTTAATACGTGGACCAGTAAAGAGGCCAAAATTTGTGTAGCCGTTAAGTGACCTTTCAACAGCTTTCTCTAGTCTCTATGCATGAACACCTCAGCAGTTAATTACATTATTGAAACTCAGATCTGCTGACTGTCTGTTGAGTCAGCACTAAAAAGACTTATGTCAAACATCATGGCTTTGCAAATGGACTATAAGTTAAAGATTTTAGATGTCCTATAGACTCACATGAACCCTTCCATTATTCCTGAGCCTTCCCCTTAAAGTACATGTTGACAAACACCAGTCCTGCAATTAAGAGACCTCTGTGATACAGCAACTACTGCTGACGAAGTTCAGCAATTGTTTCCCTGTCACATAAACCTTACAATTACCCCATGGTGAACACAGCATCTTCTCTCTGTGAGGCTGTCAGAACGGCACAGAAATAGTCTGTCTCTCCTCCCAAGCAGCTCTGCAGAAGATCAGAGTCACCTTCCTGCTCCAGGACTCTGCACATGGAGCCCTTTTCCTGACACTTTGTTTCAAACATAAACAGGAAGGACAGGCTGCGTGGCAGAAATCGTGCCAGGAAGTCTGTACTAAAAGGGTTAGGCGAAGTGTTGAGGCCATCTTGATGTGGTTAGGATCACAGGATTGGCTGTTCTACATGCTGAATAAGTAGCTAATAAAAGGTATTGTTAAAGTCTTTCATTCAGCCACCAAATACAACCATGAAAATTAATATCTTCTTGGGACCTGCCTGACTGATAATTCTTTCAGTTGCAGGGTCAAATTAAGTTTTAACTTTGTGTTTATAAAAAGTGGGAATTAATGTGATGGACTGCCAGTCCATCACATGGCCAACATACAGAGACAGACAGAGACTAACAACCAGTCACATTCACACTCAGACCTATTAACAATTTAGAGTTACCAATTAGCCTAAACAGGATGTCTTTGCACAGTGGGAAGAAGCTCATGCAAACTCCACACAGAAAAGCCAGAGGCCTGGGAACTCAACCGAGAACCTTCTTGTAGCAGGACAACAGCACTAAATCCTATGCCGCTGTGCTGTCCATCTAAATATTATTAATTTTATGTAATTCATCTTCTTTAGACATTTCGCAGACAGTCTTTAAGTCTGTTGCTGTCTCAAGAAAATTGTACTTGCCTTTCTATTGATATATCATATTAATGCTCATGATGTTTACCCAGCTGCACACAATAATGTGGGAACATTAAGCATAGGCATGGCCTGATGATGAATGCACACAATATTTCATTAGAGAAGATTGGTCGATCTAAGCCATGAATATTCGTGATACTAAGATGATTATTTGCTGCATACCTGAGGTGAGCCAGCTTGTTGTTACATGTGAGATCTGGGATAAGATTTATCCATCTCAGTTCATTAAATATTAAAATACTTGCTGCAAAGGTTGGAGGAAGTTTGCGGTGGAATGTACCTGAACAAACAAAACTCCACGGCTGTAGACTTCTTTGGCAGCTAGCCATGTGTGAAATAATACAGAGCTCTTCAATCTGTATCCAATACATACATTTTCACTGGAAATTACAGTGGATTTTAATAGCTTAACTTTGAAAAAGTTGATGAAGTCCTCAGACTCCCTCCAATTCATGTTGCTGACAAAAGGCCAAGATAGCCTGTCACTGCAGGTTAGAGGAAATCCTTTGATGTTACATCCGACTGTGCTACGATATCACGCATGACGTATACCTACAGCACTTAGGGGTATCACCATAGCCATTCCCATTCCCCTGATTATGCAACTAGGGTGTAAAGTCAGAAAATGGACCAACAAGGAAAAGTATACTTCCCCAGTCAGTGTAGATTTTAAGCTCTTGGTGAAGTACAGGGATCACCCTCCTCAGAGAACATTCTCAGTGGTGCTTAGAAATATCAAAGATCCAGATGTTGACATTTCACCTGGGCAATGAAGTAACCTTGGTTTGCTTTGATTATCTGTTTTACACAGCCTAAAGCATATAAACTCAAACTGAAAGGGAAAACACCTTAACCTGACCTACATCTGAGACTTTACCTTCTCAGAAACATGCCAGGTTTGCTGCCCTGGGCCCTGAGCTGGCTGTTATCTTGCTTTTTGTAGTGAGCTGCTTTTCTTCAAGAGCCTCAGATACAAGCGTTGTTCGTCAGAAATGTAGCCTCTGCTGCAGTGCTCAGCTCTGAACTGTTGGTGTCAGTTGTTAAATCAGCTCAACACACTTAGAGACCTGAAGGACCTCACCAGAGGTAGCTCTTATCAAGTGAAGTACTTGTACTTAACTTTATCATGTCCATTTCACCAAACTAGCAGATAGACAGACGGATAGATTCTACATCAGAATTCAGTGTTCAGTCGATTGCCACTTTATGCAGTTAGGATTTAGTCAATTTAATGATCTCCAGTAACTTCTACACCAATCACACTATAGTCACAATACTGGAGGACAAGCAAAGCACATGAATGCTTCATCATGCTTTGTTGGATAGCAACGTGCTGCAGATCACAGAGGCAAGAACCACCAAAACACACCACTATGAGCACAGCTCAGTAAAGGTGCCATGTGCACAACCAGTCCAACCACAATGGCTAACCGGATATGCTACTTTTGCCGCCATAGTCCACAGCAATGCTAACAGTTAGCCTGCTAGCAACAAGAGCAGCTGCCGAATACAGTGAAGATATAGCTAACACCAAGTTTACCTTCACTGTTAGTTCACCTTACGTAGGGGGCCAGTAATAGAGGGAAATGTATAATGTGTAGAGATAAAGTTACTCACTCAGTGAGGAGAAGAAAAGCCGGTTCTGAGCCAAGATGGAGGTTCGTTAGCAGTTAGTGGGACAGCCCAACGGGGTGAGCCCACACCAGTTTTAGTTCCGATTCAGCCTTGAACTTAGTTCCTCTGTTAAAAGCAGTTTTAAAAACATAAAATCAGAAAACATTATGTGCTCGGATCTTCTTTGTTGAAGGTCTTTCTTCTGAATTAATCCTTCGCGGCACCATTACCGGTTAACAAGGGAACGCCCACCAACACGCATGCGCCGTTGTCCCGGATACCAAAACAGGAAGACATGTTCCGCCATTAATCTGGAAAAACAAAAATACCGTAACATGTATTATTATTATTATTATTATTATTATTATTATTATTATTATTATTATTATTAAAGCTTAAAACATAAAAACATTATATCAGTGGTTCTCAACCAATTTAAATTTCTGGCAAAATATGTAATCCTTATCATGTTTTATTTGTCATAACACAAGCATTTCAACTTTTAGATAAGGTTTCAACTTTATCTGGCAACCTGCTGAAGGGGCCTTGACCTTTAGGCTGAAGGACCAACCAGCAAATGAACTACAATTAACACCACTTTGAGCAGCTACAGCGGTAAAATCCCGCTTGTGCATGATTGTTGCATTAGTACTAATCTAATAAAGTCATATTCAGTGACATATCAGTCACAGGGGATAATACATTTTCTGTTCACGACAGCTAACATCCCAGCCCTTCCCTTTTCCTTTTGTACATCTCCTGTGAAGATATTTAATGGACGTGTGAGAGAGGAATTCAGATGTGTAAACACACACTCACTTCCAAACTCCCAGCCAGAGTCCGCTCATTCTGCTGACCTGTGATAATGTTTAAACTGCATGGGTGAGACTTCACGTGTTGGCCTAGGGACTCTTAGACGATCCAAGAGGACCAGATGTGAGTTTTGCATCAGGTGACAAGCTCCGAAACAAATCCCCAGATCCATGGAAGCTGCTGCAATGCTCACTGAGTTTAGTTTAAAGCTTTGGGATTTGAATAAACGTCCACCACCAGCTGCTTGGAGAATCTATGCAAACACTGGTCACATAAAGAAGTGTATCTTTACCACAGCATGAAGATAAACATTAACATCGAACCATTTTACATAATTTGTAGAATTTCTTCGCTTTAGCTGAACTAATTTGTAGGAGTAACCTTACCTACGGCCTGTCTGCAGCTCCCTTCAGGTTTATTATTAACTTTAGTGCGATCTCTCAGCTCTTATTTGAGACCAACCACAGAGATAAAAGTGAATGAATATTAAAGTTGCATTACTTGGTGGTCAGGGATTTGAGTCAGGATGAATACTAATGCTACCCCATAAAATCAACAACAAACTTGATGTGTGAATACATTTCTATCATATATCATATCAGTGTTAAAAGGTGATATGTCAATGTTGTTCATAACTTGTTTCTGCTGCCCCCAAATGGCCAAATGTAAACCAGTTATTGGAAGTTAAAGGAAGTAGTGGAAGTCTCATTTCATCACTTTACATGTACACTTATCATTGATTTAATCATTTTCAATTTAAAGTTGGTCATAATTCAATTTACCTGATGATTTTACAACACCAGAGGGAGCACCTCTCAGAAGACGCAGTTTAATGAAGTTTCCCATGTGCATGAGTCAAAAATAAGTTTATTGTTCTTTAAATAGACCTCCATGCGTTTTTCCTGCTTTGGGATCTTGGTTCTGGATCTGGACTGGCATGTCGCAGACCCAGCCAGCGTATATTTCAGTGTTTATACTGCAGAGAGCACTAGCTGCTATTTTAAAAGCCAGCATAAAGTGAAAGAAAGACAAGGGGCAGCCTTTTCTCTCCAGCATGACCAATATGGTTTCCAGAAAATATACCTGCTGCAGACTGGAGAGGAGACACAACAACAAACCCTTGTGTTTCTTTTTTTATTTCTGAATGCACCACCATGTAATTATCTGGCCTGGAGGGAAGTGACACACTAGCTCATGGATGTTGGTACGGGTGGGAAGAGAGTTTGTGGAAGAAAGAGAAAAAAATTATTTTGGTTGACGTTAACCACAGTGGAGAAACAATTAGTCACTAAACAGTCTTTCAGACAGACTTTCTGATTAATGCGTAATGGTGTAATTGGCATGGAACATATGAGGGGAGCAAAGACAGAGGTATTATAGCTGTAATATGGTGCCTGGGCTCCAGACGGGGAGGTTAGCCCTGAAGGAACGAGAAAGCAAGTTTGAGGATCCTCAGATGAAGGAATTCAAAAATTGGTCTTTCCAAGACAACAATCAGCGAAGTACTTTTACTGTTTATTTTATATCTGGTATATATTAACCAATAATTGGAATACAATTGGACAAAGTTTGGTGTGTTTCCAGCAGGATTATACAGTAGGTATCTGCTTAACTGACTGATATTTAATTCGTTTTTCTGAAAAAGAGAATCATACTTCTGCATATGCAACTTCTTTTCAATGTTTCTTACTGCGACACTGAGTTACATGAAATCTTCACATTTGTATTTTTTGCCAAAACTAAAATAAAATATCCTCATATGAACAACATAAATGGACATCGATTAGGTGAACATAAGGAAAAATAATCACAGTGGCCTGAAATAAGTATGTTTCTCTTATACAGTAAATGGAAGAATTAGTTATCACAACATGTATCAATGTTTTGAACACACAAGAGCAGTTAAAAATCTTAGTTTAAATCAGACTGGTATTTCACAATGTTCACAACATATTCTCCTCAGTTCAGCCTCATATAAACTCTAAAATTTGCACTAACTGCACAGATTGTTGGATGAATTTTATTCCGACTTGTCCCCACGGTTGAAGATATGTTACATTTTTTGGCACTTGATCTAGTGAATTTCAGTAGGCTGTTAAAGAGCGGAGGATGGCAGAAAGAGCAAAGACAATACCAGGCCCATTGTCCCGGTCTCCTGATTATTCTGCCACTGAATTTCAGATAGATGAATATATCATCATTACAAGCCCAAACAGAGGAATCTCAATCTCATTATCTTCTTTATTCTTCTTTATGAGATTTAATGGTCTAACCACATGGAGGACACTGAGGGGCCACAGCAGCTTGGAGAACAAGTGCTGCCTTGTTGAACACTCACACTCGCACCTCGCTGGCGTCCAGTAGCCCAGCAAGAGGGGCAGGATCATATAACACCCCCTTGTTTTTCTCATGGATTTTTGTGGTTTGAGTAAGAGCCCTCCTGGCCACTGGCCCTTTGGATTTGAATTTAAAAAAGGATTCAAAAATGCCTCTGCCTCGTCCTGCATACTGAAGAGACACCATATCCTTTTATGACAAAACTAATTTAGGACTTGAAGGCACTTTGCCAGTCAAGTTCATATACTGAAATTCATCATTTGTTGCATGAAATTCCTGTTATCATCACCAAATTCAACCAAAATGTAGTTGATAAAATGGAAATCAAATTGATTTGCGGTGAGAAATAAGAATCAGATGAATTTTCAGGGCAGATACAGGAAAGAGAACTGTGAGAAACCAGATCCTGAGAGTTTCAGTTTGCGTTAGTGGGGAGCTGAGGTGGAAAAAGTGACTCAGGTTGAAACCATGGACATTGTCCAACCAGGACTACCGATAAAGAGGAGCCTCCATGATAGACAAAATCACCCAGGCCTAGAATTTAAATTTTGTCTCTTTATGTTTTTTTTCAGCATCTTCATCTACACTTAAACTCAGAGGCAAATCGTCACCAGACTGCATGATAAAACTGCGACTTCACACACGCAACCTTGACGGCACAGAGGATTTCATTCCTTCACATTTGCTTTTTCCCCTTTGTTTGCCCATGTGTAGCTTTAAAAATGCTGAAATCACAATATCCCACATTATGTAACAGAATCCTTTTTATTCTGTTTCCAGTTGAAACCAAAATCATCCTTTTATGCACATTTCCCAAAATTCAAGATTTGGTAATTTTCTGTGGGTTTGAATAAGGTTCAGCTGCATGTTATGAGTTTGTAATTGAGACTGTTGGACTTCCACATACAGAGAGTATGTGCCAGGTCAACAATTCAATTATCAGCTGTAAATCAAGATGTTCCCTCCTGATGGCTCTTCGAGCAAGTTCAAAATCAGGAAACTGGATGGCGTTTGTTTTGCAGGGATTCAAGTGACAAATCAATTTTCTTTATATGAGAGATTAACGGATCAGTAGAGTCAGGGTTCATCCTCTGGAAAACATGAATGTTTCTGCAAAATTGTTTTGCCATTCTATTTGGTAAATAGCTTCTTTTTTTTCAGAAATAAAACTGAATTTGTATTGATACAAGGCTTAACAAAGTTATAATAGTTTATGCCAATATTTAGACTACACCAGTTAGTGGACCTTCCATACCTCTGTGTCAGTATGATGGCTGAAAACAAGAAGAACCAAATGAAAGATCTTCTTCACAGTTGTGGTTAATTGTGTAGTGTTGCTATTCTTGCACACATGGCACTTGGGAAGAACAATAGAGAGCCATATGGGACAGAACAAACCAAATGAACATGAAGAGAAAGGCTCCAAACCAGCAGAGATGCCATCTGCGTTCACTTCCCAGAGCAGAACAGTAAAACAGCAGAGTGCCCCTCCGCTGCAGAGGAATGTGCTCAGTAGATGAGAGCCAGGAAGATGGTTCGGATTGGATGCTTCTATCAAGCATCTGCTCGGTGTTATCTACGTATGTGTCCGACTTGTATAGATCACAGAGGCTGGCAGAGCAGGGGAATCCCTTCAAACACCCCCCCGCACCCTGCAGAGATGAACTCCTGCTAAACAGAGCGTGTGTAGAAGCCTACTCAAGCTGCAGTGACAGCCCTGATTATAGATCTACTCCAGAGACAGAGAAAGACTCCCCTCCTGTCCTGATCCGGGGGGAATAACACACGCTGCATAGGAAATGAGGAGCCCCGGGCGAACAAATGAAGGCAAATGTGAGCTGCTGCTTTACATTTCCATTTCCTGTCACCTATTCCCTAAAGTGTACACCCAGAGGAGGATGAGGAGCAGCACGAGGCCTTCGGATCACCCGCCTGTCTGCTGGTTTTTGTCTCCACGAGCCAAACTGTGGCAAACAGGGACATCTGCTGGCAAAAACTGGAGCTCATTTGAATTATTTTCTTTTTTTATTTTCTTTTAATTATGATTTTCACAATTTTATGAACCCTTTCTCAAAGTTTGTGTATCTTCTAACTGTTAAACAAAAACCCATCTTAGTATAACAAAGTGTAAGTCTGCGTTGGTCGCGTTTCCAAAGAATCAGCAGCCAGATACAACAAACTCTACTCTGTAACCATATATAATTGTGTATGTTTCCATATTTGTCATTTAAACATCTCAAAGAACAGAGAGAGTTAAATCAGAGTTATTCCTTTATTCAAAGAAATGCTGAAACATTAAGGAGAGCAGCTGCTCAGTCGTGTGAATGCGATGAACAATAATAAGTGGTCTGCAAAAAAATGAAAAATAAAAGTATGACCATTTTCAACCATCACAATTAGAATTAGCTTTTTTATTTAGGAATAAAGAATATTTCTTTCAAAGTCTGAAATGTGTCTAATAAACACACACACACTGCTCTCCTTTACCAGACTGACATGGATCTGGGTTTTGGGCTAATGATAGTTTAAATCTTATGTATAAAAACGCCATGTTTATGATTGAGGAGTGTTTAGATGAATTCACTTGAGACATTCATGTTTGACACTTTTAGATTAAAAATCATAAAGTGGTTTAAGTGAATATTACAGGATGAATTCTGTTTCCTTTATTCGGGTTGTCTTTAAGCTCCATGTCTTCATATCCAACAATTTATGAAAGTAAGGAGTCGCTAAATTCTCTTTTATTATATTACGGCATGCATATGCTGCACTGTGGACCGACTGACAGGTCAACAACACATCTGAAATCATTCAAACCACAGGTAAACGTTAAAAACAAAACATTACACACTCCACTGGCAGATTATCAAATTGATAATTTGACACATTATGGGGACATACTGCATCCACAAAACATTCATCCAGCCTTCTCATTAGAGTGAATATGGGTTGTTTTTTTTTATCTAAAAAACATTTTCTATTCTTCAGCAAACACACAGAGCAATACCAGATATTAAATATATTTCATTCAGTATTTGTCTCGTTTATTGTTTACTCCAGATGTGCTGCGAATTAACATCTTTAGAACTTTGACCACTGCTACTTTTGTGTTCGTCCAGAGGAATGTGCTTGTTTGGCAAAGTTAGACAATATTATTCTTCTGGCTGCTACGTTTTATCACTCCAGTTACGTCTTTTCGCCCCGTCAGATGAGAAACTGTAGCTTTGCTTTCACAGTTTGAAGACTGATTGCTTTGATCAAACTTTATTTAATACCCATTGCCTTATTCAGAGGGGAATGCGGCTAAATACCATTAAATGGAACTTCTTTCACCCAAATCACAGCCTTATTGTGTTCCTGCTGATGTGAACCATCAGTTGCTTTGAACTAAAAGACATTCAACATGTCTTTTACTGTGGAGGAAAAAACCCCCAAGCCCACTAAAACATGACCTCGTTTGGCTGCGCTGTAATGGATGCACCACTTGCTGTTCAGTTCTGTTTCTGTTGCTGTAATAATAAATGTTGGTGTTGCCAATAAAATCTTAAATACAATAACATTTTGGGGCTATTTCTTTTCATTTGTTCTTCATTATTCACCAGGGGTGGAAGAGTGTGTGAATATTGTTATGCTCAGTTGTAAAAGTCTGTAAAATATAAGAAACATAAAATAACAATATATATTCAACAGCTGGAGAGAAAAACTCAAACAGAAGCCTGCTATAATAATACAGAGATAAACATATGACACACATCTTAAAAAAAAAAAAAAAAAAAAAAAAAAAAAAACCAATGCATAGCATAAACAACATTGCAAAATCCAGCTCCAATGCACTTCATACCTAAACCTCAGCCAGCCCAACAAGCAAAAATAGGTATCAAGATTGTTTTTGCCGTTTCCAGGCGGAGCTTGCTGCTCAGGCGGAGAGGGCAGTGGTGAGAGTCTAAAGCACCCCCGTGAAAAACCGAGGGAGGGAGAAGAAAAGAAGCGAGGTGTTTTTGGGGGCCCGGAGGAAGACAAAGAAGGGAGGTCATGGGGAGGGTTAGGACTCCCGGCTGTAAACACTTTAGCTTGGGACCAAGACTCCTCCAACTCAACTCTGCTCACTCCAAGGTGCTCCTCTCAAAAGAAGTAGGGGCCATGTGACGCTCCATGCCAGCGCTCTAGGTGTCCTCCTCCTCTTCCTCCTCACGGCTGAACACCACCCTCTTCCTCAGAGCCTCGTCGGAGAAAGCCTGTCCCTTGGGTTCTGGGCGGCCCTCGGGGGACCCTCTTCTTCTCGACCACACCTCATCCTGGTCTGCGTCGTCCTCTTCCTCTTCTTCGTCATCATCCTCTTCACCATCAGCCTCATGCTCGTCCTCTTGATGTCGGATTAACCTCACCTGCTCCATCGTCTGTTTCTCTGCAGTCACATTCACAACAACCATCAATGAGTGCTGCAGCCACATGAACCTTTTATTCCACCTGTACCTGCTTCAAATACTGTTAGTATTTTTATGTGATCTGGTCTTTTCCTCTTTATTCATTATCCTGTACTTATTTATTATTATTTTTAATTATCTCTGTATTTATTGCTTGACTGTTCGTGTGCTTGCATGCATGCTATTTGCTATATAAAAAAGAATTTGTATTATTGCTATGTACATATAAATGGCTACTTCAGATTACTCACTCTGGTAGTAATCAGGAGAAGAAAATCGCCGAGATGGGAAGACAAAATCAGCAATAAACACCAGTAACTGCAAAGAAAATACACCAATAACTGTTAATACGATTTTCATGGCTATGTCCAACATTGATGAAGGCTGCATGAAAATGAAAAGCTGCTTCACTGTCATGAAAAACAACTAAAAGGTAAGGTCATTGCTCACCAGTCCCAGTGTGAGGCCAGAGAAGAGAGTGGCCAAGCCAAAGATGACATACGATCCCCAAACAGGAATGCCCAGTTGTTCTGTCATATAATTGTGACAACGCTGGAAAACACAAAAACAGAACTGAGAGCCAGAAACTAAAACACATTTAGTACCAAATTAGCACAGTTTCTTTTTTTTCCAGGGCATTTGTTGACAATAAGAAAGCCACACAATAATGCCAACCTGGAATTTTGTGCTGTCACATGTATTTCTTGTAGGTTTGTCCTACAAAATGTACTGTCTGCACCACATGTGAGATACAGTTACACTTTTTGTGGCAGCTCTGTATCCCGTTAAACTGGATTAGATTTTCTCCCCTCAAACACACCCACTGTAGCTTACACTTAAAAACCAGTTTGATTTCACAGTGGACAGCACATTCTGCTTTGAACGGCTTATAATGACCAGGATATTGACAGTCAGCGCTCTCAGAAACGAAATCCTCACTTACCCGGATAAACATGGAGAGCTTGAACAAAGCTGACATTGAATTCATTCTGCAAAAATAGAGGAAGAAATTACATCATGTAATTTAACACAGATTTGTCAAACTGACATCAACACAATGAATAAAGACTAGCGAAGGAATTAAATAAGAGGTGGTGAGCCCAGAAATGTTATTTTCTCTTATCTAAAAATAAAGAGAGAAAAGAAAAATGTGGCTTTCTGTTCTTGTTGCAGATTCTGATCCGAGGACCTTTGGGATTGTGAATGATGTCTAACAAAAACTAGAGAACCTTCCAGAAGTATTGATATACTCAACAATATAATACGCAAGAAGTTATTAATTCTCCAGGCCTAAGTATCAACACCATATCAGCCTGAGGATGTTAACTCACAAAAATGAAGATGGCCCAAGCCAAGATGAAATCGGTTCCACTGCTTTCCATTTCTGTTCATGAACAAAGCTGAGAAAGTCATCTTTGGTACGAGCACCCTGGTACTTCCGGAAGATGCCATCCTTACAGCTGCAACACAAACACACAAATACTGAGCTGTACTTTCAGATAAAAAAAAAAAAACTAAACGAAAATGGCAAGTCACATGAAACAGGAAGCAATGAAAAGCCACAACATAACCAAGAACTTACTGGTAAATAGTAGGAAGTGAGGTGATGATGAATCGTCCACTCAGACCTTACAGAGGGAGGAGACGAGGACTGTTAATGTGCAGGAAGGAACATTTCTGACTCACACTGAAAATAATCGTTAGATCTGGCAGTCAAGCGTAATGGTAATGCTGGCTGCCATCAGTATTGATGACAGAAAAAATAAATCACACGGCTGTAAATAACACTCCTCTTGGTGCCTACTGGGTTCTTCCCTGCATGATTATTGACGTTTGTATTGTTAAAGAGCAAAAGTGACCACCTTTTCTTTTTATTTCTGCAGTTTACCATAGATGAGCAATCAGTCAGGATTAATCACAATCCGATTAGGAGGGAAGGAGGCGGATGATGATAAAAACCAATCATTGGCAAACTGGATCTAAAGGGCGTCTGAATGCACTAATAAAGCTAACAGTCAGACCCTTTACTGCGATAGAGATCTGACTCAGTTACAACAACTAACAGGACATGTCACTCCTGCTCTGGCTGGAGAGCTCCAGGGATCCAGTTGGGGAAGGTCATCCAAACATACCGGGCTGTTCTGTCACGTCCACCTTGGCTATGTTGACCCCCATGTCCTCCCCCCAGTCTGCAAACTCCTTCCACACCGGCTGGAGCTGCTGGCATGCTGGACACCAGGGAGCGTAGCTGCAGGAGGGGGGATGGGGGAGAGGGAGGGGGAGGGAATAGGTTTTGCATGTAAATCCTCAGATAAACAACACAGTCAATCACATCAACGTGTAGATGTTCACCGACTGTATGCTAAAACGGACTGATGACCCGATTAGCGGTTTGTGCTCTTTTTCTTTTTTTTAGCCTGGACTAGCTGGAAGATAGCAGCTGTTAGCACGTTCGCACACATTTTAGCAAACTTGTCAGGGCTAGACAGAGACAGAGATGACAATAAGCAGATAAGACAGAGCATTTAAGCCTGGAGCTGACCGGACACAGAGATTCATGCCCCGATTTCTATACCAGCTTAAATTAGCTCGCTAGCTAGCTAGCTAGCCGTTAGCAGCAGGACACTTACAATTCAATCATCCATTCTCCGGTCAGGATCTCCTCCCAGTTCCCGTCGGTGACGTCTTTCAGGCTGTCCGGCCTGGCCCGAACTGGGGACGACGTCAGATGCAGGAGCAGGAACAGACAGCTTATCCATGAGCGGTGGTTCTCCCGCACCATCACTGAACCCGCACGGCTGCTCGCCATCACTGTCCGAGCTGCACTTCCGCTTTGCGCCAGAACGTTCCAGTCACGTGGTTTAGTGGCGGTGGAAGGCGGAAGTGAGTATCTTCAGGCAGACGTCAGATTTGTTTTTACTTTCTTTTGGCCTAAAATTCATACTTTATGAAGACAAAGCTGTCTTTTTTTCCTCCACCAACAACCGGTGTGATGGTAAAATACTACTGTTGGCTCAGCTTTTCAACAAAGAGTGGATCCAACAACTCTTTTACTGAGTTATGTAAAATACAGCCCCCCTGTTTTAGGAAAGAAATAGGATGAATGGATGAATGAAGGAATGAATGAATGGATGGATGGATGATCTACGTGGCTCTGCATGGCTGAATGCTCCTTTTCTGCATAAGAAAAAAAAACAGCCATTCAAGTTTTATTCCAGCAACACTCTTTAGTCACTTTACCTCATGTTATTTTTGTCTCTGCAGGAAATTAGTTTCTAATATGTGTTTGGAAAAGTTTTGGATGTCACCACACAGATTGTTTATTAATAACATGTTAAAATTATTATTTTTTTTTATTATTGTGAGACAGTATTTGTCTTCGTCCTGACATGTGCTTGTTAAATGGGTCGTAAACAGTCAGCATGCTGCTGTGATGATGTATTAAAGCAGCATATGGGGTCCCATTATATCTGTCTCAGCTGTAGTTCAGGTTTAACACCAGCAGGTGATACTATTGGTCCTAAAATCACTTAAGTCCAGAGTCCACAATACATTTTTTTCATGCACTGTGATTCAGCACATTTAATTGAAACGAAAAACCGGATGCTACTTTAACGTGCCACATCTCATATTTAGTCTGAGTGGTTTAACATCATTACATTTTAACTTCTAAACTTCCAGGTTTCAACAGTAATCAGACAAATGCAAACAAAGTAAAATCATATCCAGTTATACTTAAAGCTGGCCCTTTCAGGTCTTGCCCCAGCAATAAAACTGACATCAGGTGAATGAGTCAGCCGGATGTTTCACCTATTCACCCTGAAAAGCTCTAATTTTATGATCAATGTTTGGCTTAGTGATTAAATGTGCTCCAGTGAATTTTGGAGCAGATTCTGATCTAACAGAAATGCTGCTGTTTACCTCAGATTTAAGTCTGTTTCATCTGTCAGCAGTGAAATCATCAGTAAATGTCAGCGTCTCAGTTCCATTGGCAGCCTAACGTGCCTGAATCATATCAGAAGCAGCGCTGTGTTTGACAGATGAGGAGGCATGTTGCAGTGTTTTTTCTCCATACTTCTGGAGCTCCGTCATTTGAATAGAGGTGTTTGTTTTTAGGCTCCCCAGGGGCTTGCATTTTGCTGTGGATCCTACAAGGTTATGGGCATGAAGTATTCTCTTGATCAAATAAACATGTCCACCCACATGCTGGAGAACATCCTTGATTTGCTCTGCAGTCATAAAGCGGCTTTTCCTCATAATACAAATGATTTTTTGCTCATTCACAGGAATGGTGCTCACCAGCTGACTTGGTCTTTTGTCATGTTTTTACTTTTCCTGTCAGCCTTTTTAGGATATAGTTGATTTCAGACCAACTATCTTAATTATCTTTCAGATACATTTTTGCCTGTTCTGAACCTTATTGTTTCTTCTTTACTTCCATTTCCGCCTCTCCTGATATTGACAGATAAACCAAAATCAGAGCCACTCGACAGTAACAAAATAAATGTATTTATGTACTATAGTACAGTTTTTGTACTAACCCTTTATTTTTGGAAACTTTGTACTTTTGACTCCGCTATATTTCTTTGAAGTTCTCGTTACATTTGTGTTAGAGAATTCCATAAAAGCTGTTCATGCGCATCTTGTGTGTTCAGTGTTGCTGTAGCTGTCCTTTGTGCATGGGCTGCTCAGTTTGGGTGGTGAGCTCAAGCACATTGCCTGAGGATAAAAATGGAAAGACATTTGAGTCTATATATAAAAGACATTTGGCATGTAGCGACAGATTTGATAAGATTTATGTTTACATCCAGTAACAAAGTAGGCAAAAAATCTTCAGAGGCTGTGATTGATGTCGTGGTGGGGTTGATGAATTATTGTGTTGTCTTATGATTTAATTTAGTAAAAGTTCCAAAAATCCACAGAGCGAGGGCAAGAAAAGATTTAAAAGACAGTTAGATGCATACAGAATGTTGACGGATGTGAAGAACATGTAAAAAGAGTAATCAGTGTTTTTGATCCAGGGGAAGTGCATCCTTCGCTCAGTGTCTTTAAATCTACTTGGTTTGGATGTGTTTTCATTTTGCTTCCACTGCATGCAAAAGTGCAATGCTATTAGGCCTTCCCTTTGAAGTCATGTCACACTAGCTCCCATAATCCTAGGTGTGGGATACATGCATCTCCAGTTGCAGTTTAAACAAACTTATTAGACAATTCCACATTTTTCAAGAACCTATTATTCTTTTAAAAAGTCAACCTGTCCATCCATCACCTTTCTGTCATTTCTGGTTTGCATTGGAGGTAGATCAAGCAGTCATCTCTTTTCAGCCATGTCTTCCAGCAGGTGTTCCCAGATTGGATGTGATATTGTTCCAGCTGATGCTCTCAGGATGTCTTCCTGTTGATTCCTCTGCGGGGAGGCCTCCATGACATTCAGGCATCCTACACCCACATGCCTGAAAAACACCAACATAAGTTTCTTTATTCATGAGGACCACTGAGCTAAATACAGAAACGTAATATAGATATTATTTAAGATAGACGTTTGGATGTACTGTAAGTCCCATTGGGAGCTCACTGACAACAGAGACCTAAACATTTACAACAACACAAAATAGAGAAAGCAAAGGTGATTTTTTTAGTACCAGATTGGAAGTCTGTGTTTTGTCCTCAGGGTTTTATGGGAACAGATTATTTTCCTTGCTTTATTACAATCATCCTCGAAAAAACTAACTATTCAATAATATTCAGCCAAAAAAGTCAAGATTAAAAGGACTTTTGGGAAGGAAAATATCTTACCATGAATCAGATAAGACAACACTAATCAACAAGGTATCTCTGTTGGTCACCACCCAAAAGTTCACCCTAATAGATGGCAGCAGTTACTTACACCATCTTTCACATTCACTCTCGGATCTCTTTGTACAAATGCAAAACTAGATTTCGTTTTTAGTCCTCACTCAGGTTTCCAGTCATTTTTTTCAGTCCATGCCAACGTGTGTGTGTGTGTGTGTGTGTGTGCGTAACAGTGACTATAGTGCGTCTGTGTTTCTGTGTTTCTCTGCATGAGAAGATTTCACTCTGAGTGAATCTGCAGAATGGGAGCAGTTATTATTGCTGGGAACCTGCAGGCAGATTGCAAAGACAGCCGGTTATCAGTGCACCTCACACTCTAAAAATACCCTCCAGATGACATCCTTTTGTGCCCCTACCAACGCCCCCTTTCTCCAGCCACCAGCTTTGCTCCACTTACAGCGCAAAATGGATCTCCTTCCTTCCTTCTCCTTCGTCTTTCTGCTCTCCTCCTTCATCTTAATGTGGCAGTGAGGGAAATAAGTGGGCTCTGTTCAGTTTCCAGTTACATCTCTCTTTTAAAACATGCTGTTTCTCAACTTGTCGGTCTAACTCAAGGGTCCAATGTATAAAATAACACTCATGAGTTGGCATGACCAGTGTGTAGGATTTAGTGGCATCTAGCTGTGGGGCAGCAGGTTGTAACTGACTGATTACCTCTCACCCTCCCGTTCCAACCCTGAGGAACACCAATGGCCTTTTTTAGCATTCAAAGGTGAGTCAGGTTTGTCTCTTCTGGGCTACTGTAGAAAAAATGGCAGTCTAACATTTCATGCGATAGGCTCCCGGCGGAGATACAAAAGGGCTCGTTTTAAGATAGTAAAAACACAACTTATCTCGGCTCAGGTGATTGTAAATTATACATGTTCCCCTTCTGCCAGTGGGGTGCCTTAAATCCTGCGACTGCTCCTTTAACTTGCTTTTGATGAAAATGTTGATGGCTGGCTAGAGGCTGGTTGTTGCCATGGTTACTGCTTGTGCAGCCAGAGGATGCCAGTATCTGTGGCTGCAGCCCATAAACAGTTTTTCTGTTCAATCTATTTTAGCAATGGGTTTATACACAAACTAAAACTGCCACAATCAATATTATAATGTAGACGAGCGGAGACTTGACTCCTTGTATATTAACGGGGTCCGTGGTGACCCTGCAGAGGAATACCACGTGATCAGCACTACTCTTTGGGTACAGTCCCAGTGCTCTCATCATCCTGCTTTCAAAACATAATTGCATATTAGTTGTGTATAAACACAGTTTCCAGGTGACAAGACTCAATAATGCACTTGCATTTCCAAATAGCAGAAAACATGATTTTAAATGAATACCAATTATGTCTCCGTGTGTAAACTGTGTAAACAGGCAACTCTTTGCTAACAAAAGGAGAAATGTGTTAATCATACCTTCCTCCTGAGCCCAAGAGCTGTACGAACTGTATTTCAAACTATAATTGCCAAGTCATTTTAATGTATACATCTCCACAACTGGAAAAGTTCATCATAATCTGCTTCTGAATGTTTCAGAACAGCTACTGAATGGACCTTAAGGTGACAGTCATTTCTAAGATGAAGAATGAATTATTAAAGTTATTTTGTTATGCAATAATGTTCCGTTAAACTTTGACAACATCTATATAGGCTGTCTAACATTTGCTTCACCATTTCTTCCAGCTCCAGGACCAACCTGAGCTGCCAGAAAAGACAAAATCTTGACCAGACGGAAGCTCATAAAGAATAAATTCAAAGAGATCGCCTCTCCTCGGACAGCTGAAGGTACTTTAGTTTGAAAAAAAAAAAAAAAAAATTGGTCCAGTACTTCTGTAGCAAATACCCCAAAAACATGTTCAATGAAACATGTCCAAGAAACGAGTCCAGAGAATGAGTCCACTTGATACAAACACGTGAGTTCCACTTTGGTGGGCAGCCAGAATCGAGATCATGTTGAAGAAGAAACTAATTACAGCCGAATCAAACTGATCAGAGCGATTATTGTAGCAGCATAAAAAGTGGCAAGACTCGGAGAGAAGAAATCAGCTCAGTTGATGCACCTCTGGCCTCTCGTCAGCGCCATCACAGCAGGTGATTTTCATCGGCTGTAAGTGGCCACATGTACGACATGCTAGGAAATCTCAGCGTGACATGAAACGCAGCACAGCAGCAGCTTTTTCAGCCCAAACTCAGTGCAGATTTGTATTTCCAAAACATTTTATCTTGCATGAGGAAAGCAGCGTGCTGTGGATTGTGCTGTGTGGTCTGCTACCTGTCAGGCGGATGAATTAAAAGAAGTTCGATATTTATTCAGTGTGTGCACAAAACAACAAATTCTGGAAAACTCTGAGAAGAATGTGACAATGTGTGATCGTTGCAGTGTATTCAGGTGTGTGTCGTGAATCTTGGTGTCCTCAGTGAAGGATAATAAGGAAGATTGAGAGGGTCAGCCTGAACCCTTTATACTGAGGTCAGCAAATGCAGGTGTTTAAAAATGTCTGTTGGAAACTGGGATTTACTCCACTGATTTGTGTGCCAGGCACACCCAGAGCTGGAGGAATGTTATTATCTGAGAGTCTATATAGAATTTATGTGTGCAGAGGTAAAAGGTCAAACTCACGGTGACCTCACAAGACGCAGCTTTAAGTGATTTTCTCAGGGAATGTCTTCCCGTTTGGCACAAACATCCACTGTGACTCGCAGACAAAGGGATGAGAGTTTGGCGACCAAAGGTCAAAGGATTCAGAAGAATTGTGATAAATTTTCATAACTAATCTGAAACTAGTCTGCGTGGTGGAGCCGTACAATGAAACGGTATTTGCTAAAGTGATTACTTGAACTGTTTCTGGTTGTGGTTTGAATGTGGATTATTATCTGGGAGACAAAAGCTTTGCCTGCAGCACGCTCACAGTTCTTTTCACTCTGGCGTGTTTTCTATTTCAGTATTTTCAAGGTTGCCTACATTTCCTCAGCCTGGAGCTCACACTTGGCCTGCGCAGCCACAGCTCTGCATGGTTGTGCACTCGGTTTTATTTGTGCGACCGCACTGTCATGCAGCTCTCAGAGACCCTCAGGATCCAGATGAGAGCTGATGGACTCCAGTAATTTGGAGATCAAGGTTTTGAGAGTTGATGAGTGAGAACGGGCGCAGCGTGGGAGTGAGGAGGTAGAGCGTCCGCTCCAATCACAGCTGAGCACTCAAACAGTTTACAGCCGCTTTCTTTGGGTATTCCGTTTATATCCGGCCAAAATTCAGCCTGTAAATCTAAACTCACTGGTGCTGTGGCGTGTTTAGGTTTGAATCTGTTCCCATGTGTGGTTCACTCCACCAGCTCCAGCTCCCGTCATTAGACCAATCAGTGTGTGTAGACGTGTCCAGGTGTAGCTGTGCAGCTAATGGATGGATCCATAATAACCCATCAGGAATGACCCACCTCCCCCAGCTGCTGTGTTTCCAGTAACCTGCTAAATGTGAAATTTAAGATTCCAAACTAAAAATATTACTCTTGCTAACATGAATTTAGAAAAATGAAAGAAAAAAAGAAATAAGCTTGCAGGAGTTATGTTTCACCATGACATGGCCTGAGAAAGAAAAACAAAGAAAGATAAAAAGCCCATCTCAGCAAAGACTCCCGACGTGTTGATGCTGGCGGATATGAGGAGTTTGCCTTTTGTTGTTATTTTAACCAGATGCCGTTCTCACCTTTGATTAAATAATCTCACGGCTGATGTGGTGAATGCAAATGGAATCTGAGCAGATGCTGGAAATACGTTGCCATCGCAGCTTAATTCACATATCTCTGGCAAAAAACATGAACCTCCGACAAGTTTTTACTGTCAGCTTTTATTTAAAAGGTGGGATTAGTATTTGGACTGTCAGCTCATCCAAGTCTTTCAGCAGAATGACTCATCGCTTAATTAGATAATTATCAATAAAATCAGTCACCACTGATGTTTTCAGCCACGTACATTGTTCCTTCTTTAAATGGTGCTGTGTCAGCAGTCGCAGAGCGTCTCTGAGATTTCCCAGAGGACTGCTGAAGACCACGTATATCTTAGAGCTAAATACCATCTGCTCAGGATCCCCACCAACATCTGGAGCTGCTGGAGGCGTCCTAATTTCCTGTGAGATTTCATATTTTGCCTTACACCTTTTCATAAGTCTTACTTATTCTTACAGCGAGGACTTCCTGGGGTTCAGTCTCTCCGGAGAGATTCGACGCTGCTCACAGATCACGAGCTTCAGGCAGCAGGTGAGACTCCAGCTGCTGTTGTAACAGAACAGCATCATTCTTTTCACTGTGAGTTAATGAACTGATGATGTGTCTTATACGAGCAGCAACATGCTGATTTGTGCATTTTTTTTTAAGCATGAACTCATTTGTAAACAAATTTTCTGGGATGTTTTTAGTTTAAATCATTTAATTAGAGAAACCTAGACCTTCCTCTTAAAGTCTGGGATTTATGGCTGAGAGGTTTTCAATACCAAGTCTGGATTTAGATTTATTTAAACATTTTTGAAAACTTTGGTAACAAGAGACTTTGTTGTTTTGATGTGAAATCTCAACAAACATCGATTTTAAAATTTGAACCTTTTCAGCAATGTGTCATCAATCTCCCTTTGTTCCTATGCACAGGGCCATCAGTGTGTGAGAGGGCACCTGGGTGTGTTTTAGTGCTTTTTATCAAATTTTTTATATTACAATGTTAAAAGTTTTTCTCTTTTCAGTGTAAAATCCAAACTACAGGAAATGGCTCTTTAACAAAAAAAAAGGAAAAACATCTCCCGCCTTCCTCATAAAAACTATAAATCACTCTGCAACCCTAAATCACATTAGGGACTCTGCAGCGTGTAATGCCTTTTCTCATTTGTGAAGCCAAAGTACAAACAGTGTGTGCAGTCTTCAGCACAGCCTTCAGTCTGCAGAAGAAAAAGTGTTGAACTACTGAAGCCTTCGGGTTCTGGACTAATGAGTCTCTCCTGCTCCGGGTCCCCTTAAAGGTGCCACTGAGCTTACATTTGTTTTCCTGTCTGTGTCACCATGTGCCACATTGCAGATGAGTTAAATAGTTTGTGTCCTGTTGGTATGCCGTAGTCGAGCTTCTCAGAGAGCTGAAAAGGAGGCTAATTCCCAAACACTTCTGTGCAAAACAGTCTTTGCCCAACTGCAGCAAAAATTTAAATTCATCGACGGAAACTTGGTGACTCCTTTAAAATTGCTTTACAGGACAGGAAGTGTGTACATTTCTCACATACTGGGATGTGTAACAGTTAATTGCATACATGAGAAAGCAATCCAATAAACACTGAATGCTGCTCAGCTGGTCTCCAGTGAATACATGTGAACAGTCTCTAAATGTGATGTATGGCCATAAATTCAGGAGCTAAAGAAGCAGACAAAATTGTGAATGCCTCACTGCAGTGCGATATTTTGTGGAATGAATTTATGGTGCGCTGCCAGCCACCAAAGATGAGGCAGCGATGGAGGCATCCATCACCTACGGGGGCGGAGAAAATCCTGTTTTAACAACACTCTAACATAAATTTGGCCACAGTGAGCTTAGCTGAGAACGCCTTCGGGCCAGTGCCACAGCTGAGCACAGGTCAGCGTTAACTCTGATTTCCATGACGGCTTTATCTTCAGCTGCATCAGATCTGTGTTATGGCGGAAAAGACGCGTTACAAAGAAAATAGTTTATGGGAGTGTTGACCTGAGTGTTGGGCTTTTTTGTGTGCAGTCTAACTGCACTGGCCATGTAACTAAGAAATGCTGACTGGTTTTGTTTGTCTTTCAGCATGTTGGCCATGTCCCAGTGTGGTGTAGAAGGGAAAGGAAGGAAAGGGAAAGGGAGAGGTGATGTGTTGAGTGACATAAAAAGGGAGGTGTGGTTGAAACAGGGTCAGTCAGACAGTGTGCCACTGGGCTGCGCTCAGCTTAAATCCATTTTAGGATTCAAGGGGCCTAATCTTTATCGGCACTTTATGACTTCCACTTGGACTGTGAAGGGCAGAAATCATTGCTTCAAAAGTAGCTGAATGTGTCGAAGTCACCCGCGGTTCTCCAGGATGGATGAATTTAGTTTGACTGGCCTTTGAACAGCCTGAATGATCTGTTATGCATTTTTTTTTTACATTTGATAACATTTTCAAGATATTTGCAGTTTCCTCGATGTGTGTCTGCATTTTTATATCTGATATGAAGCGAGCTCACAGAGCCTGTGCAGCGTTGAAAATCTTTTGAGGAAATGAGGTCAGTGATTTTCAAATGATAATGACTCTGTTGCTCTGCATGTGTGGAGTGTGAGTGGTACGCCACTGACCTACTGCAAAACTGACAAGTGTATTTGTTTGCATATTTGTTTTATTTTTGCAAAGCAGCAGGCGCAGGTACACTGGGGTTGTTGCGCGCTGCAGATTAGTTCAGGGCCGTTGAATGTGCAGCCGGGGATGCCTCTTTATGAGGTTGTGTAAATGTGTCAAGCAGCAGCGGGGAAAGCCAGCTCCTCTGCTCCCCGTAATTGGATTTACATGTGTGGAAGATGCTTGGATTCATTTGGAACAAATGACTTTATTCTACTCATCCTACACAGTCAATCCCTTTGTTCGACATTTTCAATTCCCCGTCTTCCACACTGGAACAAAAACCAGAAGTATCAGCTCGTTTCTCGCCACAAACAGGTTAAAAACAGGACATGCAGGATTTAGTCCTTCACGAGCGAAACTCAAAGCTGTTTCAGGGAACAGACACTTTGACACACATCGTCTGAGGTGAAAAAGGGAAGAACAAAGAAGGAGGGACGTTAATATGACCTACGATCAGGAGGAGGCAGTGATCTCATCCGAGGTGGCGCCTTCATCCACAGCTTTTCCTCTCACCGTATGTTTTCATTTGTTCAGACCAGGAATAACAGGTATTGTCTCTTTCTGACTGCAGGAAATTAGTTTGACTTTGTGGCTTTATTGAGGTTTTGTTTGTGGATGATTTGCTCTCCTTTAAATATTGAGGAGCAGCCTCTCTTCACCTTCACCCAGACTTCAGTTCATTAACACTATCAGCTCTGAGGAGGTCTTTAATGTTCGCACACAGGTCTGAGGGTGAGGACGTCAAACCTGTAGGCCACTGAAAACAAAGGGACATTTACAGCTACTGGAAAATTTAATGACAAGGCATCTGAAACACACAAAAGACTGAGGCATAATGGAGCTGACAAACTCAACCTCCTTCAAATTAGATTCTACAAAGCTGCTGTTTTGTGTTATGCTCTTTTGTGTGTGTGTCTATTGATACGAATGCAATGCTGCCAGAGCAGGTTATTTCATTGGCCAGACAATTATATCTGAAATTGAGTTTGGGGATAATATATTCCAAATCCTGCAGTGACTCAGACTGCAAGGTTCATATTGCAGGATTAATTAATTCATTTGCTTTTACTTACAAGGAAAAAGGACATTAAACTGTGTAAATGGGTCTGTGTTGCTGACAGTTAATTTTCTGGCACAGTTCTTTGGGAAAACGGGCTCACATCCGGTACACAATGCATTTATTCAGGGACGAGTAAATACAGACGGTGGTGAATTATTTCATGTGTTTTTCTGGAGTTGTTTAGCGTAGCACAGAAAAACAACAAGCCCTCCCATTCTCTTCTTTCTGAGGTCCCTGTGCACTGAAAAAAGGGAATAATTTTCTGTAAAACTTCGACCATAAGTCCATCCAGCACACAGTGACTGGTTTGGTTTTTGTTGGTCTTTAGAGGTCTTTGGTGTGAAAACATTTGAGAATCTCTTCTCTAAAGGTCTACGTCGACATTTACAGAAAAAAAACCAAACCAAAAACCTTTCAGTCTTCCAGAGTTTTCAGTCTTTATGGCAAACTGAAGAATTAATGATGCAGTGATACTTTATGGAGATGAGTGACAAAAGACATAACAAATGTGGATAAAAAGCATTTTTAAAAAACCCAAACGCATTCAACACTCAAATAATCTTTACCTGATCGTGCTGTGACGTGGAAAAAAATCTTACTAAGGATCGGATTCTAAAACTGCTCCATCCTGAAGGAAAGCTTCCTCCAGTATTATGAGGATGAACACGCAATCAGTCATAGACAATGGTGGACTAATAGCAACACAGGGGGTCCAGAAGAGCTGAGTTGAGCCTCCATTAGAGCGAGAGATGACAGAGAAAGACCCGGTTCTGTTGTGTTTTAGTGAAATCTATGAACTGTGTGGTAAAGACTCCTTTCTCAAAACTGTCTCCAGTTCTCAACCTGTTCTCAGTCTGAGCAACGTATTAGACACCGCTCACATCATAAAAACAACAATTGTGTGAGCAGCTTGAGTGGTAAAGACTTCCCTTTCATTTGTCACCGATATGTGCATCATGTTCAACAAACCATCAGATCTGCATCAAACGCAGGCGCAACAATTTGCGTTGTTGATACTCCCCGCAGGCCTGTGTGGCCAAAAAAAAAACCCATCAATCCTGCTCTTATTCATCCAAAACCGGAGAGCGGCTCTTATATAAGGCGGATTTCCTGGTTTGTAAGAATGCCTGATGCCCATGTAAGTACAATCGTCCATGACTCAGTGACAGATGATGCTCTCACAGACCTGCTGTCTGAGAGGGAAGAAGGATTGTCGGAAGCTGTGGGAAGACAGGATGGGCAAGTGTGAGGAAACACTCTGAATAGCTGGAGGTGGGATGCACACAATGGCATATCAGTCACAGACACACACCCACACAGACACACACTCATCAAAACCCTTAAAAAGATATTTATGTAACGGTCTTCCTGCCCTGAGAGAAGTACACGAATAAATCCTTTTTTTAAAATAGTCCTTTGAAACTGACACCTATTTCGGACGTGATGTAAAAGAGTTCTCCTGTCATGTTAAACCTCCCGGTATGTTGCCAAATCAATTGTGCGTCACTGCTGGCAGTCACATCAAGTCGTTTGTCAGTTGATGAAGATGTCTCATTGAACTGACAAAGATACATTATGTGTTTTTGGAGCAGAGGGCTCGAGCTCTCACTGTGCCTGAAACACGTCTGCCCACGCTTTCAGCCGATGGCTTTGGGGAGGGAAAATTGCACATTTGTTTTTCTTCGTGGAAAATCCCAGAATTAAGGCTTTAATGCCCTGAAATGAGCCAGCCAGCTTCCTAATTAATCATCAGCTTATATCAAACGATTTTGAAGTAATATCTGAAAACCAGAACAGGAAAAACTACCAGGACTTCATAAATTCACCCTCCATTCCACAATAGTGTTTTTTTCTTGTCACAACTTTGAATAAAGAGCAGCGTTCATGTTGGGAATTTTGCAATTCGCTGCCGTTTACAACCAACAGTAAATGTTCAGCTTTGAAACTTTAATGTGACCAGACAGTTTGACTCAGGCGTTCCCATTCTACCATCTGAGTTTAAGTGCAACAAGCCAGTGCGAAGACGTCCTCAGTCTGTAGCTGGTGTCAGAAAACGCTCTGACAGGTTGAACCACATTTATCATGAAGCTTCCACAGTCTGTCGCCGGTTTTATCTTTTTTCGGCTCTTTGTTGCAATCTGTTGCAAACCCAGTTCCTCGGAGAGATGAGCCAAAGTGTGAATATTTCATTATTTAACGGACTGATGTCATTGTGACTTTTTCTGATTCCCTTTGTTTTCTGTTACACTTCAAAGAACATAGTGAACTCAGTATGAAGAGCTGGGATGAGCGAAGGACAGACGGCTGAGGAAGGTGATCCTCAAACGCTCACTGACAATACGTATTCTTATAGGAGCAGGCACAGGCCACGACCTTCAGTTAACCTTCACGTTAAACATCAGCGTGAACTAAACGAGTATTTCTGACTTTAACGCCCTCACAGCTGTCTCAGTCCTGCTTTGAATCTGCTCCTCTCCTTTCTGATGATTCTTGGTTTCTGCTGAGGAGCCCAGATGGCGGGATCAGAGTTTGGGATCAACAGATCCACAGGGCCTTCTGTCAGCAGTCCGGCCTGGTGCTGGTGTTTCAGCGTGTGGGGAGTTTTCCAGCAACACTTCATGTCTATCATGTCTGCCTGAGCATTATACTGACTACACCACATCACAGTGTATGACCCACAACTGTCTCCAGCCACAGATTTTGTGTGTTTCCGGTGAGTGTGCCACATCAAGGTACAACCTGGGGATCGAACCCACAACCTTTCTGTAATCTGATTACTTTTCAGGTAACGGAGTAATTTAGCTCATTAAAATTACCAAACAGTAATTAAACTAAAGTGACTCGTCCAACTAAGGTGCTCTTGTTATTATTATTACTACTACTACTATTTTTTACCTTTAACGTCTCAGGCAGATGACGTCAGTCGCACGTGACTGCGCTGTGTTCAACACCGGCTTGATTCAACATGTCTGTCACGTGCGCTCATTTATAATTTTATTTTATTTTTGAATTTACACCTCTTTCTTTAATATTTAACTTGTGAACCGGGCTGTCTGATTGTTTGTATTTTATCTGCTTGCTCTGTTGTGTGTTTGTCCAACAATAAAGATTTAGAAAAAAAAAACCAAACCGGCTTCACGGAGGGAGGAAAGACGCTTCAGCTGGAGGTACTGTCACTGTTTAAGGTTTATTTACTTCATAATAACACACGTCCACATCTGATTTATTAAAACAGCTCAAAGGGCAGCAGTTAAACGGTGAAATCTCCATCTGATTATTTATCTCCGGGCCCCTTGTCCTCATTTAATCACACGATTTAGGCTTTCTGATGTCCTTTATTTATTTATTTATTGGAGGTGATGTCCTTTCTACAGCAGCGTGCTGCTGTGCCTTTTTATTGCCCCCCCAGGGGCATCTACTGCTGCTGCTGCTTAGATTTGGGGGGGGGGGCAGATCAACGATCAGTGGTCAGAAGCCAAGATCTGTCCTCATGTGGAGTCTGTGGGAGGTCAACAGGAGACATTTCAGCAGTGACAGAAATTAGTTTCTGTCTTTAATCACGCATCACAACCACAGCTGAGTTAAACGAACTAAAGTTGACCTTTAAAATATCCGTGCTTGTGAAATATTGCAAAAAAAATAAATAAAAAATAAAATAAGCATCACCATGCCAACGTTGTCTCTGAACATGTTAACGTGACTATTTATAACCCCGCAGAGCCACAAACAGGAATTAAATCAGTCCCTTCTGTTCCGGGAACCAGCTTCAAACGACATGAAACCTAAACAAAGCTTGAACAAATAGATTGATGGTTATTCTCCGTACCTTGTAGTTAAGTCGTGAAAGGGGAGCATGATATTAATTTTACAGTTCTTTATTTTGCGTCATGTCTGTGTACCTTTTCTGCGCCCCGGCCTTTAAAGTGTGGCGGATAAATGCTACAGAAAAGAAATGATGCGATCGGCATTAAAACTGCCATTTTCTGAATTTCATAATAAACGTGAATCCGCTGCGCACTCGTATGCAGCTTGGTTAGCATTAGCTATTAGCTTCGTTAGCGTGCTCGTAACATCGCGCCAACAACACAACATGAGTAACTTCCTCTATGACCCCTGACCCCGAACCTAAATGCAGCTTTCTCAGCTCTTCTTCTGTCTGCTCACTGGGCCTTTTCCCTTCCCAAAGAAACTTTCCAAAGAAACTCTCCTTTTTTTTAATCATTTCGCTAGCTTGTGGGTTTAATTTTAGCGGTAACGTATCACGTGACCGAGACAAGCGAATTGACATGCGTCAGGAGTGAGTCATAGACGGATGTGACGCAGAAAATCCGGTCTTTTTTCAAAATAAAACATAGTTCAGATTCAGATAATAAATAATGCAAGTTATTTGTTCTTTCTGTGCGGCCGGTACCGGTCCGCGGCCCGGGGTTTGGGGACCGCTGCTTTGGAGGACATGGAGTCCAAACTAAATGAGACAGTTGGGTGAGAAATTGTTGCTCATGTAGCCTCACGACATTCACAACACAAAGCCTAACTGTTGTGTTTTTTCTTCTTCTCTTTAGATTTTAAGGTCTAAGGTCTTTAGTTATTGAGGTTGGTCAGTTAAACGTCATTATTTTCATTTAAAATGTAATGGCCTTGCTCTCTTGTTAGTGTTTGTCGCAGTTGTCGCTCTCATTGATAAATCATTGATAGGTTGGAAACAGAGACAGCTGGAAGAGAAACATTTAAAATGGGACTTCTGCAGGAATCATTCTTCAAATGCAGTTTTTTTTTTTTTGTAATGGAGACTTCGTTGCAGGTTTTCCAGTGTGGAGCCAGAGAGGACTTATATTTCACGGGCCGCTGTTATGGGTTCTTCATATTTGATAAAGATGTTTGATGGGTTTAAATCTCCAGTTGTGGCCGAAGAACCTTTCCTCCATTTTTCACAGCTCCCGATGGACTTCCCATGCTTCATGTCCACTGATGGGAATGGCCATCAAAGTTTCATGTTGAGAGAATCGTTTTTTCTCCTTCTTTAAACCACAGCCTGTAAGAGCAGCATGTGGTGAACGACCTGCTTACCTTTCTCCTCACAGCAAATAATAATCTCAGCGGACGTCACCTCATACTTTAGTTTTTGTATCCTCGTGCTCCATTTTCTGTACCGGCTTTGTTTTCACTCTGTGTGAGATAAACAAAGGCAGCAGTAACAAGAGCTCAGTCCATTAATGGGGGGTCCCTGCAGGATGTCGGGTGGGGGTTGGGGTTAGGCTTTTTGAAGCACATTGTAACTGTGGCAGAGAAGATGGTGGTCAAAATTAAAGGAGCGAAACAAAATGATCCGTGTGGGAATCCATCCGTGGATTTCTCAACACTATAACTCTTCCCCTTCTCCGCAGTTCTGGGTTATTGAGAGTATTTAGTCAAAGTCAGGCCTTGAAGAGAGGAACTGGAGCCGGTCAGGTAGAAACTACGCTGATGCCTTATTGAACTGCATAACTGGTGATCCCTGAAGACACATTGATTTCTTTGGGCACAACTAATTCAAAACTTCTTGTCACACAATTTGCACACTTTCGCCCGCAGGAGCACATGGATTTGAGTGATGGCTGGTTCAAAGACATCGAACCGCGCTCAACTCCTCAGGTTGCTGTGGGTTCGGAGGACGCCGAGCACGAGTCCCCGTGCAACAGGATAGCCTGGTTTAGAAGCAAATCCCAAAAACCCACTTTTAACCAAAAGAAAATCATCAGGCTATTAATTGCAGCACAGTTTCTCTGCAGAGCGCTGAAAGGTTTGCATGAGAGATATGGAAAGCGATGCTGCACGTGGAGACCTTTCGTCGCTCACATGTCTCTCCAGGCAGCCCACGCACGCTGTAAAAGCGACCATTACACTTTCTGTGGTGCTGCTCTACATCAGCAGTGCATTGCCGATTGGTTGTTGTGTAGAAACGCACAATAACGCCGACCTTGGCCACTCTTATCCGAAAGCCATGTACAGCAAGCAGGCAGAGAGAAATAACAATCCAGCACATAATGGAGCACTTAAATGTATTTCAGCTGCTTTGGGCTTTTGTATTTTCACTGACAACATGGCACTGCGAGGCAAAGAGCCAATCCAAATCAGTGGCTAAGAAACACATCATTATGGGATTCCTCTTGTGCTGGTTTCCTGTGTAAAACTGCAGTGTTACATCCCAGCATGCAAACAGAGGAACAATCACACGTTATTTCTTTTGCTCTGAGAGGATCAGTCATTCCCTGGTTGTTGGTAATGCTGCGTGTCCTGACAACAAGCAGCATTCATTTGAGAACGACTGAACGAATGCGATTCGGTTGGCATCAGAGCAGCCAAGTGATATTGTGAACTTCTCCTGTTCACTGACTGAAAGGCAGTAACCTCATGTACCAAGGTAGAGATTCGCTCTTCTCACTGATGTTTGTCAGCTTTTCTGAACTAATACAACATCCGTATTCTCTTTGAATTAAGGTCACAGCCTTTATGCCTGAGAATCCTCGTGCAGAAACGCCCATGTGGCCTGTGCAATTTGCTGTTTTCCTGCAGGCCATGTTTGTAGAACGGTTTTCTATCCACTCTCCTCCCCTTCCCACTTCATCTTATGGATGCATTGATCTTGAGGCCAAATTAAACTCATATCAGCACCAAAAAAAAACAAAAACCCATCTCAACGCTCTGTTTACTGTCATTAAATCTGGACCATAATGAATTTTGAAGTAAGGACCATAAACGAAGCTTCATCCCGGCTTCTCCCTGTAGGCTTAATTTGCAAATATTACATTGAGAAAATGCATTTCTCAGGTCACTGTGAAGGGCACAGATGGTGCTGAATCCATAAACATGAGTCCGTCTGAGGTAGCTGAGGATGCTGAATCGTGCTGACATGTCAGGAAGCCAGCAGTGACGATGGGCTTTTTGTCACCTAAGGTGCCCGTTCTGCTACAGAGACCCGTAACAGCAGATGGTTACAGGAGGACCGGTTGCATAAGGAGCGTTTACCAGAGTTGAATTTCCAAGTGATTCGTGAGTTTCATTCATTTGTTCATTTCTGAAGTTTAAACTGTGAACTTTATCTACTGCCCACCGTCCATGGAGACGGCCTCTGCACGATGTGACCATCAACTCTCTCATTGGCTATACTTAGAAAATACACTACTTTATCATTATCACAAGACAAAAGCAACTTCAGGTACTAAGTTTGTTTCCCTCTGTACAATTTTGGATTCACTGTAATCCGCCATTGTCTCAAATTAACTTCATTCTCTTAAGAGTGGAAAAAAGCAACTCTTCTTAAGCCAGAGCTCAGGAACATAAACTCCATCCACTCCTATTTATAACCATATCACGGTTGTTAGATTCCTACGCAGCCCGAGCTGTGCATGTAAAGCTCCTGCAGCCTCTGAACTTCTTTACACAGGTGGCTCGATGCCTGTGAAGCTGCAGAGGAAGTCTGTGGTAGGAAGAGTTGACAGACTCAGAGGAAACGTTAGCTCTTATCAATGGAGGGACGAGCTCCAAACAGGATGATTGAGCTTGGGCTTGGACGGTGCTTTTACTAATGAATGGGCTTTGAGATGCAGGTAACAAAAACTGAAAACAAACAGCAATCTCTGTGAATTTAAAGCTCGGCCATGTTGTGTTCCAGCCGTTTTTGTTTCGGAAGCAGTTTTGTTCCCTCTGATTTCCTTTTCCAAATGTGATTTTTAAGATGGAGCACAACACAGTAAAAAATAAATCAAGACAATGAAGCAATCAGAGGGGTAATTTAAGTCCAAGGTAAGGGCAGCTTGGTTTGCTCCAGTAGGCAGATAAACATGAACGTGGTACTCTAATCCAACGGGGCTGGAGCGTTGTTTCTTTATTCTTTATTCTAACATGTGAATTCTGTAGTTAAAAAACATCCTGAGCATTTTTATTCTTTCATTTTTTTACTCTTTCGTGAACAACACTCTTTTATTGGAAATAATTGTACAAACAGTAAAGTTTGTTTATGACCAACTGAAGAGCATGATGGCCGTTTTGGGTTTGCGTTAGCTTCAGTCTTTTTAAACATCATCATTTAGACTCTGTATCAAGGGTATGTTTAAGATGAGGTTTTCTTAATGAGCTAACTCGCTACAGTCGATTAAAAAATTTCACTAAAACTGTAATTTTGTCCACCGAAATTAAAGGAACCATCTAAGAAAAATGAATTACCTTAAATTTAAACGGGCTAAACTATCAGCTAAGGACAGAGGTAATGACAATGACCTTTTTTCTAAGGCATAGGCAGTTGATGAAAATGCCCCTTTGTGTCCATTTATCCTGTTTCATTTGGGGTCAGCAAAAACTGGAGCCTCGTCGTCGCCCTCTGGGTTAGTGTTAGGGTTCGCTGAAGAGTGAAAAGAAATCTGTGAAGACTTTCCCTCAGAGCTGCCTGGTATGTCTGTCCTGGCAGCAGGAGAGAGCTGGCAGAGCAACAAAAAGGAAAAAGATGAGATGGGGATTCAGCAGGATTGGCTGTTGTCTATTCCAAAGGCAGCAAACAGGAAGACGCAGTGTGGCCCCCAATTCAGGAGATTACACGGAGAACAATTTCATTTTGATGGAGGCGTCAGTGAGGCGTCGATCTGAAAATAGCTGATGGGCTCGTTACGAACATTTGACAGGAATCAGCGCAGCGTTTGGTTTCATTCAGGGAAAACATCTACCTGTGATCTTTGTGTGACATTAGCGTTCGCTTTGAATGGACATTATTCACATTTCCGCTTTAACATGTTTTGTCAGCTGCCACAACACATTACTAAATGCCAGACTGATTGTCTTTAACCATCCATATTAATGTTTTTCTCATTCTCCAACAGCTTTTAAAAAATATGCAAATGCAATCACTCTGAGTGGCTCAGGTTGCCCTCAGCGGATCAGAACAACGGGCATTCCTTTAAATGGGATTATTTCATTTCATTTCCCTATCAACAGCCTCACTGAGGACGAAACGTGGGAGCTCACGTTGCCATGGACGCCTCAGACATGTCTGAGGCATTTGGCCACAGAAATGGAGAGACGCTGGATACCAAAGAAAACTCTTTGGAGTGTGTCAGAGAGTGGCTGCTTTATCTTATCTCCCTGGGTGTCAGTTTCCATGTTTTCGGTCTCCTCCAGGAGTGATCTCTGGTCCCACAGCAGCTGAGAGAAGCAGCTTTTCAAACAGCAAACAGAACAAATCCTGTGATTTCATACCGCGCAGCAGTGATGCAGAACTGTACGGCTTTATATGCAGATCTGAGTTTAAATAAGCAGTCCTTACAATTCTGCTGCTATTCACAGAGACAACTTGCCTCTAATTTGTGTATCAGACAAACGATCAGTTAATTGATAATTTAGTCAGTTGTCAGAAAATTAACAATGACAGATTTGAAAATCGGTGAACAATTTAGGCAGCATAGCCCGTGTGAAATAAGCTGTTTTGACGCTTTACATCATGATAAATATCCCGTCACGGTCTGTTTTGGAGAGGAATATGAGGACAGTAGCCATTTTTAACCACGGATTAGGAGCTATTTGACAATTTATAGATTAAAACAGTCAATTGATGAATCAGTGCAGTAAAAATGCGAATAAGAAACAATCTTCATGGCCATACAAGTTACTTTGCTAATGAGGATTTTGCATTGAGAAAAGCATTTTTTGATCTTTTAAAACTTGCCAGCTTCATATAAATATCAGGATAATAATACTTAATATATATGTAGCATTCTAATCTTTTCCTGTGCCATTTTTTCCTGATGATAGTTGACTTACTTTAATAGCTGTAACAAAAAGCTGCATTGTGGTCTTTATTGTGTCATATTGTCTTTGGCTCTTGCTGTGTTATGTTTGCAGGGTCACATTGTATTAGCTGCTCTGATGGGCTGGTATTGTTTTCTTCAGGATTCCTGGACAGCAGACAGACGCCTGCTCGGTCCAATGGCTGTGTGGAGTCCTCTGGTTGTCCAATGGAAGGCGGCCTGGCCTGATGCTGTGTGCTCATTGGTCAGGAAGCTCGTCTTCCTCCTGATGATGCCTCTCCTCTGGTCAAGGTTGAGCCTGCAGAGAGCGCAGTGAGTCTCTTTACGCGCCGGCAGAGTTGAACCAGCTGGAAGTTCTCCCGTCAGAGAAAGTCTCTCAGAGCAGCCATGGACGAGATGGAGGAAGAGCTGAAGTGCCCCGTGTGTGGCTCTTTCTTCCGGGAGCCCATCATCCTGCCCTGCTCCCACAACATTTGTCTGGCTTGTGCCCGGAATATCCTTGTGCAGACCCCCGATGCTGAGTCTCCGCAGAGCAGCCGAGCCTCCGGCTCCGGCGTCTCCGACTACGACTACCTGGATCTGGATAAGATGAGCCTGTACAGCGAGGCGGACAGCGGGTACGGCTCCTACGGGGGCTTCGTCAGTGCTCCGACCACCCCTTGCCAGAAGTCACCGAACGGGGTGCGGGTTTTCCCCCCGGCCGTCCCCCAGCCTCCTCCGCCACAGCACCTGCTACCGCAGCCCGGCTCTCTACCGCCGATCCCCCGCAACTCCTGCATCACCTGCCCGCAGTGTCACCGCAGCCTCATCCTGGACGACCGGGGTCTCCGCGGGTTCCCCAAGAACCGGGTGCTGGAAGGGGTGGTGGACCGGTACCAGCAGAGCAAGGCGGCCGCTCTCAAGTGCCAGCTCTGCGAGAAGAGTCCCAAAGAGGCCACCGTCATGTGCGAGCAGTGCGACGTGTTCTACTGCGACCCGTGCCGCCTCCGGTGCCACCCGCCCCGCGGACCGCTGGCCAAGCACCGCCTGGTTCCCCCGGCGCAGGGGCGGATAAGCCGACGCGCGAGTCCCCGCAAGATCTCCACGTGCACGGAGCACGAGCTGGAGAATCTGAGCATGTACTGCGTTCAGTGCAAGACGCCCGTTTGTTATCAGTGTCTGGAGGAAGGCAAGCACGGCACACACGAAGTCAAAGCTCTGGGCGCGATGTGGAAGCTGCACAAGGTACGTGCGTAAATCCAGCTGCGGAACCTGTTGTTGTTGTTGTTAGTGGTGTGTGTGTGTGTGTGTGTGTGTGTGTGTGTGTGTGTGTGTGTGTGTGTGTGTGTGCGCAGCCTTCACTGTGGTGATGGTGATGATTCATCATCCTCTGATCAACAAGTGCGTGTCGGTGATAAATAAAAGAGCACGCAGCTCTGTCGGATCTTCGGTGGCTTCCCTCGCCACTTTGTGGTGACATCACGTTTCGCTCAGCCTCAGAGGAGAGACGTGCACGTCTCCAAAGCGGGAACTCGGGAACTCCGCCGTCGTGAGGAGGTGGCTCTGTTTGTGATTCAGGTCACGAGTGGACAACCTGCAGCAGCAGCACATCTGCTTTACTGCTGCAAGGCTCCAACTTTACGCTGCACACAGACTCAGCTCCTGGCCAGCTGTGTCTGGGGTTGTTGTGGGCAGGAGGGGCAGATATCTCTGCCTTTGCACCAACAACCACCCACCTCCAGAGGGTGGAGACCTAATTATAGCTGCTCTCCAATACCCCCCCCCCCCCCCCCCCACCACCACCTCCCAACACACAGATACACTCTGTGTAGTGAGTGTCTCCTGATTCTGATGGATGCAGAACTGGGCGCACAGGCAAACACACTTCGGCTTCACTTCAGGGCGTCTTCCACCCCCAGAGTTGGTCCTGTACGTCTCCAGAACAGCCGTTTAACAGCCGACCAGTTCAATCATCCCACCTAGATGATGGCGTGATTGTGTGTCACCTCAGATTCATGGAGCAATTCTAAAATTGATGGAAAAATCAGAGGGGAGGTTTGAACGTTTCACTCACGTCAAATTGCCATCACTTGGAAAGTTGCTGACCTTTTCAGCTTCTTCTTTCTTGGAGCTAAAATGGAGAGGGGGGGGGGCAGCTAAAGGAGTATTTTTAGAAACCAATCAGTGAGAGCTGGCCTGTTGGTGCCAAAACACAGCCTGTCGTCCTGTTTTTGGCTTCCACGAAGGCACCTGCTTGTTTCTGACCCATCATCGGAGCTGTGACAGATGGCTCAGAGCTCCAGGGCCCTCCTCATATGGTCCATCAGGAAAATAAAGCAACAGAAAGAGAAATGAGTTTTCCGTAGCCTGCAGGTTTACTGTGGATCCCCCCTGAACAGATACAGACCACCCTGTGTGTGTGTTAGGTGATCAGAGGGCCGGCTACACAATTTCAATCATCTTCTGAAGCACAGTTACGTCCCATCCAACTGAGTATTTACTTTTGTTTATTGTTGTGCTTACCTACAGATATGTTGTATGCTTTTCTTGGCACGTGTATCTCTAAAGCCACACCGCTTTGAAGCAGCACAACAAGATGTTAACACAATACAGCACAACAAGATGTTAACACAATACAGCCGTATCACCACTTCATTTGCTCGCCATGGCCGCCATGTTGGTGAGCTGCTGCCAAAGTGCACATCTGGTGGCGTGAGTCACAGTAGGCCTTAATTTAAAGGGTCATTCCTGACAAATATAAATCTGATACTCCTATTCCTTTGAGCTCTGCTTTGGTCTCCACTGTCTGTCTGGTGTTTGATGCTGGCCAGATGATGTGCAGGGTGTTTTTGCTGATGCCTTCCACGGCTGGATGTGATTGGAGCGGGAAAAGTTCAGTTTTGGGCCATAAAACCAAAACAGTGAGCTGAACCATGTTAAAATGCATCACTGAAAGTCTGATCCAGCATGAATGACCCTTTCTGAGCATCGCTCCTTTACAGTTTGGCTTAAAAAGCAACCAAAAACTGTCCTTTAACACACACTATATTGTTGTTCTCTTACAAATGTACAAACACACACACACACACACACACACACACACACATCTTTTCTCCTGAACTGATGTCGATCTGATCTCAGCCGTTGGTCGTTCGAGCTCTCCGCTCTTTTGACTGCAGCATTTTTCAGCATCGTCATCTAATGTTGATGCAGGAAGAACTACACCGGAACACCTTAAACACACACCTGCAGCATTTACATTTCAGAGCGGAGAGCGTGTCGGCAGCTCACTCTTCTGCGCTCCCATCACTTAATAAGATCTCTGCAGTTCTCCGTGAGCCTTTTAATCTGCGCCGCCGTTGTCGTCTCTGTTTTCTGGGACAAACTGCTCCGTCTCTCTCCGTCTTCCGAAAGATTTGTCTCTTTGTGGACAAAGAGTTGAGCCGCCTGCCGCCGTGGCAACCGAATCCCTCTAGATGCTGTGCAGAGCAGCAGAGGTCTCTAAGTTACCAAACCACATGAGGAATCCATCCCAGATCTCCCCTCTCACAGTACGTCTGTGCGAACGCAGCTTCAGACGGTTGCTGAAGCTTTCCATGCTCCCTCTCTGCCGTTTGCTCATTTGCCCCCCCCCCCCCCCCCAGCTTCTTTGTTGGTGTCAGGCAATAAAAGCCACCGTGTTTTATCTCTTAACCCATCCCCCAGCTGTTGGACTGTGTTGATCAATTTCACATCTCCAAAGTCAATTTCAGAGTGTCTCGTCTGGCTCTGGTTCACCTTCTCAGATTCGGTCTCACGGTTTTCTGTGTTGACAGGACGTCCGTGTTAATGTTGGTTAATCACATTAGAGTGCGCAAAAGGGCATCGGCAGAGTGTTCAGTCCCTGCAAAGTGGGTGCTTTGGCCTCTTCACGGATGTCAAAAGGGGTCGTGGAGGAGCCGCAATCCAATGTGGGTCACGCTCTGTCACCTCCCTCTGCTAAGCGGCAATTAAAGGTGATTAATCAAATGGGATCTGAAGGACAAAAAAAAAAAGAAAAAAAAGAAGCAAGATTACAGCAGAAATGTTTTTGTCTATAAATCTGAGGAGACCCTGAACGTTTCCCATTAGAGGCAGGCAACATCCATTTGAGGATTTAAATTTGTGTTACGCCTTTGTTGCACACATGATGCTGATCCTCCAGAAGGTCCCACCCACAACACCCCCAAAAGGCAGGCTGATGGGGTCAGACAGGGCTTTCATTTTCTGGGTGAGCTACCTGCCGTCCCGCCTGAACTCAGCGGGAGGGAGAGCCTTAAAAAGTTGTGCACAGGTGGTCGCCCCCCCCCCCCCCCCCCCCCACCCATCCCCCGCTCAGTAATGAGACTGGCTGTCAGTCTGCATCCATTGTATCCAGAGTCAGTCCAGACAAAGTGCAGCAGGAAACCGTCCCATTAGCAGGATACATGATACAGCAGGTTACCCGCTGATACAAAACACTGTTATTTACTGGACAGAGCTGTCCACCATGATAACTGTTCCCCTCCACAACTGCAGCGCAACAGCTGAAATTCTATCGATAGTGTCATCAGAAATTATATCAAACACATGAAAACCTGCATCAAATATTCGAGCTGATAAATGTGAATCAGTTGTTGTTTTCAGTGTGCCAGAAAAATCTCTGCAAGTCAGGTTGGAGCTACAGGTGGTGAAAGGATTCCCTTCATTATGTAAATGCTGATTAGCTCTACAGCTGCCCATAAAAACTGGCATTTTTGGCTTCCAGCCAAAGGAGCTCTTTACACCTTTTAGTCGATAGAAAATAAATGAAAGACTAATGGATTTGAATTCAGTGAAACACAAACAAACTGCGAGCATTTCGTTTGCAATCATGTTGGACGAAAGTTTTCCTTTGTGGTTTTAGGAGCTAACACTAAAACTACGACGGTTTGGCATGACTTGGCAGTGATTCTTTGATTGGATAAAAACAACAACATCAACAAAACAAAACAGATGCTGCCTCTTCTGCTGCTGTTTCAGACAGTCGTCATTTGTAGTGTTTGATTCTAAAGTAACCTTTCTTGAAATCATTAACATGGTGTCATGATGATACTCGACAAGTTGTGTCTTTCAGTGTGTCATCTTCCCTATAGGTGACATGGCTGTTGCACTTTTCATGAGAGCAGACTAATTCACTGATAAGGGGATGAGATGGAGGACAAAAGAAGGTTTCGCAGGGGGAGTGTTGGATGTCTCAAAGCCATTAACGTAGATGCTGCTCCATTACAGCGCTGATATTTACCCCTCGAGCTGCCATGTAAAGAGATTAGCTGTGTAAATGTTAATGAAAGAAGGAGATAAAGAGCAGGAAAATGCAGAGCGACAGGATGACCCAGAATGCCCCGAGAGAGGAAGTGCAGCAAAGACTGAGCGGGGAGGAGAGGCAGAGTGATGCTGGAGTCCTGACGACTGGCTGATAATGAAGGTTTCATTAATCTGACATATTTTTTGTGTAACTTTTCTTTCAAACTGGCTGAACATTTCAACTCCACTGACTCGTTTCTTTTGTGGTTAGACTCGGAAAGAAAAAGACCCCCCCCCCACCCCCACCCCACTCCACCACCAGGTTTCTGTGCAAACTGAGTCCCAACCAAAACAAGTTGTCAGACTTTTTTGAGCTACATTTTAAAACAGAATATTTTATGATGCTCTGTCACATGTGGCTGCTTCAGCACAGTCAGCCCACATTTAATGAGGACACCAGTTGCATAAGGAACCTGAGTGAGAAGGTTAAAGTCAGCAGTGATCCCATTTTCTTTTTTTTAAATATGCATCAGCATCATCGGCGTAATTATAATCAAGATAATAATCATCATGATCAACACTGGTATGTGGTCGGCCTCCAGGTATTACGAAGCCCTGTTCCCTCTTCTCAGTTCTGCAGAGGTGTCTGCTGACCAAGTGTCATTTTACACATTTTGACACAGCCAAACTAGACCAGGAAGGTACAGAACGGGAAGGCTTGCCGGAGCCGACGCCTTCGCCAGATTAATCAAGTGCCGACAAGAATAGATCGCAGCTGGCCCACTTCCTGCCGCCTGTCCCAGGTGTCCATCAAATAAGGACTCTGTTTCTCGCATGAAGAAACTGTGGCAACTTTCAAAAGAAAGTCCTCGTTGTTATTACCCCCCCCCCCCCTTTTTTTTTTTTTCGTATGTGTGGATAGTTAATGACTTCCTCTGCATTATTGATGACGGCAGATATAAGCAATGAATAATGTACCACCCACTTTGGTTCTGCTTGTGAAAGATTGTTTCATATGGGATCTTGTTGAGTGCTGTGGAGTATCACAATCTGGCCAAGTTTGAACTCCTCCAGCATGTTGGAAGATGTAAGAGCTTGGTTTTTTTTTAACGACAGAATGGTTCCCAGGACGGTAAATATCAAGTCGCCTGCTTAATATTGCAGAATGTATTCTCAGAGGACTCCAGCAGTTCATGTAAACAGCCGCAACCTTTCATGTTGGAGTCTGCGGTTGGTGATACTGTAGGGGGAAACACAATCAGTAATCAGGCTGTTTGAAATGACATTAATTCCACTTTCTTTGATCGGAGGGATTTGGTGAGTGTGTTTTTCTGTCTGTTGTTGTTTTGTTTTTTTTGTTGTTGTTTTTTCTTTCACTAGAAGTTGACCTCAGCCTCAGTTTATGTGTGTGTAGCTTTGTACTACACACACGATTAAATGAGCCTAAAGAGGCTGTTTAAAGAGCACAAGAGAAAGTACTCAGCCCCCGAGCTCGGAAAAAGAGTAGGGCACTTAAAAATTTCTCTGAGAGGTAACGCAGCTTTTTCAAAGTAGGTTATGGGAACTCAAAAGCTATCTTTGCCGTGGAACGTGATAGAACATCTTGTGGATATATGCGTGTGTTTTATAATTAGCCTGAAGAGGAGTGCTTTTACTTTGCCGGGGCTTTAGGGGCTTAGCAGTGACATTACACCTACCTCCTCCTGTCTTCGCACTTCCCCCTTCCGAGTGGGGGCTTTAATCCAAATTGGCTGTGACGTCCCTTCGACATCCACGTTCCCGTTGACAGATTGGCCGGTTTGCTCGGCCACGGAGAGCATCGAAACGCACAGCCTGGCCCCGGAGCTGCTGGTGAATTATTCATGTCAGGCACGTCTTCCCATTCGGCTTAATTACAGAGATGATTAGTGTTCCCAAAAAGCAGGGACACCCTCAGCATGACGAACCCTCTGAAGCCCAAACATTCCTGCATCCTCGTGCTCACGCTGGTGTTCTGTGATGCTTTTATTTTGACTGTCCCTGATCTCTTAGGCAAGCTTCAAGTCATATTGCATTAATCTATTTGAAAAATTAAGAAAGGATTTTTTTTTTTTTTTTTTTTTTAAGCTTTCCCCTCTCTGAGGACACCATGTGTATCAGCTAAAGCTAGAGTTAAAATTAAGAGAACATGAATTATGCCATGAAGGTGAAATCTGTTCCCTTGGCAGGAAATGAAAATGCAAATCCGAGTATGATGAGATGTAAATATCATGCCTGATAAGGTATCACTAATAGTTCTCATCAATCATCCTTAGAAATGATGGAAATCCGATTGTGTGGATCACTTTCTATGAGCTTCAAAGCTTGCACCCCCCCTTCCCCCTTTTTTTTTTTTTAGCCTTTTCCAACACCAAAATCACAGAGAAGAAACTGTAAAGAAAGAATAGAAAACATGCTCATCTGCTCGAATGTGAGCTGCACTCATTAGCATGCTCATCTAATTAGCTTTCTAAATATATTAGTGACCAAGTATTTCCTCAGAGCAAATCATTAGCTGACATCATTACTATGTGGGGTTACAGTTTATATAAATAAAAAAGCTCTGGGTTGTTTTAATGAGGAATGGATTTAACTGGAGAATGATGAATGAAGATGGAATAGGCAGATAGAGTCGCCTGCCGCTAACTTGGACAACACTTGAAAGTCTCCGAGGAGAAATGAGAAGCCTGCTTTTGTTTACATCAAATATAAGAAAAGAAAGACATGAAGCTGTCCAACGTTGCTCCTCCTTTGGATCTCTTTGGTTTCTTTCCCATCACGCTCTCCAACCCATCTGTTGCTGAAGTTTGCCCTTCCGTGTGCTGACCTGCCGGCCTTGGCGCCGCAGTCTTCGCTGAGCAGGAAGTAGCCGTGAGCTGTGTGGAAATAATGCAGCCTTTACTTTCACGGCACGTTTTGACCTGGTTTTGGCGGACTGAGCTCTTCAGGCTCTTGAACAGACGCTGTGGAAAAACGCCTCCAGACAATCAAGTGCTTTTCATTTCGTCTGCTCCGTTGCTGAATGCAGGCTGACTGTTAACCGGGCGAGGAGGAGAAGGGACGTCCATCACTGGATCAGAGAGGAACTAATGAACTCTCATCCTTGAATTTTAGCTGTTTAGCCAAAACACTTTCCAGTTCCCTCTTCAGACAGAAGAGAATTTATCACATTTCTCAGTTTTAGATTATTCCAAAGTGGCACTCTTTCAGTTTCGGACTGTTGATAGCAAGCGATAGTTACTTCTTCTTCTTTGGACTAGATTTCAAACTTGATACCTCCAAAAGCCCATCTTCATTTTTCATGAGACATCCGGTGGTGACAAACAAACATGAGAGACAGACACTTCATTTCTTCAGGTCTCTTGAGAGGTTGGAATACGATTCCCAAGTTAACAAAGAGGAAGTTCCCTGAAGTCCAGAAAGTTTACATTTCAGTCTTTGCTCAGCTGTTGCCGGCTCAGACTGTCCCTCTCCGTGCAGTCGGCTCATGTTAGCGGCAGCTGTCACGGTTTCCCAAACGCTGGGGGTCAAAGGTCAACTATCAGCCCCCGCAGACAGATTCCCATTTGACTGAACAACGTCAGCTACCAAGAGCTGGGTTGACACAGAGGAGCGGACTGAGCGTGATGGGTTGTTTTCACAGCGATTTCCACTGTATCAGCTAGTTGCTGGTTTTATTGTTGTCTTCCGGAGTTTAAGTGTTTTTTTTTTTTGTTTTTTTTTTCCCCAGATAAGGCTACAAACCCTCTTTTCCTCCCAGAAGACAATACAACTTCCCAAGTTAACGTTTGTCTGGTTCACTCATCCGAGAGAGGTTCCCACAGGGTCAGGCTGTGTCCTCTCGCTCCGTCACCTCCTTGTTCACACAACCTCGCTTCACACATGAACACCATATCTGTTTTCCCCCCAATCCAAACAGAGCCATTTGTGTGCCATCGCACACATCCAAAGCAATGGCATTTCCCTTCAGCCCAGGAGCTGTAATCCAATAAGAAAAACCCGGCACAGTCAAGAGCTTTATTATACATAAACCATCTTAGTTTTAGCTGGAAATGTCAGTTTGTGTGTGAGAATAAAGCAGAAACTGAATTTTACATCTCAGGGGTGAAAACTTTGACACTTCAAAATGCCAACTTCTCAGCACTTACAGGGCAGCTTTGTTTTCAGATTTACTACCATAAACTTTTGACATGCATGCAAAACTTCAAAACAGGCAAAGTTAGTCAGGAGGTTTTCACAGAGTAACGGACGATACGCCTGCTATGATCATGTCTGCGTGTGCCTTTCCTCTCCATGTTAAAGGATGGAGAGGACAATCGCTTTGAGATTATTTGGTTTGATGGAAGAAAGCTTCCCAGACGTCTACAGGAGCGCCAGTCTAACAGTATAAATATCAAAGCTGTTGGAGCGTTTTGATTTGCAGATATCTGAATATTTAAGCACAAACTTATTGGCAGTGCTGTGCTGTATCTCTGATGTCCGCTCTTTGCTCTCTGCAGGGTCAGCTGTCTCAGGCTCTCAACGGCCTGTCGGACCGAGCCACCGAGGCCAAAGAGTTCCTGGTCCAGCTGAGAAACATGGTGCAACACATCCAGGTACTCAGACTCACACATACGCACACAAACACGTGAAAAGTTGTTTTTTTTTTTTTCCGGTTGGCAACAAGCTATAAATTATGAGAAGCTTGTCCTCTGACGTGTTGGCGTTGTTAGCGAACTCTCATCCCCTTCTGTGATCCCAGACTGTCCACCACAGCACTCCCCGCAGTAGCTGTCGGAGACACAAAGGCTTATCGTATTATTTCAAGTGTCGCTGTAACATTTTATAATCCCTGGCTGGTGCTATCTTTATTGTTCAGCTGTGCATGACACTATTTAGATAAAACAACAAACCGCATTCACAGCAAAACTGAAGTTAGTATGCTTTTTTTTTTTTTTTTGTTTGAGACCAAAAACACTCATAACGGATGTCTTGGAATATATTCATGATGAAATTTAGGAGCATTTCATATGTGGACGCTGAATTACTCACCGACTGTCAGGTTTTATAAAAAGATGAAATCAATAAAGGCAGTTGGATTCGATGAAAATGGTGCATTGCCATGGTAACAGGAGATGATTTCTCTGCTCCAGGTTCCGGTCTTTGGCAGGTTTTTGTTTATCTGTCTGTCTGTGTGTGGGAGGATATTGATTAAAGCGGAAATGTCCCTCCATTCAAAGCGGGATCCCACGTTGGACCAGGACTAGATTTACATGCTCCCAACGTTCTAAGCCAGGGTCATCTTAAGAGGCTGGGGCGAAACGTCCTGGTTGATTACCGTCATACTCGTGGACGACCCTGAGCGAGAGGGGGTGGGGGAAAGTGTGAAGATCAGTTAGAGGGAGATGAGAGGAGGAGGAGTGGAGAATGAAACTAGGCGTAATTGTACCGTCGTTAATCAGTCGTCCCACGGGGCTGACGCTTCAGGACGATTGTACGCACCCACCTCATCTGATGGAGAGTGCACGTGTGAGTTCAGAGGAACTCTCAGCAAATGAGCTTTTCCTCATTTAACTGGCTCTGTAAAGTAAGCATTACATATACATCCCCCCAACCCAGTCGTGACATCTCCTGTCTTGGGTGTTTGCTCTGTAGGAGAACGGCGTGGAGTTCGAGGCATGCTTGGTGGCCCAATGCGACGCCCTCATCGACGCCCTGAACCGGCGCAAGGCCCAGCTGCTGGCTCGGGTGAACAAAGAGCATGAACACAAGCTGAAGGTGAGTTGGAGTGACGCTCAGGCCCTCTCTGAATATCTAGCTGCTGTCACGACTCTCCCCGTTGGCGTGGATCATTCATGACCTGTAGCATATGGATGGAAAACGACGTGAACATGCCATTTTTTTGGGGGCAGGATTTAAAATGAGATGTTTAAAACATATCCTGCTGTAGGTCTCCTCCAGTGCAGCTTCATGCTTTCGTCAGTAAATAGGAAGTGGAGGATCCCTGGTGTGACTATAAATATGATACTCAGAGGTGAGCTGAGGGGGGAAGTGTCCCTGAATTAAAGTATCACTTTAATTCAAACACATTTTCAGTTATTATCAGGAGAGGACCATGAAGATTCATAACTCCAGTCCAGTGATTTCAGCACAAAATGTCAAGTTTTCCTTTGAACTGACGGTCTGAGAGACTGAGACTGAGAGATGGAGTTGACAGGAGAGGGGGGAGGGCAGCGGGGTGGTGGTGGGGAGGAGGGGGGGTACATTTGTACTGTGCAACATTCAATTTCACGCTTGGACGGTATGCAAAATCGAGGTTTCACACGTGTAGGTGGTCTGAGGAAGGCTGTCTGTGAACGGCAGCATGTCGACTGACACACAGCGATGGAAAGCACGTCCATCAGCACGCATACACTTGTTCACATTTATGTGCATTTTCTTCTCTCGTGGTGGTTTCACACACGATGATACCCCCGTAAAGCCCGAACCACTGACAGGAAGGGACGGTAACGGCCGCTGAATTTCCTTCTCCTCACAGCAAAATACACACAACGACATAAATAAGAAGCTCAACCAGCTGTAAAGACCCAACTCGTCTTTAGCTGGCACCAAGTTACAAAAAAAAAAACAACCTATCACAGAAACACAAACATTGTGGCTAAGGGAAGAGGAAAAGCTAAAATACTGATTAGCTCCCTCCTCATTAGACTCTACTCTCTTACTGCAGAGGTAATTTGTCATTCACATCTTTCTGAAACTGCAAAATCTGCTCCAATAAGAACAGATGACTGCCTGTTTAGTGATGGAGGACAGACACATTGGACACTTTCACAACTTCTGCAAGGACACATTTTAATGTTTCTCACACAGAGCTGATTCATGTTGGAGGCTCCATGTGTCATTCACTGATTATTCACATTCCTCCACGAAACAGCTGATACTCTCTTTGGATCGTCAGTGTCAAGGCCGTGCTGCTCGCTGAATCAGTTCGGCAGATACTTCTTTGTTTTGCAATGTTTTTATTTCCCCTGGAGGCTTCGCTCACTTTAGGTAGACATCAGGTGGAGTGAAAACATCACAGGGGACGTTGTTTGTTTTGCGAAGTACATCTTTTGACATGGACAGTCAATGGGATGCTTTCTGCTTCATTAACATGCAGCTCAGTGGAGGTTGTCCTGCAGCTGCAACTGAATGAGGCACATTTCTGTGCTGATGCACGCCTGATGATAATGCTGTCCTTTCCTAACGGAGCATCTCTTTTAGGATTTAATTGCCTATTCAAAGCAGATTGGTGTGTAAAACAAAATGCTTGTGATGCATTTTATACGTGTCCAATCAAGAAACCAGTGAAGTGCCCTGATGAATCCCGTTGCGTGAAAAAACAGCCTTGAAAACGCGGAGGAAACATTAAACCAGTTTAAAAAAAAAAAAAAAAGGGGCAGCTGTAGGTGACTTGGCATCTCCTCTGGTCACCATGGCGACTGGGACACGTTGAGCTTGTTGTGTGATGCTGTGGAGGCGAGAAGTCCTTGATAACATGAGTCAGGTTCATGTTTTTTTTCTGTCCGTACGTCATGAGAGCTGACCCATGTGTTGGTGAAGAGAAACAGCAGAGGCCAAATATCACCAAAGCACCGTTGAATATTTAAATCTTTATATCGGTTTACTCACATATGCACTTTATTACACTTCAACCGTTCTGTCACAACTTTTGATTGACCTTATTAAAATGCAGCAAAGAACCATCAAGCAGCAGCTACAACAGAGGGACACACACACACACACACACACACACACACACACGCACTACATATCCAATACACACCTCTAACGTCAGTCATATCCAGCTTAGTGCCCACATCCCTCAGATTCAGTCAGTCTGTGCCGCTGCGTGGACGACTGAGGACACAGAAAGTGCACTTATTCTGAATCATAATCCACCTTTAAAGGCTGCCATGTGTCAATAATGTGTCAGAAGTGAACATAAACTCCAGCTGTAGTTGACCACTTCCTGTCAGTAAAATACGAAAGTCCACCTGCAAGGGCTTTAACCCCGTTTGGATGAAAAGCCATCATCATTAGTGTTTTAAAGGCCTTTTTAGCCCTTTAGCTTGTAGCCTCCGTCAGCAAATGCAGGGTGTAGTGAGAGGAAACTCCAAAGTCTCAGGTGTCGGTGCTTCTCATGAAAAGTGAGAGCGATTCAAACAGCCTCTAAGCAGAAAGTAAGCCACAAATGTAATTAAAAGCACCGTGATAAATGGCTTCCCTCCGTATAATCCTTTAATATAACATGGAGGCTGCATTAAAATATGATCAAACTGAGACAAACCGTCTCGGCTGTCAGTCCGTATTTCGTTCGGGAGCTTCCACGCTCGGCTCTGAACTGATGGGGGACTCATCTGATCACAGCCACACAAAGTGAATCAGAAACTAAGTCGCCTTCTGCTTGATGCAAAGTTTGCCACCAGATGCTTTGTTCCCCAGACACCCAGCCGGGGACGCTTAATGAGCACAGCTGCAGATCCGGGGGATCCCTGCGCCCCCTGGTCCTCCATGTCCGCACACCCGACAGCTTGGACTCTGGAAATATACGAGATGATTCATTCTCTGAATCAGTTTTTGTTCCTGCTGCTGAGCAATCATCAAAACACTGATCAACAATTAGAGCTGCAGTTTAGAAACAAGCAGCCATAATAACTTGAAATGTGAATGGGAATGTCTGTTCATTGATTTTGTTTCTTTACAGCGAATTAATCTGCTGTTAGTTTCAGATCTAATCCTGTAGCTGATTTTCTTTTTTAAAAACAGGCGATGAAAAAAAAAACGACTCTTTTCACCCTTAGCTTTGCTCCGAACTACGTCTGAATGAAGGTGAATCGTGTCGTACTGTGGTTTTGGAGTCACAGATATGTTTAATGCGTGCTGGCAGCTCCTTGATCCTCACTGACAGCTGAGCGTCAGAAGAAGTGATGCTTGTCACCGCTGCATCTTTAACCTACAGGACAGATTCCAAAGCGTTCATCACCCCTTCACCCATCCTCCTTTCATCCCGTAACAGTTTCCTACCACAGCGTGGTGTTTCCTCCTCCTGCTTTTCTTGATTCAAACATTTTTTATTTACCTCTCCATTTTTTTTTACCTCACTGCAACTGTCTCTGCAGCACAACTTTAATTGAAGATGATTAAATCATCTTCATGCTCTTCCACGATGCCAGGCTGTTGCAGATTTTACAGCTGTGCTGCTGCTGCAGGGGAACAGTTTGGAGACTGCAGCCGCGGTATCTTGCAAGGCCAAAAGTGCCGCAGTGGCCTAATAATTATAACAGAAACAGATAGGAGGACATAATCTATTTCACGAGAAGACGGCAGGTCCTGCACATCCTGAATGATATCAGCCACTTTTTAAAGACCCTGCCTGTGGATGTTGAAGCGGCTAATGGATCTTATGATTCTCTCACAGTTTTCACCAACTCTGGAGAGTACCATAATATCCCAGAGCAGTAAAAGGAAAAGCAATAAGCAGGTAACTGGTTCCCTCATTTAGCTAAATTAACAAACAACTCCTTGAAAAGTGGACGGAACAGGATTACAGCTCCTTCATAACTGCAGCGGCTCCTGAGAATGGGAACTTAAGCAGACCTGCTGTGACACGAACTCTCACAGTTGAGGAATGTCTTACTCTGTTTCTGCTGTTTGGGATTGTTTTAGCAGCGCTTTGAGCTGCTGTGAAATTGTGTTTAATCACAGCCGCATACAGTATGTCAGAAAGAACAGAGGACGTTCGCTCCATTCATCTCCGGCTCACTTTCGCAGTCCTCCATCCCGCACAGCAGCCTCCTTTGTCAAAACTAGATTTAAACCTCTGCTGCCCCCTCCGTGCTGAATTCAGACGAATGAGTCTGATTATGTGCTGATCATCAGGCAGCACCGTACTGCAGCTGGCAGCTTCTGCGTCTTATTCTTTAAATTTGATGTGAAGCAGATTTCAGGGGAGATGACTGGAAACTGCTCAGTAAGCAGCAGCGGCGAGCCTCGACGTCGTCACCAAGGAAAAAGTACAAATACGACTCTTCCACTGCAGGGGGGTGTCGATGTCACGGGCTTGACACAGCAAAGGCCAGAGAAATATAAACCATCAGAGCTGAGAGAGACGTGCTGTACAGGATGAGAGGTTAAACACCGTCCCCCGGCTGATTACAGCATCAAAAAGGGGAGAATGCATAAATATTCATTTAGTCGAACACATTCAGTTTGCTCTTAATATTTAATCCTCTTGGAGTGCAGTCAGACCTACAATTTGGTTTTTAGGGTTTTTTTATTTAATGTTTGGTTCATTTAAGTTCATGCTGCTCCAGAGAAAATAAACTGAGTCTTAGCTGGTAGTCAGTAGATTTTACAGCCTGTCGTCTCGGCTGGGTGCAGAACCACGGGTCAAAACAAATGTGACTCCACATTCAGTATCACCACCTCAACCTGGATGAATTATCTGCAGACTTTGCTCAGATTTTCTTCCCCTGGGGTTCACGGCAGAGTGAAGGCCGAGAGCTTCCTTTGGTTCAGTTTACTGGAAGACATCCAAGGTGGAAACGAACAAAGAACGTTACGCTCCTCAGTCTTTCCATCTCTTCTACGCTTTTAAGGTTTGTGTGCCAGTGATCTGCCATCAGCTCTGTTCTTAAGAATTCATTTAAAATGCTCAGTGCAGGTCATATATTAATCAGAGGAACCAGCTCCAACTGAGGCACAAGCCTCACTGAACATCAGCTGACGGAGCGCTGATCGCTCCTCTTTGATATTTTATTTTTAAAACATGTTTCCTCCAAGTTGTTAAAACTTTTCATGATTCGCAGAGAGACATGAAACACCATGTGATCCACTGACACTGAGCGAGGTTAAACTTTTTCCTGACTCTGCTTTACATTTCTGCACATTTCAGGGAGGAGGAAGGCTCACATGCTCAAACTCAGCCCTCCGGCTGCGTCTTCAAGCGTCGCCGATGTTTGGTGACGTTTCTGGGGTTTGCATGATTGTTGCATCAGGTGTGATAGTTTGTGAGAGTTATGTGCCTCAATTCTTATATTTACCAGAAAATTCAAGTTACCACAGTATATTTTTCTGATAGGTAAGATCATGGCATATTTTATCTTACTTGATCATTCAGGCTTTGAACTGATTAGGTGTAGGTCCTAAAATATATGCATGCACTAAGTGAGCATGCATGCACTAATATGTAAATATTTACCTCCTATAAGAAATGAAGTGATGTGTGTTCTGCTGGTGTCAGCGGTGCAGCAGATGCACGATGATGCCGTCTGCAGTCATCAGTCTGTGTACAGTGTGTCATTCAGACAGGATTTTCCTCTCCCTTCATCCTCCGAGGAGCCCGTCAGATAGAAGTAGTGAAGTTTCTGTTACCTAGCAACCGTTGGTCCAGCACCTGCACTTATTTCACGCTGTTGCAGGGAGGCGGTGGGAAAGATGAGGGAGGTGGACATCAGCAGTGTCAGAGAGAGAGAGAGAGAGAAGGAATCTCCCATCAAATGTCCAATCAAACGTCAAACATCTGAGGATGTGAACGTGATCACAGATGGTTGATAACGACTGATCAGTCTGTTATACTGTTCATCTGTCGGGGGGGCCACAGCCAGTCCACACTAACAGAACAGAACAGAAGACAAACAGCCATGGAGGCCGACAGGAAGTTCAGTGTGTCTGTGGGAGGAGGCTGGAGTCCTGATCACTGCTCCACCGTGCCACAGTCAGACCTTTCTGATATCAAGCGTGTCTTCTCCGGTGAGACTGCAACCTAAAAAGCCACCGAGAAGATTTCAGATCGGTGTCTCTGATGTAAGCCGTGATGCTGATGACTGTTCTCGCTGCCACTTTCCACACATTAACGCCAATAAGACAATCAAGTCACTTCGACAATCCCACTCATGATCTCGTGATTGGTTTTCTTCCTGGTCTTCTCATCCATGAACACCTTTGTTTAATCTGTGTTTGTCAGCCTCCCTCCTCCACCCAGCAGCTCCTGCTTCTGTCCTTTTATTACTATTTTTATTCATCACGATCGCTCCGATTTTCTTTCTCCTCCTTTTCTTCCTCTCCCTCCCTCATTCATCCTTCAACTCATTTACTGTTAAACGAATAAAATGATATCCGTTGCATCTGCAGTGTCTGTCCTGAAACAGCTCTAGCACTCCCACCTTCTTCATTAAACCATAATTCAGCATTTTCTTCACATTAGCCCCAAAATTATTCCAAGAAAATGGGTGATGATTAACATACAATTATCTTCCATATGCTTGTTATTGTTGTTTTGTATTTTTTCTTGAAAGGCCTGACTGTTGTGGGGTTCTTCGGCTTTCATCCTTTCCTCAACAACCTATTTCACTCTTTTTTTTTTTTTTTCCTCCAGGTGGTTCGGGATCAGATCTCCCACTGTACGGTGAAGCTGCGTCAGACCACAGGACTGATGGAGTACTGCCTGGAGGTCATCAAGGAGAACGACCCCAGCGGGTTCCTGCAGGTACGATGGACTGCATGACTGCATGAATTTACTGAGAAATGATGTAGAGTTCATTATAAATGTCTTACTAGAACAGCAGATCCCAAATACTATGTTGACCTGTTGAGCTTGAATAAGTGACGTCCTCCAAGAATTCACAGGGAAAAGACAAAAGGTTTGAAAGCATTGATACGGCAGAAACAGCTGAACGCTGTGAGGGGCTGCTGAGGCCAGTTTGGTTTCCAAATCTGCTGACATTATTCAGTTTTTAATGTCGTCCTTTTAAAGCTGCAGTCTTCACACGTTATCCCACGTGTAGTGGGAGGTTGGGGGCATTTTCCACAGGAAGAAAAGATAAATCCCTCATCAGAAGCAGTAAACCGCAACTATGACTCACACCCAGAAGAGTTAAGATAAAGTTGACTTAACCGTCACTTGAAAAATAAAACTAAGAGAGTTACAGATTGGTTTTCTGGTTTCCACTGAGCTCTGGAGCTTTAATACAGATGATACAGGTTTCTTCTCTAATCATCAGTAGGAAAGATTTATATTCCTCATAAAGATATTGGATTATATAATATTCTTCATGCATGTTTAATTATTTGTTTGGCTGTCACACATTTCACATACCAGCATCTTCAGCTGACTTGTAACTATAATTATATACATTTTTTGGGTAATATTTATAGATGTATAGAAAAAAAATTATGAAACTATTCAAAGTGCACTGATTACAAACTGTCTCTATTTCTCTAATAAATATAAAATCACACTTAATTCAAATTTATTGTTGATATCTAAAGTGGAGGAGGATGCAGAGAGCAGCTCAACAGCGATATGTCTGTGATTTCCTGGTTCCTGGTTGTCTTACCAAGTGCTGCTCCCTCAGATCTCTGATGCGTTGATCCGGAGGGTCCACATGACAGAGAGCCAGTGGGGGAAGGGAACCCTCACCCCGAGGATGACCAGCGACTTTGACCTCACTCTGGACAGCGGGCCCCTCCTGCAGACCATCCACCAGCTGGACTTTGTCCAGATGAAAGGTAAAAAGAGAGACTGCAGGGGGGATTCTTTTCTTAAATCAAAGAAGCAGTTTGAAGCCCCTCTGAGAGCTAACGTCTGGTCTGCTGAAGTGTGAAGCAGCTGCGGGAAAAGTCCTGAACCGTATTTTTACACTCAAGCTTTTCAACCAACTCACCAAAGAAGCTGTTGAAATATGAAACTTAATTTATCCGGGATGTTGCATATGAAGTTGTGTATTTCTTATATGGAGATCCTGAAGGTGTTTGCTTTCATATTCTGGAAATTACCCAGAAATGCAAAAAAAGGTTTGGTCTTTGATAGATAAATATTGAACAGGACTTTGTGTTCCTCCTCAGTCCCAGCCGCTCCGATGCTCCAGCTGGAGGAATGCTGCACTCAGAACAACAGTGCCACGTTGTCATGGAAACAACCACCACTCTCCACCATCACTGTGGACGGATACATCCTGGAGCTGGACGACGGCAACGGGGGGCCGTTCAGGGTAGGTTTCCCTCCACAGCTCACCGTCTGTCCCTGAGAGTTCAATATTTATCAGCATGTCAACATTTCTTCTCCCCTCAATGGGAACTTTTGTTAAATTTACTTTGCGATTACAAAACAAAAAGCGAAAAATGGGACCAGTCAGAGTAGTAATTCACCTTTACAGACCAACACCACCCTCCAACCCCAACAAAGCCTCCTTCATGTGGCGCCATGGAGGACAGCAGCTCAGGCAGGAGAATGTGAAAGCAGCGCTTTGTGGCCGGTGTCCCTGGAGTCGACGTGTGACGGCAGGTCGACTGACAGGCCACAGCGAGGCACGGGAATGACGCGGCGTCAGGAGAAAGGGCCTGTAATGCAGCTGTTCACCGGCTTGATCCTGCAGGAAGCGTGATCCAGGATCAAAGCAGCGTTCATACACTCGCAGAAGTTCACCATGAAATCCATCCTCATAAGATCCTCCCCAGCTCTCTATACATCAGGGCCCTGCTTTGTTACAGTGGCAGCGTGTATCCCCCGAACAATTCCCCCAGCACAAAGGGAGAGGATATCTGTGTCCGGAGAAAAACTTCCTCCATACAGTTCTGAGGACTCCCATAACATGTCGGCTTCATCTTTCATCAGTCGCTGCTGTTCTGACTGACTACTGGGAAGCGAATTCATTCTGTTGCCTCGTTTTGCTTTTTGGTACGTGAAGGGGGGGGGGGGTAAAAAATTATTTCTCTTTAAATCAGACGAACCCTCGAGGCTGAGACTCAGCACAAAGTTGGAAAGATGAAAATAATCCGTGCCAGTAAAGGGAGAAAAAAAACAGAAGACTATTTTGGTTTTGAGATGCAGAGAGAGAAATGAAGAGAGACAAAGTTTCTGAAGCACACGATAAAACATCCAGGAAGCTTCTTAACAAAACTCTAAAACGAATGTGTGCTTGAAACACACATTTACTAAATAATCACGAAGGGAAATGCACCAAATGTGTTGGCTTTCAGTCTCTTTCAGTTCATCTTCAAGATTTTTTCGTTTGTGAAAAGAATCAAATTCATCTGCATGAATGTGGTTTAATCTGATTACAGCAACAAAACAGCACCTTTGTTAACTCTTGTGTCCGTTGAAGTTTACGTAGCGAGTCGCCGGAGTGTCCGATCAGCCCCACACACCCCCAGCAGGAAACCATGACCACTGACCAATAGTCGCAGAAAAAGAAGTCACATGACTCCATAAAATACGCTTTAAACTGTCCTCCTTTTATAAGCCGATGTCCATCACGGAGACTGTAAACTGTAAATAGATAACCCCGAGGCCATCTGAAGGTTGAAATGGGACACAGTTGCTCCTCTAGACTCAACTAAACAGTCCCCATGTACTGGGAAGGGCCCAGCTGTCTGCAGGGGCCCCCGGTGTTTGTTCTGTAAATGTCTACGAGCACGATTGACAGATTCAGATTCACCAGCCGTCTCTGCTAACTGCTAATCGGTGTTCAGCTGATGCCGAAGTGTCACGGCTTGGAGATGTTTTCGATGTAGCAAAAGTGTGTGTACAGAACGTGGAATAGTTTTCATGCGTGTGTCATCGTGCTGTTTTTGCGTTTGTATCCCAGGGCTGAGCGTATTTGCCCTTTTAACTGTAACTGGAGTCATTTAACGTCAGAACTGCTGTCTTTGCCAAGTAACTTTTTTCCAAATTGTGACGGAAGTTTTCTCTTGCTCTTCTTCTCTCTGACTCATGGAGGCTCGCCAACGCAGCGCCATGCTGAGCCTGGCGAGTTGTGGTCCCCATGTCTATTTATACTCCAGTGTGGGCCGCCTCGCCCGCGCTCTGTTGTACAAACTCACACTATCTTTTTCTGCACTCATTGTCAAATTCAAATGGGACCGTGTCTCTGAAGCACGGCTCTGCGTCTGTTTGGTGTTATAATTATGCACTGCCAGTTTAACAGGAGGCGCTGTGTCTTTGCAGGAAGTGTACGTGGGGACAGAGACCATCTGCACAGTGGACGGGCTCCATTTCAACAGCACATACAAGTCCAGAGTGAAGGCCTTTAACGCCAGCGGAGTCGGCCAGTACAGCAAGACGCTGATCATGCAGACGTCTGAGAGTACGTTAAGAATCGGCTCCTCCTCCTACGTATACGTCTGTGTGTGTATATAAGAAAAAACACTCCTTTAAAACTGAATTCCTCCATTATTCCTTTGGACATGAATGGGTAGTTGAGATAAAGTTCTTCCCATCCATTAAGTTCAAACCTAGAAAGAGCCAAGACTCGAGTCTGTGAAGTCTGTAAACTTTCTAAAGTTACTTCGTTCCAAGAGCTGGACTCAAACCAACCTAGTCCAGCAAGAAAACAACATTTATACAGCAGAAACAGGCAGAGACGGACAGAGGAGAGGAAAAAGTGGTAACGTTCTCACAATCACTTCAGGCTTTGAACTGACGGCAGCACTGGATGAAAAATAAGTCACCACGCCAACGTTTGTGGCAGCTTGGCTTGGCCAAAACCAAAGTTTGAACCTCTGACCATTGTTGAGATGTTTCAGTCTGGACCAAAGCAAACACAGTGCACAAACCCCAAAATATAGCCGTGAGACCGAGAAAGAGAAGAAGAAGCTCTGCTGTGTTTCAGATGCTTTCTAAGAATGAGAGTTCGGTCGCTGAGCCGATCACGTTTTTAAAAGTGACTTTCTGGCTGCCCGCCATGTTCGCCGCTGTCTTTCTTCATTTTCCAGGTGGAGTCGCAGGTCACTTCTTCTGTCTCTCAGCTGGCGAAGGTCGCTGGAAAATTGTTGCTCAGGACTTTCCACTTCGTAGCAAACGACTCGCAGGTCTTTTATCACGGCTCCGATAAGAGTAGTCGAAACATTCTCTTGTTTTTGTCCCTCGATAAGATCACAGACTGGAGTCTTGGCTCAGATCTCTTCTTGTTTTTGGGAGCCACATGTTCATTTCACAGCAAATAAATCCCGGCTGAGCTCCGTAAAATTTTAGGAATAATAAATTGCTGCTGCCAGATTAAAGCCTTGCATCTTCAGTCAAGTCAACTACTTTGAAATTTTGGAGAAATTAGGAAAATAGAACTTATTTGGCCACTTCCTCTGCAATTTGTCTGCCTGACTTTAAATTCTAAATCATGCATTTTGATTTTCAATGAGTTCCAAAGGGATCCCAGGATCATCAGCCTCCTCAAAGTTTTATCACAAAAATAATCAAAGTAAAAGCTTCCAAAATATCTGGTGCAAGGTTTTAACCCAAAAGCAGCAACAGGCTTGTAAATTTAATTTTAAAGCAGGTACATCCAGTCGCAGCTGATTGGAGTTTAATCCACCATTGTGATTGTTTTCCCATTAGTTTAATGTTGCTCTAAATACGTGTGGAGGCTTGTCATCCATCAGTGGACATGGAAGGCCCAGACGCCCCCGCCACCTCTAACCACTCAGACGTTCCCGGTGTTTTTGCAGAGCTCTGACATCACTCATGGCGACCAGACTAAGCTTTGATGTCGTCGGTTTTACCCCCCCCCCCCCCCCCCCCCCCAACCCCCCCGCCAATCTGAGGGCAAAAGAGAAAAGTTTCTAATCAGAACAGGGTCTCTCTTTGTTTTCATGCTTGCTCACTTGTTTTGTTTTTTTTACAGGGAGCTATTTTGTTTTATTTTTTTGGGGGGAGGTTTCTTAGAACCAGCTTCCCTGATCAAACCTGCCTTTTACCCCCCCCCCCCTCCTGATCCCTCTATGCTTTCTGCTCCAACGCTTTGCTTCGCTCTCCTCCTCCTCCCCTCTTTTTCTTTCTCCTCTCCCCCCTCTTTTTCGCCCCCCCCCCCCCCCCCCCCTCCCTTTCATTTCACATTTCAGCTGGACTCCCTCCATGTGATATTCAGTCTATAGGCACAGGTATGGGCGGCTCTCCTGACTGTTTCCTACCTAACCCCTCCCCCGGCCATTGCCTGTTTCATCAATGCACCCCTCACTCTCAGACCAGCAGGCAGGCAGTTTGCAGCTCGCTGGGCTGCACTTATTACATGTTCAACCCAGCCTCCTAATACGTGTCTTTGTTTGATTTCCTTTGGGAAATAAAGGTTTGTAATGAAATGTTGCTGGACATTGTGTCACCAAAGACAAATGGACCAGTCCAGTCCGGTGGAGCCCGTACAAAGCACAACTGCCTGCCTGTGAAGCTCCCACATTTCTCTGTATAGAGTAAAGAGCTGTGGTGCTGAATTATCAACACAAAGTTAAACGGTCTGCAAAGTTATCGTTAGCATTTGATTTAATCTGCTGTTGAAGGAACAATTCATCTAAATCACTATAAAGCACCCGCAGAGGAGTCAAGCTTTTTTAATTTAGAGACTTACAACTTAAACTTTTTGGTCACTTGTGAGCAGTAAAACATCCCTCTTACGTTTATGTAGCAGTTGAAACGTGTTGTTTCTGTAAGTCCATGTCTATTATTAACTCTGCTTTTAACCCTTGGTTTGGTCTCCACCAGCTATTGAGGGTAAAGTGTGTCTTTAGAGTTTAAGAGCTAGTCACTGAGAGCGAACTTAACCACTGAAGAAGCTAAGATCAGAAATTGTACACCATAATTAGAATTTTAAAGTAATTCACTTTTAAAATAGATTTTTGTTTGGTAAAGCTAAACGAGCCGAAACATTTTTACACCTTAAACGAGCTCAACTTCAGGATCTGCATGTCATTTATTTATATGGTAAACATCAATAAACACAAAATACATCAAGAATAATAATAATCTTTTTTGCTCTTTAAACTGATTCAACTGCAAGCAGGTGAAAACAAACGCAAACTGCTATTTGCAGCCTGTCTGACAGGTGTGATCTTTATTTAAGATTAGTGGTGTTAAGTTATAAGCTGTATAGTGTGATAAGGATTTTAATCTCAGGACATCATTATAGTGACAGTAAAGTGTCTTCTCATCTCTTGTATGTTGTTCCTTCCATTTAGAAACTCTTACAGTGTAACTTCACCTCATCTGACCTCCAACTTCTCCTCTGTAAAATCTTTTTCAATCTGCCTGTGATTGTTGTACCGGATGCTGAACAACGGTCTGCACAACTCTTCTTCTGCACAGTTGCTTGGTTCACCTTTGACCCTGCCTCCGCTCACCCGGACATCATCTTCTCCAACGACAACCTGACGGTGACGTGCAACAGCTACGATGACAGGGTGGTCATGGGTAACTCCGCCTTCTCCCGCGGGGTGCACTACTGGGAGATGACTGTCGATCGCTATGACAACCACCCGGACCCGGCCTTCGGGGTCGCTCGGGGCGACGTCTTGAAGGATGTGATGCTGGGGAAGGACGACAAGGCGTGGGCCATGTACGTGGACAACAACCGCTCCTGGTTCATGCACAACAACTCACACACAAACAGGTGAGGAAGGAAAGTTAAAGGAATGTCTGCGAATGATGCAAAATAATTCTTTGCACTCAGAAATGCATCATTAAATCTCTCTGCATCATTAAAGTGCCTTTATCACTTTGTGACGAATGCCAGAAGAAGAATTTAATTTACTTTTGTGTGAAATGTGACGAAAGCATTAATATAGTTAACATTTTCACTGATGCGTCGATGTGTGAGCAGCAATTTTTAGTTGAAGTCACATTAACTACCACTTTAGAAATATTTTCCAGAGAATAGTTCAGTTCATGTGGATATCTGTCACACAGGACGGACGGTGGCATCAGTAAAGGGTCCACAATAGGAGTCCTGCTCGACTTCACGCGCAGGATCATCATCTTCCTCATCAACGATGAGCAGCAGGGCCCGGTGGCGTTCGAAGGCTTGGAGGGCGTCTACTACCCCGCCATCAGCCTCAACCGAAACGTCCAGGTACAGACCGACTCACAAATGATCAAAGCCCGAAACGTAGAACAGCCTGATTTATAAATATATAACCCTAACCCTCTGTCTAAACGACAGTGTTTATATTCGCTAATATTGTCCAATGTGAACTGTTTCTGAGACTTAAAGAAGCTGCAGAAGCTGAACCATCCCATAATGCGACCTTTCCACCTCTAAAAACTTCCCTGATTGTTGATGAGTCTGAACTGAACTTCATGTGAGGAAGGCTCCCATAAAGCTGTATGAAATTGTGTTTTACTACCTTATTTAACACAGAAAATTCGGTTTAATATATTTTAATATATTTTCAAACTTTGCAGGCTTAAATAAGCTGAATTACCCTCCAGGGTGACGTTTGCTTTGCAGTTACTGACGATCATCCAAACACCCTCTGGAGCTGTTTTAGCAGGAACCGGCTCCCTGAGTGCACGGAGTGACGCTGCAAGCAAAAACAGAAGTTTTTACTTGTAGATCAATGAAATATCACGTGTGCAGTTATAATTCATTAAAACAGCTTTTCCAAGTTATAAAAATACAGGCTCAGAGGATTAAACCTTGAGAGAGGAACCTTCAAAGACCTTACAACAGTTAGCAGCTTTGGATTTCTTATTGCTCGCGGCCAGTTTTCTCAAAGTGAGTTGAGCTGTTTCTGTGTGATGAAAGAAAACCACTGGCTGAGGAAGCAGTCCAACAGCTCCACCTGCAGGCACTGAAAAAAAAACACATTTCTTTTTGCCATTGGTTATTAACCCATATATTTGTATGTAATGTATTTTTCTGCAGGTCACTCTGCACACCGGTCTACCCATCCCAGATTTTTACACCCCCGGGGAGGCAGATCCGACTGGCTCTGTGTGCTGAAGACTCATGACCGCCCTGTGTGGGAGAAACCACTCTGCAGGTTTTCCCAGGGTTCATCCTGCCAGTCATTAACTATGATCCCTCCCTCCTCCCGTCCTTTTGTTCCCCTGACCGACTGACCCCGGGACTCTCTGTAACAGGCCCCATCCAGCTCTGAGCCATGAGCCATGTCTTTATCATGACTAAACTTTGGACACCCAGCCCATCTGCAGAATCAGCCCGGGCAGCATTTCATCCTCTGCACTTTGTATTTTGACATGATACAGATGGTTGAAAGAGGTGAAATCCTGTTGAAAAACAATTATGAGGTGATGGATCTGATGGAATATTATGAATGCGTTCTTAAAGGAGTAGTTTGGTATTTTGTGGTAATTTAGAGTTAATGTGTCCCTCCAGACGAGCAGGTTAGCTTATCTTAGCGCAGAGACTGGAAACAGGGGACAACAGATAGCCAGCCTCTCCGCAGTCTTCACCACCACCTCTAAAGTGATTGTGCTGAAACATTATGGATCATTTTTACAATCTGTACAAAAGCCACCAAGTTGTAGTTTTGCAGATGAAGAAAAGTCATACGACTCTATGATGAATTGTAAAGTTTAAGTTTGGATTTGTCTGCAGATAAAACAAACAGGGTGCATACTGTATGTAGCATCATAGCTCCGAAGGTGCTGGTAGGCGGATTGGTTGACTCTCTGCTCCTGTCCATTTTCAGTCTTTATGCTAAGCTAGGCTAATGACTACTGGATGTAGCTAGTAGTGAAGGCCCTTCTGAATGAGGTCTTTAAAGGAAGGAGTCCCCATCTTCACATCGCCAACCTCGATTCCCCCGATCCTTCTCTTTTCCAGAAGCACACATGCACAAATACAGCATCTTGTGCATGTTCTCAATCACGAGCATCTCTACACACACTTTTTCTGTGTGTGTGTGTGTGTGTGTGTATAGGGTGTGTATGGTCAGCAGGAACAGCTGCAATGACACCTGAACGAGGCCCGACTCACAGCCGGCTCACTGTCGCACACTCAACTGTGTTTATGAGACGCTTTTCTTAGTGGCTTTGCTCGTGTGAATCTTCTATATCGTCTTAAAAAATGAGAAAAATAAAACACAACATCTGCACATAAGATGTTACTGGAAGCAAAGCCTTTCTCTGCAGTGCAGCTCTCAGTGCAGAACAAAACAGGAGGGATTGGTGTGTTGTATCATAATATGATGATGACTGTGAAGCTGTTTGAATAAGGTGCTACAGCAGCTTGCTTAGTTCTGCCTTTTTTTTTTTTTTTTTTTTTTTTACTGTGGGTGACTGAATCCTGGTAGTTTTGTAATATTGTTATTGAAATGATCTATTGCAAAGAGGTGTATAGCTAAATAAGTTATTGATGTTCAGTTTTTAAACGAAACTTGTTCCTTTATTTGATGTCTAGTTATTACAGAGAAGGAGAGCTGAATCTTTTTGTCGCTTTAAAAATGTTGCTCAGACTTTGTTCTTACACTGAAGAGGCATTTCAGTTACTGTGAGAACCAGCTCATGTCCCACCGGGACATGGATGTGGATGGGCTTTTTTTTTTTTTGTTGTTGTTTTTTTTCATGGCATCACATTTTAGGAAAAAGTTTCTTCAACTGGCAACAGTGTGAAACAAAGACATTTCCTGAGACTTAGCCATGCTAGCTGCTCTGTGAGCCGAACACGCTGATAAATGTCAAGTATAAAGTTTACCATGTCCCTCCGTTAGCATCTGCTAATCAGCACTAACTGATGGGAACTCATTTCTGGGCTCATCCATCCAAAACAATGATGGTGCCAAAAAAAGGAAAAAAAATCAGTGCATCACCATTTAATATTTGTCAAAACATTTTTATTAAAAACCAGAAACGTTTAAATCATTGAAGTGAAGTAATCAAGATGGCTCTGTTTGGGGCGCTCATCACTGATTTCTCAGTAATACATCCACTAGTTTGTGACATATTTGCATCTGGACCAAAGTTTCAATCCAGTGCAGCCGGTGTGGCTGAAGGTTCAGATGTTTCGGGGGTCCGTTTGAGGGAACGGTGGCTTTTAAAGACGCCCGAAAAGTTGGCCAAGCTGAAGAGCATCATCGGCCCGACATATTCAGTACATGGCTCATTTACATGAGGTGCTATGGGTGTGCCTTTTCCCTCCCTTCAACAACCCAAAAGATTTAGGAAACTTTGCTACAAACTATTTTCATCGCTTCAGCAGAGTCAACCTTAACATCTGTGATGCCTGACTTCACCTGCTGCTATATTTTTTCTATTGTAAAAGGGCAAAATTCAACATGAATCATGTTTGATATGGATTTAATAACCACGACGTTGAAGGCAATATTACAGTCGAGTATGGGAAGGTGTGTTTTCCTTTTTAAAATCCCTGATTATTGTTGTTTTTTCCTGTTCCCCTGGGATTACGCTGATTTGTAAATCATCTGGGACTGTAATCACGTGGATGAAACAAAAATGTGTGCACACAGTAAACTTTATAATTTACAGTATGAAATGTGCATGTGTGCTTACAGTGCTAAACTGAAATGAGCCTGTCGTTCAGCCTCAGCACGGCTAAATACCTGCATTGATTTATGCAAATATTTATTTCTGCTGTGGGTCACTGAGCAGCGAGAGCTTCCTTTGACTCGTTCCCAAACAAGTGCAGACACTATCACGGCGTTACACAACCTCAGAGTCCAGGACAAACAGACAAACACCAATTTAACTCAGCCAAACCAGTCCATATATCCTGTATGACATGAGGCGCTTTTGTTCCTCTTTAACATAAAGTCAACGTTGAAAAATGACAGGTGTGTGTTTCTGCGCTGAACAAATGGGAGGACTTACTTTAAAAAGTGTGCGATTGCAACATTTCTTATTCCTAAAGCAGCCAAAAACACTTTAACAATATTTAAAATGGACCCAGGGGAGGATTTGAAGTTTAACATACAGCCTCATAAAATCTTTATGAATTATTGAGAACCTGCACATGGTCGCTGGGCGACACCGGGTGTTTTATTTCCAAATGTACATACGTGTGTGTGTGTGTGTGTGTGTGTGTGTGTGAGTGTATGAGTGTGTGTTATCTGCACTATAACCTCATTTTAACTCCAAAGTGATTTTTCTTTTTGCCCAGTTTGATCCGAGGTGGACTGTCATCAGTTAATATGATTACTTACAGTGATACTGAAACATGTCTATGGAGGATGAATATGAAATGAACGTTGTCACGACTATTATTTTAACATGGTATAATTACAATGATTGTTATGATTATATGTCTATCATGACCATATTACTACTATTATTATGATGAGTTGAAGTGTAATATGAGGCTCTGTGTTTTCTGTATGTGTGAATATTCAATAAATAGGTGTCAACAAGGTGTGGAATATTTCTTTTTATTATCTTGTCCTTGTGCCTATTTCTTCTTTTTAACCAGTTGATCACAGCTGATTTAGAAAGATTCATTAGATTCAGTTCTGCACATCTGAAATGAGTGAAAACTGCATTTTGTTAGTCCACTTAGAGTGAGACCTGGGCTTTAACTGGACTCTGGCACCCCATAACAGCATCAATGCTGCTGCCACATCATGCATGACGTTCATACTCCTGCTGGGCAATAAATCCTCCTCCAAGTGTTTTTTCTCTGTTTTTTTTTATTTATTTATTAATTTTTGGTTTGTTTTTTGCAGACATTGGCACATTTCTCGCTCTAATCCTCTCCAGTCTTTTGTGTCCTGCTGCAGAGACACATCTCCACCAATCCATCAGGGGTCAGGTCAGTATGTTGTTCTCTGTGTGGGAAGGAAGAGCTGGGCATCGAACCCCAGCCAAACACTGACATGGCCTTTACTGTACTCACATTGTTCCTTTGCTTTCACGAACAAGCCGGTCCTTCCAAATCGTGCCACCTTTCTCTGAAAAAAAGAAAAATGAAAATGTGTTTCAACTTTAGAGGAGCACTGTCCCTTTGGTTGTCATATAGATAACCTCAATGTGAAAGGACTCCAATCTTTTTATTTATAGAGACTTCTACCAACTGAAAGTGCACAAAAACTTTCATTTCTCCCCTGTGTGTGCTGTTTGTGTTCTCTGCCTGACAGGGACTCACCCTCCCCCTTGCACTCACCAATGAAAACCAGGAAAAGGCGGAGACTGCTTGCATGAAAACTGCCTGCAAGCTTCCCGTCAGATTCACTTCCACCGACTAAAGGAAATAAATAAAAGAGAAAAGTGCTGCTCCTCCAGCATGGCGAAACCTCTCACCGACCAGGAGAAGCGGAAGCAGATCAGCATCAGGGGCATCGTGGGAGTGGAGAATGTGGCGGAGCTGAAGAAAGGCTTCAATCGACATCTGCACTTCACTCTGGTGAAGGACAGAAACATTGCAAATCCCAGGGATTACTACTTCGCCCTGGCCCACACAGTGAGAGATCACCTGGTGGGGAGGTGGATCAGGACCCAGCAGTTCTACTATGAGACAGACCCAAAGGTAAAGAGCAGAGGCTGCTCTGCAGAGATCTACATGTAGGAACACTTTGGGATTAATCCACTCATTCACTTTACTTTGAAATGTGTTTTGAATGCAGGAAAAGTTCATGCACATGTTAAGCTACATGTCTAATCACCTTTTGCCTGCAGAGCTTGTGTGTTTGTTTTGAAGGAGTGAGTTCTGTGGTTCCTCTCTCTTTTTTACCCTGCTCAGGGAAGTTAGATTGTCTGCAGTGTTGGTCTGTTGCATAAAACTTTCAACATTTCCAAGCGGTATTTTTTGTTTTTTCTTGTTGCATCAGGCCACAGCTATGTTGTGCAGACAAACGTTTCCTTGTTAAGAGCTTCTTTCCGCTCTGCTGTCTCTGAATAATCAGCCAACCCAGAGCAGAAATATTTGTCTGTATTTTATCACAGAGTTTGTGCATGAGACGTACAATGTTGTTGTATTGTTATTATTATTTTTCCTCTTGCATAGAGGGTATATTATCTGTCTCTGGAGTTCTACATGGGCAGGACACTCCAAAACACCATGATCAACCTGGGCCTGCAGAACGCCTGCGATGAAGCCATCTACCAGGTCAGGCCGAAGTTTAAAAGAAACAAGGGCTCTAGCTGCCACAAAGACAGGAAGTTCATAATGGCTGTGGTGTTTTTTTCTGATAATGTTATCGGTGGGATTTTGTGTTTGATTCTTCCGTAGCTCGGGCTGGACATGGAGGAGCTGGAGGAGATGGAGGAGGATGCCGGTCTGGGGAATGGAGGTCTGGGCCGACTGGCAGGTAAGAGGCTGCCAAGGTGATACTGGAAACAGAGACAAAGAGAGGAGGAGATAGAAAATAAAATGTCCTTGTTGTGGCTTTGAAGTCAATGAAATCACAGACCACAGCTCTTAAAGCTATTTCTCTGTGTGCCTATTAAACATGTGAGCCAACTTGCAGGTGTGGAAACGTTCCAACGTACTGTCTAAATGAACAAATAAACACTGAACTTCCCCAAATGCATCACAAACCAGCATTTCATTTCTCAATTCGGCGCTTCCGATTTTCATATCGGATTTCCTTTCTGACTTTTTTGCACACAGCGTGCTTCCTGGATTCGATGGCCACTCTGGGTCTCGCAGCGTACGGTTACGGTATCCGGTACGAATATGGGATCTTCAACCAGAAGATAAGAGATGGCTGGCAGGTGAAGCTGACATGTCTGTCTTTAACATCCAGGATTGTCCTGCTGACCCGTAATCACGCTCTGCTAAGGCAGACATGAATTAGGTCAGAATACATCACAGGCTAATCATTAACTGTGTGTGTTTGTTGGCGCTGAGGCGGCGCAGGCTCCCGGTAGAGTCTGACGATTGGTTTGCATGAAGAACAAAAGAAACACAAACTCGAGGCTTTTGGCCTTTTAAATTCTGCTGGTACAGTTCAAACTGTAATTGTAAACATGCACTTCTGACCGCTGAGCAGCACAGTGAGGTTCATGAACTTTTACGTACATTTCTGCTGCGGGGGGAGTAAATACAGTGGAGGTTGGTGCATTTTATTCAGCACCTTAACACAAAATCCCTCAGTCGAGGTCAGAGGTCAGGTGAGGTCAAATTTTAGTGTGTTGCCTAACGCCTCTCATGTTGGATCGCATTAAAGCTTTTCTTATCTTGGCCCTGGACCGACCTGGTGTAGGTGGAGGAGGCGGATGATTGGCTGAGACATGGAAACCCCTGGGAGAAAGCACGGCCTGAGTACATGCTGCCAGTCCACTTCTACGGACGAGTCGAGGAGACAAGAGAAGGCTCCAAATGGGTCAACACTCAGGTAATGACACTGAGCGGACGATTAGATAAAACACACTTACAGATGACTGCCTTCCATTTTCAAACGCCTATATACCTACAAATGATTAACATAACTGTGAATGAATTCACATCACAGTATTTATTGAACACTGTATTCGCTGGTCCTTCCACACAGCTCGCTGTCAGACTGTTTTCACTTGACTCTGCAGGTGGTGCTGGCGATGCCGTACGACACGCCCATCCCCGGCTACATGAACAACACTGTAAACACCATGAGGCTTTGGTCTGCCCGCGCCCCCAATGACTTCAACCTGAAAGACTGTGAGTCCCAAAGCCTTTTATTTATCTTTTTCACCAAACAGAATCTGAATTCCACTTCAGCTTTCAACAGAGAAACTTTGCAAGAAAAACAGAAGCCGCGGAAAGAACGTTTACATGCAACATCACGTGAGGTTTGCAACACATCTCCCAAGCAGTTAGTTTGTTTCTTATTCTTCTCTTTACACTCTAGTGGAGTTTAAATGTCATGGCTTTTATAAAAGAAACTGACACAGATGCGTAAGAAAAATACCAGAGTAAATGTACTGTTGCTGTCCCGAATGTCGATGTAAGTAAAATGCATTTGATGGCCTACAGTTAATGTTGGAGATTACATCCAGGCCGTGCTGGACAGGAACCTGGCAGAGAACATCTCCCGTGTGCTTTACCCCAACGACAATGTAAGTTCTCATAGAGGAGCATAATTACTCCAACAAATACATTTTGGACTGAAGACTCTTCAGCCAACTGTAACTGTTCTGACCGTCTCTGGGTTTGCTCCCCTGCGCTGCAGTTCTTCGAAGGAAAAGAACTTCGTCTGAAGCAGGAGTATTTTGTCGTGGCAGCCACGCTGCAAGATGTCATCCGCCGCTTCAAGACCACTAAGAAGCATGGCAGCGGGCGCACCTCCTTTGAGAGTTTCCCAGAAAAAGTAGGTCTTATTGAACCTTTTTTCCATTTCCTGCCATCAGGACTGTCATCAGCGACCGTCAGCAAGGTGCCAATCACAACAAGAACTTCTTCTGAAGTTAATAGTAGAAAGATTTGTGGAAGAAATGATAACTGTTAGGAATGTTATCTGGAAAAGTAAATGAAATGTTCACCAACAGTTGGAAAATAATAGTCAGCAGCATCACTGTGGGTGTTGTGTTTTCCAGGTGGCCATCCAGCTGAATGACACTCATCCAGCCATGGCCATCCCCGAGCTGATGAGAATCTTTGTGGACATTGAGAAACTGGACTGGGACACGGTGGGTGCGACTAAAACCATTTCTTTTATTGAACCTGATGATTGCGAGAAGCTTTAGTTTGGAAATCAGGAAGTACAGGGCAAGTTACTGTAACTCAAAGGAGTTTAAAACCGCAGAGCCCAACACGTGAAACAGATATTTCTGCGTTGCAAAATGTTGGTGTGCAACAGGGAAAGCTGTTGGCCATGTTAAGAAATAAAGTCAGATGTGATCCACTAACCCAAAAGCTTATAGAGGGAAGAAAGTAAGTTCACAACAAGAACAAAAAGAAATGCTTGCCTTGTTCGTAGTGTGTGTAATTAACTTCAAAATTCAAACGTGCCGTTGGGTGAGAAACTCCTCTCTCCGACGCAGGCCTGGGATCTCACAAGGCGCACCTTCGCCTACACCAACCACACAGTCCTCCCCGAGGCGCTGGAGCGCTGGCCTGTGGAGCTGCTGGAGACGCTGCTGCCCAGACACCTGCAGATCATCTACCAGATCAACCAGGCCCACCTCGACGTACGTATGCCAGACCTGAAGGAACAGACAGCAGCTGATGTGACCTTTTCAGGTCAGCTGTCGGTCAACTCTTTCATCAGACGAACAATATGAAGACCTCCGTCTATCTCTTGTTGATGCAGAGGATCGCAGCGTTCTTTCCAAATGACGTCAACAAACTGAGGAAAATGTCTCTGATTGAGGAGGACGGCTGCAAGAGAGTGAACATGGCCCACCTGTGCATCGTGGGCTCTCACGCTGTTAACGGAGTCGCAGAGATACACTCCAACATCATCAAGACTCAAGTGTGAGTGTGAAAAATGAGTCGATCGCAGCAAATCAGAAGAATCTAAAGCTCAAACAAGCAATTTCAACGCAGAGGCCACACAGTCAGTTGATGCTAGATGAGTATGATTTATCAGATTATTGACTCATCAGCTCTGTCACACTTTCTGAACAGCAGCACTGAGAAATACTCTGAGTGTGTTTGTACATTTTACCGTGTTGGAGGGATCTTTCTTTAAAGAACTGATTATGTTTACCCACTGCAGTATACACTCTCCCGATGAATCTTACCTTGATGCAAAGGTTTATTTTTAAGTGTCTTCTACTTGATCATTTTAATGAATAGAAATAGAATAGAATAGAATAGAAACCCCGGTGGCTCATCTAAAACTGTATCATGTTTAAGAAAATGATCGGTGAAAGATGACTGTTATTTTAACTACGTAACACATCCGTACCTCATGTTGTCTGCCCAGTATGTGTATTTTTATATTTAATTTTCTCCTTGTTATAAAAATTTTAGTCTTTCTTCACCAGCATTTCTCACTTTCCTTCTGCAGATTTAAAGATTTCAGTGAACTGGAACCAAAGAAGTTTCAGAACAAAACCAACGGCATCACTCCCAGACGTTGGCTGCTGCTCTGCAACCCCGGACTGGCCGAGCTTATCGCCGAGGTCTGTTTGAGCGTCAGTAACTGAAACCAACCAGCGGTGTTTAGTGGTTCAATCCGAGCTCCTGAATCATTCACAGCCTGTTTGAGGTGAAATGTTGTAAACATTTGGCTGTCTCAGGTCATCGGGGAGGACTACGTGAAGGACCTCAGCCAGCTTCAGAAGCTCGTTGACTTCGTTGATGATGCAGCCTTCATCTGTGACGTCTCCAAAGTGAAGCAGGTAGAGTCCAGAGCAGTGGTGCAAAGCAGTCACACACATTTACTCAAGCACAAGTTGTTGACTTTGAGTCTTTCCATTTTAATTCACTTCATATTTATGCTCCCCTATGTCCTGTTCAGGATTTAGTCAGTGATTCCAAAAACCCACTAATCATCTCAAGACCTCTCAAATTCATCTGATGACTCAGTGTATGGGACCTGACCCTCAGTTTTGGAACCATCAGTCTAAACAACCTATAACAGGATATGAAGTAGTTGAAATTTAACTGTTACATTATTAATTAAAGCTATTTGCAAAGTTACAGCAGTTTTAAATGTTAGTATCATATTAAATAGCAAATCTCGCAAAGGTTCCAATTCTTCATCAGAATTTTTACTTTTGACATGTTTTTAGTTAAGAACATAAGTGAGCTACTTTTACTCATAATCAAGAATCCATTCGTTAGAATTTTTAAAGAATGATCTGAACCTTTCTGTGACTGCTGCAGAGTGTCCACAAATGAATGAAAACAGAACTGTCATGTCTAGTTTTTATTTGTAGTCTGTTTTGACTTTAAGACAGTTTTGCAAAAGATCCATATTATTAGATTTTAAGCCTTTGTCTGAGAAGATAAAGCTGATAAATTTAGCTCATTATCAACTTGTGTTTGCACAACTGTGAAGTACATCGTGGTGTTCTGAATTTTCTGTTATATAAAATAATATCTCATCTTTTTTATGAGATTGAGTCAACATTTGAATATTCTCTGCATGTCATTGCAGGCAGAGACATTAGAACCTGATACATTTGGGTGTTGCATCATTGCATTTCGCTGCTTATGACTTTGTGCATGTCTGGACAGGCTGCAGCCATAATCAGCAACGTCGCATCAGGAAATGCCTCTGAATCTCTGATTTTCCCACAGGACAACAAGGTGAAGTTTGCTCAGTACCTGGAAAAAGAGTACAGGGTGAAAATCAATCCATCCTCCATGTTCGACGTCCACGTGAAGAGAATCCACGAGTACAAACGGCAGGTCCTCAACTGCCTGCACATCATCACCATGTACAACCGTACGTTTAATAACACGCTGTCAGGTTCAATAAGTCGTCACAGCTCTGATCCCGTGTGAGTGATAAGTTACATGACGATGTGGAAGATTCTCCACCCAACTGCTGCTCGACAAGTTAAAACAAACAGTGAGAACATTCATCCGCCATGTGAAGCAAGTGTGGGAATTTTCCACACAGTCAGCGTGCAGGGATGAACGGGACAGCCGTTTGAGTTTAAACCTGGTGTGTTGTAACAGGTATCTCCCAGTTAAATGTGGCACACTGTATTTCTGCTGGGAGAGACTCCCGGCTGCAGATACAGCTCATACATGTTCATGCACACTGATGATTCCATGTACGTACAACGCAATGAGGCAGATGAATCAGTGGAATAGATTTTAATAGAAAACAGGACCAACGTGCTGCAAAGTAGGCCTGCTCACATTAAAGTCAGATTAGGATTTCAATCAAAGCACAGTTGTGTCAACATGTGTGTATTTAACGCCTCGGCTGTGTTTATCACAGTTACCAGAATAAAAAGGTTTTCATCCAAGCATTTCCTGTCAAACAATCTGACCTAAGACAAAAAAATCTGAAAAATCAGACAGTATGATACAACGTCTGGAGACTATCTGTAGAGAATTCCTGTCAGTATGGTCAATTTTTTTAGTGTGAAAATCATTTGGGTGTATCATCTGGATACCATGAATATCAGCACCTGACCCTTTCTGCAGTCGGCTCAGATTTCTGTTGCATCACTCATGATTGTTTGTGATCTTTTTTTTTTGTCTTAAAGGCATCAGAAAGAACCCCACTGCACCTTTTGTGCCACGAACGGTGATCATTGGCGGAAAGGTATCAGCTAAGCCTAACAACACACAACGGGCAAATACACACACTGAGGGTGGTTGTTTCACACCAAGCGCTCTGCTGTCGCCCCCCCGCAGGCTGCTCCTGGGTATCACATGGCCAAAATGATCATCAAGTTGATCACCTCAGTGGCTGATGTGGTGAACAACGACCCCGTCGTGGGCAACAAGCTGAAGGTCATCTTCCTGGAGAACTACAGAGTCTCTCTGGCAGAGAAAGGTACCACAAACACCATAACTACAAAGTCTGTGCGCACAACAGAAAAACTGTGTTCCCCAGTTTGTAGTTTATACTTCAAACTGTCGTTTGGAGGAGTTTTTAAAAATCTACCACAAATCAAAACAGTTGCTCAATAAATATTCAGTATGTATATTTTCTCCTTTGGTTTCAATGAAAGTGTCTTTTTTGTTGCCAGTGATTCCTGCCACAGATCTGTCGGAGCAGATCTCCACTGCTGGCACCGAGGCCTCAGGAACAGGAAACATGAAGTTCATGCTGAACGGAGCTCTGACCATCGGCACCATGGACGGAGCCAACGTGGAGATGGCCGAGGAGGCCGGGGAAGAGAACCTGTTTATCTTTGGCATGAGAGTGGAGGACGTGGCTCAAATTGACAAAAATGGGTTTGTGCGTTTCCTTTCCTTTCCTTTTTTTTTTTGTGTAGATTTCATTCTCTATACATGCCAGCATTTTATTTACTCTTTGTTAGATACGATGCCATGGTGTACTACCAGAACATTCCTGAGCTGAAACAAGTGATGGACCAGATCACAAGCGGCTTTTTCAGCCCCAAAAATCCAGACCTCTTCAAAGATCTCACCAACATGCTCTTCAAACATGACCGGTGAGTATTTATCATTTTTAGTTTAGTTCTTCACGTGATGAAGTTCTCATTTCTTCCACATTGTTAAGCAATGGAGTTCAACTTGTCAGACATGACTGTTTCATTTTCTCTTGTCTCTTCCTTCAGCTTCAAAGTGTTTGCAGACTTTGAGGCCTACATTAAATGTCAAGAGAAAGTCAGCCAGCTGTACCAGGTAACGTTTGCCTCAGACAGACCTGGATCAAGATGTATTTGCAAACATTTTTTATGATTTCTGTTAGTTTGGCCTTCATTTTTTTCATCACCTTTTTATTTCATATTTTACACTTTGCGGTCATTTCAGAGTTTATATCCATAAGAAGATAAATTTGTGGTTTTAACAGGTTGTTTAGGGTTAACTTACTGTTTTGCTTAGTGTTTTCTGACTGATCAAATAAAAATACATTTTAGGTATACTCCTCCAAGGCCAGACGGTGGTTACAGATAGGCTGAACTTGATCTGCTTCTGAATTAATCTACATTTATACAAAATGACATCTTTTAGAAATCACTGAGTTTAAAAGTAGAAAGATTCAAAATAAGGAACTAACTACAAAGCACAAAAAGGAAATCTGATTATAACAAACCTACAGAAACATATATGCAAATAATAAACAGAAATACAGTCAAAATAAATAATAAATGTTTTATTTTTCTTTAAAAGAATCCAAAAGAGTGGACAAAGATGGTGATCAAGAACATCGCAGCCACAGGAAAGTTCTCCAGCGACAGAACCATCACAGAATATGCGACAGAGGTGTGGGGCGTTGAGCCGACAGACCTGAAGATCCCCCCGCCAAACGAGCCCAGAGAGGCCATCGAAGAAACAGCCAGAGCTCTGAAAAAGCTGTGAGACTGCTCCACAACCTTTATGTTTACATGGTGTTAACGGTTCCTCTGCACCTTCAACCTTCAAGTCACACGTCACTGAACTTTTCCAAAACTTTTAGTGTTTCAGAAGTCACATCTGCACTTGTTTTTTGTTTTTTCCCCTTCTCTCTTGTCAAAGCATTGAACCCAAGCACTTACGTTGAAACTTGTCTGTTACAGCCCCAGTTCATACAGAAAATGTGGAGTCGGTGCCGAGAGCAAATGATTTCCTCATATTTAGCTTTCCTGGTAAACAGGACAGATGAGGGTCGTCTGTAACCGAGCAGCTGGCTCAACTGAATTTTTAATTACATTACTGTGAGTTTGCCCATATTCTGGACAGACAAGATTTCTTTTCCTCTGTATTATTATATCTTAGTCAAAGAAAGATATAAACTCCCTTTATTTGTGATCCACAATATTGAAATAAAAACTCTTTGCGTAATATCAAGTAGACTGTTTTGATTTTATTCGAAATAAAAGTTCATCCAATCGTGACCAAAACCAAATTGTGCAGTAGCAACAAAAAAATCTGCAACACAGCCGCACTTCTCTCATATCCTTTTACAGCCTCAGCTTTTGCAGAAATACCCTGAAACAGAAAGAAAATGGGGACTAAGATTTATTCAGATTTCCTGAGGAAAGTATAGTCAATAAAAGAGTGCCTACAGGAACTACATAGTAAATTAGTGCAGCACATAATGCAGACAGCGATTTTATATCTACACTTTTGCCTAAACTCTGCTTTTTTGGTTCATTAGACTTTTTCCACCACAAAACCTGTCAAATTTAACCATAAACTCACCGAACCACATTTGGCAGGTCAGGATCTAAGTAGATGTTGCTGTGTGAGAATCCACGGTTTGCGCTGTAGGAGATCATTTGAAGGGGAACATCTGCGCCACGCTCTTTCTGAGTCTGGGCTGAAATCTGGTACAGCTGGCAACACCAGAAAATTCAAAGTCATTCAACAAAAAGGCAGCAACATCCACTTGGAATGAAGAACCAACTGTACCTTCAGGCCCATGTGATAAGGAACAACATTGTCGTCCTCTGCGTGCAGTATCAGAAGGGGTCCGGTCAATGTCTTTAAACTGGGTAGATTCAATATGTTCATAATCATAGAGGTTTAATGTTAAAATGTTAAATTACAAAAAAAAATGTAAAAAATCCTTTTTTTGGTCACACTTACTTTTTGTCATTTGCAAATTCAATGTTGTTTTTGTCCAGAGTGTTCCAAAGCAAGCTCTGAAATCCTGGAAGGAACATGTACATCTGGAGGAAAAGAGGGTTCAAATTTTCAGAAAAGTATTTTTGCAATATCCTGTTCTCTTACACACACACAGCAGAAATTCCTGTTAGGTTGCCGGGAGTCAGTTTCCTCCATTCCTGAAGGGATAACTTACCTTTTCAATTATTCATGTGATCACACATTGAGCAGGAATCAGGAATTTTAACCAAAGTCTTCATGGAAACATTACTTAGTGAGCTGTTTTTATTATTATATAATTTTATTAATACAGCTAATCTTTTCAATAAAGCTTGGGTTTAAACAGACTGTGCTGTTGTTCTGAATCAGAACTAAACGTAAACAGCTGTGATCCCACAGCCTGGCAGACACCCAGAGGGGTTGCAAACAGACAAAAATGTAACAGCTGACTTCACCTTAGTGAGCGGATGATCGGCTATGAGCTCTCTGAGTCTGGTGTATGGAGCTTCAAGGATCAAAGCATCAACTGGAGCCTCTGAAATTAGAGAGTAACAAAGATGGTGCTGAAGAATAGTGAAGGCTGGCTCGGCCGTCAATTTTAGATTCTTTACTGTTGATACCACAACATACTGTAATGTGGGGAAATTTGAAAATGAAATGCAGTTTCCAATGTGAAAAAGCCTGTTACATAAGGTCACTGGGCAGCAGGATATTAAGGATACATGAAGAAATATGAAGGTATAATTTGGAACAGGAAAGTGACGGATACACAAGTTGAGCAACAAGAAGTCCATTTGAATAATCACCTGTGCGAGCTTGTTATGACACGGGAGCAGTGACCTTTAACCCACCTTTCTCCTGTAGTTTAACAGCAGCATTAGTGGCAACCCTACAAAAAGGACCAGGTTTTACTTATTTGCTATCCATCTTCTAGCTCAAATCAAATATTTTCAGTTCTCTGCTAAGAAACTGACCCGGAGCCAAGAGAGTGTCCCCAAAGACAGACGAGACTCCCTCTGCTTCGCTCCTTTACCCACTGATACAGGTAGAGGGCGTCACTGGTCAACCCAGCTTCACTTGGCTCCCCACTGGAGTCTCCAAAACCTCAATAAGAGACGAATTGACTATATCATAACAATACATCCATAACATGGTAGGTTTAGTTTTATATTTGAATAAACAGCCCACCTCAAATAAAAAAAAAAGAGATCACCTACCTCTGTAGTCTACAGATAAGACATGATATCCTGCCCTGCTTAAGATCTGCAACACAAAAACGTGAATTTTATCTGAAAGCTTAAAAACATTAACTACAAGTGAAAATCAGCAGTTGAACATAAAGCTTACCTTCACCAGTTCCACTCTGTGATTGATCGCCCTGCACAAATCACATGAAAGCATTGAATACAGAGACACACTTGGCTTTTAGACTCATGTCCTCTCATCTGCTAATCCACGCTTAGATGACTGAACAGTCATGTAATACCCACTAGACTCCATTAGGATGAACTCAAGGGTTTCTATCCCTCCACTCTCATCCCACCTGGTTCCAATGTTCCCATGGAGATAGACAATAACAGGATGGCCGTCTCCTAGAGTCTCCCTGTACCACTCAGGGCTTTTCCCCACGGCCTCCTTCCATTGGCTGGCAGGGAGTGTATGCCTATGAGACACAAAGATAAAGAGGGACAGGACAGAGCATCAAAAACAAATCCACTTTTTCTTTAAGGCAGATTTTTGAGTGGTCTTGAGCAGCTGGGTGAGTAGAGCCACTCAGGAGCCACCTGTACCGAATGAGCACATGCCTGCTTTATATTCAAGCACTGCTGCTTTTAAAGACACACATAAAAGGCATTTACTAATGACTGACCACACGCCCACTGAGACATCCTCCTCTGTGTCGAGGTAGAAGTTGCATGTGTGGTTCACAATGTCTCCAGGTCTGCCAAGATCCACAAAGAATGGAAGCCTCACTGCGGCACACAACAACACACCACGTCAGAATGATTTAAATAGCATATCCCATATGATAATGTCACATTACCTGCATGTGCAATCATTCAATATTGTCATTTACTCATGTGTTACAGAGCAGCATGGTGGCATAGTGGTTAGCGCTGTTTCCCCACAACAAGAAGGTTGTGGGTTTGGTTCCCAGGCTTGGCGCCTTTGTGTGCAGGTGTTACGTGTCTGCATGGGTGTCCTCCACCCCCCTCAACCCGGAAACGGATAAGTGGTAGAAGATGAATGAATGAATGAATCATGTGTTACACTAAAATATGTGGATTTTACTATTTGACAAACTGTAGTGTGACTTGTCATGCTGTACTGGATTGTTTAAGGCTAAGAATTATGAGTTTGTTAGAGTCAAAACTGCAGCTGTCGTAAAACTTCCTCAGAAAAATGTATTAATTTATTCACAAGTTTATTATTTGGGGAATACATAACACATTATCACCATATTTTGGCTGTATTCAAAACATCAACAACAACTCTGGCATCAGTGTCATTCGTCTGTTCGCAGGCTAATCTTGAAAATAAAGAATGGGCCTTTTTCACAGCAGACATTTTGTTGTGGCAGATAAGCAGAGGTGACGCTGATAACGCTTCCATTCCGTTGAAGTGTCCCTGTAATCTATGTCAGGGTGACAATCAGCAGACAGGAACAATACCAGCACTCTGAGAGTGAACGTAGCCATTGGTCATATTATTTACACTTCTGCTTTTCCTTTGTGGCATGACAAACTGTCTTCTCACTCTGACTACAACAGACAAAAAGGAGCAAAAAGGAGTGTTTCTGAAATAAAGAATATATGCAAAAATTGAACTTTAATGAAATTAGATGTGGACTGGAAACACACTGTACTTACACAAGTGAGCGAATATGGCGTGGCCCAGTATCCATGGGAACAGGTAGAGAAGGACAGGCACTGAGGCATAGACAGTAACCAGAAATGACACAGCTCTCTTCATTTCTGCCTCACGTGAAAGTAGTTCCCCTCTGCAGCAGCAAAATCTTCCCCAAATCGGTGTATTCACATCAGTGGTGAACTGAAGGAGAATCCAGCAGAGCTCCCTTCCTGACAACAGGAGTATTGTGAAAGGCAGAGAGAAAGGGGTCAATGTTCAACTCAAGCAAATCCACTGCTGCTATTGGTTCACATTTGATAAAGTGATTCAAACATGTTGTGAAGGGCGAATTGTGTGAGCTCCTCGGGCTACTGACAGAGGCGTAAAGCATGTTCAAGGAAGTGGGAGCCTTTTCAAAACAAAGAAAACCCTTTCATGTCAAGAATTCATGATTATGTTGTTCATCCGAACAGTCCAGCATTTAAGGTAGTAAAAAATTCGTGGGAACAAAGTTTTGATGACAAAAAACATGCCCTTTCCACCCCTATAATGCCACTCAAACAGCAAAACAAAACACACCCGGCAGACAGGTCACAGTGCTCTGAGGCCATTTTTGACATTTACACTCAAATTGTTATATTCTCTTAATATTACCATTTCAACCTTATCATATACATTTAAACTTTTTTAAGAGTAATAATAATAAAAACATATTGTGAATGTTTCGGTGTGTAGGGTGTACACACTGTCTTCTGACATTTGAGATCACATATTTTCCTTGTGCCTGACAGCCAGAAAATGTAGGGGTAGCTGGGTTTGAGCTGTATTAAATACCAGAAAGATTTTCCATTCTATTTATAAATGTGGGTGAAACCATAACAGTGTTACCAATTCTACTTTCTTTAATTTAACAGTATCAGTCTGCCGACAGTCTGGACCTCATAAGTAGTAAGGAAGTAAATGTGCTCCAGGGACTTGAAGGTGTTATTGCAGAGTTCATGCTCAGGTCATGACTGCAAATGTCTTTATCAGTGATCCAAACCTGAGACTGAGATGAGTTGACTGTTTCTCCTTTTGTGGCAGAATAAACTGTAAAACAAGGAATCACCAACAGGCTGTTAAAGCTGTTATTATTCATGCCCATTGCCTCTCCTTGTGTTTTCACAACACTCAGAGTTTAGTAGGAATGAGGATAAAAACTAACCTAAAGAATGAACAACACTCGTACCAACAGGGAGTTTTGGTTAGATCGTGCAGAAGGGGAGCGTTTAATTAGTTTCCCCCGTTAGTCCGGTCCGCTGCTGGAGGGGAGGGAGGGGGGGGCGGGTTGACCAGTCCGGGCTGCCGGTCGCCGCCCCTTCCTCCTTCTGCCTCCTTTTCAAACCCCGCTACGGTCCGGAGGAGGAGGACGATGCAGCCGAGGACAAAAAACCCATCCAGCACACCGACCCCTCCGTAGAGGAACACCCGACTCCGCCAACCGGACCGACCGGCCGAACGAACCGGGAGGCGACGGCGACACAAAAAAAAAAAAAAACAGCCAAGTTTGATTTAAATTCAAATCCCCACATTTTCAAGACGAGTGTCCCCTTAAAGTTCAGACTCCGGTGAGTAGTTTTATCTGGCGTTTTTTCTTTAAAGAAAATCAGTTTTCCCGGTTATTGTTTGTTTGTGTGTTTTGTAGTTTGTTTGGTTTTTTTTTACCTTAATTCCCCTTTAACGGTAAATCCCGGCCGACCGTTGGCTCCACACGGCTGCTGATGAATTAGCTCCGTTAGCTTAGCCGGCTCTCTCTGGCTGTTTACTTTGGACCGGGTCAGATAAATAAACTCACAAAAGGCCAATAATCTGGCCAAAGGAGCCTTAATCTGTGACCTTTATTCATATCGGTGCTGGGGGATAAATTAGCGGACAAAGCGGATTTCCAAAGCCGACGGTTTTCAGTGATTACACGAAGTTAATACTTCACATTACTCATTTGCTAACTTCCTGTTTTCTGATTTAAATCGTTCGAGGGTCGATGAATGAAATCGTGTTGTTGTTTTTTTTTTTTTTTTTTTTTTTTTTTTTTTACATTGATATATGGGCTTTGAATCAATTTGAGTTTAAGTCAAACTGTAACTATAATGTTCACATCCTTGAGGAAGCACTGTGTCTGCCATGACTGTGCAGCAGTGGAAGTGATTTAATGGAGATTTATTGATTAAAAATGAGTCATTGACACTCAGATGCTCAGCTCGGGTCAAATATCGTTTTTGTTGCATGTCATTGAGTGTTTTCTTTCAGTTTCCTTTCATGCAGTCTGTGAGAGATGTCCCAGTCAGTGCTGCAGCAGGGATAGGGGCAGCTTAAGTTGAGAAATGTAGCTTGATTTGATATTTTTCCTTTCTCTTTTGAATAGTTTTCAGTAAAAAGGACAGTAATTTGCCCCCCTCCCAAAAAAAAAGAGAAAAGATGCCACACAGACATCGGCGACATGCAGTCCACCATCCTAAAATATTCATTTATCTCGTATGAAAAAGCACAGCATCAAACCGAAGACTATTTAGAAATTAGAAATATTTAAAAAGAAAGCTTGCTCACATAGTTCACATTATCAAGCTAGTATAACTGCCCAGCAGTGTGAAATCATCCTGTGCTTTAACGTAAAATAATAGTAAAATATCTTTAGAGTTCATTCATTTGTGAAATTTTAATGATGGTCCTCCTCCACAACTAATGTGATTGAGTAGTCAATATGAGAATTCTTTAAGTACTGACAAACAGGTGGTAGGTACAAAAAAATCACACATAGTTGGGCAATTCAACAGACGAGAAAAACCACTCTGATATTTGAACCTTTTTAATGACAGTATGTGACCAATTTTGTCACATCTGTGTTTCAAACTGCTGAAGGAGGAAAGTTTTGAAATCTTTACTTTCTCTAATTGACATCTGCTGGCTGTAATCAGCTGTCACATCAGTACAAGTGAGTCTTAGGAAGATGCGAGGATTAACCTCCTCCTTGTGACCTGGATGGAGCTGATTCTTTGGACTCAGCAGCTGTCAGCCCACAGCCACTATGAGCAGCAGTGACTGGGCCAAGCAGGAAGGCCACCAGGATAATTGGCTCAGTCTGCCCGTAGAAAGCAATGCACATAGTAATACAGAGACACAGTCTTGTATGGCGAAAAGCATTGTCAGGAGTGTTTTGGACAATATTACAGTTTACAGTTTTGTTTTTTTTTTCTTGTTGCCAGATTTCTTTGCATACTTGCAAAACATGATAGCGTTAGACAAGCTGCCAAAGTGCTGAGCGGTGATCTTCTAGTATTTCATAAGCGGCTCAAATGTGCAGATGCAGAATACTGATTTGGTTTTTGTGGACAGCCTATTGTCTGGAGTGAATGGGTACCCCAAGTCTGGAGTGTGGGGGACACCTGGCCTAGTGCTTGATGAGCTCCCTGAGAGCAGCTGGAAAAGCAGGGGGTCAGACGGGTGCTCATTGTATAGACACAAGCTCAGACTGGGGAGTTTGAACTCATTAAATGTAGTTGCAAGTTTTCGACACCCCGTGTATTTTGAATTGGCATGAAAAACTGTTTTAATGCATGGACCCAAAAATTCCCCTAACTAATATTAGTTGAAATCAACAAAGTTAAAAATGGCCCTGTTTGAACCTTGGACTTGTGCAAATAGTCCAGAATAGTGTGTAGAAATGTGGTTAGAAGATGAAGAGGTGCAACGGTCGGATATAAAATTTCTAGAAAGTGTTGTAGGTAAAAAATAGAAGTAACTGGATGCTATGTTCAGCTCTCTGCTGCTATTTCACGTCATGCTGCTCAGTCTATAACTTATATCACTGTTAAAGTTACTGCTTTGACCTGTGAGCCCAAGACTCATTATTTGTTTTTATTATTACTTGTGACAACTTTGGTTGTAGCCACAAAAAGGACTCGCTCAACTGTTTTTTGAATTATTTCCCCGTTAGTGAAAGGATGCATCCGGATAGAAAGACCAAAGCTCTCCATGTTTCTGTAACTGATGCCACCAGCCAGTAATTGTTGGCACAAGGCTCTGGTGTAAGCAACTCAATTAGTCCCTGTCTGCTTGTTCCATTTGGTTCACTGCCACTCCACTATATTTGTCCTTGGTCTTAATAACTTGTTTGCAGATCCTTTAGTCTTAAAGCCGTGAACTTGCTGTATCTTTTAACAAGATTTTTATGTAGTTTTCTCTTTAACAAATGGAACACATTTTACATTGTAACATAATTTTCATTAATAGTAATAAAAAAAGTCATCTTTCTCTCACTGTTGCCCAGTTAGAGGCGAGAGAGTCATGTTCAGTGTTAGACTTGGCCATGTCTATCAATTTACATGATTGTCTAATCATTGTAATTGGATTAGCCAAAGCCTTAGCCACAAATGACGCTGGAGCGGTGCGTTGGTATCTCAGTTGCTCAGCGTCGCTCTCAGATGAAGGTGCTCACAGAAACACAACCTGTTGAGATAGATGTTTCCACCTTGTTTGTGAGTATTTTTAATAGAGAATTTATATTCTGTTTTTGTTTTATTTGTTTTGTTTTTATTTATTTATTTATTTATTTATTTATAGGAAAAGTGAAGCTACATGCTACTAATGATGTGGTGTAAGACTGGATCGACCCATAAGCTAAAATATAATGTCATTTCTTATTTTGCAGGGCAGGGTGCTGTCCTGTGGGATGGGTGACGCCCAAGAGCAGGACCACTATGAGGAGCGCCTAAAAGAAGTTTTCAACAGTTTCGACACAAGTGGGTGCGGCTCTCTGTGCCCAGAGGAACTCTCTGATCTCTGTCAGTCACTGCACCTGGATGATGCCACTCCAGCTCTTCTCCATATATTGCTGCAGAACCAGGACCGTCTCACTGCCAGGGTGCGTTTACCCCTTTCCCCTGAAAGAATTTGAAACTGTGTGTTCACTGATGTGGTCACTGCTGCTCTATATTTTGATTCTCCATTACGTTGTGATGTGCCATATTTGGAGCTATTCTCTCAAATCTTTTGTATTCCACTTTTAAAGAGAATTATTGTTCTTTAAATGATGAACATTTGAGGTGTGGCCTTTTGGCTTTCCTGTGGTAGGGTCCAAGGTGTCCTTTGATTTTGGCAAATGCCTGTGAGCCACTCCACCTTTCAGGCCTTTGTGTCTGAAGGCTTTTTGGTGCTTTGTTAGCCATCTTGTTGAGGAGAAAATGTGCGCCAGCCAGCCCTCCTCCCAGGTGTCTTGTCAGGACAACCAAGGCAGTTAATCACCATACACTGATGCGTTTTTTGTTTGAAGGTGTTCTGTGTATGAAATTGGGAGGACACAGGCCAAATGTGTAATTGGATTAAAAAAAAAAGATAGTTTGTGTAAAACGTGGTGTACGTTTGGCAGATATTTAGCACGTAGATTTTGCCTTTAAGGCTCAAATGGCATACTGCTTAGCTCCACACTTTGTGTCGAGTTCTGTTTTTCTATAAGTGTGTGCACAGACGGATGGTTATTGTCTTGCAAGTGCGGGTGTGCGTGGGCGGGGTAAATAGTAGCAAAGGGGCCAGTGAACTGATTGCCTACCCATAGCATCCAACAATAAAGTCAAAAAAGAAAAGCCCCCACCTAAAGCTGCCTCCAAAGCACAAAGAAAATCACCATACTCAGGGTTAGCAGCTGTTGATTCTTGAAGTGTGACCTCCTTGCTCCAGCTCTGACAAACCATCCTCCACCCAGACATCCAGGGACACCCAGCCTCCATCTAGCACACAGGGAATTACATCCCTTCCACGGAATTTCCAAAACATTCGCCTAGTTTTTACTGTTTGACATACAGTGCATTGCTTGCATATTAAGACTTGATAATTCATTTCTCTTAATTTTTGTTGCAGGTTGACTTTGACCAATTCAAGAATGCACTGATTCTGGTTTTGTCATCTTCTATTGAGCCACCCCAAGCAGAACAGGAAACCTTACAAACACCAGGTGAAGTCTCAATTCAAAGTGTTGTGAAGGAGTTTCACAAAGACAGCAGTTTTAAAATGTCTCCAGTGTCAGCTCCTAATCTGTGTTTAATGTGAATATCACTTTAATATTGAACCTAGTGGAGACCTTCTCCATTCAAGTCATCTGAGTGTGTTCTGAAGTGTATTCTGTAAGTTGAGTAATTGCCCCCATGCTGATTCAGCTGTAACTCTCCATACAGAGGCACAAAGCCAAAAGCAGCCCCAAAGCCAATTAGCTGACGGTTCAACTCTGTGCACCGTCATTGTTTGACTACTAGCTTGGCTTGTTTCTTTGTGATATGGCTGAACCTGGGAATGCTAATTTACTGAGCAATTCCTTGAAAAATATATTGAAACCAGCAAATTGTTGAACAACATGATCTGTCTTTTTGTGTGAATGACCAGACTCAAAGGGTTTATGGGAAATATGTACAGTAAGAGATGAATCTTCTCTATTTCCTAAAAGATACCTGTGTTCGGAAATAGGAAAGATATGATGCTTATCAAATGTAATACTTCACTGTCAGTGTCATAGTGTCCATGAAGGCTAAAGCGGGCTGAACAAATGGTCTCTTGAATTTCACTGATGTTTGCACATGAACCAATTTCAACTTGTATTTTCTGTTTGATTCATACAAATGGGAAGATATGGATTAGGAAAATTCTTTGGTTACTTCTCTTAAAAAACATTGTTTAACCAGGTTGTTAATCAACCACTTATGTGCTTTTCTATTTTCTTGCATGCAGATGTGACACTACTCATGATGTTACGGTCCTTTCTCACTGTATCTCCTCAGACTCTCCAGAGATCCAGCCGAAGTTTGTGAAGGGCAGTAAACGTTATGGCCGCCGCTCCGTGCCAGAGTTGGTAGAACCCGTTTCTGACTTAACCGAAGTTAACGTTGCAAATCCAGCAGAGGAAGAGGATCTGGATGACAACTATGAGTCAGCTGTTCCCAGGAAGCGTGAGGTAAGGAGCTAAGACTCATGTCCTCTTAATTTTTCCAGCACTGCCCTGAGCCTCCAAACACTTGGATGCTGTTCTTATCGCCTCCTGTCCTTGCATGTACTGTGTTTCTCTGCAACCACAGACCGACGACGAGGCGTTATTCTTAGCTAATCAGCTTAGCGGCGTCCGAGGCAGATCCTGAAATGTAATATAGATGCTCCAATACAGCATTCACAAAGCTCTGTTCATTGCATAACAATACAGGACTATCTGTAAATAACACTGTGAGTGTAATTACAGTTTAATAAGCCTTGGGCAGTTAAGACGTAATCACAACATTTGTAGCCTCCTGCAAAGTTGTTGGCTTGATTTTTGTGCGTGTGTGTGTTTGCATGTTGAAGTTTTACGTGTGAGGTGAACTTTGATCTGTGTGTATGTGCTGGCAGTGAGGTGTTGGACATGGCACCAGCACAGTGCCCTTGTTGGATATGATGTAAATTCCTAAATTGCAGTTTTCAGCAGATAAAGAGAGACAGATGTATGCTGAAGTGTGTCAATATCGTTGCTCAAAGTACAGTACTGTCTTCTTTCTGACATTAGAAGCCTCCCGTGGTCTACTTTTTTTTTTTTTTTTTTTTTTTTTTGGGTGTGACAGTGGTTAAAGCATTAGTTTGGTCATGGCCATGCACAGCTGAACTCTGCATGGTTCCTCGGGTTGATCTGCTAGATCCTTTTCTTGGCTAATCCCGCTCTCACTGCTGACATACAGAGTTGTTTGACATATGCAAGGGTGATCACTAATCCGTATAATTTATCAAGAGAAAATGCTGACATTCACCAGCCTCTCAACAATGGAGATTTAATGCATTTCTCTCTTAGCTTTTGATGGTTCATCAGTAAAGGGTTAGTTGCAAACATAATTTTTCACATTAATGCCAGGTGGATGTGTGGATTCTGTGCAGCTGAATTACAGAAGCAAAAAATAAATAAATAACTCCAACTGGTCACCGATGTGATGTGATAATGGACAGTTCAGCTTGATGGAGCACCGACCCTTTTTTTTTTTTTATATATATTGTGTGTATTGTCTGAGTCCACCCTAGATGCCTCCTGGCTCCAAGACAAACTCTATTTGCGATGTTGAAGAGAAGCGTGTCTTGGTTTTGACGGATCTAGGTTGCAACAAAGCTACGATGTCCGGGCTGGGGGCCAGCAGATGGGGTTGGGTCAGGGGTGCTCTGGAGCAGGGGGGAGTTTGGATTTGTCAGTGGAACAATGAGCCCCAATACCCCCGCCCTCCTGGATGCCTATACACCATGTATCAAAACGCCACTTGCGGATTCCCATCTGTTGTTCATTCCCTCAGTGTTTGCTTCTCAGACAATAGATTGCCACGCTGAGGCTGAGTTGGAGAACATTAGGTGACGCCTGATCAAACCCAACCTTATTTCATATTACCTAAAAAGAGAGGAAACTAAATTATTTGTGAGAGTTTGTACAAAGTTATGGGCTGAGCTTTTGGCCATATTGAATGATATTCATCATTTTGTTTTTCAGCTCTTATGGAATAATCAGTGTTTGTATTGATATTTTTTCAGAGAACTGAGAAAAAAAAATATAATCATGTTGAGTCATGGCCATTTAAATATGTCTTGAATAATTGTAACTTATTTTTATTTAACATGCAATATTTGTTTATACTGCTTTTCAGCACGAGGTGTGTCTGAAAGGAGGAAAATAATGAAAAGCGTGTCAGTCTATGCCACATTTTCTATTGTTGCCACCATTATTGCCACCATTCCTGATTTCCCACTGGCCCTCCATTACGGCCCGTGCCTTCACAAAAGCTCTCTTGTGTTTTTTTTTTTTTTTTTGGTGACACTCTATCCCCCCTCCCTTGCACCCAAACTCAACCCTGCCCTATTTAAAAACATGTTAGAACACATAAACTGCTGATTGTCAGAGAAGATATATTAAATATGATAATTTTGTGAACAATGAGTTACTCTAATTTGATTGTTTGCAAGACAGTTGATGTCATGGTTTGGGCCTTTTGGTGATTAAATTCATTTTAATCTCCTTTTGTCTGTAACAGCGCTGGAATGCTCTTGAATCTAGCATTGAGGAGTACGAGGCAGAAGGTACACAAGTCAGAGTATTTCTTTTTTTAAAGAAAATTTCCTTCATGTTATAGATGTCTGTCAGGTTATGATCAGTCTCCTGTCTTTTGTTCAGGCCAGATGCATCTCTGGAACCCGGATGAGCCAAGCACACCTCGAGGATCCGTCGTTCCGCTATCAGCCCGTTTAGAGGAGAAGCTGCAGGAAGCCTGTGAGGAGCTGGCCATACCATGGGACAGATGTGCTAGTCACACTGATCTCCTCAATCTCTGTGAACATCTGGGCCTGGAGGTTAGTTGAATATAAAATGGAGAAACAGTTTCTTTGAAGGCAGCCTTTCAAATCTCATTATTTTCAGCACTTGAAGATTAAAGAATGTTGAGCTTTTACAAAATCACTTCTTTTATTTGAAAAGCCATCTTTTTTTTTTTTTTTTTTTAATGTTGCCTTTTAAAGTAATGACTATGTACTTACTATAATTTATTGTGATCAGCTGTGGTCATTGTTGTCCTTTGATAACACAACATTTAGACAATTTGAATTAAAAAATGTTAATTAAGGACCATATCTATATGATACAGCTGTAACTAAATATATTTTGTCTTTGTAATTAAAACGCTGTTAATTTTTCAGATAAGTGGGGACCTGCTCCATAGTCTAACTGGCGATGGAGTGATGAATGTTCAGGAGTTTGTATCCAAGGTTGTAAACCACAACAAGCCCCCTACTCCATCTGCCTCCACACCCTACAGGCAGCTCAAACGACATCACTCCACTCAGGTACGGGATTGTTTGCTAAGCTCTACCTGGTTACCAATTGTGAGGGTAAATCCCTTGTTGTTAATTAATGTCATTGGCATTTTGTTTCAGCTTTTTGTTTGTTCTGGAAAACAAAATCCTTTCTCGTTCCTGTAATGAAGTATGTTAAAGCAGGATCTCAGGTTAAAGATTAATGCTCTTTTTTTTTTTCTCCCATGCAGCCGTTTGATGAGGGAGGTCGAAGGATTGCTACCCCCTCTGCTCTGACCAGCACCATTGGCATGCGCCTATTCTCCACCCTTGATGATGGGACTGGTTTCACTCCAGTTGAACACATACTGGATGCCTGGTTAGAAGAAGGCATTGAAAACAGCTCTGAGATCCTGCAGGTACAGCAATTTCCATAATTATCCTAATTATAAGAGCAAAGACTTTGCTGTGCTAATTTTAACAAACAAAAACATTATTATTTCTTGGCAGACTTTGAATTTCAATCTGGATGGCAAACTTAGTCTTGGTGATCTCACCATGGCGCTGGAAAACGAACTGCTCATTACTAAGAATGGGATCCACCAAGCAGCACTGGCGAGCTTCAAAGCTGAGATTAGACATCTGTTGTGAGTATGAGTCCCTAACCACTGTGATGCAGCTCAGTCATCCCTTCATGCACTTTCTTTATATTTGTTTGGAGTTGATATAAATCAGCTTATTCCAAAATTAGACAAGATAAATAAAACCTCCAGATCATTTGCTAGCATAACCTTTTTGTGTAACTATCAGTGTTCTGCCTGTTTTTCTTTTGTCAGGGAGCGTGTCGACAGGGAACTACGGGAGAAGGAGAAAATCCGATCTGATCTGGAGAAAGCAGAAAAGTTGAAATCCCAGCTCGCCACTGAGGTGGACGAGCATCACTCTGCCATTGAGCACATGAATACACTGAAGCTCAGGTGAGGTTTTACTGTCTATACCACAACCAGAAGTACTCAACAATACAAACTGGATCTGTTTAAAATTATTGTGTCAGTCTGCCTTGGCCTGACTGGATTTTAGGGATTATATTTCTAAAGGATTACAACTTTACAACAACAAAGTCCATTCATCTGCTGCATTCGCACAGATTCCAGTTGATTCAAACTAGTTTTGAGAGAGAACGCATTTGTTAAATTAGAAATTTACCTTAGAAGAAAGTACATACCGCAAGCCAGAACAGTTTAGTCTGCATTATCTTTTCAATATTTGTATTTTCTGCTGATGAACATCTACAGGAAGCTTGAGCAGGACCACAAAGAGAAAATTGCAGCAGTGAAATCAGAGTTGATGAAGGAGATGGACCAGATCCAGCAGCAGGCGGGCCTGCAGCGAGAAGAACTGGAGGCAGAGATCGAGAAGATCAGGGAGGATGAATCTTTTCTCAGGGACCACCTCTCCATTTCTGTGAAGGTTGTCATAATTTGCCATCTTTGCTGTATGTCTGTTTGAGTGTATTTATTAACACACAATGTTCAATGACCAGACAGTTTAATTTTAAAACCTTAACACGGTCTCACTTTTCTCAGTAGACATTACATTATCATCTGCTTATCCAGATGGAATAACTGGTAAATAAAATATGCTGCTGTTATTTGTGTCTACCAGGAAAATAGACGTCTTGAAGTGGAGCTGCTGGACAGCACAGAAAAACTAGTGGAGGCACAAAGTCAAATTGCAAAACTCCAGACAAGTTTGGACAACATAATGAAAGACAAGGTACCAAGACATTCTGTAGCCAGAATTCATAAAGCTCAGTTATCTGTCAGTATATCCTGTTTCTCTGCTTTCAGGAAGCATTTTAAAAATGCATATCTGAGTTTTGTTCTATTTTCCACAGCTCTTCTGTATCTTTGTTGATCTTTGTCTGTCTATGTTCTCATTTCCTGTAGTTTGGTGATTTGGACCCCGGCAGTGCAGACTTCTTTCTCCAAGAGGAACGTATTAAACAACTGCGCAGTAGCTATGAAGCTCAGTGCAGGGTAATTCATAATTCTTATTGTTTGTCCGTCTGAGCAGACAGGAACATGTTAGATGTGGCATCTTTACAAACTGGGTTTCAGATGAAAAATCTGTTCTTTGCTGTATATAAATATATAGTGAATTGTATATTTTATTAATTAAATGAAAAAAAAACAAACAGTTTTAACAGGATTGTTTCTTTATTTGTAGGAGCTGCAGGATCGTATTGATGAGCTGCAGTCAGAATTGCAGGAGTTCCACAGCCTTGGCCGTGTTCTTCAACCTGGTCACAAACCTCTCTCTGAAGAGCTCGACAGTAAAAGCCCTGGCATGGAGTCTGATCCAGGTAGGCTTTACAAATGCTTGTAGCCTTAAAATGAACTCAAGACAATCTTTTCTTGACACACAAGCCTTTCGCAGTAAAACGAGTTTCCACCCACAAACTTGTAATTTGACTTTTTTAGGCATCGGCTCAGAGGAGGTTCAGCCTTTCAGCATGAGTCTGGAGGCTGAGATGATGTTGGAGCAACTGAAGGAGCAGCACCTTCAAGAGATGGAGGAATTGCGAAACCAACTGGAAACCAAGGTAGTTCTGATAGATACCATATATTTCAACATTTAAACTTTATGAAATGTCATATTATGAAATATTTGGACCAAAGAGACATCACTGAAATATCAGCATCTGAAAGATGTTGAGTGCTCTGTGGTAAATATGAAGGTACAGCAAGCAGAAGGTTAGCAGCAAATAAGGACTTATGTAACTTAATACATGTATCTCTCAAAATGTTGACCGATTGCTTTAAGCCCCCTTTTAATTTTTTTGTTGCCCCAGATAAATGAATTTGACAAAATGGTGGAAAAGCAGAGGGCAAATCATGAAGTCCAGAAAGCTGGCGTAGCTCTCCAGTACCAGCAGGAGATCCAAGCTTTAAGGGAGGAGATGGCCAGCATTCAGAGCCAGTCACAGGAGCTTCAGAGCCAGCTCGAGCAGGCGGAGCTGGAGCGGACCTGCCTGGAGCAGAAGCAGGCCGAGGAGAAGGAAGAGCTTGAAAACCTGCAGGAGGAGGAGGTGGGAAACCTCAGACAACAGCTGTTGGAGGCCCACACTTACACTGCAGACCTGGAGGAGCAGCTGAAGACCCTGGAGGACCAACAGGCTGACATAGATGACAACCTTTGCACTAAGATGGAGGAACTGAAAAAACAACATGCTGCCAAGTTAAAGAAGGTACAGGAGGAGCATTTCGAACTTTCCAAGTGCAGACTTGAGGAGGAGAGAAATAAACTACAGGAAGAGAAGGCCGAGATGGAGAAGAGACTGTTGGAAGATTTTGAAAGGGAGAAAGAACTGCTGCGTGAAAGTCAGGCAGCTGAGTTGAAAGTTAAACTAGAGGAGGCTAAGCTGAGGTTTGAGGAGGAGCAGGAGAAGATCATGCAGGGACTTACAGAGCAGTGGCAGAAAGAGAAGGCTCAGTTGGATGAGCAGAATAATGAGACTCTGCAAGTGCTGCTGGAGGAGGAGATGCTTAAACTTGTCAAGGAACAAGAAGAAAAGGAGAGCAAGCTCAGAGAGCAGTGGGAGAGTGATCGAGCTGAGCTTCAGAAAAGTCATGAGGCTGCTCTACTTGAAAAAATCCATCAAGAAAGATCACAGTTACAAGAACAGTTTGAGCTAAAGGAGCAAAAGCTAAAGGAAGAGTGGCAGAGGGAAAGACTGCAGCTTGAGGAGGACTATGAAGGGATGCTCCAGGACAGGTTTAATGAAGAGAGGGAGAAGCTTGAGACTGAGAAAGAGGAGGCGGAGAAGAGGCTAGAAAGTTTGATGACAGAGGAGAGGGCTCTTCTAGAAGAGAGACACCGAGAGGCCATAAAGGAGCTGACTGCAAGGCACACTGAAGAAAGGGACACACTCAGCAGCATGCTGGACAAACTACGAGATGACATCGCCAAGGAGAGGTGAGACACATGACTTTTGAGAGGTTTTTTGCATTTAATTTATTAGAATAACTTCTTTGAAAGTGCTTTATTTTAAGGTATATTTGGACGACATGGCAAATTCACTCATTTACATTGTTGTTGAGTTTTACATGAGAAGATTGTTTTCTTTAATTTAGTGTAATGACTTGTAACAATGGGAAGAGCTCTGACCTACACCAAAGTTCACTGACTAATACAATATAGTATAAAAACTTTGTTGAGGGATTTTGTGGATTTAACAACCAAGATCTAAGGTGGCTTTATTAGTCAGAGCCAGGTTAGCTATTTCTACCGTTTGTTACTATGAAGTAGTACAGGTGAATGATTTTCACTTCACTAAATATTTCACTTGAACTTCTTAAAATCAAAAAATATGTTGTTGCCAAGTTTGCAAAAAATGTATTTAAGAGTTCAGAACAGTTTCTGTAACAGTCATTGAATAATCACGCACAGGAGGGAAATCGAGATCAGCTTCAGCCAAAGACTGAAAGAGGTGGAAGATCGTTTCTCAGGTGATCAAGAATCCGTTGCAGAACGTTTTCAGGCTGATGTTTTGAAACTTGAACAGCATTACCAAAGTGAGCTGAAGGTGCTTTCTGAAAGCCACAATGAGGAGAAAATCCACTGGGAGGCACAGATACAGAAGGCTCTTGAGAAAGATGAGGAACAAAGAAGAATGATGCAGGATGCGTTTGAGCAGGAAAGAGAGAACTTGAATCAACAGTGGACAAAAGAACGACACAAGCTCGAAAGTATTCACAAGGAAGAAATGGACAAACTGGTGAAGAAGAACAAGCTACTGCAGAATGAACTGGATGACTTCATTAGTGCGGCGCAGACTAAAGAGATAGAGCTCAGCAGGCAGCTGAATGACCTCCATAACCGCCTTCAGGGCAGCCTGGAAACCAAAGATGAGCTGCTCGCACAGTCTGAGAGTAAAGCCGTGCAGGCCGAGCTCCTGTTAAATCAAACGGTGGAGGATTTTAAACAGGAGAGGGCAGAATACCTAAGCAGCTGGTCAGAACTGGAGGCAAAGTACAACGAGATGCTGGCCATTTCTGAGAGGCAGATAATGGAGAGGATTGAACTGTTAACAGAGCGAGATGATTTAAAGATGAAGATCGAAGAGCTGGACTTGCTGCTTAAACAGGCCGCAGTGGACTTTGAACTTGAGAGGCAGGAGCTACAGGAACACGTACTTAGTCTTGAAGAGAAGTTAAAGGGTAAATCTGAGAGTGACGAGGCAGAGGTCACAGCAGAGAGAGCTCTGCTTGTACAAAGAGTTAAAGAGCTGGAGAGGGAACTCAGTCAGGTTTTGGCTTCAACAGAAAAGGTTGCGAAAAAAGAGGTGGAGGAATTTAATGACTTAAAAACTTTAACGCAGGATGTGCAAAACACCGGAGAATACATATTTTTGAATGAAGAACAGGAAACATGTTTGGTACCTGAAATCCACATCAGTGATTGTGCTGTTCCAGATCCTTCAAATGAGGAACTAGGCTGTTTGTCCCCTTTTCTCGACGAACGAAATGTTGATGTAGAAACAGCTGATGATGATGATGATGATGATGATGGTGGTGGTGGTGGTAACATCAAAGAACAAAATAGTCAGACTAAAAATGGTAACACATATCTGGAAAACGCCAGTGGTGTTAGTGAGGGATGTGATTGCCCGACCAGAGCGTCAAGCCCTCAGGAAGTCGAAGAAGACGTCTATTGTTCCACAGAAACTGGACTTTGTGATGAAGAACCAAAATTGCAGGATTTTGAAAACAAAACAGAATCTGTTCCCCCTGAGAGGCCGTGTGAAACCGTCTCATTGCTGGAGGTGTTTGAAGGTGTTCATGCTGATGAGGTTACAAAACATTCAGAGAATGAAGTGGCTGTGGAATCATGTGAAGAAGAGTTCAAACCTCAAGATGTGCCAGCTTTGGACTGTGGAGGCCCAACCCATGAAAATGAACCATGTCATGAGACTGCGGTTGAGCCATCAGTGCTGCAGGAAACAGGGGACCCTGGTGAACTGACTCTGGAGGATGCTGAAGCTAATTGTGTACCAAATAACTCCCACCAAAATAAGAAGGAAGCTGAACCTGCGTCAGACTCAGACTGTGAACATTTAACTGTAGATGATGAGCTGTGTGCTGACCTCACACATGATTGTCTCGAACATTTGGATGAAGTTGGTGATTATGAGGAGCAGGCTTGCTCTCTCCTTAAACTGCGGGCTTTGTATAACACTGCCACAGAGGAGAACATCCTCTTACATGAGAAAATCTCTCTGCTTCAACAGAAGACAGAAATATTGGAGAGTCTCCTGGCTCACAACAGTGAAAAGATCAAAACGGGTCACCACGTGTTAGAGGAAAACTACAACCTCAAAGTCAGGTTGATTCTTTTAATGGAGCACATCAGAGAGCTCGAGATAAAAGCCTTCAAAATGACAGATCTCCAGATTCGATTTGAAGACTGTGTGTGTGAAAATGCCAAGCTGAAGGAACAAAACAATGAACTTGAAAAGAGAGTTTGGAACCTTGAAAGCAGAATGAATATTTTCCATGATTTTAAAGGTCATCAGCATTCCCTTATCGACGAGATCAGCAAGATAAGGGAAGAAAACACGAAGCTGTCTGAGTTTTTTGGTGAACTGGACAGGCAGGATGAGCTTCTTCCAGCCATACACCCAGACGCTGGACCATCAGAGGAGGATATTCTGGATGTGACCAGTCAGCTGCAGCTTAACGTTGAGGCGGTGAGTGACCTCGAGGACTGCTGTGAAGAGTTTGAGAACCAGAACACTCAACTTCGCAGAGCCGTCGCAGAGCTCCAGGACAAGTCGCAGTCATTAAATGCAACAACTCAAGCCCATAGGTAACTTGGTGGAAAACTAGGATCCTGTCCTCCCGTGTCTCCTGTGGCGTCTGGTTGTCCCATCCCTTTTGGTGCTTTGAGTCTTAGGAGCGTTCTTCCCTCTGTTCCCAAACACAGCGTAGTGCTGTTGGTCCTCTCGGGGTCGATTACTGCCCTCATGCTCTTAAGCCTTTGTGTGATGCAGCAGATCTTGACTTATGCTGCTTTAATCCTGTAGATGTGTGTAATCCATGTAATGTGTTGCTTTTAATCAATATGTTAGCGATAGATTTCTTTTCCCCTGCGACCCAGAAATGGATAAGGGGTGGAAGATGAATGAAAGAGTTCTCTTTTATGTTTTAAACATGTGTGGTGTTTTAATGTAATGTATGAGAATCTTTTTTTTTTTTTGTATCCACAGATCTGAGGCCAGTCGACTTGCTGAGGAAAACCTTGTCCTTAGGCAAAAGATTGCTGCTTTGAAGGAAGAGGACTTGAAAGAGGCCCAGGACGATTTGATGTAAGAAAAGCAAAATATTTTCAATTACTGGTGTTAGTGTGTTTCTCTCTTGTCATATTCTGCTATTATTACATTTCAGACAAACTTTGGAGCACTTAAAAAAAGAGAAGAGTGCAGCTCAAAAGGCTGCAGAAAGTTTCCAGAATCAGGTACTCTACATGTAACTTGATAGTACTTAATGTTTTCAGTACCAGGGTGCTAATTTAGTTCCTCTGCTGCAGATTTCAGTTCTGCGTTTGCAGAGTCAGCAACTGGAGGATGAGAACGGGCTGCTGTCAAAGAAAAATGCCCAAAACATTGCTGATTTGGAGATTCTACGGCAGCAGCTGGGAGAGCTGATAAAGGAAAACCAGAGGAAGGAGGTGTCCCCAGTTGATGAGAAACACAAGGTAAACAGTGTTTTATGACGGACTGATGCTCGTCATGGTGTTGTGCTGCCAGTAGTGGGTAGTTAATCAGTGGCTGTTTTGTGTTAGCTGGCAGCTTGTGTGTCTGCTCTGGAGGCAGAGCTGACCAAAGCTCTGGAAGACACTGCACAGCTAAAACAGAGGAATATCCAGCTGTCACAGCAGCTGTCTGGCCTCAGAGAGAAGGTGAGAATGAGGCCCTGGACACTTTAATGGATCTCACATCAATGCCATCAAAGCTACTACACAATTAAATATTAACAGCACATGATTCATAAAATGACCTCTAGTAGAAATAACGATTTATGAGTGATATTACCTGCTATGGAGAAAGAACAGAGATCAAGATAAAGTTTTTTTTTTTTTCATGGTGTGATTAAGCTGCAGCAATAGAGGTTTATAAAGAATCATTTTGAATTACAGCTGTAGTCGTTCTATTGTCCTCAGGCATGCAAGTTGGACTTGGTGGAGAATCAGCTCAGTCGTCTGGTAGAGGAGCGAAAGAGTGTGGATAAGGAATCTCAGGGCCTTCGCATCCAACTCGCCAAAGCTCAAGAGAAGGTAAGAGCCTGTTGTAAAGGCTGTTATAACTTATGGTGTCTTGAACAGTTTTCTGGACAAAATGTGTTCGTTTTTCCAATCCAGGTCAAGACAGTGGATGAAACTCTTCAGTCTGTGAACCATCAGAGTGCTTGTCTTAAGACAGATGTTCGAGTTTTGCAGAAGGAGAGGGACTCCCTCAAACATGAGGTTGCAGTCCTGCACAAACAGCTGCAGAATGCCAACGATAGAGTAAGATGTGTTTGATCTTGGATAAAATTGGGAGACAGATTACTGTACTTCAACATCAGAGTATTTTCAAAGTTTATAATCTGTTTTCTTCAAAGCATGGAACATATTTGAACTGATTTAATGAAAAAATAAACTAAATTAAACCAGTTAAAGCTTTGAAGAAGACCTGAGCATAGATTTTTAGTGGATATAACCTCTGGCTTTGTTCATCACAGAATCATGTTTTGGAGATCGCCTTGCACTCAAGCGGTCTGCAGAGTAAGAGTAAGAAGCTGTACAGAGATGAGATGTCTCGGCTGGTCGAACAGGAGCAGCAGCTACTGAGGCAGGAAAACGAGAGGCTTCAGGCTGAAGTGCACAGCGTCGAAGGAGATCTCATGCAGTCCAGAGAGAAGGTGAGCTGAGGCCTGCAGCAAAATAAAATTAACTTTAAAAACCCACAGGCATCTCTCTCCATCACTGAACTACAAGCCTCTTATTTTCTGCTGCAGGTCCGTCAACTCGACGCTACCATCGTGTCTCTGAATCAGCACAAACATCTGGATCAGTCGTCCCTGGTGAAGGCCTTGGAACAGGAGAACACCTCTCTGAAGCAAGAGCTGGAGGCACAAAAGGAAATGACCATGGTGTGTGTGTGTGTGTGTGTTCTAACCAGCTCACCTTTGGTGTGTTGCTAATTTTTTTTTTTTTTATTCATTGATTTATTTCTTTCCAAACATGGCGGTTATGTGGTGTCCATCGGTTTCAGGGTTATGAAGCAGGACACGCACAGCTGGAGAGCCTTCAGCAAGAAAATGAGGCACTCAAGGCTCAAATGGCTCGAATGTCTGCACAGCTGCTGGAGGTGCATGATACCACTGTTTATTCTCTTCTTCTTCTTGTGTTATTTAAATGAAGGATTCCCTTTTTAACCCAGAGTCCTTTGGCCTTCTTCTTATTCTTAACTGAGTTCTCCATTTGTGGCTGCATCTTCAGGATTTAGCTTCAACTTTAGCTTCATGCTTTAGAACATGCTCCCCAAGGGGAAGATATAGATGGATTATTGATAAAGTGACCTCTTACTGGATGTATTTCTCTCAGAAAGATAAAGTTTATCTTTTTTTTTTTTTTTATCCAGTCCTTTCAGGCTCAGTTGGTTGGACTTCTGCCTCCGTCTCCTCACCGGATGCCCAGAGGACAGCACCGAGGCGAAGATCCAGACAACATGCAGGTACAGTACAGCCCGAGCCTTCTCCGATAGCAGACCTGAGCAAATGTTCATGAACAAATTGGACAATATTTGGCCTACATCAGATAAGCATGACTGAGGGCTACATTTAGTGCAGTTGCGTTGCTGCATGATTTGGTGTTATATCCATCTCCTGCCATATTTCTCTCACTACCATTATTTTGTTTTGGAACATGATGGTGATTTGTTCTCATAATAATCACAAGTTAATTTTTGATGCCTATGAGAAGGAAACTAACAACTACATCTCATGTTGGACATGTCTTCAGGATATATTGGGAATTAAAATATAAATATTTTATTTCTTCCACTTGGGTGTTGAAAATGTGTTTGCACAAATGCCTCACTTTATTCAGGTGATGAAGACTTTTGTCTCATAGTCTCTTTTTTTTTTTTTTTTTTTTCTTCTTTTACCAAGAAATGCAGAGAAAGGGAATACATCACAGACATTTAACACACAACAACAGCAACAATTTAAAGTAATAATTCATGTACTCTCACTCTTAAGTGTGTAATTTCCCAAACATGTCATTTAGTAATAATAGTCATCATGTATTTTACATTTTCCATTCCCTTTTTTTGTTTAAATGCTGGGTTTGCTATGCTGCTTGTTCTGGTGATTGTGTCAGACCCACTTCATCTCCTTGTGCTGTGTGTGTGTGTGGTAGATTGTAGTACCTGTTTGTGTCTCTGCTGTGTTCCTGAACTCACCGTTTTAATTTTCTGTCTCCGGACTCTCAGTGGTGTGATCATCTGGGTGTGGTTCTGGTGGCTTTTTTTCATTTGTCACCTTTTTTGCACATTTGTCACAATGCAGGAACATCTATCACTTAGATGGTAGATGTAGCTTATTCTGGTTTTCCTTTTAAAAGGCATCATCCCACTGTGGTTTTTTTATTTTGGTAGCATCTGACTTACTATTATTAATTCAACTAAATCACCACGAGTGTAGAAAAGGAGAGAAGGTTCCCATTTAACACAGACATTGTGTACTCTGTTTATGTCACTGGATCCTTTAAATTATACATTTACAGTTGACTTTTGTCTGTATTTATTTATTGTTGAATGTTCTGACCACCTGAGCCTGTTTGAGGCCTGTTAACAGACCCACCCTGTGTAGGTTTTCAGGACTGGAGGAGGGTAGAGCTCTGGTGAAGTGTACCTGCCTTTTCTCTCCAGGGGCCGATGGCGGAGCAGCGGGCGGCTCATGCAGACAGCTACCGGCGGATCGGTGGATTGTAGCACCAGCGCCTTTCCCTGCTTTCTCCTCTTTTCCCTCTGCGGCTCTTCTCTTCATACTCTGCTATTCCTCTGCTTTGTCTGGAGCAAAGATCTGACTCTAGCACTTGCTGCCGTCTTCTCTGCATCCTTATAGGAGATTGAACAAACGTGCTGCCTGAATCAAAGGGCATGAATGTGTAATTGTATTTCCCTGCTGCTAGGTGGCAGGAAAGCACAGAAAAAACACCCGGTGTTTTCCCCATGGGATTATAATGACCAACTAATAAAAGTTTGTAAGACATGCCATAAAACATTTAACATCTGCATGTACGCACTACGAAGTGGCATCTTGACAAACATTCATTTTTAGGACTTTTAAATCTTGATTACAGGGTGTTTTTTTTTTTTTTTTCCTCCCTCCTGGGAATGTTCAGATCTGCACTGGTATCTAAAGTCCCTCAGAGATTAAAACTAGTTCGACAGTTTGCCTTATGATCATCAAGGAGTGTTAACGCTGGGGCGAGGTTAGTGCCTAACAGCCTTCTGAGCCTTTTCTAACAATCAAGCATCTTCAACCTGTTGTTGTCAGCTGACGTTACTGTCTGTGTCCGGTCAGGGTGTCTAGAGATTTCTTTATGAAAGTACCAAGTTCTCAACGTTTGTTGTTGTTGTTGGCTTTTTTTTTTGTTTTTCTTCCTCGTTTATGCCCGTATTTCTAATTTGACACTGCGCCTAGTTGAATGTTTCTTTAAGCTATCTGTCTGTGTTATGTTTGTGTTTTGGGTGTATGAGTTACTGTTTGTGTTGCTGCTGTACAACCAAAGCGAATCACAACTCTCTGGGTTGTGTTTCAGACACGTCACACAACAATTAACTTTGAATGTTAATTAGACCCAAATCATTGTTTTCTGGGTTAGTGTATCATTAGTATAATAATATGTCATTATATCTGTTGCTGTAATATGTGTTTTACTTTTGAGTCATGTAGTGAGTCTTATTTCTTTTTTGCACTGTGTTTTATTTATTTGAGTCGAATCATGTTAGGGTTTATTTTATTTATGCATTAAATTATTTTCTCTATAGGCATCTGGAATACACAGCGTAATTTTATACCTATTTATACTTTATTTATTTTTTCGCTGTTGTCCTCTTCTTAAAAATGTACTAGACCTCATTTAATGCAGAAACCGATAAAAATAAAGCATCCAGCTCATAAGAATTTGGTCTGTACGTTGTTTCTGACTGCACTCGGCTCAAAGGCAAGATCATTCAAATTTCATTCTAATTTTCTTGCATTTGCAGCAATTTGATGTCGTTCATTGTGTTGTCACCAGGATGAACGGAAGAAGAAGATGAAGCTTATGGAGGAGCGTATGAGGGAAATTGAACTGTCACTGCATAACATCAAGCTGCTGCTCAGAGAAAAGGTTTCTCAGCTGAACGAGCAGGTCAGTTCAAAAAGCTCACACCCATCATTTCTCTTATTTATAAGTCACAAAAACTGTGCTAACATTGTGGAACTGCTCAAAGAACCACAGAAGATTTTAATTAGATTTTTGAAAGTGGGGGAAAAAAACAGAATGAGGATGTTTTCTGCAAGAAGATAAACATGTCAGGCAGCAAGTTCAACATCTGTTAAATAAAACCATGTGTTGTAGAAACCAAAGGGAGAAATCAAATCTCAGAACAGCTGATCTGAATCTACCAAAACTATTCCCACATGAGTTATTGATGAAGAATCATCATCATCATCAAACAAGTAAAAATATAATCCAATTTGGGGGACAAGGAGGAAATACTGGATCTCTTTTAAAAAGGGGAAGAATATTTTAATCCAAATTCCAAATGAGGAAGATTTCCACATTATTTCATACATTAGGCAAATTAGCAATTAATTGGTTAAGTTTGTGGGGAGGGGGGCAAAGTTGTTGCCTCAACCTCACTGGATGTCAAGACATGTAGAGTAAACCGTGACACGACTGAGGTCTGCTGTCAGTTCAACTTTGGTGCTGCAAAACTGAAACAAGCCAACACCAGCTGATATCGGTCGGGCCCTTATGAAAGCCTGTCAGCCTTTTGTCATCTTCATCTGGCCTTTCCAGGTTCGCAAGAATGGCAGAGCAGATGTGGTGATTAAAGACCTGTATGTTGAAAGAGCCCAGCTGCTGGAAGCTCTGGAGATCACCGAGAAGCGGCACAAAATCGCAGAGAAGAAGAACTACCTGCTGGAGGAGAAGATCTCCGGACTTAACAAGATAGTGCGTGACCTGAACCCACTGACTGCTCCACCATTATCGTATTATAAATGATCATAATGCATCACCTGAAACACCTGGAGCTCCTCAGGACACTCACTGCTCTCCAAAGTCAAACCGTAAACTGCGCTGTTTATTTACGTAGTCCTCTTCCTGTCTTTTATAAACATTTTTACTGCACACATCCAACCAAATGAAAGAAAAAGGGCTGCTTTTTTTTTCTCACATTAGTCTACATTTTACTGTTAAATGTGCAGTATTTATTCTTTTTATTGTGAGCAGCAATTACTGTTAAATGTGTTGGCATATGAAGAAGTAACTGTGAAGGCCGGACTGATATTCAGCAGTTATTTATAATTTCAAAACTATTTTTCAAAGCAGTAGCTGTTACGAGTAAATGAGTTTTATCATGACGATATATTTCTCTTTTCAAAGAGGAAAGCAATACTGAAGTGCACTCCTTTATATTGATGTTGGCATAAGATTGTGTTCATGTGTGAAACAGAAACCTAAAATCATGTAAACAGAAAAGTCAGATAACTTGGTGACCTTTCTGCTGTCTTTGCTTTTGTTACACTACCTGGTGTTACTTACACTCCCTTTAAATGTCTGTCAAGTGGCAATAATCGCTATTTATATTTGAATAATAAGCTCTGATCTGCTGCAGTATGTAGAGCTGTAAGTGAAGTCTGTGCCAGGGTGGATGTTTTTGATTCAAATAAAGGACTCTCTTTGGTTCAGAACAAGTATTAAAATTGAAAACAGGGTCATGTTTGCTGTTTTCAGTTTAAATAAAGTACATCTATTGTGTTTGTTTAGTGTTAAATACATTACTGTCATCTCCAGGTGGATTTAATCTATATAGATTTTATTCATTTATACACAGAAGGACAATGAATAAGACCAACTGGAAACAAGGCATTAATTTGTTGTGTTTTTATTTTATGTTTCCCATTTATATTGGTAACGATCCACACTAACAGTGATGGAATATGTTATCTATCAGGATGAAACAGGGCCAATCCGATAATATGATGTAGATCCGGAAGTCCTCTATAAATGTTTCATGTCGTGAATTTTGGAGTTGGAGATTTTTATTTATTTATGTCCTGAGCTGTTTGAAGCTTAAAGGTCGCGTGCCTCTGTAATCCGTCATGTGTCGTATTGATGGATGAGCTGTGCGTCATAAATGTCTACAGCAGTGTGTGTTTGTGTGTGTGTGTGTGTGTGTGTCTGGATGGATGGATGGGTGGGCTGGACCGAGCAGGCACCGTCCCCGGAGAGGCCCAGCGGTGGAGGGGCTGCTCAGGGCGGACCGGACCGGCTGCAGGAAAGGACTCTCCCAGTCTCCCCCCTCCGTTAGCCGGCTAACGCGCCGCTAGCATCTCCGTCAGTTGAAAATGTCGACCCTCCGCGCCGGGCTAACTCAACGGGACGGACGCAGCCGAGTCGGGGGATCGTGCCATGAGATCGCAGCGCCGCGCCGTTGATGTTTTCCCCGAGCATTTGAGTTATGCTCTCACGAAAGAAAAGTAAAAACGAAGCGTCCAAACCGGCCGAAGTTCACGGGAAGTATGTGAAGAAGGAAACGTCGCCGCTCCTCAGAAGTAAGCGCTACAGGTCGTTAGCGTCGGCTAGCTCCAGTTAGCATCGGCTAGCCTGCCGACGAAAGTTAAACCAGCCCTAAAACAAATAAGAAATATGGAATGAAAATACAAAGTTAACTAACACCAGCAGAATAACACTGGTGTGTTTAACACGTTTCCTTGTTATTGTGGCTCACACGGTTAGAACTTTTAATTTTGTCTTAATTTTATTTAACCAGACAAACTGCTAACCTGGTAACTAGCTCGTTGCTAAAAAGCAGTACATATGATTGCTATGTTGACATTAGCTGCAGAGCTAAAGAAAAGTTGAGAGATGACTATTAAATCTTCTTCTTAAATACTTTCTGGAGTGAAAGTATATATTTTTTTTCAAAACTTCTTTCTGAAACAGTCAGGGGAGAGGTTTGATTAAAAAAAAGTCAGTTTTGTTAGTTTGTTAACATCTGTCCAGTTGCAGACACTGAATGACTGTTGTCATCTGTGGACTCATAAAAGATATAAAATAAACTGCATAAGAAAAACCTGAAAAACCTTCCAACTCACATTTCATTCTTTATATTTCGTTAGTCTCGTTGCTGCCAGTAGGAATATTATAAACATACTCAAACATACTTAAACTGTAAGTAAAATGTGACTGTTCTGGTTGGAGCTGGTTCTTCTTCTACTTTAAACTTTTTAATACTTTTGGGTACATGGATATATGTAATCAGTAAATGATGTATTGTAACATTAAATGTTTATATGCATTTGTTTATAGCCATCGCGCTGATATCCATGGACTCAAATAAACAGCTTTTCCATCTAAAATGCAGCGGAGTAAGATGGTGTTCTCATATTATACCTCCAAGCAGTTCATGTCAAGTCAACTTTATTTCTCGAGCTCATGTAAACACAGCAGTCAGCTGACTGAAGTGCTCTGCAACAATAAAATAAATAAAGACAAGTAAATGTACTCTATTATGAAACATAATGATACAACAGAGCGAGGAGGAAGAAGGAGGCAATACACAATACGGCCAACTAAAAGTCAGAGAGCTGCAAAGGCCACTTAATACAAATGTTTCATTATTTGGATTTAATTATTTATAATATTATTATTTAACAATCATTCTGTAGTTAGTTTCCTACTCATACTGGGCTTCTGTGTTGATGTTGCTAATAATCAGAGTTTGGCTTGTCCCGTTTATCTGGTTGCAGATCTTATGCCCTCATTTATCCGCCATGGACCCACTATTCCCCGACGCACTGAGGTCCCTCTGCCAGAGATGGGGCCCTCTGCCTACCCTGTGGCGCCCAGCCGGGAACCTGTGGTGTCCCGCAACAAGAGTTTCCTCCGGACCCCTGTGCAGAGGCCTCCTCATGAGGTGGCCCGCAGAGAGAGCCACCGTATGTCGGCCCCCCCGTACCTGCCTCGCAGTCTTGGGGATCTGCCCCATGAGTACGGAGGCTCCTCACAGTCCTTCCTCACAGACGTGAGCCCCATGTCTGAGAATGGAGATGCTGCCCGCTATTATTACCCCTCTGAACCGTACTACGACAGCCAGCAGCACCAACAGCAGCAGCGCCAGCCTCAGCCCAGGAGGATCCCGGACCGCTTTCCTGAGGATTATAGATACTATGACCACAATGAACATAACTTCCAAAGACTGCCCCGACAGCACACCCCACCAGCTCCAAGCAGACCTCCCTCTGGTAAATCTAAAATGTGTTACGACTACTTCTACTTCTTCTGACTTTTACACTTTGGTTTGAGATGGCTTTTTTGTTTTTGATTTGTAGAAAAGTATCAAGCACACAGTGACAAGAAATTGGAAAGAGTTCAGAGTTTGACAAGGTTCATGATTTAGGCTCATGAGAGGCTGTTTGTGTTTTTTCTATCCGATTTCTATGCTTCACTCAAAGTGAAATCCCAATCACACTGTCATATCTACAACTTCTCAGATTTAATTTGAGAAAATGTTTCCATCTCGGGTGTAGAGGAAAAAATGTGAGTGGTTGTTTCGATGTGTGATTGAGCTGTACAGGCCACTCTGAGAGGAATGTGTGCTGGTGGTGGCCCTTGAACAGCTCAAAAGAACAATTTAATTTAAAATGTTACTAAATGCTCATCATATTAAACCTTGGTATGACATAAATGTGTAATTTTGGGGGTCGTTGGAATTTTCCACTCCACCCTAAATGATAGGGAGCCTTTTATTTTGTGGCTGAGTCATCATTGTTGTGTAGATAGCGTAGCATTATGTCTGACCTACCTATCACATATCATGCAGGCTTGTTTGGAGTCAAGTTAAACATGTATTAGGAGCTCTGCATTTTTCACCTCTCCATTTGCTGAAGCTTTCTGCTGGCAAACTAGTAATTTGCAGACCGCCCCCAGTCAAATGTCTCAGCCTCGGACTGCTGGCTTACATGAATCATCTGTGAATGAAGGTGCTGCATTCTCGAGTTACCCTGACAAAGATCTGTCAGCTGTCATTTATCATCATTATTAAGCTGATGTTTCTTATAAGTCAGTTGTCTTTAAAAAGATATTTACCATTTGACATTTTACCAATATTTATTTTAAATAGCAATACATTGATAGAAATCAAAGTCAAAAATATTGGTGAAACTTCACTATACAAACTGCTACACTAAATCAACATTAATGATAGGATTTGATTGTCTCTCCACTTTCCAATTATCAGACGCATTTCCAAGCTGTGTTTGTTGCTAACAGATCGTTATTTATTGTAGCCCATCAAACAATGAATTCACACTACAGAGGGATCAATCAATGGTATCTTTCAATATTGTTTTTCTTTTTTTTAGCTTTGACAGTGATGCTTAGTTTGTGGGACGTCTCTCTCATAGATCAGTGTGCTGGTGACACTGACACTTAATGTCTGACATGCACACCAGTACTGATACATCTGCGCTCAACTATTATCGGACTACATGCTGTCTAGCTCCATTTATCAGTCTGGATCTGCTTTTGACGGTAAAAGTTATCAGCAGCATGTTGCAGCAGAAAACATTTTGGTTTTTAGAGGTGTAAAGTCCAAGTTAAAATGATCTGGAAATATTTCTGTTGGCTACAAAATCTAAAATCAGTGACCCTGTAATTCACAGATTTAATGTCATAAAATTACCCATTTATTTGTTAAAGTGCTGCATCACCAGTTGTAAACACAGCATTCTGCTCTTCTGATGCATTGAGCTTCATGTCTGCAATGAGAATGGCTCTCTGGAGAAAAGGGCAGAGATGATGATGATGATTTGTTGGAGGAGGAGGAGTGAATTTCTGCAGAGCACTCGCACATTCCATCCTTTCACTCAGCAGCTGGCAGAAAGCTCCAGCTCTTGCTGTCACTCTCGTGCAGAATTTATCAAATTGTAGTCGCCATTTTGCAGAGAAGCTTCATTCCCCACACAATCGCTTGTGTTTTTCAGCACAACTCTCTGCATCCCCGCAGGCTTATTTGTTTTGCCTCGCGGTACTTCTCACTTCTCTAACTCATCCTCACAGCTGTTGGGTGGACATTCCTCGCTGACATCCACCATTAAAAGCACAGGGCCTGTGGAGTGAGCCCGCTCGGCCCCTGTGTGTTTGTCTGGCCATGCACAGATCTCTGCCTTCCTGTCCAAAAGTTACAACACTCCCACTTCCTACCATTCATCAGATGGCGTTGGTCAGAGTAATATGCTCAGTCGCAAAAGTCAAGGAGATTTGGCGACCCTGTTCACAATCACTGCGGTTCTTTGTTTTATCATGTGATTCATCACATTCCTCTTTTCCTGCTGTATGTACAGTTTCCACATTAGAGTGACCTTTGGTAAACACTGAACATTCCTCTGCTTTTAAATGACATTTTCCCACACATGCTATTTTCACGAATTTCTGAAGATTATTTCGTCTTTCCCAGAGGTGCCGTTAGCTAGCAGCTGCTCTGCTGGACCTTTTGTTTGGACATCTCTGGACCTCCCTCTAGGTTTCTAAAAAGAAATGTTTTTTTTCCTCAGGCATAGGTCGAATACAGGCCAAGTCCCTGGGGAACCTCTCCAGCCTAACAGCAGAGGACCTCCCACTTCCAGCCGGCTGGACCGTTGACTGGACCATCCGTGGCAGGAAGTACTACATCGACCACAACACGAACACTACACACTGGAGCCACCCTCTGGAGAGGGAAGGGCTCCCTCCAGGCTGGGAAAAGGTAGAGTCAGCCGAGTTTGGGGTCTACTATGTGGACCACATCAACAAGAGGGCACAATATCGCCACCCCTGTGCGCCAAGGTACGCCACTGAGAGCTGAAGCTCCTTTTTAAATCATGAATAACGTTTTGAGGAGTCGTCTATATGTTTGATCAGGTAAAATGAGGCTTAAATACTGCATTGTGTCTTCCAGTGTGCCTCGCTATGACCAGCCTCCACCACTACCCCCTCCTGTGACCTATCAGCCACGGCCTGCAGAGAGGAACCAGCCGGTGCTGGTGCCAGCTAACCCGTACCACACAGCCGAGATCCCAGACTGGCTGCAGGTGTACGCACGTGCACCACTAAAGTGAGTGCTACACACACACACACACCTCAAGAAGGGCTTCAAATGTTTTAAGTCTCCAAAGTTCTTTTATATTTTTTCTTGCCCTCTGCAGAAAAATGTGGTAGTTTTTAAAATGTGATGGTTTCAGTCCTGTTTGTTGTTGAGTTTCAGTCTTCAGCATCAGACCTGTATCAGGAGCTGCCAATTATTACCATTCATCTTAATAACCAGTAATGACAGAGTAGTTCTTAGTCTTGAAAACAGTCCGAGCCTTGTCCTAAGTCCACCCTCAGTGTTGGCTTGGCTCTGTGCTTCAGGAGATGAACTGCTGCCATAGTCCCAGCTGCTGTCATACAGACCTGCTGGGGGGCTGCAGAGATGGTTGTCCTCCCAGCAGGTTCCTCCACCTCAGAGGACGTGTGAAGCTGAGTGTAGACTCTTCTTGTAGCTACTCGGGTTGACTCTACAGCCAACTCTACACACAGTCCCATTGGTGCCAAACCCCCTTCATTTCACAATTACCGAGACCACCGGGCGTCTAGTAACTCTGAAAAGTTTAGAAAGGGTTTTATACTCTTTTCCTGATCTATGCCTCACCACATTTTTATTGCGGAGGTCTGCAGAGAGTTCCTTGAATTTCATGGGTTGGTTTATGCCCTTAAATGCAGTGTGACTTGTGGGGCCTTAAATACACAGGGCCAAGCCTTTCTAAACTATGTCCAATGAGAACAGCTTGCCCAAGGTTCAAGACACCTCTGGAGCATCATTCAACATCACGAATAAGAGAATCCATCAGAGAATTTATTTGTCCATTTCGAATGAAATTGAGAAAAGGTGAAGCTCCTGTATCTCAACCCCACCCCACCCCACCATCTCTTCTTATAACTTGGCTCTGCAGGGCTGGCAGGGCACAGATAATTTACCACCAGTCTGTTCCCCTTCACATCAGGTACGACCACATCTTGAAATGGGAGCTGTTCCAGCTGGCAGACTTGGACACGTATCAGGGCATGTTGAAGCTGCTGTTCATGAAGGAGCTGGAGCACATAGTCAAATCCTACGAGGCGTATCGACAGGCGCTGCTGTCTGAGGTGGAGGCTCACAAACAGCGGCAGCAATGGTACGCCCAGCAGCCCAACAAGAACTTCATGGGGAACATGTGATGTGTGTGTGTGTGCAGCCGGGACGCCACATGGCCACGCCTCTCTGAGGTTTCCACAGTTTGGGAGCGGTCAGGATTTCCTTTGAAATTGCGATTGACTCTTAATTGCCTCTTTACCAAACACATCTGTGCCTTCGCTTGATCCAAATATATCAGCCAGGAAGTTGAGACACACATTGGCGAGGGGTGGCCTCCTCCCCACCATGTGACATTCAATTCACTCATTTTATGAATGGCTGTCTGACTGAAAAACAAAATGAAGAAAAAAAAAAAAAAAAAAAGACCTATAATGCCGTACATCTGTGGAGACGTTTCCAGCCACTGCCCTGAGAACTGAGTTACTGTATGGATTTTTATTTCTGAGACTGACGAGAACAGAGTCTGAAAAACTCGACAGCACCCTGAGACTCTGCCTTTTTAAATAATTAACACGCAGCAAGGGTCTGCTCATATTGTGTATACACCAGCTACTCCGTCATTTTTTCCTGTGGGAGAAAACGGCAGGCAGCTTCTTGTAATTTGTTCCCATATGAAATCATACTTCATGACTGTTTATCCTTTGCTTTATTACCCTGATAAACTGAAACCACACTATTTGACATTAAACAAAAGGTGCATTGTTCTTTTTTTTTATGCTTTATGAGACAATCTACCAAAACTTAGACAGATATTTAAGTTTTGATACGAAACACGTCTTTATTTAAAGACCTTCTGATGGGTGAAGCATCACATTTGATGCAGTTTGAGCATCTCTGGGCTCTGGCATTACTGTTAGTCAGGAATATTCTTGTGTTTGTGGGTGTGATGAAACATAAATAAGCTACTGGAACTTTTTAAAACACTCCAGGAGACTCGTTAAGTTTGCCAAACAAGTGCAATTCAGTTTTCCTTTTGTTTTATGTCTCTCTGAATATTTCTCACTTCAGTGACGGCTCATTTTTATCGACTAACACCTTTCCTGTGATCACGTGGGAGTACAGGTTGTATTGAGAAGCAATAAATGAAACCTTTTTAAGATATTCAGAAACGTCCTGGGTTTTGTCTCGTAGGGACTGGTGCTTGTTGTGTAACTGTCAAAACCATTAAGGCAGACGATTATTTTAAAACATTAACGCATCTGTTTAAAAAAAAATAAATGGTGTCAGGAGCTATTAAATATCTGGGTGATTTATAGGGAGGGGATGCAAAACCACAGACCTCTGAATGTCCTAAAATGGCATGGGTTGAAGTGACGGGGGAAGAGTTTGCTGTGAACACGCCTTTGGCCAGCAGGAAGGGCTCGATCCACGCTAGCAATAAAGTCTGCAGTGAAGAAACGTACATTTTCATAAATTCACAGTTGTGGCCTCTTGCTGCCTGCCCCCCCCCCCATCAGGTTTACTGAGCTCTACAGTCACGTGTTGTAGTTTCTGTCCTGCTACTTTACTATTTTCATTCACTCAGTTGTTTTTGTTTTCATCCAAAAAAAGCTCTAAAAAAAACAAACAAACGTACACAGTGAGCGACTGTCGCTGGTGAACTTAGTGGAGCACTTAGCTCCTGAACAGTCGTATTTTCTTCAAGAGAGGGTGGAGACCAAAAACAGGGCTTAAAGGGAGCGATTATTGGACACCATCCATAAAAGGTGTTTACAGCTTTCTCAAGCAGTCACACAAATCTAAACCACAAAGTGACTGCAGGTTTAGATGACAGAATACCCACAATTCCTTTTGTATAACAGGCTTTAAAATGACATTTTATTCATAAATGTTTGTAGAGTTCGACACTAGAAAGCTGTTTTCACTTTGAGAAACTTTCTCTGATCTCATCTTATAATCTGAGTCAAGTATAAGTCGATTTTCTGTCCTAACAACTTTGTGTGGATCCAATTGGTTCAATGTGGAAACACGGCAGACATTTTGTTACAGATTTTTCTCATTTAAACAAAGAAAAAAAAAAAAAAGCTACATATTTTGTATCCTAAAACATGTCCTCTGGGAATCTTTCAAGAAATTACTCAAGCCTGGTTTTCATTAATTTGGTCCAACTTTATTATTTGTATCCTTTGTAACTGAAATGTTTGCGGTGCGTGTGCAGAAACTAAGCAGTGTTGACTTGGAAGAGCTCACCAAGAGGTTGAATCATTTGACCTTTCAGTACGCAGAGGCTCCCACGATATCCGGAGTTGGTTGAAATGTTGATGAGGGCGGTTTTAGGAATGGATTCTTGAACCAAAGAGGAGTAGTATGTTTTGTTTTTCTTCCCCCTTCTATCTGAAACACTCAAGTTTCACTTCTTTGTTTTGAGCGTAACCGCGACAGAAAGTAAACGAATGCTGCTTTTCTGACTGGTGTGAAGAAAAGGGGGAGTTTTTAAAAACCTCTCGATTCTTAAACTGGACGTAGATGGCTTTTTGTGTGACGGCCTCACCGATGTTGATTATACATTGTGGAAGACTCAAGAAGCCGCTCCGCTGCAGTGCCTTTAAATTTTCAACCCTTGAGGTCAAACCTCAGCATAAACTTGCTTAATATGCATGAAAGTGTTCCTGTGCTGTTGGTGACCAGATCATTGGGGGGGTAGAAAAGAGACACACTGGATGCTGCAGTTGTGTTACAGTGCTGTGACTCAGTGAGCTCAAAACAATAACCATAACTCTACAAATGTACAGTAACAGTCTACCAAGCCAAAGTATTCAAACACCAGAAAGTGCCGATACAAGCCTTTTGTTTACAGACGTAAGCTGCTTTGGAAACACAAAAAGTCGGGGGGCCCAGCTCTTTCACCACGCGGCAGCTTCTCTCAGATGATTCGACTTCAGTGTGTGAAGGATGATGACAGAGATGTGGAATGAGGATCTTTTTCCAGAGCAGGCTTGTTGCCCCGCCTCACAACATCCAGCTCCGATTCCTCGGTGGCCGCAGAATAAAGCTACATTCCTCGGTCCTGCTCGAACATTCGGTGAGAAAACACAACAATGGTCCAACCCCCCCGCTCGGTCCCCCCACCTCGACACCACAATTTAGATTAACACACGCTTTCCCTCCAACCTCTAAAGGCAAAACACGCACATGTAGTTCATCGCTGGGACGCGGCGTGATTACAAACCTGTAGAGCAGACTATAAAGTGAGAGAAAACGGCAACTATGTTGTGTAAACTTTAAACAGTTTCTAACTGCGTTGTGTTTGCTTTTCCACCTGACACATGCCAGCACAAAGCTGCTCCCTGATCCACAACTCTGTCACCTTCCAAACAAAACATATTATTGTCTACGAATGAAATCAATTTTTACATGTTATGGCACAATACCACTTTGTCACAACCATCAATTTTTTTTTTTTTTTTTTTTTTTATAAAGTATACCTGGTTTTAAAGCTTAAAGATGACACACGTTAACCATTTACCATGCTGATGATGCTTGTAACGCGCCATTATTAACATACAGTACACATTTTGGCTTTCAAACATCGCCGGTCGTAGATATTGTTTCTTATAAACAGCACTTAACTTCAAAGAAGAGAACAATTTGTCACAAATGGGGGCGATTTCACAGGTGAAGATGAGGAAACTCGTCTGATGTGAAACAAACAGCTGACTGGAGGTTGGATATTCTGAGGTCTCCTCTGGCAGAGCGCCTGGTGCATCTGTACACATTTCCTCTTTTTTTTTTTTTTTTTTTTTTTAAATCACAGACAATAAAAGTGAGAGACAGTGATTAATGACATCCATCAGTTGAAAGCAGCCCCCCCCCCCCCCCCCCCCCCCCCGAAGAGGTGCCTATACATGAACATTATACAGTCTGTTATTAGGTTTAAAATGGTGAACGTATCGGTGGACAGCGCCAATACCAGAAAAAAAGAGTGCCTGATGGGGTAGGATGCCCCCCCCCCCCCCCCCGTTCATCACCGGGAAGTCCCTGCTGTGTTCTGTCTCTCATCTAATCAGTCCCTCTTTTTGTCCTGCTCCTCGGCGGCCTCGTCCACCTGAGGCCCAGGGAAGGCGTGGTGGTACAGGTGCCTGTGATTGGCTGCTACGTTGTACAGCTTGTGGAGCGCCTGTGGAGATGAGACAGGACACGCTGGTTGCAGGCAGGAAACGGGTGAACAAAGAGTCATAAAAGGGCAAAAGGAAAGCTGCTGCTTCCCTGTTAACCCCCCCCCCCCATGTCTTCTATTCTTAAATACAGTTCAGTTTCACAGATATAATAACAAGCACCATCCAAAGAGCGTTCTGCGGTTGGACAAGGACAGAACTACAAAGTCAGCCTGAAACAAAAGTGACCTTTTCTGTGGTAGAATATTATACAGGCCTCATTAATCCTGGAGTTCCAGGCTGCTGCCCAATTAGCCCAGTTTGTTATCCACCCTCAGATAATGGTGACAAAGAAGCATGAAGAGTCAGATTTACTCAGCCACAGAGTGTTTGCATGCAGTCTGTGTGCACTTACCTCATTTGTGCTCCCCTGCAGAGGCATTAAAAACAAGAAATACACACAGTGAGCACAGAGATGCACGTAAACCATAATACATACACATGAATGGATCCTTTGACACTTCTATAAAGGAGCCTGTTGCCACCTAGTGGTTTAAAGGCAGACGGGCACAGTGCATTCTGGGTTTTTTTTTTTTTTTTCATTAGATTGGTCAGCAAACTCAAAATGAGAGAATAAGACAGAAACAGATGTTTGAGGCATATATTTCATAAAATGCCACAGGTTCACTGGATTCTGCTTCCCAGACAGGAATATTAGTGACCTGAATCACTTTGACCATAAAAACAGTTCTGAGAAATTGTGATGTGTATTTTTTTATTTTATCCAACACTTTCCTCAAGAAATTTGTATAATTCGATAGTGAAAATAATGTAGCTCTTATTTTTTGCTGCTATAATGTTGATTTAATCAGAAACTGAATTTATAGAAGTGCACAGTTAAAAAATGCTGAAACTGATATTCGCTTCAAAATGGTTGACACAAGCAGAGAATAAATGTAGAATAAATGATTGTCCTGAGTCCTGCTCAGATTTTTGGCTGTTTCGTTTCACTGGCAGATATCATCAATATGTTTGTTTTCTAAATTCAAGTTTAGTTCATCTATATATATTTTCTGCACTTGCCAAGATGTTTGTCACCGTTTTCTTTCGTGGACAAACACTGCAGAGCTGTGTGGGCGTTAACTGAAGTCTTGACAATGTGGCTTCATTGATGTAATCATGTCTTTACCTGGTCCCACAGCGCACCGGCCACCTGGTCAATGACGGCGCCGAGTTCTCGGTATTCCCCGGAGTACCGGATGTAGGCCCAGGTGCAGAGAGTGATCAGTGCCAGGCCCAGGATCATGTTGCACAGGCTGGCAATGATGTCCACGCCCACAAAGCCTGTGATGCCCGCCGCCACGTACATGACAAAGATGACCACGAACAGGGTGGCCGGCGTGCGGGCTGCGTGGAAAATGTTCTTGGAGTCATTGTGCTTGATGTACTGGACAAAGACCTCGTCGATCTCTCCCTCCAGCTGCTGCAGGTAGCGGCGGCTGAACTCCTCGCCTCCCATCTTCTTCACGCCCCGAAACACCTGCAGGGCCTCCTCTCTGATGACGCTGTGTCGCGCCTGTAGCTCGCTGGGGGCCAGGAAGGGCCGATCGCCGCCGCAGACCTGGAGAAAGGCGAAGGCGGATCCTACAGTTGGTATTCTGATCGGGCTTCACACGAAGCTCCTGTTTGTTCTCACCTACCTCCTCCATTTTCTTGTTGTACAGATCCTTCGCTGCTGCGACTGCTGCCAAGTTATTCGCCTCTGCAGTGGCCTGAGAGGAAGCACATGAAAAAGTACAGCTGATATTTTCAAAATGGTGCAAAATAAGACGTCACTCTATTGATCCCACAGAGGAAACGTCACGTGTCGCAGCAGCAGGAGCACAAGAACGGAAGCACAGGCGAGTATTTGAAAAACACACATAAAATGTACTGTTTACAAAGAGAAAAGAAAGGAAGTTGCAATAAATAATGAAATGTAAAAATTTAACTGAAAACTTGACGTGACATTTTCAACTAGCACTGGAAATAATGGAACTCTACCTGTAGCATGGATTTTGGGTGTGGCAGCTCCTCGCCTTGATAGATTTTGATGTATGCCTGAAAGTGACATCGGAAAAAGGAATTAATATATCAACAATTTAAATCACCATTTATAAAAAGAGATTCATAGTTATTGTACTGGGCATGATGAATACTTGGTATAGAAGTCAAAGGGATGAGAAATATGATGGCTGCTGAGAAGAGTGTTGGCTTTGTAGTATCACAGCATGATTTCTTGAGCTGATGGGGCTTTAATGTGCCAGAACAGGAACATTCCCCTTCTTTCCCACCTTGAAATACTCCAACAGGCCTCTGCAGGTGATTTTGCTGCCGTTGATCTCCTTCACGTCGATGTTACGAGGACTGAGGAGCCAGGGCACCAGAACCTTCAGGTTGTTTATGAACTCACCATCGATTTCTACACGGGGAGGAGGAGGAAGAGAGGCTGATGAGGATGTAAGGTACAAAATTAAACACCGTTGGCTCACTTGTATTTATTCTCTGGTTGTTGAATTGCTGTATTTTCCAGTGAAATGCCTGATCTGTCCGTCTTAAACGTATGTAATGAAGCACCTTTGATCCTTCCGTCGAAGTTTGGGTTAGTGGCCACCTTGAGGCCGGGATGAGGCATCAGGAAACAGGAGATGTTGGTGAAGCAGGAGTGGATGTGTTTACGCACGTTCTGCAGCTCTTCGTGCTGGTTCTCTGAGATCTGCACCACAGACATGATTAGAAGTGAGACGCACTCAGATCTGTGGGTGAAGAAACTGACCTTCAACCCCTCAGAGTCGACTGACCTTCAGTCTCTTCTCCAGGAACTTCATGCCTCCTTCTTGTCCGTAGGAAAACTCGTATGGAAAGCTCCAGTCTCGAACGAGGAAAATCATGGACTTGGAAAAGAAAATGATTCATGACATGATGCATTCTGGATTTTTGGACAGTTAAACTTTCCATTGCCCATTTAAATCTCATACATCACAAGTCTCAATTCAGTATTAGGAGCTGCTTGTAACAACATCATGTTAAATCAGGAAACTGATGGAACTCCAAAAACTCTTTTACACTACCTGGAACGGTTTGAGGAAAGTCTCCTCCATTGCTAGTCTGCCGTACTCAGTGAAAAGCTGAAATAAAGCACATAAGACAAATTCAATACAATGATTAAAAGTGCCAGATTTTATTTTCTGCTGTATTTTGTTTAAAGTTACATTTCTACAGGAAGACACATTTAAGTGTCTGAATCCTGGGTTGGCCTGCTTTGTTATGACATCACAAAGTTACAGCAGCCCTGACAGCTTGTTTTAAGACTTCATGGACAGTACAGACAGTATCCATGTACTACACTAATGTTGCAAACTTAACCTGCAAGTGTTGAAGGTCGTCCTCTTGTACATTCTGTGAGATGTTGTAAACCTGAAAAACAAAATTCATTTGCGGTGTTATTTCTTTAATGCATCTCCAGAACAGTGGAAAAACCAAATAAGTGTGTCTCGTCGAACTTTTCATGCTTTAATTGCTCACCAAAGCTATAACAGCTCATCCTGAGGTTATCAGAATAGTTATTACCGATTGCTTCAGCTACTCTGGGTGTATTTGGGGGCGAGGGCAGATTGACTGACAGGGATGCACAAGGTTGGCTAAGAATGTAAATAACAAATAAATATTCATGTTCTGCGGTAAAGTAAAACCGGGTCGGATGGGTCAAAGTCAGCGTACCTGCATGGAGCTTATCATGGTGCTGAGAGCGAAAACGGTGGCTGAATCCCGCAGCGTTGACTGGCTGTCAAACGTCCCTTGTGTGTCCATTAGCAATACAGCAACCTGCGTAATGAGACAGATGAGGACACTGACCCGTGCATGCTGCTGGTCTGCGTGTTTCTACCACCTCGATTATGCAGCAGTTAGAGAGTTGTGATATAGTGTGTAAGTTATTAAAGCAGAGCCAGAGGTCCAAGGAACCAAAAGGAGTAAAGCAATGACGCGGCCCTTAAAGATCTCATTAAATTTGACTAAGATTATATTTAAAGCTGATAACAAAGAGTCCTGAGGGTTTTCCTTTGCCTTGTGCAGGCTGCAGACAGAGAGTCAATTTAAATAAACGAGGGAAAGGCCCCCACATCATCCTCCCATCTCAGCCGCTTTCGTAACAGTCTGTTTTATTCAGTACAGGGTTAAGACTTCACCTTGCTTCCGTCTGGTTTGTCCACCAGAAATACTTCACTCCAGATCTGGATCCCAGTGGTCTCCCTCTCAGAGCCGCCCCTCCAGGAGAAGCCGGTCAGCGGCTCGTCTGCGTTGCCGAGCCAGGTGTCAGACGCCTGAGCACAATGAGGTCAGAGGTCAGTTCACCTCATTTAGTTTGGGCTTTAGTATAGAATACTGCATCACACATATGTGAAACAAACAGGCATGTGTATAAAGCCTCCAGACCAGTATGATTTTATTGTTGTTCGGTCCTGTAGTTCAATACATTTCTGTAGTGCATCCTGCTGATCTTTTAAACATCCCATCACTGAGAAAATGTGATAAATTTGAGTTTAAATACAGTTTTAGGATAATAAGTTTAACAGACTGACCTTTCCAGCCTGGAAAGATGTTTGTTTTTTATGTGTTTTATGTGTTTTTATCAGCAGCACATACTGCTGCTGATTTGTCAAACCCCTTTTTAAACATGCACATTAAGTTTAGTTTTGAGCAGAAAAATAAAATGAGAGTTAGGAGGTCTAAAGTCACACTCTGAGTGACTCTGAAACTTACATGGTTGTACATGTAACGCAGCATGAAGTCCATGAGGAAGGACTTGCCCTTACGGAAAGCCCCGGCCACAGAGATGGCCACCACGTCGCGGTCTCTGACCTCCTCGGCCAGCAGGATGCGACTCAGCGCCGCCTCGTCCAGTTCGAAGGTGTGGTCGTCTTTGACCAGCAGCACCTGGATGGGCCGAGCTCGTCCGTCCGGCTCCTCCTCCTCTGAGCTCCAGTCGTAGACATTTTTGTCACTGAGGGACCCTGGAGGAAGAAGTCAGAGATGAGAAAGAAAAAGTGCTGCAGTGATCACGACAGGAAGAGGAATGAGCCTGAAAGCTGGAAAAGTGATCCTTAACTAAGCACATTTACACCTTTGAATGTGGCTGCATGCAGAAACAAGTTGGTGTTGATGATCAGTAATTCACCTTCAGATATTTTTCTAGATTGATTAGCATCATAAAGTAAAACAAACTGGTTTCACAGTAGTAAGTGTGTGCACCGCCAGAACTTCTGCACAGAGATGATGAGCAAACTCAGCAGTCCATTAGACGAGAAAACAGGAAAAGTTGAGTCCATTATTGCTTCCTGTTAGCACCACATCAGTGGCTTCTCATCATCCATCCCATCTGTGTGCATCCAATGAGATCATGTACATTCAGAGCTTTTCCGGATCTTTCCAGGCCGTGACTCAGTGAGCTTCCAATCTCCGCTGAGTGTTCAAGCTGCCTGACAGTCCTGAAGCAGAGACTGGGGGAGTTTTAGCTCCATAATCCCACTCTTATTTTTTTAATGCTACAGCAAACTTGGATCAGACGTTGTGAGTTCAGGCTCTCTGGGTAAAAATAAAAGAATCGTAGCACCTCAGTCTCAGTGGCTGCGATGCTGATTTCCAGGCTGTAATGGCAGATATAAGTCTGACAAAGGAAAAACAAAATTTGGAAGCACGCTAAAAGGTTAATGCAGGGTGCCAAGTATGCACAGTGAATAATTTAAGGAGGGATCCTCCAGGGCTTCCTCTTAAGCTTGAAGAAAACTGTCAGCTTGACTACACATCTCCTGCAGAGGCCTCACCCAGCCCCGGCACCAGCCCTCATGGTTAACCTGATCATGTTGCTGCTGCCCATAAAAACAGCCGAGGACGTCAGCGTCCACTCAAAGTGGGTCAGACCCGATAAATTCTCCAATAACAGACAGCAGACTGTCATTTCCTTTCTCCTTATCCAGGCCTGTGTTTAAATAGAACATCAGCCACAGAGTAATGTCAGTGGCAAACAAGATGCTGCTCACCATCCCAACCATGGTGATAATGATGACAGCAATAATGATAAGGGCAAAGATGATGGTGTGGAGGGTGAAGACAAGCTATTTACTGATGCAACATTACATAATTCCATGCCAGATGCACCAAAGACCATCATAAGAGGCTTCACAGTGATAAAGTCAGCCACAGCAGAAGGTTATTTTCAGGCCTTCTGTGGCCCGGACCATACCAACAGGACAAGACCTTCTGATTTTTTTTTTTATTTTAAGGATTGTCATGAAAAATATCTGTCTAGTTTCCTCAAGCTCGATCACCCGACAGTCCTGCAGTGACACGAACATGGTGTCTGCTTCACTGCCACGAACATTATTATTATTATTATTATTATTATTATTTCATCCGAATCAACACAAACACGCTGGCCACCGTCCTGTTTCGAAAATAAAAACAAGCCTTTCATCATGGAGTCATAAGATAAACATGTAATTGGCTGCACTGCTCACACCCTCGCCTCGACACGAATAATGTAAAAAAAAAAAAAAAAAAAAAAGAGGAGGGGAAAATGAAATATCAAATGTGGTACGTACACTCACCCCAGCTGTCTCTGTCCTTACGGTGCTTCGACATGATCCTGCCCGTATATCCCTCTGTTTGTCCGAAGATGAGCGGCCCTAGTCGGCAGTCATGGGTGTCGGGGGTGGGGATGATGCCCTCTCTCTGCCCGGACGATGCTCGGATCGCAGGAGGATGATGGAGCTTTTTTATTCCGGGCCCGATGCAGCCAGGTGGCGCTGCTGTCTGCGGTTTCCCCCTCCCGGCCTGCTGGGAAGTAGCAGCTTCATAACGCAGGGGAGAAAGATAAAATAAGACAAAACAAAGAGAAGCAAAACACGGTTCGCTGCTCGTTGTGAAATAAGAGCAGCCGCCAGGTTTGGCTTTGCAGCTGATGTTAAGACGCTTTAGTGTAAAAATAAATCTTTTATTTACTTCCTGCTGTCGCCGGTAGATGACGCCAATTACGCAGAGATTGGAGCGCGTTGCCTTCGCGTACTATCGTACATCTCTAAACGCAAAATCTGCTCTCTTTAGGAACAGGCAGAGGCGGAGTAATGAGGGGAATGATGGAATACAATTAAAACCTAATTTTATTTTTATTGAGTAAACATTATGACATGATAGTTTGTTGATTTATCTTGTTCCTCTGAAAGATGCACATGGGTCGGTCGACACTGCAGTAGGGTGGACATAAAAAACAAAATACACACGTTTGCCTCTTGAATGTTGAGTAGAATAAATGTAAATAATATTGAGATTAAAAGTAAATACTTCAAATAAGTTTAAGTTAATAGCCTGCTAATAATATTTAATCATTGAGTTGTCTGTAATCAGCTGGTAGGGAGTGCTCAATGTTGATGTTGAACTTTATTTATACAGCACCTTTGAAAACAGTTAATAAAGGGTTTTAACCTGAGCTACAAACTACTCCAGAACACAACAGGGAGCAGATGAGATTCATTTAGTCACACAGCAACGGAAAACAGGAAGGATTTAATATTATAAGGAAGAATAATAACAGAAATAAAAATGATAAGGCTAAAATGACAACTTAAGAAATATTAAAAAGAGGTCAGACAAACTAAAATGACCAAAAAATCAAGGCAAGAAAATTTTGCTTGTTAGTTGTTTTTTTGTTTTTTTTTTTAAGGGGTGATTCATCCTTGTAATGCTACTACCTAACTAGAAAACCTCTTTCCTGTTTTTTTTTTTGTTGTTTTTTTTTTTTAGCGAATACTGTCATTATTTTCCCCATCCTGTTGTTGTTGTTGTTGTTGTGTGTGTGTGTGCGCACCTATCTATCACTGAGTTTGAAAATCTCGGTTTAATTTCCGAGGAGGGCCTGAACGCACCACCAGAATCCAGTAACTGCGCCTCCTCTGAGATTAGCGGCAGACTGTTGCGTTCAGGGTGATTTTTTTTTTTTATTATTATTATTTTATTTAGATTTTTTTTTTTTTCAAACATTCAGGACTAAACACCTGAGACTGTTTGTGTAGCTCGTCACTGATCTTTTACTTGGCAGCCTCTCGTAAAGTGACAGCCCGGAGGAAATGACATGTCAGCGGCCGAACTTGAGAGGACCGAAGTCGGCCGTAACGTCCGCGCTGCCGTTGGACTGAAGGCGACGGAGCGGCCGGCCAACTGAAGTTTACTACCGTTTCCTCGATAACAAAGGAGTCCCGGGAGGGGGGACACCCCGGTTTTCAGTCCGCATTCGACGCCGTCGCTCACACAAAGGCCCCGGGGAAAGATTTCAAAATGCAACGGGGCTCCCGTCCGCCGTGTTTGTGTCGTTAAAGGTAGGAAGAGGCGAACTTACGACCGGCGGCAAAGCTAAGTTAACGTTTGCTAGTTAGCATTAGCCGAGCTGATGCTAACCCCCCCCCTCACCACCACCACCACTCCTCCTCTTTAACTCAACACATCCAAAGTAGACCAGACCAGGACCTGGCTATTTGCTGGACTAACCAGTGCTAACGTTAAACACAGACACAATGTCATGTTGGTGGTTGTTTGTTTGTTTGAACACGGCCTAAATGTGACGGAGGAGTTTGATAGAAAACGCCAGCAGTCGGTGTGACAGATGCCCGATCTGTGGCAGATTATCTGCCAGATATTATATATTACCTCTGACACCGTCCACCTTAGTTGGTTTACTTGGTTCCTGCTCAAAATCGTTAATTAAACGTGTCACGGCTGTTGTCTGACTCTTTCCTGTCTCTCTCTCTCTGTCTGTCTGTCTGTCTGTCTGTCTGTCTCTCTCCCAGGACATGGAGCAGGGACAAGGACCATCTGAGCAACAGTGATCAACTTCTTCTTCTTCACCTTGGCTTAATCAAAATCAGCATCACATTAGATCAAGCCAACTAAATGTAAAGGATCGTTTGGTTCAAGCCACCATGGATAGCTTTCCCCGGCCAAGCGGTGAAATCCAGAGGAGGAACCCTCAGCATGACTTTGAGCTCATTCAGCGGGTGGGAAGTGGCACATATGGAGACGTGTACAAGGTATGGTGGAGCTACTGGTTCCCACAGCCTGTCATTACAGTTGGAGATAACTTGGTTTACCGTGGCACGGATTATCAACCCCATACTCATATCTTAAGGCACAGTGTTGTTTGCTTTATGAGTCATGGTAACATGTGGCAAACACATTTGTCAGTATGTGTTGAATAGGAGCCAGCTCCTGCATACATCCATCCATCCATCCATCCATCCATCCCTCCCTCCCCCTTGTTCGGCCACAAATATACAGAAATAACTTGGCTGATGTCACATTATACACAATTAGTTGATAAAGCTTTTGGTAATCTATCTAGGTGTATAGTCTGTAAAATGTCACTTTTGGTACACACTTTCAGTTGTTGCAAGTGGCCTGCTTATTAGAAATGAAAATAATGGCCGCTTCCCTACCAATCAGACTTGTACCATTGGTACAAGCATGCATATCTAAATTAAGAGAAGCTGCATGTGTTGAATGTATTTTGTGCCTTGGGAAGTCTTTTCTTTGTCACGCAAATACATTTAGAGACATGAGGTGAAACTAGGTAAGAGAGCAGTTTTTTTCCATTTGCAGACATGTACACATTGCAGTTAAACAAACATACTGAACTGCCAAAACCGGACTGTTGCAGGCTCATAATTGCCTGTCATAAAGGACAGAAACAAATCTGCCTCAAAACTTTTCAAACTGAGTGAGGCGATTCAGTCCAAAAGAGCTAAATGCTAAAATGATATATTTCTATACAATCCAGAGGCAATATTGTGTTAAGGCTTTAGTAGTCTCAAGTGGATGCAGGATTGGCGGAAAGCAACTGGAGTTGTAAACCCTTCTTTGGGATACAATGTAAAGATAGCAGGGACCACATGCTATAACAAGTTATAGAAAACACTTGAATCTATTTTTTCTGAAGTCTACAGAGAAACTATGCAGCCAAACGGGATAGTTTATTTAGATTTTCCCCACTGCTGTTGGCTGTAGTGAGATGTGTTTTGTGGGAGAGTTTTCTTGTTTATCCATCTGTCACAGAAAAACAGATGATCCATCAGTTTCAGAGTGTGATAGCTCAGGCAGCCTGTCATGGTCCCTCTCCATACAAAGCCTCTCTGGTCAGCCCCCACCCCCAGACGGGCCATCGGTGGAATGCTGCGCCTGGTATTCTCCCAGAGCTCGCAGGCCGAGGGTTGCAGCAGGCTGAAATATGATCAGGCCCCTGTCTAAACATGCGTTTGACTATGGGTGTGTTCTGCACCACACTGACAGCGGAAACACCTCAAATTGGGAAAAGTCCTCCTTTGGTTTGCTGTGCTCAGTTAAATTTTAATTTACATAGATGTATTATATGTGATTATATTGATTTGTAGGTCACATATTGTTGCCCTTTGATATTACTTAAAAAATTATTTATTTATCGTTGTTATAATGTCATACCGTTGGCTGTCAGTGCAGTTTATTATTATTATGTCCATTTATATGCTTGTATTTTGATTTGAATTTGTACTATTTAAATGAAGACAGCATGCCCATGTTATTGATCTTTGAGTTTAAGGTTAGAAGCCTTTACTAGAGATTTCTTTTTGACATATTTTATTATTATTTTTTATTTATTTATCAAACAGTAATTGTACAAGGAAACCCTATTAGTAGTTAAAATTCATGTAGCTAAGTTGGGTTTTGAAATTTTCTCTACTTCTGTGTTAAAATGCTTCAGGTGTCTCTTCAGGAGTTTCCTCCCTTCAGTCAAATATTATTTAAGGCTCTTTAGACTGTCTAGTCTTCTGCATCCTATGTGTGAATTGTTACCCTCAAACTTCCTCTTCATAGGTTTAGATCTTAGCTCATTTATGTCAGGAAGCTAGACTCAGGTTGTAAACAGCTACTTTACATTTGTATGCAATAACCTTACTTAAACATAGATGGAGGCCAGAGAATTAGAAAACTGTTGAAAAGCAGTTGAAAAGCTGAGCAATGTGCCACAACTATACACAACAATAACTGTCCCGTTCCCTCTCTCATATATATAAGTTGAATTACATTTTATTCTGTTGTGTATGTTAATGTGTATTATCAGCTGTAGAACTTTAAGCTTTGCGTCTGTGTTCCTGTTTATATGCGTGAATCACCACCAGCACATTCCCAGTGTTGAAAGGTAGCCGTGGTGGAGGGGTTTGTGGTTTACAGTTGATTTAGCTGCTCGACTCATCACTGCGCTCCTACGGATTAAGGAGCATCTCGTCTTGACCTGGATTTGAAAGTCAGCACAACCTAGTTCAAGTGAAAAATTTCACGGGGGGATGGATGTGTCTTAAACTGTATGTGTATACATCCAGTTGACATCGGCCCGTTAAGATTTTGTGACAATATGCACACAAAAAAACTAAAACATAACAAGAATGAAGTAAAATATGCAACTAAAAGAGTGAATCACAAGTCACAATCACCAGGCACGACATTTAAAGGTTTGTTGATCATCATAGTTGTGGACAGGCAGTGTGCCGCCTCTCCCTGCTGACTAACACTGTCCATGGGTTGGCCTAATGACCTCTCAGTATGAGGCTTGTTTCAGAGGACTTCTGGTTTGAAGGAGGTAGTCTGTAATTTTTTTTTATTTGTCTGGAGATGTTGACATTCAGTACAGTGAACAGTTTCACTCCATTTCTTACAAAGGGGGAAGGATCAGGCAAACGACAGTTATTGGTTTATGTAGTCCAAAGCTGCAGCGCTCTCTGTTTGTCAGTGGATGACAATAAACAATTTGTGACTTTAACAGTGTCAGTGCCAAAGTTGACAAACTGCCTTCTTCTTATCTTGAAAATTCAGTGTACATTCATGTAATAGTAGATGGGGCTAAAACCAGCAGCACTCTTCTCTCAACTGTCTTCCCGTTAAATTGATTGATCATAATAAAAAAAATGCTGTTGCCAAAGCCCAAGATGACAAAACAAATTGTTGGAATTTTTGTCTGTTATTCTGTCAGTAAGCATGCTTTCCTGTAATGAAGGAGACCACACAGGAAGTTCTTACCTTTGCGAGGCTTGACTGGGCAAATATGACTTGGTTTTTCATTAATTGCATTAATCAGTTGTACAATTACGATTGAAGCACTGAAAATAACAGTGTTGTTCATAGCTTTGTTGACAGTTGTATATGTTGTCTTCCAGGCTCGAAACATACAAACAGGAGAGCTTGCTGCTGTGAAGATCATAAAGTTGGAAGCAGGTAAGAGTGATTATCTCAGTTTTTCTCATCATGGTGCAGAGAAAACATTCTCTTTTTATCTTTTTTGAAACAGCTGAAAAATAAAGTCTGGAAAACAAGTCTGTTATTTTCCAGGCTTTTGAATGGAATGCATGAAAAGTACTAAAAAGACTGAAGAATATCATTGTGCATGCCAATAGACGTGACAGCAAATATTTATGCATCGATAAACCCACTGCTGTTTTGACATTTTTTTTAAATGCTTCTCGTGTGAATTGAGTTTCTTTGTTATATTTGCAGTTATTTTACCTAGTTCAAGTTAGGGTCATCAGCCAATGCACTACACGCTGAACCAAAGTATGCACTGTGCCATTTCAAAAGCAAAAACAGAGCAGTGTAATGCTTGATTCTGTATGAGGCAGGAGAGGAGGGATGACATGGCTGTGAGGTCTGTGTTGGTGATGACCTACTGACAGTTAGTGCGATCCAGATTAGTGGGATTACGAGGAGGACTTTGTACCACCAGCAAGCGGACTAAGATCAGCTGATTACCAGCCAGTGAAAGAACAGATTCACTTGTCTATGTTTTCTCTCTCATTCATCGTGGCATCTGTTGATGTGAGGCTGTAAGTCAGGGCATGTGGGACTGATGTTCTATTTTTGTCTGTTGTTTACATGTGTTGTTTTTCTCAGGTGTCATATATTGTTTACACGTCACATGATTTGAGGGAGATAATTTTTCCTTCCCAACCAATCAGACTAGGGATGTCTTGAGCTTTAATATAAGGCCTTGACATATTCCGCTGGCATAAAGGAGGACGGAGGATTAGAGTGTGTTTGTGTGTGAAGCAGAAGATCAGAAGGCTTAGCTGTAAATTGGAAGAAAGTCTGGTCAAGGGACAGGGATTTTGTTACTGTTATGAAAGAAAAAAAAATTCATGGTTAATGTAATTTGTAGATATGACCCCTGGAATCCATTTCAGAGCAGAACCTGGAGCATTTTCAAGATCTGTTCTTTTCTTGGTGCCTGAGGAAAACCAGGAAGTAAAATTATCTTATCAACGACCCGCACCCTCAAATTCAAACAAGAGGGGTTAAGGGAGCGAGATGAAACAGGGTTAAAGCAGTAAGTTGCATATTGTATTTACTTGTGTTGAAGACATCTGTGTGATAATGTAAGAAAACTTTGTGAGTAAAAACAAAAAGCATATATCAGTGCAGCTGCTTCGACTGCTTCCCAGCAGTCTCCCTTCCACTAATGATGTATAAGCTTCTACTAAAATCAAACATCTTAAATTCAGGAGAATTCTTGTGGACATTCTGTCCGAGATTGCAGTTGCTACTGCCACACAATGGACCTTGATGCTCTTGAAGTAGATGCAAAACAGAAAGCAGAAATATCATGACTTGGATGACTGAGAGTCTTGAGACACGTAGCCCCGACTCCTGAGCGAGCCCCTCCTCCTTCCACCAGTCCAGAGAATACACATCTGCAGTGATAGAGGAGATCGGGTTTGATGGGTGATGAGTGAGATTTTCTGTTTAAACACTTAATACAAATTGCTTTAGTAAAGATTAAAACTTCCACGAAGAGCTTTTTCTTGCATGGTATTGATACGTGCATATCAGGTTTTTTGACTTGTATCACCACCCCCCCCCCCTTCTTTTCTGAGTTTATACATGGATTAACCCAGACCTGGTCATCCTGTTTCAGCAGGGCTCTCTTGTCTTTACTCCTGCTTCTGTAAGAGTCACTCCTTTCTGTGCTGAGGTAAACAGCTGTGGGCGGACTGTCGAACCAAACAGGTTTGACCAGGAGAAAACAGTTAGGAGTGGTGAAGCCCTCTGGCTGCGGTGGCTGTAAGGAGCAGAGAATAGTAATCTGATCATTGGAGGCTAAAATATCAGTGAATACCTCAGTATTGGTCCTCACTCACTGACCTTCGAGGGGAAACTATTAGCAACTGCTTCTTGGTTAAACAATATTACTCTCGGGGCAGTTAACTGATTTTTGTTTTGTCACTGAGACTTCGGCACCAGCCTCCTGGCAGTTTCCATCAGAAGCAATGCAAGCCACTTGGGTGTGGAAGAATGTCTTTCAGCTTTGTATACCGTTCATTTACTTTTCTATAAGCTGTTACGTCAGAGCAGATGCAGTGACTGAAAACTATTTTTTGGGAATGTTGTTGGATTAGTTATCCACCTTTTAGTGTAAAGATCAAAGTATTTTTGTCCCAGATTTCAGTTTATGGGTAAACTGACAAAGCACCTATGAAATTTAAAGAATCAAGATTTCACATTAAGAATTCACGTTTACTTACCTGTGACACACTGAATTGAAACTTTGAGCCTTAAGTAAAAATATGTACATTCAGAGAGCAGAGGGAAGCGCTTGGTCTGAGAGGAAGTGACTACACTCCTAGGCCTCAACTCACTAAGACAAGCCAGTGGGAGGACATGTTATGGTTCTTTTTTTGTTTGTTTTTGACCAAGCACACTCATGTCATTGCAATTACAGTTGCCTAAGTTTTTGTGGCTCTTTGTGTACCATGTTCTCAGCGACATTAGTTCCTCTTCATATAAAATGTTCACAATGTTACAAATAAATTAATGAGTTCCTGGCTAACTGCAGCTTGTTTATACTGTTTTATGTACATGTAAATTTGGCAAACTAAGCCACAGCACCAGCTTGTGTAGGAGATTTATACATCCATTACATCCTTGTTATGCCTCATAAAAATAATAAACAATGCTGAAAAACACAGTTTGGGAAGGGTTCAAACTGCATTATATTGAGCATTGTTCAGCTTTTACAGATGCTTCTGTATTAGAAATCATGGGTTTGCTTGAATGGATTATTGTAGGTTGTCGTAGATGCTGAGCCAATAACAGAAACATCTATGGCAGAACTTGAGCAGAATTAAAACAAGTTTTACTGGCAGTGTCCCAAGATGTATGTCAGACCAGATATACTACAACCTTCTTGCCACTTTGCATGTTCACGGTACAGCCTTCAACTCTTTCTTCTGCACAATCAACAACTCAGCTTTGATGAGACAAAAAAATATCTGGAGTCTAGTAAAAAGAAATGTGATGTTTCTGCAATAGTCCAAAGCAGGTTGACATCATTTACATATAATGTGACATCTGGTAAGCGCATGTCCTATGATCACTTCCTCCAGGAAAGTGCACTCTTGCGGTTGCAATAATTAACGCAAATTCAAGCAAACTCTGCAATATTTTCCACCTCAAATTGCAAATCACATATCACAATCACAAAAAAAAAAAAAAAACAGCCCTAAAACAAATCTCTGTGCTCCCTGGAGAGACTGTCTGATGTTACTCAATCCTCAGGTAGCAACTGATGAAGTCAAAGCTCATTGAACTTTACTCCCATGTTGTTTATCAGCTGGATAATTGTGCACGGCATTCCAGCTTTCACATGAGCGATACTAACCCTGTGCAGACTGAAAACCAGACTGCCACACAACAACTATGCAACTATAGTTTGTGTACATGGAAACAATTGCCTCTGTGGCCCAGGAGGACTCTCCATTTTTCATATCAGTTATCATTCATTCAGTCATCTTCTACTGCTTATGTGTTTCCGGGTCGCAGGGGGTGCGGGAGCCAATCCCAGCTCACATTGGGCGAGGCCGGGGTCACCCTGGACAGGTCGCCGGTACATCGCACGGCCAACATACAGAGACAGACAGAGACCTACAGGCAGTTTAGAGTCACCAGTTAACCTAAACATGTATGTCTTTGGACGGTGGGAGGAAACCAGAGTACCTGGAGGGTGCATGGGAAGAACATGCAAACTCGGAAACTGACCCACGACCTTCTTGTTGTGGGACAGCAGCGCTAACCACTATGCTGCTGTGCTGCCCCCATTTTTCATATTTTCTTCTAAAGTTCACCAATCTGTATATCATTAAATTTGCCTATGGAGTCACATGATGTAGTTAGATGTTGGACAAGGTGCTGCTTCCTCTCCTCGGCCCATATTTGGTGGTCGTTACTGGGATAGGTTGACTATTTTGTCAATCAGTTGATTTTTATGACAGTTCAGTTGTCAAGAAAGCCTTGTTTACACGACACAGTGGTGAACAGCATTGTAACGTAGAAAATTATGTTGTTGACAGTAATCTCTACCACCCGTAATGGGCAACCTGCTGTTTTTGATGTAGATGGCGTCCATTGAATGAGCTTAATCTGGACTGCTGCCTGTAATGACAGTGTGTTGATAGAGCGCTAAAGCTGGCAGGGCCTGGTAGACTTTAACCTTCTGTTAATGTATTCCAGCACCGTGTCTCTCTACAATTGGGAGCAGCTGGACTTACATATTTTTGTCTTCTTAGTTCCTACTGCTCGGATGTGATTCAGTGCTTTGCTGAAGTGAAGAGCAACCTGGATAATTGCCTATACCCCATAAAAATTTAAAGTACAAGGTGTTCTCTTTATTGTTATTAGCTGGTCTATGCTTTATTTTTAGGAACGCAAAGTGGGAAGATTGTTGTGGGGTTGTTTTTTTTGTTTGTTTTTTTTTTTTTTGTTTTGTTTTTTTAAGATTGCTAAACCTATGTTTTGTCCAAAATGCTTCGAGTGGCTATTTTTAAGATTTCAAATTCAAGGTTTAGTCTCATATCAAAAATATCACTTTACAGAGCAAGTTTTGCAGATGAATCATATCACAAGTTATTTTATTTTCCTTCTTACAGTGAGTTTGTGAGGTGTTTATTTCTAAATGGAAAATATCTTAGTTGAAACGAAACAATTCTCTGTATAGAGAATGGAAAAAAAATAATTTTCTCTCCATGTGTCTGTGTGATTTCTCCCTCTGTTTCCAGGGGATGACTTTTCCATCATACAGCAGGAAATCTTCATGGTGAAGGAATGCATGCACCACAATATTGTGGCCTACTTTGGGAGCTACCTCTGGTAAGAGCAAGCTCTAAATAGTCCAGCTTTGTCATTTTACTCTGATTTCTCTTCCCTTATTGCCAGTGTGAGGATTGACATTTATGGAAGTCACATGTTACTGTCAAAAGCTTTCAATAAGCCACAGCTTGAAACTCACGTGGTGTATTTAATTAGTTAGTTACACCTGTATGTGAGAGTATGACTCATTGTCTTCAACTGCGCCGGTGCTGACGGGGCTGTTTAGCGCCAGGATGCAGCTCTTGTGTTTTAATGGAGCCTATGTTTTGCGGTTGGTATTTTGAGAGGAAGTCAGGCTGGTCTGCCCACCACTGCCTCAGACTTCCAGCAGGTTTAACAGGATCAAGAGCCTCTGATCTGTCTCAGAAAGTTGTTTGTCCAGAGAGACGCATGCCTTATCACAGCAGGTATGTCGTATGGAGTCTCGCCACACAGAGAACAAATGGTGACTGTAAAACCTTAATGAGTGATCCACAATGAATCAATTACTTTAAAATGAGTTCCATTCTACTAGAAAAACCACAGCTTTATTTGGGGAAGTTTGAGTTTCCTTTCAAACCTGTTTCCTGGCCTAAAATAATTTCCACATCAAGCGAAAAGATAGCACAGTTAGCACAGTTGTGATTGGGAAGGGGAGGCCGTTTATAGTATCATCAAGCATGAAGCAAACCGGCACAGCTGTAAACAACTTTCACAGTTTCGCTGGTCTTTGTTTGAGCTTTTTGTCTGTAACTTCACATAGTTTTCCAACCCACTCCACTCTATTTATTAACTTGTGCTTAGCGTTTCTTTGTTTGTTATTTTATGAAGGATTTATGATTTTATGATGTTCAGTAAGGGACATTTGACAAGTTTTTGTTCTATCAAAATTTCTAGCTACTTATAAATCTGTCTAGCAAAGAGCTCATTCCTAACATAATAATGTTCTCTGCTTTCTTCAGCCGAGAGAAGCTTTGGATATGTATGGAGTATTGTGGCGGAGGATCTCTGCAGGACATTTATCATGGTGCGTTTTATTTATAAGATGAAGTCATAAAATGGTGTTTAATACTGTGCAGATGTAAAATCAATCTCTGCCTGTGTTATAGTGACAGGACCGCTGTCAGAGCTTCAGATAGCATACGTCTGCAGGGAGACCTTACAGGTCATTTTACTTTTTAAATCAATGTTTTAAATATGCTTTTTAAAGTTTATGATTTCAATTTGAATTCATACTGAATACAATTATTTTCGTTTACAGGGTTTGGGATATCTGCACATTAAGGGCAAGATGCACCGTGACATCAAGGTATCATATCTTTTGTATTTTGTTTGGTTTTCTTTTAACCTAACCCTCTCTCACGGATGTGCCACAAACACTCTTTGGCTCATGTCTGCACCAACAGATTAAAGGTCCCACTTGTTTGTGTTGATATCCATTTGAAGATATTTGTGGTTTTAAGTACCAAAAAACTGTGGCAGTGTAGTTTTACACCTTCCCTGACCTCCAGTAACAACAGGTTGGCCAGCCAATCAAAAGAGCCTCTCCTCTGGTTTGGCCTTGGGCCATGGCTGAGAGCAGTGATTGCTTTGCTTTGACATCACAAAGTTACAGACGTCCTGACTGGTCACTTTAGGGCTCTGAATACAGGCTGTGTATTCACTGTGATAATACAGAACCTGGATCTGCTTTATAATCGAGAGACATGGAAATGTCAGTTCACACAATATTGAACCTTTAATAACAAATCCCAAAACCTTTTGAGAGAAAGGCAGAAAGGCTAGGAGAGAGACTAACAGAAAGGTACAGCAGCACCACAGCCTTGAAACTATTAATGTCACTGTTAATGCTTCTGTTGGCTTTAAATCAGTCCAGGGGCCTCACGTCTCCCAGAATTAGCTGTGCTGCAGAGGTGTGAACTGAAGTCACCGGAAAAGCGTAAGCTGCGGATGTGACCAGAAGCATATGACCAGTCGTTTTACTTGCTGCAGTTTTGAGGTTTAACTTTGACTGCTTGCATGAACATAGGCTGGAGCCTCAGCCTTTATGTGTTATCACAGAAGGTCAGGGCTGGACCTATTATCTTTACTCAGCTCTACAGAGTGAGCACTTCCTGTTTCCTCTATTCTCACTGCAGGATACCACCAGAGAGACTGTCATTCACAGCCAACAGAAACACTGTCAGTGGCATTGTCAAAAAAGTGAACTGGTGTAACTTTACCGAATGCCATATCAGTAACAGGTCTGAGCAGTTAATGTTTCAACCAGACCAGATGTTACTGAAAAAGCTTAACACGTAATCGACTCTTTGTTATGAATTAGCTTTGCAATACATCACACATCAGTCCAGGTCAATATTTAAGACCCAGTCTCAAAGTACTGAAATGTTGCCATGTTTTGTTTTGTTTTTTTAATTTTCTGTAAAGTAAAAATAAAACTTTTACGGAACTGCTTAACAGGGTGCCAACATACTCCTAACAGACAACGGAGATGTGAAGTTGGGTGAGTTGCTCTTGAGCATTTTAATTCTCCAAGGATCTGAACTCCTCAGTAGCTTTTAGTTGGAGGTGGATTGCATAACCTGAGAAGCTCTGTGAATCCTTGTTACAGCTGACTTTGGAGTTGCAGCCAAAATAACAGCCACCATTGCCAAAAGAAAGTCCTTCATTGGAACACCTTATTGGTGAGTGTGTCACCCTCATAAAATAAGCCTCTAGGCCTCCTAACAAGCTTTGCTAAATAGAACAGTCTTATTCCCAGAACCATTGAGTAAATACTTGTAATATGAAAACCCTTTTCTCCCATCTGTCTGTAGCAGCATATTATATCAAACTGAATCTCAGAATCTAGTTTGCAGTGACATGCTGCACTAACAGTCATACAGATGCTTCAGCTGAAAGGTGAAAGTTCAAATTCCAACAGCAGCTGAAGCCTTTTTGAGAAGTACACTGAAACCTACCTGCCCTAGGGCCACAGTTCTGTCAACGGTCCTGACCTCTAAAACACAGTTAAAGTAAATAGTCTTCCCAAAGAGATCAAAAGCTACCCTTAACCAACATTTCATATTTATATCTAAGAGCTGTCACTTAATATTTGACCTGAATTCAATCAGGATGGCTCCAGAAGTAGCTGCAGTAGAGAAGAATGGTGGCTACAACCAGCTGTGTGATATCTGGGCTGTTGGCATCACGTCCATTGAGTTGGCTGAGCTGCAGCCTCCAATGTTTGAACTACACCCGATGAGGTATGTTTTACTTTCCTCAAAACTCTTCAGTCAGAGCTTCCTCAAATGATTCTTAGGCTGCTTCCTCCTTTTGTGTTCTTCTAATGTTTCATCGCGTCTTTTGATTACTTTGATGGTCATCCTGTTTCGTTCAAAATGCAGTTTATATTTAGTGAACTATAAGTTACAGGCCTTTCTACTTCCAGACTTTTGGTCTCCCCATATGGTATATTTCCCTCTTTCAGGATCAATTTAATGCATGTTTCTTTGTCTTCCCCAGGGCCCTGTTTCTGATGTCAAAGAGTAGCTTCCAGCCTCCCAAACTAAAAGACAAAAACAAATGGTGAGGGTCCCAGAGATATTTACTTTGCTTTAATAATATCCTTCGGTTTACTTTGCTCTTAGACAATAACAGTAATGATCACTAGATTTGGAAAAAAAAAATGTTTTGTCTCCCAGGTCCACTGCCTTCCATAACTTTGTCAAAGTGTCTCTGACAAAGAACCCAAAGAAGAGGCCTACGGCTGAAAAACTGCTATCGGTAATAAATCCAATTATTGTCTTAACCATATTGCAGTTTTTGAGTAGTTTTGAAATGAAAGCCTAAATTAAGTCTCATTCGTGTCTGTCTTCTTTCCTGTTTGCTGTTTATTCTTGTAGTTTCTGTTAGAACTAACCAATATCAAACCCTAAAGGCCTGATAAACAAGTAGAACTTTGCATTCTGACCAAATCTAGCCAGATCTCATTTGGCCTGATGGGTTTCTGTGTGGTTTGGCTGAATTTCTAGCTGTTTGGCTCATGCTCAGACTCTGGCTCTGAACTGTTAGCACTGCTCAGAATTCAGGATCTCCATATTTGATTTATGTTTTTTATTTATTAAAGCCTTTTTAATTATATCAGAGCCACAGTATTCCAGATTATTTAAGAACATTGAAAAGAGCAGTGACCACCTGTTCTTAATTTTCAGTCCTCAAGTCAAACTGTAAATAATGTTCTGCTGTTTCTTAAAAGATACTCCCCTATTGTCAAGAACACAGTTCACATCCATAGAGACACTCTTGGACTAATATTCCTTCCCAGTTTGAATACTTGCATCTCTCTTTCTGCAGGACGATTATGTCTGTACACCTAGGTTCATGGATCGTTGATGTCACACTGCTGATATAAACTATTGTCAGATTTTGCAGCAGTTGATAACTTTCAATCCTGTCTTCTTTATTGCAGCATGTGTTTGTGGCCCAGACGGGGTTGACAAGGAGGCTTGCTGTCGACCTTCTAGATAAGATGAACAACCCAGACAACCACCAGCATTACAGTGAGGTGGATGATGATGACCTCGAGGTAACGTCTGATTTTTCTCATCTATACCTCCAAATATTTGCATGACCGGAAGCAGGAAAAATGTGCAACTGGTTTTGTCAAATTAGATTTTGAACTGCCTTGTCAGATTCTATCACCATGTATGTGTATTTCTGCAACCTGGAAGTAAAAGATAGAATTTCACTTCCCCTTATTGATTCCCTCCAATGTTATTATTCCAACGGGGCTCGACATGACATCTGTGTGGCAGCCAAAGAGGTGGTACCAGTGCCTTTTAAAAGGCCATTGTGCTTTTCTCACCCTGACAGCAGTGGCACTGTCTTGGACACGATGAATGAAAAACACCCTGAGGGCTATTGACTGCAAGCAATGGAGCTTGTTGCAAACAAACAGCCACTGAGATGCATAATAATGTGACGATGCAACACAAAAAGTAGATCTCAGATCAGCTTCATGTTGTGCAAAATCCCAAGTAAATTTCAAAGATAAATGTTATTTTTCAAACAGGTGCTGCATCAGTGTTGTAACGATTTAATGACACTACTTTACACAACAATTAAGGCTTCTGTTTTATGACCAGTTCCGTTATCTTGCCATTTCTTTCACTTTTTTTTTTTCCAGCCTCTGTCTGCAGTCAGACACACCATCCGCTCCACAAATAAACACGTTAGAGCTGAGAAGACACGCTCAGAGATAAACTGTAAGTGTACAAAGAGTTCAAACCCATCACCATGATCAAGCTCCTTCCATAAATCCATTCTGTTACTGGTTGTTGGCTCAGTCAACCTTGCTGTGTAGGTGGAAAGAGGTCTGACAACTTGTGTGAGGGTCATCCCACTAATCCCGTAGCGCTGGCTGGCATTATTCCAGAAGAATGTGGTAGTGTGTTTAAAAATAGCTTGGGGATTCACAGTAGAGCAAATGGATGTAGCAGAGTTAATGATGCTTCTGTCCAACATAAAGTATCGTGTGACTGTCCATCATCTTTTACTAAAAGAATAATGTGAAATAGCTTGTCTGAAGGGTCACTGAGGTTTCCTGAGGAATTTGGTTTCCAGTCAACAGTTGTTAACCGAAGACACAGGTTTAATAGATATTAGATGTTCAAATAAATATTTAAGACTATTCAACCCTTCAGGGAAGTTGTTTCGTGTTTGTTGTCCACAGTTTTTGTATGGCACTTGGCATTTCACCATTGTAGGTTGGTGTAATAACAGTCCATTGTGAGATATACATCCTGCGCTTCATTGTGGTTTGTGCTTGTTTGTGCTGTGATCGTCTGTACCTCCTGTTTGGTTTCACCTATATCTCTCACAATTACGTGTGACTTTCCCTCTTACATGAAGCAAACAATGGGACACACCAAGGAGGGCCATGCTCAAGCCCTAGCTTCACTGAGGGACACAGGGGGGATGCAGGTTAGTGACAGTGTAGTGAGACAGTGTGTGTTTGTACAAATCCCCCGCTCACTCCTACAACCTCCTGAGGAATAGAATAATGTTCCAGCACGCAACAGAACGTTTTGTTTGAGACTTAAGTACTAAGGTGAGTTGCTGTGCATGGTTTGGCTATTTACTGTTACGGTTTAGCTTGAATACGTTTAAGCAGTTTGGTTGTGACCTACCTGTCATAGTGTCTGGAACAAAGACAAAATCTAAACAAGGAAGTTTGCCTGTTTCGCACCTGATTCTTCAACCTCACCTTCCGGCTCTTCAAACAAATGTGTTACTCACCTTCTTACAGTTATTCGAATTCTTCTAACATAACCATAAACTCACACCAGGAAAATAATGATCTGAATTCCTGAATACAAAGTTTCTTTGTTAATGAGAAGCTGATTATGTGGGAGTATTTATTGGCAGGTTGGTTGATATCGCCTTAATAACCGCCGCAGGATCACACCATGTTTATATTGGACATTACACCAGTCTCCTCTATGGGATCAACAGTTTGACAGAATGTGACCTCAAACCTAAACTAAGCAAATCTTCTCTGTGATTTATTGCACTGCTCCCTCTCTTACCAATATTTCCCCAACAATAAGATATCTGGTCAGTGTCAGTTGTAATCTGTGTTTGTCTTTGGTGACGGACTCGTTTTCAGGCTCCAGACCAAACATTCACAAAATAGCACAATAAGTCAGTGAAAGGCTCTTGTGGTGTTTTGACAGGTATTTTGCAATTGAAGCAGTCGATCTGCTCTTGGTTTATTCTTACACGTGATTGTACGCTAAGAATGGGCTGAGACTGTTTTCCAAGGTTCCTGGTACTATCCCCAAGGCTTTGTGTGTCTTGAAGTGCTGGATACTGATGCCCTCTAGTGCCAAAGATGTGTTTAAAGGGAAAAAAAAGACTGAACACAATTTTTGTCATTCACAGTCGACAAGCTCCAGTTCGAGCCACCACTCCGGAAGGAAACTGAGGCTCATTCTGAAATGGTAACAATAATGTTTAAGCACTATTTTCTCTTTCTGATTATCATTAGTTAAGTGTGCAAAAAGCAAATAAAAAGATACATATCCACAAATTAAAGATGGCAGGTATTTTAAAATTTCTATTTTGGTGCTTGTGTGCCTTTCCACAGGATGTGAGTAAAGATAATGACTTCCCTTCTCCCTGGAGTCCCTTTGCAGAGGGAGGAATAACAACCAGGTAATCCATGGAAACTGTTGTCATGGGAACTGCTCCTATTGGCTCCCTGCTCTCTTGTTCTCTGTTTCTCTTTTCCTCTGTACCTGGCTTGTTTGTTAGATTGATCCATCCTTGGAGATATATCCAGAGAGTTAAATGTTTGTGTGTCATGTTTTTATTTTATTTATTTATTTATTTTTATTTTTACTTTTCTGCGGACAAGATTTGGATCCGCAGTAATGAGTGATTGATAGTGTTGTGTGACAAAAACAAAGACACCTTCAGCACATTAACCGTACATAAGTAGTTATCCATTATATTCTCTAATTTAATGTTTACTGTGGACACTGCTTGCTTGTAAACACATTTTATTATGGATGCTCCTAACTAGCTCTCATATTGACCTGCTTACTCACTGTATCTAACCTGTATCTGTGCATGAACTCACTTTCCTCCATCTGCGGTCTAAAATATCACTTTGGCTCTTAAGCTCCTTCTCACTTGTCCATGTGCTTTGACTGTTTTTCTCCTTCCACTTCTTTCTGTCCCCTTTTGGCTGCTGGCTCCTCTCTCTCGTCTTGTCCTGTCTTGTCCTGCACAGGAGCCTTCTCAAAAGCGTTGAGGATGAATTGTTCCAACGGTAACACTAACATTGTGTGTGCTCTAGTAGCGTATACACCACCTGTAGCTTTGTCACAATAATTTAGGTTTTAGCACCCATGTTGTTCACAAATCACCGACATCTCTTCACCCACCATGTGTGATAGCAGCTGTAAATCCAATCTTTACATAGTGCTGGAAACAGGAGTCTGTGTTAGGAAGCAGATAGGACAGTGTGACATAGAAATAGACCATTATCAACAACAACACATTTAAAACTTCTGGGTGCCACTCTAATTTCAAATCACAAACATTTTGAAGGGCTTGTATTAAGATTGAAAAGAAAATTCAGGACTCCGGGGGTTTCTACTGCATGAAGTTCACTCAGTACAACGAACACATTACCCTTTTCTTCTTGTCATTATCTCTAAGGGGGACTTTTCAATAACACTTTAACCACTAACACATCCTGAGATCTGACGAGTCTTAATTTTCACACTAGTTACATTGTTTGCTTCCTGCAGGGGACACATCGCCCACCTCAAAGATGTCTTTGAAGAAGTAAAGCTGTGAGTAGTGTTAATGGATAAAAAATTCATCATAAATGCCTTAACACTTCAAGGTGTTGTTAACATCCAAATACTTCAATTTCAGGTTAACTATCAAGCCAGTGGATCCTCCTCCTCTGCCTCCAAAGGTAAAACCTAAACTATGAAATGTTTCTCAGTATTTGTATTTTCATAGTCTGTAGCGATACTTAAGGTTATGTTGCTGAGTGCTTGGAATCAAGACTGTTTGCCATATTTCTTTTATTTTCAGCCACGATTAAACAGTTCATCAGAGGAGCTCGGCCTTAACGAGGAGAGGTCTCTGACTGTGCGGAGGTTTCCTAACTCAGAGAATGGATCAAGCCAGGCGGCCCGCAGACAGAGCACACCGGAGCAGGGCAACAAGGTGGAGCACTCGTCTCCAGATTTCCTCTCTGCCAGCGTCAGCAGTCCTGGACTTTTGTCTCACGCCTCTGATCCTGGTAAGTCTCAACTTGAATTTACCGACAGTTCTGTGTAGTGAGATGTTTACATGATTTCCCTTTGTGGCTTTCTTTTTTAATAAAGCATTTCTCTTAATGAACACTTACCTTATTTTTACAAGCTCTCATTAAATCTAAATGTAAAGGTAAGAAAGTCGTCATCTAAATGTATGTGTATGACAGTTTATGATTTGTAGTAATGCTACAGGGATAGTTTTCCACTTGTCCACTCTCTTGCGGCAGATAATGATTCGGATGGCAGTGTGAATGGAGACAGCCCCAAAGCACCACCCAACCAGCAGCACCGTAGAGAGAAAAAGGAATTTCCTGTGAGTGCTAACACAGTGCATCCAATAATGGTTTCAGTCAAGACAACCACTTTTCTGATTGCGACTTCAATTGCGTTTTAGGATGAAAAGGTCATCTGTGGTCTTGGAAGCCTATATTTTATACATGGAGTGTCTCCAGCTTAGCTGGCTGATCTTTCACACAAACCTCTAATATGATGATTTTCCTTTGTAAGATCCAAGCGATAATTAAAGAGGGAAATTTGGAGTACACTCTTGCTGAACATTTCACTGATTCTGACAGAACACAGAAAAAACTTTATATTTTTTTTGTTGTTGGTATCATCGTTGAGGCCGAAAAAAAAAAAAAAAAAAAAAAGAGCTATATTTTAACTTATTTTTATTGACTGCATCTTCATTATCCCATGGTTTGTCTGTTTTTTTTGTTTCCCCGTCTCCTCTGTAGAAACCAGCTATCAACGGCCTGCCACCCACTCCTAAAGTGCTGGTAAGTGAATCATCTGCTTTGTTCCTTGGTCTTTCCTCTTCCTTGTTGGCCGAGTGTCACAACCGCTGTTATTCAACTCTAGTTTAAAATGCTGCTGTACATTCTGTAGATATTTGGGGTCTGTCCTCTGCTCCAGCTCCGGCTCATTAAACCCTGTTTAATATTTTAGTTCTTCAATGATCCAGAAACTGTCTGTTTTGAGTTGTGATGCCAGTTTTCTCCTTCTTCCCTGGTAGATGGGAGCCTGTTTCTCTAAAGTATTTGATGGCTGTCCACTGAAGATCAACTGTGCCACATCATGGATTCATCCAGACACCAAAGGTACAGCTTCAAAAAGGAAAAACCATAAACAAAGAGGTGGTGGAATCAAAAGGTCTTATCAAAGCCAATACAACTTTTTTTCCACATTTAGATCAGTACCTAATCTTTGGGACAGAGGATGGGATCTACACACTAAATCTTAATGAGCTGCATGAAGCCACAATGGAGCAGGTAACAACATATGTGCGATGTATACTGTGTTGACTATTCCCCACCCCCCATAATTACTGTTTCTCTGCTTACTAAGCTTTCCATTCAGGGACAGTACATATGCCATTTACAGTTGCATCAGTGGCAGATTTCCCCCCTTGATTTCAGAGCACCAGACTTCTCATCTCTAGCCAGCAACCATCAGATTTTCTGGTTGCACCGTTAACTTGAGTTCCATTTGTTGGATAAAAGCACAGCCTCTAACCGACTTTAATGTTTCCATCTGAGTTGTAATGCAATGATCTGGTTATGTGCCTTATACTGTGCCAAAAGCCAAAGCTCTATGTCTCACGCAAGAACTCAGCTGGTTTACCATTCAATCAGCCATAAAAATAAACAGCATTGTTCTAGTCATCTTTTAACATCAACTAGAGAACTCTTAGAATCAGCACAACACAAAAGGTTTACGCCAACATTCCCTGTTTCAGTAAATACTGGTGTTCTTGGAGTGTAAACTTCAACCACAGTAAGAGGTAATAGCACCAAGAAAACACTAAAATCAGGGATGGGATGTGCTGGCTTCCTTAACATGGTCAGTTGACAATGTGCTCCTTGAACTTAGAATCAATCCTAAAGCAGAGTTTTATCACATTTTTGGATTTGGAGGAGGGGGGAAGGCACAATCCTCCAAATGCTTTGAATCAGGAGTATCTTTTTAGAGCGGCCAGTAAACCGCTTCAACATGTGTGTCCAGATACAGTCACCATGCTAATATTGGAGAATTGAGGGGCCGGGCTCAGCAAATAAATATTTGACAAATATTTTTCAGCTGTCTTAATTTCCTCCCCATTGAACTGTACCATCTTTAACACCCTGTTTAGCTCTTCCCGAGGAAGTGTACATGGCTGTATGTTATCAACAACAACCTGATGTCTTTATCTGGTAAGTGATGGACTTCTCATAGCATCCTGCTTCGCTGGCCACTGTCATAACCTGCTGCTTCTTTGTCCTGTGTAATCTGACCGCCCCTGAAGGCAACATAGTCACTCCATAGCTGCAGTCCTAAAATAACAGTTCCTTCTGTTTGCTATCAGAAAGAAACTGTAAGAACTCTGTAGCACAGTGACTCATGAGTGACACATCTGACTTTACAGATGGACCACTCATATTGATTTTTGCAGGTTACAGTGAATCGTACCTGCAAAATCAATTTTTTTTCCTACAATAGAGAAGAAATGCAATCTGTTATCAGGATCGACTTTTATTTGAAGCCAAAGTGTCCTTAACTGGCTGTCTACACCAGAATCTACACCTTTTCTCGGTTTAACAGTTGAGGATGGGATTACAAAGTGTGAGGTCTACTTTCGGTTTTACCTTCAGCCGTTTGCCCCTTGGTATACTAAACCCCTGTTCTCTTCTCCTCTTCCCTTGGACACTGTCCACCCTCCTCTCGCCTGGCTTGATTTGATATTCTACTAACTGGCTTCATCAGAAGGTAATCATGCTTCACATCATCATCACACTTGCTTTTTTTTTTTTTTACCTCTATTCACATCTAACCTTTCTACACACGTGAACCGCTTCATGGGATCCAGGATTTGTTGACCAAAATTTAGAAATGATGTTTAAAAATATTTATAATGTATAGCAGATGTAATCTGTCCTTGTCTGTCACATTAAAGATGAGTACAGTGTAACTGTTGGCTTTAATCGCTAACACACTACTCAATGTTTTTGCCCATGAAGCTCATGATAGAATGTACTGTATTCTGCTCCAGGGAAAACCTTCCAGCTGTATTCCCACAATCTCATCGGGCTGTTTGAGCAGCTGAAGAGGCCCGGCCTGGTTGCTCAGTTCCAGACTCATCGATTTCCAGACAAAATTTTACCCAGGTGAGCTCATAAGACCTTTTGTTCCAGATCTTCTCTAACATATAGGTTTCTGTGACTAGACTCTCGAGCTACACCCCATTCAGCTCTGCTTTTTTTGACTGGAAGCATTTTGCTACACTCATGCTGTGCAGTCCTTTTCTTCCTCTCTGTCTGCCATCATGACAAATGACTGTGGTAGAGAAAAAGGAGAACCATTGGCCAACTTCCCTGATTCTAGACGTCATCAGCTCTTTTAAGACTGCGGTCACGACAGCTTGACTGTTTTCTCTCCTCAGGAGGTTTGCCTTGACAACTAAGATCCCTGACACAAAGGGCTGTCACAAGTGCTGCATTGGTGAGTGACCTCTCCCTCCCCACCACTTAGTTTTATTTCCTCACCCTTCCATCATCTTAAATTGTGCCATTGAATGGCATGTCCTCCGCTAGTTATGGTTAAATAGAATGAATTAAAAAGCTATACACAGCTCTTTTCCTGTTTCGCAGTGAGAAACCCATACACAGGCCACAAGTACCTGTGTGGAGCCCTGCAGTCTGGGATTGTGTTATTGCAGTGGTATGAGCCCATGCAGAGGTTCATGCTTATCAGGGTCAGTTCACTTTCTTTCTTTCTTTCTTTTCTGAATCATAACTTTTACTCTGTGCCTCATAGGTCTATTTATTATACTGTGAAACTACGCTAAACTCTTTCTCTAAGGAGCGTGTCTGCATTTTTTTTTAAGCTGTACAGGGAGACATGAGTTAACTGAAAAGCCCATCTCTCACAAAAAAAAAAAAAGAAAAAAAGCCAACGATCAGAAAACACTGATGGTAACCTCTGTGTCTGCTTTCTCCCCCTGCAGCATTTTGACTTCCCTCTTCCCAGCCCACTGAAGGTATTTGAGATGCTGGTTGTCCCGGAGCATGAGTATCCTCTGGTGTGTGTGGCCATCAGCCAGGGCACAGAGCCAGGCCAGGTGGTTCGCTTTGAGACTATCAACCTCAGCTCCTGCTCCTCCTGGTTCACAGAGATGGGAACAAGTAAGTCAAGCACTGTAAAAAAAATAAATAGTGTAATGTAGAGTGAATGATGATCACAGGAAATGGATGTGGTCAGTAATGCAATGTGATGTACATCATCATCATCATCTTTGATGGCTCTTCTGCTGTTTGAACAACCAGAGAATATAGTATGTCATGATTGTCTGTTTCATTTCTTAATTTTCTACAAAAAAAAAAAAAGACCAAAAACATTGCACACATCTCAGGATGTTAGAGAACATGATTTTTGCTGTTTCCTCTCCACAGGCAGTCAGCAGGTGGATGCGATTCATGTCACCCAGCTGGAGAGGGACACGGTGTTGGTGTGTTTGGACCGTATGTGAATTCTCTTTGTCACCATTTCTACCTGTGAACTCTCTACAGAAACTTTTTGTTCATTCCCACAGCCTTATGTTATTTCATTCCACAGAAAATTTGAAGATTGTTAATCTCCAGGGCAGACTGAAGTCTAACAAGAAGCTGGCATCTGAGCTCAGCTTTGACTTTTGCATCGGCTCTGTAGGTAAGTTTTTGAAATAGAAGGTCTCCGGCTCATCAGTGTGGAGAATGGTTTATGCAAAAGCTGTAATCCTACAGATTTACAGAGAAGCCATCAGCAAATATGGCCATGTGGCTCTTCTTACTAACACGTGGCCTCTTTCCTCTTTATTGTAACAGTGTGCCTTCAGGACAGTGTCCTGGCTTTCTGGAAACATGGCATGCAGGGAAAGAGCTTCAAATCCAATGAGGTAAAATTTACCATAACCACTAGCCCTGGGTGAAATCTGCTACACAGACATTTTAAATGCCGCATTTAAATTCAGTGGAAAGCTTCAGTCACATAAATTAACAATATAAATTTTTGTTTTGTACTCTACACAAAAAGGTTTTTGTTGCTGACTTTCCAAAAAAAATTATTTATTTTTTTTTCTGATCATGCTCGGCCTACTGATTGGAACTGAAAGTTGGGCTGCAGGGAGAGAGGCTTCTAACTCAGTCCATCATAGACGGTCCTTGCTTCGAAACCTGTTAAATAGTTAATACTTTCCATGTCACAATTTTCAGTCACTGTCAAAGTAGAAACTTTGAATGCATACTGTGTCACCTGTTTGTTTTACACATGAACAGACACCTTTACCATGAGAGCTCTCAGAGTATATGCGTAGCTACATGCTGTAGATGATCCCAGGAGATTAGCCCTCAGGTGGAGCCAGACAAAGTGTCTTTGTGTCAGGCCGAGGTAATAAATTTGTCCCCCTTTCACGGCGGGATTTCATGTTAACCTGATCACGAGTCGTTCTCAGCAGCACAATAAAAGTTCAAGAGATCGTGGGGAGGTGAAGCATTCTGTTTATGAAAAGTGATATGGCGGTAGGGGCCACCCCTTTGAAAGCTTATCGTGTCAGATGTGGTCGTTCCGCACACAGATAAAACGGGTCTGCTTGCTAAGCCTGTGCCCAGCCCGGCTTGACGGTTCTCCCATAGCAAAGATTTTTTGAAATGTCAGCAGCCATGCAAAATTCATGCTCAATCATAAATGAAACCCGTCACACAACAGAGGGCAGCACTAAATAATTCAGCCTTTGTCTCGTTATGATTCCTCTCAAAAGCGAATGCATTCAAGGGGGCAGGCCCGTTGATCCGTGCCTGGTGCGGTGGGTGCTCCCCTGAACACCTGAGACCTTGTTCTCGTTTAGACTTAAAGAGATCAAATCTCTCCCAAGGCCAAGGACTTACACCTAGCAGGTGTTGCCGGCTGACTGTGTCACATCTGTCAACAAGTTTTCATGTCATGTTGAACACATGGGAGTGTGTTTTCAAGGGGCGCCCTGTGTTTTTCACTGCAAAGTGAGAAGAGCAGGTAGGTTTGTCGTTAAAGGCACAGCACGTGATCCAGATGTGAACAGCTGGCTCAGCAGCAACATTAAAACTGAGTTTATGTATTATGAAATCCACACACTGACACTGAACTCCAGATAAATCTCTTAGATGTCGTTAAGCGTTTATGCCAGACATGTTTCTAAGCAGATCAAATTAGTATCACAAAAAAGAATTGAGTTCTGATCGTCAGTAGAACAAAATAATTTCAAATGGACACTGTAAACCTTGAATGGTTAATCTGACCTGCTCTGTCACTCACACAGTAGCCAAGCCCTAATCCATTGTTTTATTGTCTATTTTCCTCTAAATGGGACCGTCATTTAAGAAATGAGCACCATGTTGTGTTGCAGAAGGCTCAAAATTAATGACACCATAAACTCACTTGGATTTTTTTTTTTTTTTTTTTTTTTTTTTTTTTTTCTGAGAGAGTAAATAAAATGTTTCTTCCTTTTCAATCTCTGCTCAGCACCATTCACCTTAGTACGTACGATGTCCAAAAACACCGTTGTCTGTCACTTTACAGCAGCTGTGTTTTCTACTCACAGGTGACCCAGGAGATTTCTGATCCAAGCAGAGTCTTTCGTCTCCTCGGATCTGACAGGTTGGTGCAGAGGTTTTTTTTAATCTTCAGCCGCGTCAGTGCACATGAATGATCAAATGCAGCTAGTGAAGGGGTAATTTACCACGAAAGTCTCAAAGGAAAAAAAGAAAAGAAAGAACAATTCAACTGGATCTGATTTTAAATTTCTCTTCACCCCCTCGCTTTTCTTGTCTGTACAATTGAGCCTCATATCGATAAAACCCCACACTTGTGATTACCTCCCTCAGGTGTTCATGTTTTCCTTTTACCTGGAAACCAGTAAACAACATGCTGGCTTCCTGCACTCAGCTCTCACCCCCTGTTGGGTCTCACAGATCTCTCACTGTGCCGCCATGTTTTTCTCTCCTCACTCTGTTTTCTTGTGTTCGACTGCTAATTGTCTCGGTCTGTTTGTGTCCCTTCCTTTCTCATGGATCTGACCCCTCCTGTGCCTGAATGTGCCCATGACATTACCCTTCAATACCCTCCCTGGGAGTCTGTTTCATGCTTGGCGCCTCAGTAGATCTGTTGGCAGCAACGTGAAGCACGTCGTTTTAAGAGAGGTCGATCCGATCTGTCTTGAGACTTAACTGACCTATTTCTAAAAAGGTGTAACACAGAAAACAGGAGATCGACACATGTTAAAGGCTGAACTGAAGATATTGTCCAAATGGTCAAAGGTCAACCTGAGGTCACAATGCCTCTGGAATTCAGCCTTTATTCCGTCCTGAACTTCAGGAAGGACAAATTGGGACCTTATTCCCTGTAGCTTGGCTGATTGACAGATTTTCAATCAACTGATCATTTCAGAGCTGTAGCATTGTCAGCTGCGTACGTAATTTTTGTATTTTGATTTAAATCCATTTTGTGCTGCAGCTGGAGCAAAATAGCATAAATCAGTTTAATGATTATCAACATCTAAAGACTAATTTTCTGACCACCGACTAATCAATAAACCATCTCAGCTACAGTCTTATGTCACGATAATTGCGCACTCAGCGGGATGTGATTTGGCTCAAACACTTGCACACTGAGCATGCTCAGCTCAGCCACCTCTCCCACCAGTGGAGAGTGATGACTCCTGATGGCACCGGAGCGAGGCCTCTCACCGCCCAGCCCCCCTCTCCCATGTTTTATTCACTGCTGCCCAGACACTGCCAGCCTGGTTTGAGTGTCTCTCTGTGCCTCTGTAATTTCATCTGATGGAACAGACAGTATGGACTGTAGCTTCCCTGCTCACCTGTCAAGGCCAACCAAGATGAACGCCAGCTGAAGATGCACCCGCTGTCGCCCCGATCGAGTCGTCATCTCCCTGTCACTTAAAGTGCCATTCAACATGCACGACTGTCACTACTGAGAGACTGATACTGTCAACGTAGCATTGTCGTCGTCATTGCAGTTAAATTATTTGCAAGTTTCCTATCAATCAGCCCAACAACAGGCGACGTGTTGTGTTGGTGGCAGAAGTTAACGGGCTCGACGTTTCGTCAACATGTTAGTCCGCGTTAGGAGAAGATAGATTTAGTGTTGTAGTGTGTTGTAGGCAGTCTAATATTTGAAGCCTTGTGACTATACAACTGGCAGAGGTTGTTCTATTTAACTTTTTATAAAACATGTTTGGTGGTCAGTGCTCTCCCTTGTAGTTACCAAGTGGTTTCCATTTACTGTAGAAAGCTAAAATAATGAAACTGACAAAAATCAACGCCAAGAAAGGAGGTTTATTTGCAAACCACAGAGCCAGGAGCTGAAAGTCTAAACTTGACTGTGGAGGGAGAGAAAAGGACCCAGCTGTCTGAAAAAGAGTCAGGAGTCAAAGGAGTAACCTGTCATTTTTAAAAGTTCACTTTCTTTAAGAGGGAGAAAATTGGTTTAAAGGCTGGAATCAGAAGGAAACGGCTTCTTTTGTGTTTGCGTTCAGCTCTGCGGGCGATTATTGTTGATAAGAAACTGGAAGTCCAGTTTAGCATCTCTTCATCAATATGCAGAAGAAGCCTGTACATGGATGTCAGAATAACAATGTGCAGCCGGCTCCTTCAGCTTTGGTCCCCGTTTCCCCAGCCTGGTGGAATATCTCTGTCTAAAGTTCTGTATCTTTCACAGGGTGGTGGTTTTAGAGAGCCGACCCACGGACAACCCCACGGCCCTGAGCAACCTCTACATTTTAGCAGGTCATGAGAACAGTTACTGATCCTCCTCTAGAGACTGGACAGGCCCTAGAAAAGTGGAGAAGATGCCTCAGCTGGGGGGAAAAAACTCCAGATTTTCTCCAAGATCCAGTGTCATGAGAAACGTCTGATTTGAAAACGGTTATTGGGAGCTTTCGTTACTGATGGCGAGGTTGACAGGTCAGTAAAAGTGGAGCGTCTGCAGGCTGGATTCATGAGTAGCCTTACACCAGCAACACATTCACTGTAGCTCTGCTCAGCAACGAGTGACAAAACTGTCATAAGAAACAATAAAAGCTCAAACAAACAACGTTACCTATCATCTCTCACTCTTCTGTACTGTGGGCGCGGTTACAAACACGTTATCTACAGGTATTATTGACAAAAGTGCCATTAAGATTCACAAGAATTTGTGATTGTATTAGCAAACCGGGAGGTTTATTGTGTTGTTTGTAACATGTCACTCATAATCACTGCCGCTGGCAACCAATATTAGGTTTGAAAAGAGATTTTACAACGTTGTAGTCGAACTAATAGATCAGTTAAAGCAGGAACCCACGAGCCATGTGGGTTATTTAAGCAATATTTATTAACCTCATGTTAAATCACAGGTTAAGTTGGATTTACAGACGGTGACATCAGTCATGCTGTGTAAGGATTAACTACCTAGAAGACAGTTCCTGAGCAGCTTGGTCATTTTTTATTGCTATGTAATATAGTTGCATCTCTTCTGCTCGGCTGCATTTTTAGAAGTTGGATATAATGTACATTTTTTTCCTTTACCCTCTTCTTTTATAGACCTTTTACTTCTCATCATTTGCACCATGTAAGCACTTTTGTACATTTTTTAATTTAAAATGACAAAATGAGGGACGATGCTAGGTTTTGTTAACATCTTTGCATTCCCTTCACAAAATGTTTAATGTATGCTGTTTTTGTAATAAAAAAAAACGCTGTTAACAAGAGAACATGAGTGGTCTCAGGTTTATTTTTGTGTTTGTGAGCTGATGATGCGCCGTGTCACCCTTCGCTGATAATAAGTCTCCAAAGAGAAGGCAGGGGGAGACAAGTGAGTATTAGTTTCCATTATTTCCCTCTTTAGTCTGCCATTCCTGTGACTTCACCAGCCTGCACTAATTGGTCTCTCTGTGACAGGACGACACGTCGAGGATCCGTCTTCCCAAAGTTCAGAGCTGCAGATGTAAAGGTTTGGCGTCCTGATTGTTTTTAAGGACATTTGAATTATTTGGTTAAAGTTGAATGTGTGAGAAATATAAAAACACAAACATAAAACAGTCTGCTGGTTTCAGGTGGCTCAGAGAACAGATTGAGATCTCTGATGTTGACTAACTGATTCACTCGCATCTTTAATTTTCACACATTTCAGACTCTCAGACTGTCAAGTGAACATTCACAGAACCCCCACAGGAGGCTGGTTTTCTCCACATTGTCCTGTGGGGCATTAGGTGGAAAAAGGAGAGCAGAGAGTCTGAGGGCATCACAGGAAGTCAGACGATTTGACCTTCAGAATAAAATCAAATATTCACAAAAAGACTTAAACCCTGAAGTTTTACAATCAACTTTTTGCTGCTTAAATTTAGTTTTTACTTAAAGAATTCTGTCAACCAATGATATATTTTTTTGTTTCCTTTTCTGCTGTAACATGCCACTTGGCCCATCTGAGGGACTAACGAAGGTTTATTCTCTAATCACTTTATCTTCACACAGTTTTCTGATAAAAAGCTGCTTGTTTATTTTATCATGTAAACTGTAAAGGTAAAACAGTAAGACAAGACAAGTGGAATTAATATAAGTGTATTTAAAGTGTGTATTGTGTCTCCTCAGTCAGTTGCAGTTTTATTAATATCCTCATTAATACAATGTAAAAATATATATATATTTACTGTGTTATTTGTGTTGTATTAATAGATATATTACTGTGTGATGTAGTATTACTGATTAGTCAGGAATTACAATCATGGTGGTTTGGTGGCAGTTTTATTTTGAAGGGCAGGAGCGGATGTGAGGGTGCGCTCGGTCTTTAAATCGGGATGTTGTGGATCTGCAGGGACAGTCGAGCCGGCTCATCCTCCTCTGCGGACCGTGGAGGATCAGGGCCTCATCTGCCTCCGTGTTGGTGCTTCAGGAACACCTGAGAACGTTTTCCTGAAGGTGAGTTCACAACCTGACCGGAAGTGTTTCTGCAGAAATATTTTCATATCTGCACAATCTGCTTTTAATGGGACCATTTCTTTTTCTCAGACCACATTATGGAGGGAACTTTTATTTATTCATTCCTTTTGTACAACCTTCATCATCATTTATCAACTTGTTGCATTTCCTATTTTTGGCTATAATTGAAGTTTTTATTAGAATTTTCCTTGTTGGTGTGTTTGTAAGTGCAGCACTTTGATTTTCCTCCCCCGGCTGTGCGCTCTGTGTTGTTTGTTTTCTCTCTGGGTCCCCTCACGGAAATGTACTGATATACTTTGCATTGCAAATGTTTTGGTTGCACAACCTAACTGTGGGAAGAACGGTGTAATTTTGCCCCGAAGCCATTAAATCTTTCTTTTGGAGGCAGTTTTTGGAGTCAGTCTGAACATTTAGGTCCCCAAATCCAAAAGTGTGAGCCCAGTATGAGCTGCAGCTGCTTTCTGGTTCATAAGGTTTCAGCTTTGTGTGTTTCAGTGTATTCATACAATTGTGCATATCTATTTTCAATGCAAATTGTGGCCACAAACACAAACCAGAATCTCTTCTATCTATTATAGCTATATATATTATTTTTCTGTGCAGGCCGACCCTCATACCACCTGGCTTTTTTTTTTTTTTCCCCCCCAACCTCTTGATGTTTTGATTCCAACTTTAATTGGGTGAGTTCGTCATAGAGGCTCCTCTCTTCTCCTGTGTGTCCCTGCTGTGAAGGCCTCCTGTGCCCCGTATCTCCTGCAGAGACAGCGTTGCCTCCCTGGGCCCTCCCGTTGAACCTGTTTTTGCCTCCGGAAAAGCACTGTTCCCACCCCGCGAGGATGGAGAAGTACGAGAAGATTGGAAAGATCGGAGAAGGCTCCTACGGTGTTGTCTTCAAGTGCAGAAACAAAGACACAGGGCAGATCGTCGCCATCAAGAAGTTCGTGGAGTCTGAGGACGATCCAATCATCAAGAAGATTGCACTGAGGGAGATCAGGATGCTCAAGGTGACAGTTTATCATCCCCAAAGATCCCTCACACATGCATTTTTTTTTTTTACATGAAATTAGGAAACAAGAAAAGAAAGAAACTAAAGTAGTCAAATATTACAGACTGAAAAACAGGAAATCAGGATTTGTTTCAATTCGTCAGTGTTACATGAGAGAAAAACTGAAAACAGTCAGACGCTGCGACTGGATTTTAAAAAGATTGTAGTGCTGTGAAATATACAGTCTCCTCCTCCAGCAGGAGGGAGACACCATGCAATAAACTGCACACAGGAAGCATTTTTGTAGGCTAGAGAGCTAACTGAAATCAGCTGAAGGAGAAGTCCTGCAGAATCTTTCATTTTTTTAATCAGAGGAAATAAATTCTGCAACTGAAAAAGCATCGGCATCGTTCATGCTTGCTGTTTAATGTTGTTTGATTCTTCCTCTTTATTAAATAGTTAAATTCTTGATTGAGGGAGACAACAACCTATTTTTTTTTTTTTATGTTCTATTTCAGTCAAATTGACTTTTTAATTCCTTTTCTTCTTTCTTCTTTAATAATGATCAAAGATGTGCTGTACAATTGTTGGTGGTTTAATTAGTCATGCAGTGGCAGGGGGCTGTTAGTGGCCTGCCGGATAGCAGCGGCTCATAAATAGGATGGGATGAGGACGGGTTGTCAGGGGCGACAGTATGTTTATTACCGGCTGGTAACAAAACTGCAGGTTGTACAGCCGCTTTACTAAAATCTCTCCAGCTGGGTTTGTGTGTGCGTCGCTGCTTCAATCTGACAAAACAAAAATGTCTTCTTCTGTTCCAGCAACTGAAACACGCCAACCTGGTGAATCTGATTGAGGTTTTTCGACGTAAGCGGAAGCTTCACCTGGTGTTCGAGTACTGTGACCACACGGTCCTGAACGAGCTGGACAGACACCCCAGAGGGTGAGTGACCCGCCATTTATGTCCCTGAAAACAAAACCAAACATCCACTCAGTTTAGTGACTTCATTGACCCCAGTATCAAAATATAAAAAGATGAAATCTGCTTGTTTTTTTTTGTTTGTTTGTTTTTTGCCTTGTATTTTATCACATTTTTGGTCACTCAGCTAAAGAGGTAACCTGTACCAGAAAAATAACTAAACTTAAAATACAACAGGAGACAAATGTAACATACTGATAAACAGTATGTACAAGAAAATATGATTAGAATGATGAAGTTCCAGCTCTTAAAAACAAATAGCTGTGAGTCTGTGTTGATACGGCTCATTGTCCCAAACAGCTTCATCTTTAGTCTCCTTGAGCTCAAACAGTTTAGTTTATTTGGGTGATGCATCATCTTTATTGTCCTCTTTGACTTTCAGTGCACTCACATGAAAAAACAAGTTCAAATGTCCATTTTTAAGTTTGGTTTGCGAGACAGATTGAAACATTTCGCTGCAGGCTGGAGCTTTTAAACGTATCACATGGTCTTCATCAGTCTGCAGAGTTTGCTCCGTCGACATTAATCTTAAAGATATAAAATTTAAATGTGTTTACACAAAAACTGCTGCAGATCATATATAACTATGTGTAACTGTTTCCAACACAAATGATGGATGTTTTATGTGTTCACGTTTGCCAAATCGTGAACACAAGCAAAACACAAAGGTTCAGTCGGAGCGTGAATCTGAGTTTCGTTAAACAAACTGCTGTGTGCTTTCTATTACCTCCACATTACATATATAGCACACTGTACACGGCGCTTTGTCTGCCCTGATGGACACGACGCCCGTCTCCGGGGCGGCTGACCTGCTCGCTGGGGAATGTTTACAGTGATGCTCTCCCAGAATGCTTTGCCATCGAGGAGCTGTCGGGACTCCCTTAGGTTTGGGCGACATTTTATAAGGAGTGTTTTCACTGTCGGCCCCCGCCCCTCTGGTCCTGGCCTGGAGCCCCCCTCCCTGGATGCTCAGGGTTCAAAAGAAGGGAAAACAAAGTGGGGAGAGAAAAGGGGGCCGGGGTTGTTATTAATTGCCAGTCACAAGGCTCGATTTAGCCATTCCCCCGGCAACACTGATAGATGACGGCCCCTGAACCAACAAAGCCCCAGTGTTCAGCATCGAGGCTCACGATGGACAGGCAGCAGCATCGAGAGGACGGGGGGGGCAGTCATCTATCCATCTGTGCCTCTTTCACCAGTTTCAGATAATCCAGATTCCTGAACTGAACGCTTTTATCTCTGCAGCAAGCAAACAAAATACTGCTGATGTTTTTAGGTTTGGTCTGTGTCTCAATCCACCACTTAGAATTCTCTCAACATCCACCTGCATCAGAGAAAAAACATTTTCTGTGCCAAGAGGATCCTTCTGACCCCATCAACTTTAGGACAGTAGCATCATCGTGAGGTTATTGTTTTTAGTTTCCAACAGATGGTCTGCCAGAGCTTCATTTACCCCTGAGGATGAACTGCAATAAGTGAAGTTTAGTTCATCTGCTGTATATCTATTTATCACAAATCCTCACATACATCCAATCACTGCAGTTTTTGTGTTTTAAAACAAAAATCAAACACACAAAGAGAGCCGTCACAGAAAAAATGAAACAAACAAACAAACCAAACCACACCCCCATGGAAAAAGAAGAAAGATAAATAATAATAATTAAATTAAAAAAAATCACCTAAACCTAGTAAAATTCTCTCCACATTTCACTTCACTTCATGGTGTTTTCATGGACTATGTTGTGATTGAACAGTTCAATAACAGCCTTTACTGATCTCTGATCCCACAGCGTCCCGGAGCATCTTGTAAAAAGCATCACCTGGCAGACGCTGCAGGCCGTCAACTTCTGTCACAAACAGAACGTGAGTGACCGACTCTGTTCAGACTCGTCTCTTACCTGCGTCTTCCTGTCAGGCTTCCTCAGGTTTCCTCCCACCAAGCCTCCTGCTTTATTGCTTTTTCTTTTTCCTTTTCTTTTTTTACAAGAATTCCTTCCCCTTGGCTGAACGACAGTTAATGTATCACCTAGACACAACAAACGCTTCAGCGGCCCCCGTTTAACAGGATGGCATGAAATCCAGAGCTCTCTCTCTTTCTCTCACACTGCCCTTTATCATCAGCACAAACATATGAATGGCTGTTTTTCCTGTTTGTGTGTCCGCAGTGCATCCACAGAGACGTCAAGCCGGAGAACATCCTCATCACCAAACATCAAGTTATCAAACTCTGTGACTTTGGCTTTGCCAGGATTCTTAGTAAGTTCTTATCAACGCGCTTAATGATGCCACCTGGTGGAAACAACGGCCCTCGTCATTACTTACAGTGTTTCACAGCTCCAGTCCTGTTCCTGTTTTTAAATGTGCATTTTCATGACAATTAAAAATGAACCGATGTAGAGCTGATTCACATAAATCAGACAGAAAACTATTTTATACCAAGCTTGTTTGTTTTATAATAAATGTTTTTTTTTTTTTACTCATATTCACTCATATTCAGTGAAAAACTGGATGTTTTTTTTTCTTAAATATCTCACAATGTGAGATATGTAGTTTGTTCCATGAGGTCATGATCGGAGATAGTTTTATTTTATTGATTTGGTGCTTAAAAACCTTAAACAGGAACATGAATGTCTACATTACTAAAGAAAAAGCCGTTTTATAATCGATATGAGGGAGAAACTGTCATTATATAAGAAATGAGCCACACTGACAGAAACACTTTAACTCATCACAATCTTCAGTCCTGAATGTTGATTCATTTGGTCGGAGCACTCATCTGTCTTTGTGCCATCAGCTGGTCCATGTGACTACTACACAGACTACGTGGCCACTCGCTGGTATCGGGCCCCTGAGCTGCTGGTGGGGGACACTCAGTACGGCCCCCCGGTGGACGTCTGGGCGATCGGCTGTGTGTTCGCTGAGCTGATGTCCGGGATCCCTCTGTGGCCCGGGAAGTCCGACATGGATCAACTGTACCTGATCAGGAAGACGCTCGGTAAGATCAAAGCTGCTGCTGCTGCCTGGTCCCGGTCTGTTCTAGTCTGGTCCTGGTCTGTTCTAGTCTGGTCCTGGTCTGTTCTAGTCTGGTCCTGGTCTGTGATAGTCTGGTCCTGGTCTGATGTAATCTGGTCCCGGTCTGATGTAATCTGGTCCCAGTCTGTTATAGTCTGGTCCTGGTCTGATGTAATCTGGTCCCGGTCTGTTATAGTCTGGTCCTGGTCTGTTATAGTCTGGTCCTGGTCTGTGATAGTCTGGTCCCGGTCTGTGATAGTCTGGTCCCGGTCTGTTATAGTCTGGTCCTGGTCTGATGTAATCTGGTCCCGGTCTGTTATAGTCTGGTCCTGGTCTGATGTAATCTGGTCCCGGTCTGTTCTAGTCTGGTCCTGGTCTGTGATAGTCTGGTCCTGGTCTGATGTAATCTGGTCCCGGTCTGTTATAGTCTGGTCCTGGTCTGTTATAGTCTGGTCCTGGTCTGTGATAGTCTGGTCCCGGTCTGTGATAGTCTGGTCCCGGTCTGTTATAGTCTGGTCCTGGTCTGATGTAATCTGGTCCCGGTCTGTTATAGTCTGGTCCTGGTCTGTGATAGTCTGGTCCTGGTCTGTGATAGTCTGGTCCCGGTCTGTGATAGTCTGGTCCCGGTCTGTTATAGTCTGGTCCTGGTCTGATGTAATCTGGTCCTGGTCTGTTATAGTCTGGTCCTGGTCTGATGTAATCTGGTCCCGGTCTGTTATAGTCTGGTCCCGGTCTGATGTAATCTGGTCCCGGTCTGTTATAGTCTGGTCCTGGTCTGTTATAGTCTGGTCCTGGTTTGCTCTAATCTGGTCCCGGTCTGTTCTAGTTTGGTCCCGGTCCGTTCTAGTCTGGTCCCGGTCTGTGATAGTCTGGTCCTGGTCTGTTATAGTCTGGTCCTGGTCCTGGTCTGTTAGCCATCAGTTAGCCTCCGTAAATATCAGCAGATGAATTTATTTGGACAGTCAGTCACTCACTCGTATTGTGAGGATGATGTTATCAGTAGTTTCACAGAGAAATGGCATAAAACAGATTATGGAAGTTTTAAATGTTTTCTTATTTTTCTTCCTCAAAAGATCAAACACATTTCCAGGAATCATTTAGAAACACTCGTCCACTCACAGTGTCTCTGACCTTCTGCTGTCTCTCCAGGAGACCTGACCCCTCGACATCAACAGGTTTTCAGCAACAACCAGTTCTTCAGCGGAGTTTCCATCCCCGAACCACTCGAGATGGTGAGACACAAAGATGTGTGAATTTATAAACCCACATCAGCTTTTACACACTGCTAACCTGAGCTCAGCACAAAAACAATGTTGATTCTGTGAAAGAAATACAGCGAAAACTGAAGCATACCAATCCGAACATATTCAGCGGTCCTGTTTCTCCTGTTCCTCTGTAGGAACCTTTGGAGCAGAAATATCCAAACCTCTCACATCAAGCACTGAGTCTCATGAAGGTGAAGAAGCTTCAAATTAGTTTTAATAATGCAAAATAACACTCGAGGGCCACTGGAAAAGTTTGGAATCTCAATAAATGTACATTTTACTCTTTACATGATATAAGTTTTACATTTCGAAAGAATTGTGTGAGCCACCTGACTGAGCTGTGTCCGGTTCAGGGCTGTCTGCGGATGGACCCGTCTGAGCGTCTGACCTGCGAGCGGCTCCTCCAGTTGCCGTACTTTGACAGCCTGCGGGAAAAAAGCCTGTCTCGGGACCAGGACCGCTCCGGCAACAAGAGGACACGATTCCCTCGGAAACAGCTTCCCCCCGGGGTGAGCAGCGCTTTGACCGAGGAATCCCAGCTATGTGTAGAATAGACTATTTTTTTTTGCAGTATTTCAGTTCGATGTTTGCTTTTTATCTTAATACTTTCCAGTTAACAGAAACAGTCATTGTTTAAAATGATTTTCATTCCTGTTTGTCCCCGACATGAACTTTAATTTTTTCTCCACCATGCAGTATTTGCCACAGCTGACCAGCAGCAGCATCTTCCCATCCCTGGACAACAAGAAATACTACAACAACCTGCGCAAGTTCAACTATCACCTACCAAACATCTAAACACGCCGATCGGGGCAAAGCAGATTGTGGAAGCGCTGCAGTTCTTAAAACCTTCAAGAGGATCCAGCCTTGTTTCAAAATGTTTGTTTTTCCCATGTGAGGTGTGTGGGGCGTCTCTGATACTGATGCCAGTCTATGCACTATTCCAAACGTATCGACTCAGACCTGTTGGGTTACGTCGCTGCCTGTGTCAAGCTGACTGGGTTGTATTTTTTTGTAGCTTTGTAAAGACGAGGAGCAACGTGCTGCTCCACTTGTAGTTGCTGAGTAGACTGAAGGTAAAAGGACGGCGTACTGCCTTGTCTGGTCTGCCAAATGTATTTTTTATATGACGATGGACTCTGTAGGAGCGACCTGTTTTGGTAGCAAGTTACATGTTGTTGAATTGATCGACAGCTTTTGACTCATGAGCGTTTCAGAAAATATTTATTGACGTCAGGAGTGAATACACTCCCTCAATTCACCTTAACTTGTATTTAGCAGTGACACCACATTGTACTCATTGTTATCTCTGGAACTTTGGTGCTAAGGATGTTCTCAGCCATCTGTCCGTCCTCAGATGTTGTATACATGCCAAAATCATCAAGAGAAATTACTAAGACAACTCTTGAATGCTTGATTTGCTCAACTTTTTCACCCATTCTTTCTGTCTGTATATCCACACATGGAGTCACTTTTAATGCCTTGAATGTTGGCAAAATAATAAAGAATAGTTTATTCTGGTTTTTGGTGTCAACAATATAAAGTGCATTAACTTCTCTCTCTGTTGGACTGCTTCTTTAACAGCTGATCTCATCATCTTAAATATTTCCCATGAACCCAGAACTAAACTCACATGTGCATATAAATTCACTTGGTGGTTTGAAGCCTTTACAAAGCTTTTATAATTATAATTACACCCCATCCCAGTAAGCAGGGAGCTGTCAGTCCAGGTCCAGTGCTATATCCAAACGTGGAAGTGCTGTCTGTAGTCTGTCAGTGGTCGTCTGTTTGTCTTTGATTCCCGGCAGGTCACTGAGAAACAGATACTCCAGATTCCTGTGGAAAAGTAACATTGTTTATTACATTGATTATTACTAAATGTTTCGTCAGTCGATGGTTGTTTAAATCAATCAGGAATTAATCTGATTGATTTAAACATACCTTATCGTCTAGCACCAACACTGACTTGAGTTTGTGCAGAGCAATGATGCCCTTGTCGGTCACGTTTCCACAGGACACCACCTCCATCATGTACAAGCTGGCCTGCAGATTCTCTAGTGAGCTTAGCCTCTCCAGGCAGGTGTCTTCAATGTAGATACACTTGTTGAACTTGATTTCCTCCACGTATTTCAAACCCTCTGGAGAAATGAACACAAAGAAACTGATCAGCTTACACCAGAAAGAAACAACTCTGCCTCCAGAAACACATACTTTGGAGCACAGGGGCCAGCAAGGTCAGAGATCTGAGGCTGCCTGGTGTAAACAATCCTGGCCACTTGCGTCACTTTTGGAGTGTCAGACTTGGGCAGATTCCCCACTCACCTTTCTTATTAGCACAGAGAGGAATCACTTTCAGCTCAACAACTGACGTCAAGCTCACATTAGCTTAGGTAAAGCCAAATTTACACTTTCTGAACACGGCTTTAACCTTTGACTTGAACAGGTGTTCAAACTGGGCTCATTACTCTGTTAATCCAACACCATGTCATGTGTTGAGAACTTGATTCACATAAAGTTCTGTGTAAAAATGTATCAACTTAAATAAGACAGGAACATTCTTCACTCTGTGACACTGACCGAGGTGGTCAAACCCCTTGTACATGATGCAGGATTCAGTAGCGTCAATCGCCTGGATCTTGTATCTGCCCAGAGGCCCAGTTGGTAGTCCATTGTAGTCCTGATGCCAGCGTTCGAAACCTTGGAACCTCACTTTGGCCCCGCACCTCAGCAGCCACTCTGATGCAGCTCGGTCCGGACCAACAGCTTTGATCCTCTCATAGTCCACCCTGAACGAAGATCAACAGACAAAGTCACAGTGTTGTAGATGCTGATTATGCTGAATGAGATCAGATCACATCATTGCTGAGAGGGCAGAAGAGAAAAGCAAAAAGATGATTTAAATCTAACTGACTGTCTAAACTGAACAAAGCACTCAGTGTTTGTGTTTTGTTCAAATATCATCTGTGGCATTATGCTGCACACATAAGAGTACAGGTGCCCAAACCGCTCCGTGTAAAAGCACAGAACTGAATCTACACTAAATGGCAGAAACGGGACAGTCCATGCATCTTAAAGGTAAACCTGAGCACAGAGCTGTATGCTGATGAGGTTACTTGTTGAAAACGGCGTTGAGCCAACCCCAGAAGAGTCTGCGGCTGCTGTCCTTCGGCTTCACTGCGTGCTGTACCGCCCGGGATAAAAGCCTCATGTCTCTGAGCTGGAAGGAAAATCTAAAATAAAATAAAGAAGCATTTAGATCAACATAAAAAAAAAAACTATTCACACCAAAGCTGTTAGAATCAGATTAAAATGCACCGACCTCTCCTCCAGCGGACCGGACTGTTTACGTCTGAGACGCATCCATTAGTGTCACCTTTGACCCGGTGACGCGGGGGTTTCCTTGCGTTCTAATTGGCTGAAATCTTTTAACGTGCGTGCGTCACTCAAGCGAGGGGCGTGGTCACGTCGCTGCCGGCGGGGCGGAGCAGCAGAATGATGAGCTAACAGCAAAACTTCGGACGGCATGCTGCTGGAGGTCTGCAGAGCAGTCTAACAACAGAGACCCGGCTGTCAGGTGTTTGTTAAAGCCTCCCGAAATGATCCGGATACTGAGCGGGGTCTCTGCTAAGGCTGTCGGAGCGGCGAAGCCCAAACTGCTGAAGGACGCTACGAGCAAACGGCCGCACAGGTGAGACTGACAGGAGACAGACAACATGGCAGACAGGGCAGATCTGATGACTGCTGAGAAGTTCCTTCCTGCTTTTCACTCCTCTCCCTCTGGATCAGCTGAGCACCTGGTGGTGTATGAAACAACCAGCTTTTAATTCCCAAGGGCAACAACACAACACAACACAACACAACACAATACATCCTCTGCATAACTTTACCTGCACAACTCCAGCCACATGAACACACAGTGTGTTGCACTGCACGTTTTAACAGCAGTCATCAGAAAACACGTTACTCACAGAAAAACCTGTGTCTCTCATTGGAGTCCGTCAGTCAGTCAGGTTTGTGCACAAAAGGATGTCTGCAGTGTGTCTGTGGTGTCAGCCCTGCAGAATATTCATGACACAAGGGGCCTGGAGCTGGAAACTAAAAAACAACTTAAGTTATCGCTATACATTGACTGCATAATCTTCCTCTTTGGTTAAACGATACCAGCGAGAGATTCTAAGTATCATTTTCTTGTAGTAGTTCATGGTGAGTTAACATGTTTTTGCAAGTTCAGCTAGTCCTGTTTTACTTGTCTGAATGCTAATAGACAAATTAAAGCACCTCAAGCAAAATGTCTGCGTGGAAGATTGTAACTTTTCAGCAAACTCTCTTTTGGTGCTCATAAACGGTGGTTGGCTTCCAGTTAGCATACGTGGAGCTGTGATTTTCCCACCCTGCGTTGAGCACTTAGTCTGGTTTCAATTCTCACAAACGAAAACAAGATGTTTACTGGTCCAAATGTTCTGTGTTTTGAACATTTTGTTCCCATAGCTGTTTGAACTTGCTTTTTAATGTGAACTGTGTGGTGGATTGTGATGCAATTGGATATTAATCCCTCCCACAAAATCACAGACAGTGGGGATTACTGAAGGTTTGCAAAGGCTTGTGAGAGAGCCAGGTTTTGTGATTGTTTGCTCCCAGTAACGCTCAGAGGTTCCACAAGTGACCAGTCATGTCATCCAGCCATGTCCAGCTGAACGTTGGACCTGATATTTCACCCTCTACCTATCTGGGAAGCCAACTGTTTATCAGTAACCACATTTAACTTTAACGGTCGCCTCCTGTCTGTCTTTCAGCACGTGTGATGTGGCCGTAGTGGGTGGCGGCATCGTGGGATTGGCCACAGTCAGAGAGCTCATTCTGCGACACCCGTCCCTCAGCTTCATCCTTCTGGAGAAGGAGAAAGAGCTCGGTGGGTGGAGGTCTGATAATTGTTGTGAAAGAGCGGAACATGATCCAAAGAGAAAAAAAAAATTTTCTGTCGCAGTGATTCATCTGCATCTCTTCGTTTGAAGAGTGGCAGATTTATCTCTCTGTTCTCTGGATCTGTTTTGCAGCACATTGGATCTGATACAGTGAGGAAGTGAAGTGCCACATTGCATCTTTAACTCAGAGATATTGGATAAATAGCGTAGGAATTATAACCCTGTATTTGCTTTGGTTAGATTCCAGCAGGGTCCTCTGACTGAGCGCTATCAAACATCAGAGTCCTCCGTTTAATCTCATCGTAATGCATCAGTGCTTTTTCTATTGATAACCAGAAAGAAATCAGCAAGCATTTTAAAAAATAAACTATGACACTAACTTTCCTAATTTAATGTAATACATCTTGACGGTCTCCTATGGGAGCTCTGTGGTTTTTATGCTTCCACACCATTGACAGCTAGAGCCAGAGGAAAACTGTATTTGGGATGTTCATCACTGTGGACACGGTACCTCGGTAGCCCCCTGGTGGAAGTTTTGCTCAAAAATTCACCACTACTCAAGAATGAACTGATTAGATTTTGGTGGTCAAAGGTCCTGAGGGGAATCCCTTCAAATTTGGCTCAAAGGTTCAAGGGATGGATGAAGTGATTAGATTTTAGTGTTGAAAGGTCAAACTCAGTGTGACCTCAAAAGACACTCTTTAGCCAGAACTCAAGACTTCATACGGCAATTCCGGCAAAAGTTCAGACAAATGGTTAATATTTGACTTGACTATTGACAAATGGCATGTTGTATGAAACGACATCTGAGTGACAGAGACAAACAACCACCATCTCTGACTCTGGTTAAATTTGATTTGTGACCCTCCATCTTCTGGGTGTTCACTTTAATATTATATTTCTTGTGTAAACAGGAAAGCGATGCCGATTTTCTCATTTAACTCTCCGAATAGATAAAATTCTCTGTATTTCTTCCATTAGTCTGTGGGTGTTGATTAAACAACAACAATAAAAATAAAAAAAAAATAAAAAAAAAACTTCTCTCTTGTTTTTGTCGTCTTCTCACTCACCAGCTGCGCACCAGAGTGGGCACAACAGTGGAGTCATTCACAGCGGGATCTACTACACACCGGGGTCGCTGAAGGCTCGTCTGTGTGTGCGAGGAGCCACTTTAGCCTACGAATACTGCGAGAAGAAAGGACTCCCTTACAACAGATGTGGAAAGGTCTGCCTCAGTGCTTCTAACACATAAGACGGAACACACCAACTTTACTTAAGCTGATGTAAACAAAGTGGTCAGGTGATCACCTTGATCAAGGTGACTTTGAAACTGAGATTACAACAATCATGGCATTCAGTCACTGGGAAAAAAACTGATGAACACATTCTTACTCAGCACAACTGAATAGAAACTAAATTTACTCTCACAGTTTTTTTTGTTTGTTTGTTTGTTTTTTGGAGATTTGATAAGTAACAGTCTAGAAAAAGACAAGAAAAGGGGGCAGAGAGAGACAGATGGAAGTAGGTGGAGTGTTTGACATGCAACAAGTTCACCCAGCCGAGAATAAAAGGAGCATTATAGCCTGCAATTAAACCGTTTACCTGCTGGACCCAAAGCAATAAATAACTCTTAACAGACAATGAAACTGTGTGAAAGTCTGAGACACAGCGTTAGTTTGAATTAAGCTCGTGACCAGATTGTGCAGACATACAAGTTTGTATTTATTTTCCTTCTGATAGTAAAAACAGTTTTTCCTATATATTTTTGTATATATATATTAAAGCTATCAGAAACAGTAATTAAAAAACAAAAAAAATCTGAGCAGGCATTTGATACCAGAATTAGCTGTCTTGTCAAAGTGCCATTGAGTGAATTGATCACTGTATCTCTGCTCTGGCAGCTAATTGTGGCCGTGGAGCAGGAGGAGATACCCAGACTGAAGGCTCTGTACGAGCGCGGGCTGCAGAACAACGTGCGTGACCTCAGTATGGTTGACACCAAGGGAATCCGAGAGCGAGAGCCGTACTGCAGAGTAAGACACTTCGAAACCACATTTTCATTCAGACAAAGGGACAGATAGCTGAGAAGGTTAACGGTGAGCCATCTTTTCAGGGTGTCATGGCCTTGGATTCACCCTACACTGGCATTGTGGACTGGAGGATGGTGGCCCTCAGGTATGGAACAGACTTTAAGGAGGCAGGTGGCACGGTGGTAACTGAATATGAGGTCAATGACATCTCCATGGTCAAGGAGAGTGCAGCTGGGAGCACTGAAGGTATCAATCTGTCAGCACAGTTATAATTAAAATGAGACACGCAGTTATTTTAAGTCTGTTTATACGTGTGTGGGTTTTTTGTTTTGTTTTTTGCAGGGATGAAATACCCAATTGCAATCAGGGACAAAAAGGTAAGACGTGTATACAACAGCATCACAGTGTTTAGATCGTACTCTGTTGTTTGCATTCTTTGCATTGTATTGCTCTTTCAGGGTAACGAGGTGCGGTGCCGTTATGTCCTGACCTGCGGAGGCCTGTACTCAGATCGCCTGTCGCAGATCTCTGGATGCAGCCGGGAGCCACGGATAGTCCCCTTCAGAGGAGATTATCTGGTCCTGAAGCCAGAGAAACGCTACCTGGTCAAAGGAAATATCTACCCAGTAGGCCTTGCTTTTTCACTTGTGCATTTCACATGAACCATCTTATATATCTCCCTAATAGCTTGGTGCTTTATATGATCTCCTCTTCCTCATAGCAGCGTTGAAAATTGTCGAGCTTAAATTATCATATTTCACTTAACGCTGTTGGGAATAGCTCCCAGGTGCTGCGTTTTATGAAAGTTGGATTTCCTTGTATATTTCAACCTTTCACTCCCTGAAAGAGGCAGATTCCTGACAGCTATTAGTGGAAACCTAAATATGTCCTTTAGAAATCCTGTGAATACATCAAACCAAACCTGTGACTTAGTGTCAGACCTGTGAGTTTCATCTATCAGGATTTATAAAGTGTTTAAAATAAAGTTTGAATTTATTATTCTGTCTTTGGAAATAGCTTCACTCTTACCTTAAGTAAAAGGATCTAATTAATTTTGACTTTCATCTCACTGCTGCGTTTTTGTGTTTTCTTTTCTGAAATACTTTGACAGGTTCCTGACCCGCGTTTCCCTTTCCTTGGAGTTCACTTCACCCCCCGGATGGATGGGAGCATTTGGCTCGGCCCTAACGCAGTCCTCGCTTTCAAGAGGGAGGGTTACAAACTGTACGACTTCAATGCCAGAGACTTTGCAGATGCACTTTCATTCAGGTACGACATCCGATTTGGCCTCTTCTTATTTTCTTTACTGTGTAGTGTTATTATAGTATAGTGATTACTATAACAAACTCGAGATTTTCTCTTGTAACACAGGTGCAGTAATATATAGTCACTTTTTTTCTGCTGCAGGGGTCTTCAGAAGCTGGTAATGAAGAACATTTCATATGGGATAGGTGAAATGTACAGAGGCATTTTCATTGGTGCACAGGTTAAACTCCTGCAGAAGTACATCCCTGAAATCACACTGAACGACGTGCTCAGGTAGACAAATGACACTCAACATTAGCATTCGTAGATATAGAAATACAGGCATGCTTTGCTTAAGTATGTTAAACTATGGCTAGGAATAATTATGCTCTATTTGACTTGATAAGTTCAATTGTAAATTAAGTTCTTGAGCTCAGTTACGTACTTAAAACGTGTTACTGTGACTCTCTGCAGGGGTCCTGCAGGAGTTCGAGCTCAAGCCCTGGACCGGGATGGAAACCTCGTGGATGACTTTGTATTCGATGGCGGGGTTGGAGACCTGGGCAGTCGGGTGCTCCATGTGCGTAACGCTCCCTCGCCAGCGGCTACCTCCTCCCTCGCCATCGCTGAGATGGTGGCAGATGAGGTGGAGAGCCGTTTCTCACTATAGACGAAACAGGAACAACAAAACAGCTTAAGGTGACCAAGAGAAAATGTCCCGTCCTTTAGCCTTAACAGAGGAAGAGAAGAGGCACATTTGACCTCATCCAATTTTTAAGACTGTTTCCATTTCAGTAGCGCTGTTTCAGGATGTGTAAAATGTTTACTTCACCACATGTCAAAATAAAATAAAACTCAAATTTTTTTATCTGTCCAAAACACAGACTACATTAGGAATTACTGTCAGTCAGAGTGTGAAGCGTACAACAGAAGATTTTGGCAGCAATGACTTCAGGTTGAAACATTTAAATGGGAATAGAGAAATGCACAAAACGTATTGTGTTCAATGTGAACTTTTTTTGACAGAGGCAGTTTTAAACAGGTTTTTAAAAGGAAAAATATTGTATGGAATTTTGTTATTTTGATATTTTTGTTCATGCTATGTTTTGTCAGACTGTTTCTGTTTATTATTGTATAGACTTCTATACTGATGAAGAGTTTCCAACCAAATTACTGCAAATTTGTTCTGTTATTGAGCTTAAGAGAAGCTAAATTAATCCTTCTTTTGACATGATAAATAACAAATACTCGAACTCTTCATAATTATTATTTCATGAGTGATCCCTGATTTTGCCATGAAACTGCAAACAACACTTGGTATTGTTTGAATATTTGGAAAGAACCTGTTTATGTAACACACAGTTGGAACTAGAGAACGCATAATTTGCCAGGAAAGGTGGATTTTACTCCCTTCATTTTGTCTTCCAAAGTAATTTAGATTTTTAAATGATTTTGAAATTATGTCCTATTTATATTAAAGGAAACTGAGAACACCTGGCTGTTTTTCCCCTCTTTTTTTCCTTAATATACATACGTTTGTACGCCTTCTTTGATTTTGTTCTGCCCTTTTTGTGGTTTCAGAGGCTTTTCAGGTGGTGCTAAAACTGTCCAACTTATGTTCCTTTCTGCTACTTCAATGAACTTATGGACGAATGAATGTTGTATTTTTTTACCACATATATGAATGGCAAATGTACCAATGTTTGTGGTGTGTGCCATAATTTGTAAAATAAAAAAATCTGCATCAATCAAAATGTTTTTTTTTTTTTTTTTTTGTACGAGATGAGCTACTTCTGACGTGCAGTGACGCTGAGAAAGAAAATAAACTTTAACTTAAACTTTATTGTGTTCAGACAGTTTTCATATGAGAAGCTGGAGATTTGACTTTAATCTCAGCCTTTCTTATTCTTCTTATTCGCATTTGTCCAGTTTGTCCACAAGGAGGCGGAATCACAGCAACAAAGACACTGAGCTCCAACACAAAGTCGAAAATATTACTAAATTAACATTAATAAGTAAATAAAAATCAAATGTTCACGATTTTGGTCGTGTAATGCTTAAAAAAAATTTTACACTTACACAATGAAACTATTTTCGAATTTGGCAAATGTGTTTTACTTTATTTTTTGTTGGGTTTTTTTTTTCGTAAACACCCAGAAGTGAAATGATCTTTGTATTTCTGAAACTTTATTATTTGTTAATCCCCGTCATGTTCACTCTGCCCTCCACTGAAATGAGACAGAAAAGTCCGGCCTTTTTATTTTTTTTTTCCCCTCCCGTCCAATAAAATGCGGATTTACTCACAGTGCGTGCCTGACAGCGGACAGACAGGCAGGCAGACAGGCAGACAGGCGGACAGACGGACAGACAGGCGGACAGGCGGACAGGCGGCGGAGTTGGTACGAACATCTTCGACTTCGCCAACACCCCCCTCCAAAAAAAAAAAACAAAAAAAAAAAAAAAAACACACAAAACCAAAACACCTCGGCTGCTCCGCTCCGCCGAAATGCCTCGGACCGGTCGCTGTTTTCGGGGCGGATTTGCTTTGGATTTAGCGCCGGATCGCCGCGGAGAAGATGCCTAAACGCCAGACGAGCAGCGCCGGAGAAAGTGTGCCTTGTTGGGAGCCGAACGGCTCGACTGCCGCACCAGAAAAACCCGGAGCGCTTCGAGGCCGACGGCAGCCTGTAGCTAGCAGCTAGCCGCTCGGCTAACGCTAGCGCCGCTAACGTTACAGGTGTTCAGGCAGGAAAAACAAAACAAAACAAACAGCAACAACAAAAAGAAGAGAACCAAAAGGGGGAAAAAAGAAATCGGGACTTGTGGATGTAATTAGCTGAATACAAGCCGGGCACCCGTGTCGTGACTTGAAACCGAACTTAATGTGCCTGTTATGAAGCTTTCGTCAACCGCCAAGTAGCAAGTATAACACTTAGCAACGTTGTTATTAGCCTTTAGCTCGGAGCTAACCTCGCTAGCCACCAAGCTAGCGAGTTAACTTTACAGCTGCATGTGCTGCTTTTCTTTTCTGGCTGGTTTTTATTTGTAGCGCTTCAGCCCGACTCGAGCCGGAACTGTCGGTGTAGTTTAGTCACTCTTCTTCACATTTTCAAGCTAGTCAGTTTGACTTTTTTCTCCAGCCACCACCACCACCACCACCACCCCCCTCTCCTCCTCCTCCACCTCCTCCTCCTCCTCTTCACCGTGCCTGCCCTGGACTGACCCACCCACAAGGACTATCTATCCGGGGCCGATGCTGACAGTTCAGACCGGATCACGGCAACGCCAGGAGCCGCTACAGCCATGCAGCCCCAGCAGATATACGACTTTTCGAGTGACGAGAACAGTCACAAATGGAGAGGCCTCTTCGTGCAAGCTTTACGAAAGGTAACGCTGGATTTACTACACAGGGAAGTCTCATCAGAGTCAAAACAGACTGGAGCTTCATAGTCCTGCTTCCATCTGCACGTACAACCCCCCCCTCCTCCTCCAGACCCTGCTGCCAAAACCCCCTACCCTGAAAAAACATCCATGTAGTCAGTGTTATGATGAGCAATCGAGGGAGGAATTTACCAGAAAAGCTATTTAATATTAATTAAATCTGCTGTCTTCATCTTCTGTGACAGTTAAGGTGCCTCAATGTGTTTGTCCACTGAGACTCCCAGACCCTGCTCCTTATTATAATAATAATAATAATAATAATAATATTTTCTCAATCTGCATTTTATAGTTAGTTTATTTTTAATTTTGTTTATTTTCACAGCATGGTCATCCGTTAATAATCTTTAATAGTTTTAAGGACAAACTGCCTCTTCTTATAATAAGTTTTGCGGGTGTTGATGTTCCTCCAAGTGTAATTGTCATACAGAGCTCGTAGCTGAAAGGCACTTTCACACATAAGTTGACATGCATGTGTTGGTGCCAGGATCTCTATTTGTTCCTAATTTGTTCTAACAGCAAATATGTCTCATCACAGCTGTTTTTTATGTTGAACACACACATGCAGGTTTCCCTCCTCATTTTTTTACCCCCCCAAGAAATGTAACATCATTCTCATGAACCTAATTTTAATTTGAATGTCCTTGGTCAGCAGGACTGAGCTGTATCAGTTCCTTTTTAACTGTCCCGCTCTTTCTCTTTTCTTGCATCATCTTGGCTTCTCCCCATCATCACCAGGTTTATTTTCTGGTTTCTGTGAGTAGATAAAATGCTGACTTTCCATACGGTTGCGATACCTTTCCTCTGAGCTGCTGTAATGTAGACTGGTGATTTCATGGTACATGACGCAGTTTGTTTAGGTTGGTGACCTGCAGGAGGTCAGAGGTCAAAAAGTGGTAGCGACTACCCAGTCTTGCTCACCTTTTTGATCTGTGCTGTGTTTTAGATGAACCTGGTTAATCGCTTCTTTGTTTAGAGTGTAGCCAGTCGAGCTTCGACTGCAAATTTTTGCTGTCAGACTGGTTATTGACTCACAAATTCAGGCCTTTCTTCTTCCCTTTTTGGTTTTTGATTTTGTTAATGCAAAGTAAAATTGAAACTTCTAAATGCCTCCACATTGATTTAAAGCTTTTCATTTGGCTCTCAATTATTCAAATTTAATTTGAAAACAGTCTTGATCCATGAGCAGCAAGGCCCAGAACCTGGCATGGCTGGGACTTTGTCAAACATTGTTGACATTAGGCTTTTAATACATTCACTTTAGCAGCACTAAGTGCCTACAGAGGCAACCAGCCCTGGAATTAGCCATACAGCAACATCATGTTTATAAATACCACAGCCCTTTTTCTGTCAGTTATCCGTTTCACGACAGAGAAGGTGTGATGAATCAGGTGAAACCGAGAGAGCAGGTGGTGGGCAGTGGTGCCGCGGTTTCATTGTTTCAACTTGTTACACAACTGCCGCAGGGAAAGCCTGTCAAAGATTGATGCAAGAGAGGTTTGTTATGGTTTTGACAGACTGTGACTCGCTGTTTTTTACAGCTGTCCACTGAGGGGAGGGAGGGGTTCCTTGTCAGAAGGTGCGATGCTGGATGACTTCACCCCCTGACAATGATTTTCGGATGTTGTTTAGAGGCAGGATTAAAGACAAACACGTTGATGAGTAAACGCTCCTCTGAGCCAGAGCAGAGCAGAGTAGAAATTTAATGATGGAACAGCTGGTGAAGTTGAAGTGTCACCTTCAGCTGGTGGTTGATCACTTCTGAGTTATCCAGGTACAGCCTGCTGAGAAATTAGACTGAAACTAGTATTCAACTGACTAAAAAATGAATTGGCAACTATTTCAATATGTTCATCTGTTAGTTCCTTGTTCACAAAGTTGTTTTTTTTTTTTTATTATTATTCATATATATATATATATATATATATATTTATACATTTAATTTTATGCGACTCTAAAATGAATATTATAGTTGCAGGTCTGGATGTTGGTATTTATTCACCACGAGCACTGTGATCTCTTTATATCTAAGCAGTGCAAACCTATGAGTAGAGGTGTGAAGCACCTGAGACCTCCACCGCCGACTGAAAAGTTCAGATTTAGCCACATTTCAGAGACCTGTGCTGCATCCATCATTTCGCACCATTTAAGGCAGAAAAAGCCTAAAAGTTGTTTAGTTAAACTTGACGAAACCAGCCTCCAGTGTCAATAGTAAAACAGCCAACTTTTTAGTCATGGGTCGCAGCCGTCTGTGCGTCTGTCTGAGGTGTTGATGTTTACTGCTTGTCTCCCGGCTGCGTCTGTCTGTCTGTCCTGGCGACTTTCGATCTCTGTGGCTCGTGCCCGGTGCTATGCAAGAACGTCACTTTTGCGTCTGACATGCTGGTGTTAATAATAACTGTGCATTCTCCAGGTCTGCTGTTTCGCTGGCATCGGTAGGACAAGCCAGAGCTTTGCTGGGGTTCAGTTTCATTCCATTGCCATGTTGAGTTAGCGCAGCGCCGGGCTGCTGAGTTCACAGGGCTCGGCTCCATGTGGCGCAGGCCAAATTTTGAAGGCTGAGTTTGGTCAGGTTACAAGCATGCTTTGTTTTTGTGCGTGTTGCCTCTTTTATCCGCTCAACCTGAGCATTGAGTTAAACTCTGAGAGGATGACCTCACTGCAGCCCAAAACTCACAGCTTGGCTTATATTTTTATTTTGGTCAGATGCTTTTTGCCGCCACATTTAACCAGACTAGACAGAGATGTTGTCGCTGAACAATCACACAGTTATTTGTTACAATCCTCCACTTCACTCGTCTTATGTATGAGGTCCAGTGCAACAATGATAACAGATACAGTTATATTATCTAACTGTAATCTTCTGCCAAACAGTCTGATTTGCTGAGTTTATGAAACTCACTCTGACATGAAGCCCAATGTTGTTGTGTATTAAGCAAACTTGTGTGATGTGTTTTTATGAGCACAGGGACACACATACCAGTGGGATGGTGGAGGGGTTTGGAGCTGACGCACACAAATAAACACATAGCTGAATTTATCATCACATCTCCTTGGGCACTGTTGGTTGTGTAAAGTTGATGTTGTTACACGCAGCCTCTTTCAGCTCACATTTCATTTTCACTTTTCTTGACTTCGTCACCAGTTTCAGCAGTCAAAATGAAACATACAACACCCAAGGGGAGGAAAACCTAAAATTGAAAAGTACGAGAATCGCAGTCAAAATTAGATGAATTGGGAAGAGGCCAGAAATTCAGATTTCAGTGTGACTGGTCCAAAAACACTGACAGCTGACACCAGTTTTGCAGAGAGCACTCAAGTTTAATTGAGTATCAGTTTATTTTTAGCTTCATTATCTGTCTAGTCTTCTGAGCGAAATGAAGAAATGTTCACTTTTATGAGAGTGACTGATCCACTGACCTCAACTCTGCCTTTGCTAACTTGGCTCTACTACACACTAAAAAAAGATTCATGTGGTGCGTTCACAGACTGCTGCCACAGTCAGACACCACTGTTGTTGCTGCAAATCCATGTTTTTATATGTGGTATTCCTGTTGACTTGGAGGTTTTCTGTGCAGCCATTTTTTGTGTATCTAAGCTCTTTTTGCTCACCTTAATTCTCAGAGTTTTGATTGTTGTTTTGGCCTTAGATTTCTGCACATGGAGGACACTTTTCAGCTAACAAAGAAATATTTTAGGAGGAATGATTGTTTATAATTTTTCCCCACAAAAAAAGCCTTTGTCACCCCTTTAATTCAAAGCTTGTATAGAAATGAGACCCTACAGGATGAGTTCTGTGTTGATCGGACAGGATGCCACAAACAGAGAGGAGCGCCGGTGAAAGGATGAGGCTGATTAATACGCAAGTTCCCCACCCTTCCCAGATTATCAGATCAGGTCTGTGCACACCAGGTCATCCTCAGACGGGGTTCAGGCAGAGGTTGGGTGGACACAGCGGGGACACTGGGTCAGGTCAGACTGAGGTCACGGCGAGGCCACATTGCTGCGGACGACATGTCAGCCAGCTATTGTCTTTATGAAGTGAGTGTGAGGAGGGAACAGTGTGGTGTCAGTGTGTTTAAGCTGTGTATTTCTGTTTTGTTTTTTGTTTTTTGTTGCGTGCATGTTCACTTCTTCGTACGTGTTCACTTGTCATCTACAGTGCAGCTTTGTGTACGAAGTGGCGATCTTTGTTTAGCTCTCATTGTCTTTGTGTGTGTCTTGTATGTCTTTGCCATGCATCTCGTGTGTGTCTGTGTGCCTGTTGTCTCAGAGCTGATCTCTGGCCTATGGTTCCCCAGACAGTCTGGTTGTAATGGCAGATGATGTCATGGCATGAATCACAAACAGTGACACATGCTCTGGTATAATAACAAGTCCCACCCCCACCTCTCCACACACACACAAAAAGCCGCATTACCTGCAACCTGAGCCTGATGCAGCCCCACATACACAGTCAGGAGAATAATCAATTGAATTAGAAATGTTAACCCTGTATTAACACTGTCCAACCTTTATGTTCTTCTTCTGCCAGCACACACAATATCACCCGATCACTGCGATACACTGAAGACATGCAATTTTTGTTTGTTAGTTTGTTTGTTTTACACAAAGCTCAGGAGTGTGGCTCCCTGTGAAGAAACAGGATGTAAGCTGATTAAAATACGTCTGTATTCTGTTGACCTGAATCTCTTTGTGTCTTGACTTGTCCCAGTGAAAGCTAAATATTTAGTGTTTGGGTCAAAATCTGTATTAGGAGCAGCTCTGTGTTACAAACAAGGCAAATTGAATTTCAAATATTTAGCTCTTTCAGTATTTGCTTCAACTCTCAAACAGAAATTCAGGTTCCACTTATTCATACTTATTATGTCACAGTAAGCTTTTTTTTTCTTGATTAAACTAAATATAAGTAGAGAAATATAAGCCAATTATAACAAACATTTTCACAGTTGTATATCAGAATATTATACACAGTTGAATCAATCATATACAGCTTTTATTTTTTTCATAATGGGGAAAAATTTCCTTTTTTTTTTTTTTTTAAATCAGCGTTTTTAAATCTCGTTTTAATCTTATGTCATTTAAATTTTTCCAAATTAAGACACGTCCTGTACACTAGAGCACTTTAAATTGTTAGTTTATTTTATATCTATGTGGCAGCTCTTTGGTTCATGGGCTTGACAGCAGCACTTTTGTGTCAGTTTCCATGTCTGATACTTTTCATTATGTTGCAGTTTAGAGTAATAAAATCGAATTTTGAGGTAAAATGTCTGTGGTTTGGATGTTTCAGTTAAAAATGCTCAGTGTACTTTTCCACTCAAGGCCCCCCTCACCCCCCTTAACTTTCACTTTCAAGTTACTGTGTTGTTGTGTTTTGTTTTCTCATTGTTTCAGTGTAGGATGTAACTAATGCACACATCTCATAGTAAGCACATGGATGATACTCAATTATTTGCCTAGTTAATAATAATAATAATAATATTAATAAAAAGAAAACAATAAATGTCTGCTCAAACTTCTCAAATGTGACTATTTGCTTCTACGTCACCTTCATCATCTGGAACTGATGGACATTTTTTAACTGTTTTATCAGCTGAATGATTCATCATTTCAATAAGATGATAATGCAGATTTAACATTAATGAAAGCCGTTTTTAGTCAAATTTTGAAATGCAAGAGGCCATTGATTAGCACTAATGAACTGAAATAGGAAGTCACATTGGAGGAGCTGAAAACAGTAAAATAGACAGTTTATCAATATACAAGCTGATCATTTTCTGTAAATCAGATGATAAATCAATTAGCTGACCTTTTAAAAAGTGTTATAAAAGCGTCTTCATCAATCAGGAGACAGATTGTCTCGCTTGTTTCCATGTGTGAGGCCACAGCCCTGGCGATGGTGCAGGAAAGCTGTGTGTCATTTTACTGATAATGACATTTGGCTCATTTGTGGATCGTCAGACTGTGTGTGTGTGGTCAGCTGTTTGTGTTTTTTTTTTTTTTTGCTTGACATGGATACTCTTATGTTGCAGTGAGGTGCTGTGGATAAAAGAAAACTCTTTTTCCTGGTTGTGTTTTCTCTTTTTTGTCTGTGAGCTGGTTGGTTCTTGTCGTGTGTGTGTGTCTCTCTCTGTGTGGTGTGAGTCTGCTGCTGTTACCTCCTCATACATGCACATCAATACCTTTCAGTGTGCTGCTATGATCTTCTCTCCCTGGGGGGCTTCGCTCAGTGTCGGTAGAGAACAAGGCGGGGGGTGGACGGGCGAGGACGGGGGAGGGAAAAGTGAGAGTGAGCGAGCACTGGGACTTCCTGTACGCCAGCCTTTCCCTTCTTAATGGAGCTGACCCATGAAACTGAACACTTTAACATGGACCAGGAGGATGTGCAGAAAGCTGACATGTGATCGAGATTCTTCTTATCTTAATGTCCAGTGGTCCAAGATGAACTGAGTATCGTCTCCATCGTCCACTTGTCGCCAGAATACTGTTATAATACTGTTATACTGTTTTATTTATGAATTGTCCAAGTTTGACCTTTTGAAATTATTTGTTTTTTGTCTGAACCAGCTAAAAACCTCAAAAATAACACGAGGTACATTTTTATTACGCATTTATCAACATGCAGCGAAAAGGGAAGGGCAGCAAATCCACCTCATTATATGCTCGGATGTGTCGAATAATTAATCGGCTCCATTAGCAAAAAGCTCCCATTCTGTCAATTTATTTACTCATTAAATATTTCTCACTTGATTCTCCAGGAAATTATGAAGACACATATTGATATTGTAATATATGTCTCATACATTTATTGTAATCACAGTTGAAACAATGCCTTGAGTATTTTGTTTCTTGATGGGCGTACATTTTTATAAGCAACAGTATTGATAAAGCATTGGTTATGGGACTTTTCACACCTCCAGCTTCTCAGCAGTGTGTATCCGCTGGCTTTCTCATTTTTCTGTGATCGTAAACGAAAATCTCTGTGGTTTTGGTCGGCTGGTTCTACAAACAAGCAGGCTGAAGACGTTACTTCAGGTTCTGAAAATCGCAAGAGCCGTATTTAGCAATTTACAGGTTGTTTAATTTATTTATACACAGAAAGACCGACAGAAAATCATTGGCAGATTAATTGATGATTTTAATTTATACCTGAACAATAAGAGGATAGTACTTTTCAGATTTGGCTGGCTGACAGATTCAACAATTGATAGATATTTAATTTTTTAAATATATAATAATGGCTACTTTTTTTTTTTTTTTTTGTTCATGCATACAAGTAACAACTTAAAGTGTTTCATTTGAAAACCACAAGTGCAGCAAGTACCTTTTTTAATTTGAAGCATGGACTTTGCAAATTCAGGAGTTCCCCTGATGCTTTTCCACAGACTTCCTTTCACTTTGCTTGCATTTACCTGATTTCAAACCAACATTCATTCTGTCGAAATGAATTCAAAATGTAATTTATTATTTTTTTTGCACTCATTTACTTGAGGTGGATTGGAAGTGCCAAGGAGCCACAAATGATTGTTTTGATTGAATAGTCAGATAGTGAACAGATCAATGACTCCATCTATAGAAGATACCATCTTCTTAAATGGAAGCAGTTTCATCCATAACGTTAAATTGCCAGAATCGTTGTATATTGATGAACGAGTTCACATTTGAGAGTCAGGAATCACTGATTTTCGAAAAAAATAATAACAACTTAAACAGGAAAACGATAATCATTTATTTCAGACAAATTTTTGTTTATCAATTCAGTGTGTGTGTGTGTGTGTGTGTGTGTGTGTGTGTGTGTGTGTGTGTGTGTTGCACTAGGAGTATCCGGCAGCTTTGGCAGTGTAGTGAAGGTTACATGTTTCGTACTGGAATCCACTTTCTATTATGTCTTTATTGAAATGACATTCAATTTTGTGTATTTTGGTTGCTCTGTCTCCCATTCTGACATTGTTGGAGATAGACGGCACTTGTTGGATGTGGGCCTCCCAGAAACGGGCCAACTATTCTGTGAATGGAGTCAGGGGAAACCCCCGTAGTTTCAGTGTGGTGACTCACCGCTCTTGGTGTCCTGTGGAATTTGGTCAAGTGCCTATTTGCGGTCAAGAGGATATATATCTCATAACCTGCTTCTGCTTTGATGTATATTTTTCCAAGTACAGCTTAAACTTGCCGCTTATTTATAACCATTAGGTCTTGTGAGTGTGCATCAAAACAGAAATGACGTACAGAAGCATAAATGAGGCCAAGTTGTGGCTTCAGATTTTCCAGATCCTCTTGTTTTAAGCTGCATCAGAATGGTGTTAATTTATCCGAGCATAAATCCAGAACAGATTCAGTGAAGATATTTATTTATGATAACCAACGTCTCTGCTTCACCTGTTTTTTATTTGATTCAAATTTTATCTCAAACAGATGAACTAAAGCTTGTGATTGCAGGGACATCCTGCCTGCCGCTGCATCTCTGTCAAGTCAGAGCACAAGAATGCATGAAGCCCGGTCTGTGTTGACCTTTTAACTCTCCTCTCACATTCCTTAATCTGGGGGCAATGTTTTGTCATCATAACGCCCCTCTTTACTATATGCCAGGGTAATTCCATCACTTGCATGTGAACAGGCCATGCTTTTGTGAGTGGAGAGTAAATGTGAGGCTTTCTTTTCCTTCCACCTCTTCTCTTTTTCTCTCCCCCTCTAAGTCTGCTTTGGGTTCTATAATAATATCTCAACTGACAGCATTCCTGCAAGAGGGCACGGCCCTAATGACGACTACTTTTGGGAGGTTGGTTGGAGGGGGTGGGGGTGGTGGGTGTCTTCTCTTTCCACTTGTAGACCTAATGAAGCCACACCTTCCCTGCTGTCTGCACCTAAAACTAAACCGTCTGTCAGGCTGGTTCCACCCTCACGTCTCACTGCTGGGGAAACCTGTGTGATATAATAATGAACAGGGGAAACGCTTTCAATGCATGCACTGTTTTTTTTTTTGTTTGTTTGTTTGTTTGGTTTAGTTTGTTTGTTTGATTTATTTCTTTTCCTTGCAGATGATATTTGTTGACAGATTTCTTGTTTTTGAACCCTTTACAGTTTTGGGGCTAAGAGAAAAATATTAGTGGATTTGACTGCTGGAACTCCAAAAATTATGTGCAAAAAAATTATTTGGTGGGAAAATGTTATTGGAAACAAAGCATTCCACGTTATGTTTATTTTTAGTCTCATTTCTTGTCCATTGAATTATAGTGTAGTGTAGCCAAATAAATGTCAGGCCTTGACACTTGGTTGAGAGATGTCAGCTTTTCATTGTAATCATATGTTTGGTTTCTGGTAATTTGCCCGTTTATTGTCATTGTTTGTAGGGAAAGTTTTGAAAACTTGGTGGTGCAAGGACACACTAACCTTGAAAAGATTTAAAATTTAGATTTGCATTCTTCACAATCACAGTTAAACCACATTTATGCCCCTTAATGTGATATTTCCCAGTGAAATCCAGTATGTAAGCACACTAAAGTTTCTTTGGAGCTGCATACGACTGCTCCTGTGGGGGGGGGGGAGGTGAATTAAGTAAACGTCAGCCACATTCTTTGGAAATACAAACAAGATTTGCCTGCTGATATCCAAACACATACAGGGGGTATGTGTTCTGAATGCTATATATAGGATCACTAGAACATTTATGTTTTAAAGGAAGAGACTATTATTTTACACCAATACTCCACTTATTGATATAAAAAAGGAATTTTTATTTGAGTCTTTGATGCTCTAATATTGTGTCCTTATGCAAGAAGGATGTTGATTAAACACACTCCTCTGTATTAAGTGTATTACAAAGTATTAAAAATGTAAAAAAAAAAAAGACAGAAAAAGTGACTAAATGTTCTAGAAAATGACATGATTTGAAAGTGTTCGTCTGAATGTAGCCAAGATGACCCTGTTGGGCCTGAATAAGGTGTTTTTGTTCAGTCATTGTATGTGCTTGTTGCCTGACGACAGTAAACATGACCTGAGCTGCATCATACCAGGTGTTCCACATGTGGCCCAGTTTCAGTTGACATGTGACTGATGCAAGAGAAAGAAACTTGTCAAAGTCTTTACAGTGCTTTCTTTCAGCCAGTTTTGTGTCTCTCTTCACGTGCAGGTACAGAAGCAGGTCCACCCAAACCTCACAGCGAAGGAGGACGCCCTGCAACACATCGAGGAGCTGATCCTGCAGCTGCTCAACATGCTGTGTGTGGCCCAGCCTCGCTCTGTGCAGGATGTAGAGGTGAAGCCTCCACTGACTCGTCCTAGTGTCTCTACGCTATGCAGCAATTACAAGAAGCTAGAAAGTGTACAGCTGCTGCTGCGCTACAGTTAAGATTCAGCTCGGCTACGAAGCCTTAAAACAAAACAGGAAATAAATATTTTTACGTCACTCTTCAGAAAACACATTACAGGCGTGTTTGCTCTGCTCTGAGCAGCAGAGCATGACTGTCAGCATTACCAATTTTTACTCTTTTTTTTTTTCTTTTGCTACTGTATATCTTTAGTATTCACCCTTATTTATCCCATAGTAGTAACTTTTTAGCTTTTTTGTTGCCCCCCTCAGAAAAAAGGTCCCGACTGTCTGTGCCTCCAAAATTTTCCAGCTAACTGATTACTTAAATACAATATGAACAGATAATGCCCATTTGTGAATTGATAAGAGAAAAATGAATTTCCCTCTCCCCTTTTTCCCAGGAACGCGTCCAGAAAACCTTTCCCCATCCAATAGACAAGTGGGCGATCGCCGACGCTCAGTCAGCCATCGAGAAACGCAAGAGGAGAAACCCTCTACTTCTCCCCGTGGACAAGATTCACCCACTGCTCAAGGTGAGAGCCCACCAGCAGTAACACTGGGCACCAGTAGTCGTTTCTCCAGTTGCTCGGAGATATTTGTAATCTAATTTAGGCCACAGCTTGGTTCAGACTAATTCAATTGGCCTGAACTGATCTGGTTCTTCATGCAGTGATTTTGTGAACTTTGTGTAATTTTTTTTTTTTCTCCAACATCTCTTTCAACAGGAGGTTTTGGGCTACAAAGTCGACTACCATGTTTCCCTCTACATCGTGGCAGTGCTTGAATACATATCAGCGGACATTCTGAAACTGGCGGGAAACTATGTCGGAAACATTAGGCACTATGAAATCAACCAACAGGACATCAAGGTGTCCATGTGCGCAGATAAGGTAAGAGGCGGAAGCTGTCGACGTCTGCAGTGAAGACACGAGCTGCTTTTGTGGTCGTCACTCTTTGCTGTTTGTTTGCAGGTCTTGATGGACATGTTCGACCAGGAGGAAGACATCGGCCTGATGTCTCAGTGTACGGAGGAGCCCTCCTCCTCTGGGGAGCTCACGTACGACGACCTGGTGAGGCTTGAAATCGCAGAGGAGAGGCAGTACCTACGAGAGCTCGACCTCATCATCAAAGTGTTCCGCCATCACTTCCTGTCCAACCCCAAAATCTTCACGCCTCAGGTGACGAAGGCCTGAGTGGCTAATTAACAAGCTGTCAAAACAATTTTTTCATCAGAGTTTAATGAAAAGGGATTATTTCACATCTGTCACTATGTAAACAATGAACACAGAGTAAACTAATTGTTAGTATCCTCATGATGAAAGATGGATTTATGATTATTAGATCGGCATCACCATTAATATAGAAATACCTGCTTTGATAATTGTGATGTTATTAACCTCAGTTTTTTTCAGAATGTAATGTTTGTCGATATGAACTGCATGCTGTCAGAGTCGTAACTAGATTACTGTCTCTCATTTCAGTCCTTTGGTGCACTAATCTTCAGATAAATCACAAAGCTGCTGTTGCTTTTAACACATCAGGTCCTGAATATTTTTCATGGTAGATGTTTTTGGTGTGAGGTCAGAAGTAGGAGAAGTGTTACTGTATGTCCAGATGTGCTGTGGCGGCTCTGCCAATGATGGTGTTGAAGTTTGTGATGTGGGTTTGTTTGTTTTGTTTTGTTTTTTGTGTGTGTGTGTGTGTGTGTGTGTGTGTGTGTGTGTGTGTGTGTGTGTGTGTGTGTGTGTGTGTGTGTGTGTGTGTGTGTGGACGTGTTCATTGTTGCTGTAAAGATTTACTTTTTAACGTGGGAGTCTTAAGAGATTAACTCACTTTTGGAGTCAACCTTAAGCAACCATTTGAGGAACTTATCAAGAGCCGGCCTCTTGGTCATAGCTCATTGTCATAAAACTGCATGGACTTCAGCTTCAGACATGCCACTGCTTGCTGCCTTCACTTAGTGAGTTGAGCTCATAAAGTCTTCATTTGTCCCTCATAGATTCATTACAAAAATATAAATTCTCAAGTGTATCTTGTGTGGATAAGATGGACTAAAAGGAGAATCAGCAGAGACTGTTAAAAACTCAACTGAACACAGAAGCTGCGGGCAGCTTGCATTAAAGCTGTCTTATAAACAAACAGTTAGGTCTCTGACTGTAAACTTAATTACAAAGACATTCAGCCAAATCCAGAATAAGGATATTTAAGGATTACAACTGAAAGACTGTAATAGGCTAACGGCTAATCAGCGCTGTGGAGCAGAACCGATCCAAAGCTAGATTACTCCCAAATCAACTGTGATTAAAGATGGTTGTCGTCCTGATGGACCACTACACAGCCAGGACAATCATCCTGTATCCAAAAAGTCTCTTCAAGATGCCAATTTTATTTGAGCTGGACAAAAAGGCTCCAGCGGTCTCCTGAGGCACTACCCATGGTCTCTGTCCCAGTGTTCATATCTGTCTGAGAGAGCTAACCAAGGACACCAGTTACTAATTACACCACCTCTAATATGGCAATTAAGTTGCTCTAAATCCCCTTTTTAAAAAATAAGAGAGAGAAAAAAGTATTGGTATGAGGTGGGAGTGGAGCTGTGCGTTTCTGGGTTGAGAAGAAGTGAACGGAAAGTTGGGTTTAATGGGTCGCTGTGGCTTTGCATATTTTGGGTTGGGTAAGTTGTGGTACCATTTGGGTGAAGAGGATAAACCTTTGTGAGGCTTGGTGGAATGTAGAACATATAATTACGTTCAGACAGGAACAACATCTTCAGCCCTTGCCAAAATAACCTCAATTATGTCTGTTGAAACACAGAATCATCTGAAGTTACTCTGAATAGAAGTTCAATCCTGTAATTATTTGACCGTAACACTGTCTTGACATCTCAGAGTTTAGCACTCAATAATCACTCTATTTCAGCATTCTCATCTGTTTGGCTAATGATTTCCTCCGGCGTGCTTGGCCTTGTTGCTGTTGTTGTTTAGTTTATTCTCACCTACTTTTTAAAGGGCTTATTTGTCCGAGGGGGGAGACTGAGTTTGGGAGCCCCTTGTCTTGTTTCTTATGAGGTTGGTAAAATCTGGCACTGAGACCCTCCTCAAGGAAAAAAAAAATCTAAAGTTTATTTTAGAATTTAGGCAATTTTACAGTAAAGAGGCTGAATTAACTGTAAGTTCATGTTTTTGGGTCACACACTATTCCTGGATTATTTTGATACTGAAGAAGGCATAAAAACTCGATTCTCATCTCCAATTTTCAGTGTTTCTCCATGATGGACATTGGAGATGATTATATCCTTGGCATGTGTTGGCCGTAATGTGTTGATGTTTGACTGAGTTGTGGCTCCTTACAGTGACAGTGAATTTTAATGCCAGTGGCACAGAGCGGTTTTCAGGGAGATTAATTGTCCCTCGTCACTGCTGACTGGTCAGATCGTGTACCTGTCTCTTTCCGGTGTGGCAGATTAAGAGAAAACAACAGACTAGATAGTTGGTCTTGTAGATGCTGAATCAAGGACTGAAGTGAGGACTTTTTTTTTTTTTTTTTTTTTGGGAGCATGAATGTGCTTAAATAAGATTTTGGACAGGAAATATATTTCTGTGGTAGCATTGTGGTTGGATGAAAGCAAAAATCTTCATTCATAGTTGTCTTTTTTCTTTTCTTTTTAAGTATAACTAAAACCAGAGGGTGAACAAAATAGAAACGTCAGTATTCAGATCTGGATTTTCTTACTTTGTGACTTCAGCTCTTCCAAGACTGAAAACTGATCACTCATAGCTGCATGTAAATACAGTGTAAAATAACCATGTAATGTAGAGTTATGTTAATGTCATGATGACGATACGTTTTCTTTGTTTGTTTTTCAGTGGTCAAGTTTCTTGTGAGGTTGTAATTTTTTTTCTTTCACATCCTGGAGATAGTACGTCTTTAATCAATGAGTAGGGTCAAGTGGCTCCATCAATTAAGCTTTGGACTCTTATGACAGGAATATTGTCGGTTTCATTGATATTGTTTGTCACAAACCTGCTGTTCTAACTTCATTCTTTCAGGATGTGGAGGTGATATTCAGTAACATCCTGGACATCCACGAGCTGACAGTGAAGCTCCTTGGACTGATCGAGGACGCCGTGGAGATGACTGCGGACGGCAGTCCTCATCCGCTGGTGGGCAGCTGCTTTGAAGATCTAGCTGAGGTACAGACCACCTCTGTCCCCCAAACACACAAAACTCCCTGAAGTCTCAGGCCGCCCACTAAACTGAATACAAACTCCTTGAAATGCCAAATTTATCTTTATGAACTGTAACACAGAGGCTTTTTACTGTGTGTGTTAAAAATGTGTTTGAGATTATGTAAAAGCAAAACTTGTTCAGAGGTAATCATTGGATTTGATTAGAAAGATATTTTTCTTCCCCTGTCTCTATGATGCCTGAACCTGTTAAACTAATCGGTGTGAACTACACACAGGTTTGTCTTTCAGTCTAATAAACCCATCACAAACATTTACTTCATCACCAAACTGCTCCCATTATAAATCCTCAAAGGTTATTAAGCACGACACTCAAAATAAAAGTCATACTGTCAACAGTATGTCAGCCGTCTTCCTTTTTTCTTGGACACAGTAGGAGTTGATTTGTTGATTTCCTGTACAGTTATTTCTTGAACAGACACTGAGCTGCAGAGCATCATGTCACTTTTAATTGTGTGTGTTTTTATAGGAGCAGGCATTCGACCCCTATGAGACTCTGTCCCAGGACATCCTCAACAGGGATTTCCACGAGCATTTCAACAACCTGATGGCACGACCAACCGTTGGCCTCTACTTCCAGGTACGCTGTTTGAATCAGAGCTCTTCACTTGGTCCGTGAGCAAAATCGCTAATCGGTCATTGTTCTCTTACATAAGTGATTGATATTGATTCATTAGCAGTATGTGATATTTCTGAATTAAACTCTGAGTCTCTGTTTTGTTACTTGGTAGTTTAAATTTGTAACATTTAACTGTGTTGCTCTGGGTTTATGAAGTCACAGCAGTTAAAACTCACTCTCTCTTTCCTGCCATTCTCAAATGTAAACTTTCTTGTAAAGGAAAAATGCCATAAAAATGAAAAGCGTTTGTTTGTAACATGAAGGTACATGAAGGTCATTTATGTGTTTAGCCCAAGCACGCACTGTTTGAATACTTGTTCCTGTTTAGCTTTGAAGTTAACCTGGGTGCCCGGTGGAATTCCTCCCTATATGGTCTGAGGACATGTCATGTCATATTCGGCGTCCTGTGTACAGTTTATTCACTGCTCCCGCATTGTTTTATTTGGACATTCCTCACAAGAATAGCATTGAATTATGCTCAGTGGGGTGCAGTTTGGCAGCCTTTGAAGATTAAATATTTGCTGGTGTTTTCTCAGGCCAAAGACCAACAAGTCCGACTGTTCACATGAAGCAACATCAGGGCTCCAGTTTCTCAGCAGTATTTACAGTGCGAGGCGATTTCCTTCTTTCCTTTTTCAAGATTTCAAACACCAGAATCCCCCCCCCCCCTTTTTTTTTTAAGGAAGTGGATGAATAAAATGACTCAACTTGCACTTGTGCTATTTATCCCCTCTCTACATCGCACCTGAGGGTGTTCACTCCCAATCCACCAACACAGGCGCTGTCCTGTTTGTTTCCCTAAAGTCATTGTAAGAAAGAGAAGGAAAGGTTAAAATAAAGCTTTACTTATGTACTGTATTGATTTTTCATTATGTTGTTTTTTTGGTTTTCCCCTAACAACATTAAGACATGCAATAGAAATAGAAACTGGCTCATCAAGTCACTCTACTAGATTTTGTTTGTTGTATAAACATGAAGATAGAAAACATGATCATGAGATCTTTGTCAGGGTTTTGCGAAGCTTTCACAGAATGCTGCGATACGGTTTACATGAAAGAATTTCAAAACTCTTAGTTAAAAAAAAAAAAGAAAATTAATTCAATCTGAGCTGGAGAAAACCAGGTTATTTACTCTGTTGGTTGGCAGAAATCATGAGCTCTGCTTTCCTACCAGCCGTGTGTGTGTGTGTGTGTGTGTGTGTGTGTGTGTGTTGATCACGAGCACTCCCAGGGGCAGATGGCGTAATGGATCAGCCTCCTCTCTTAAACTACCCCCTCCCTCTTCCGAACACTGGGACCCCTCTAATCAGACTGCCCCTGCCTGTTTCTGCAGCGTTGGCTAATCTTATTTTAGAATCTCTCACTTTGTGTTTCATCTTTTAGCGGCTCGATGTTCCTCCGCTCTGTGATCCAGCCACTTTACTCCACAGGACATGCTATAAATGTATATGTATTAGAACATTTGCCATCATGAGGATTGACCCCCCCCCCCCCCCAAACACACACACACCCCTCACGGCTCTGGCATCGTTACTGGCTGTGCCTCCAGCTTTTGTCTCATTGCGTGTGCTTCATCTTCCTCCTCACTCCATCCCTCTTGACTCCCTCCCTCTCTGTCAGATAGATGTGTCTCTCGAGCACTCAGCCCGCTGCACTCTGCAGCGTCTGGTATTGTGGGTAAATTACATCGCCTTTTAAAAATAGAACAGGCAGCCACACTGCAGGCCATTTTTCTCCTGGGGAGGAGGAGGAGGAGGAGGAGGACGACGACAATGACGAAGGGAGGGGGGCGGTGGTGGTAGTGACCAAGACGCATTTCATGTTGAAAATAAGCTGCGAACTGAAATGGCAAAAGACAGCGACATGAAGTCCAAGCAGCCCTGAACCTGCCAAATGGGAACAATTTGTTCTCATTGTCAGGGTGCACCTTATTCTACCACACCGCGTTTATATTTAGGCTGCTACCACAGCGGTGATGATGAAGCCTGCTACTGTAGGCACAAATAACCTTTGTGTTACCTGTGTTACCTGCTCAGATCAGACGTTGCCCTTCGCATTAAGATCATAGGAATTTAAAATGCTGATGTGGGTTTTTATCTATTTAAAAGATTTTTCTAGCTGAAAGTCCAATATTGGCCATTTTTAAACTTTTTATTCCACACAATATTCAAAAGTAAAGAAAGAGAAAATTATTATACATTCGACACTGTTCATTTTCATTTTGATTAATCAGCAGATTATTGTCTTCATTAGCCATCAGTCTAAATATCATGAGCCTGTGATCACAAATCAACTTTAAGTCTACATTTCAAATTAAATTTTTGTCTAATCAGAAGTTAAAGTCATCCGTTAAAGAGGAATCGCCACAGACTTGGGCACTGTTAAAATCAGAATATCCAGTTTTCTCATTTTCTACATTAATGTCATATCCTGAAATTAATCACGACCGCAGTAAGATTTTAAACATGCTCTTACTGCCTTTTTCTTCTGCTTTAAACTGCTCCGACTCAGAAGTGGGTAAATAACTTGTTGTATCAATAACATGATCTAAACTTAGGTCATTGTTCCCGGCTCAGTGTGCGTCAGGCAGCTGATGCTTTCTTTTTCCATGCACCCAGAGCAGAGTAGACCCCCCGCCTCCCCACACAGACACTGTGGCCGCTGCTGTGGAGTCTGAGTACTAGCATATTGATTCTGAATCGTCTGTCAGGGGAACGGGAGATTTAAATGGATACTATGACGGCCGCCTCTCCGGTTACCCTGCAGCCTCACTCAGTCAGCCTCTCCTCCTCCCACCTCGCTGCATCGCTCATCACCCTGCAGCCTCTTGATCTAATTCAGCAGGCTTTATAAACTGAAACATACACATTGTCACTGTGCTTGTCCTCACAGCTGTCTCCGGTTTCATTTAAAACCTTTCATTAACAACACATTTAGCCTGTCAGATGGTTTTGGGTTTTTGTTTTTTTTTTTTTTTTACATTTTACTCACCAGTTTCGAAGATATGAAAATAATTCAATACATTAGCGGTAGACAGATTTGGATTTCTGGGTACTTTGTTGTTCTATCCCTAACTGGTCTGATGTGTCTTTATCTCTGCAGTCAGTTGCAGAAGGCTTTAAAGAAGCAGTCCAGTATGTCCTTCCCCAGCTGATGATGGTCCCAGTATACCACTGTATGCACTACTTTGAGCTATTACAGGTACGTCATGACACGTGCGCCAAGTCCAGCTCCAGGTTTTCTTTTTATTTTGTTGATCACACCCCACGTTATTGGTTCATAAAAAACAGACTGCACTGACATGTTTTGTAGTATCGTCATGTCACATTTGAGATGTTGGTGAAGCTTCTGCCAACTTTGCTCTCAGAAGAAACAATTTGATTATCTTTCAGTATCTTAAGTCTCTGGATATCTTATCTGAAGATAAATACACTCGATTTTAACTTGTACTTATGTGGCTCAAGGTTCATACTGACTGACACACTGTTTCTGTTTCTGCTCTTAAAAACTGGTCAGACTGTTACATCTCAGCACTGTCGTCAAAACTCAGCTCTGTTTGCACAGTTATTTCCTATGGAACCCAAACACAGCGCTGTGGGTTTGTTCAGTGACCTCTGTTATGATGTAAATAGTAGCCATGTGTCTGATGCTCTTCTCTGTTTTTAACAGCAACTTCAGGAGCGCAGTGAAGACCAAGATGACAGAGAATGTCTGAAGCAGGCGATCACAGCGCTGCTTAACCTTCAGTGTAGCGTGGAGCGCATCTATGCCAAGCACCAGCCCCGCCGCAAACCCGGGTACGTCTGCTCTGCTGGTATTCTGCTCAGGAATAAATATAGAATTTTATTTTAGTGAGTCCTCATTCACCAGAAGAGATAAAATATTTTAGAGTTCCTTCATAAATACAGTTCCAGTTGACTTTTTGCTGCACATACATATCAAGCATTTTATTTATCCCTCACAGTGAGCCCATGTACCGCCTGTACAGCAGACAGGTTCGTAGCAAACAACTCGCCATCAAGCGCATGAATGAGATCCAAAAAAGCATTGACGGCTGGGAGGGGAAAGACATCGGTCAGTGCTGCAGCGAGTTCATCCTCGAGGGAGCGCTTTTACGGGCGGGCGCCAAGCACGAGAGACACAACTTCCTGTTCGATGGTCTGATGATCAGTTGCAAGGCCAATCAGAGCTCCCGGCTCCCGGGGTCGGGCAGCGGGGCAGAGTACCGCCTGAAGGAGAAGTTTGTGTTGAGAAAGATCCGCATCGTGGATCGCGAGGACTCTGGGGAGCTGCGGCACGCCTTTGAACTGATAGGCAAAGATGAAAACTGCGCGGTTTTCTGCGCACGGACAGCAGAGGAGAAGGCGGCGTGGATGGCGGCGCTGGTGACTCTGCAGTACCGTTCGACTTTAGATCGCATGTTGGACACTGTGCTGCAGCACGAGGAGCAGGCACATCCTCTAAGACTGCCCTCCCCGGAGGTTTACCGCTTCGCTGTGCAGGACTCTGAGGAGAATATAGTGTTTGAGGACAAAGTGCAGAGCAAAACAGGCATCCCCATCATTAAGGCCGGCACAGTGGGCAAGCTCATAGAGCGGCTCACCTACCACATGTACGCAGGTAAGAAGCTCCAAAGCATCTCCGCTGAGAAAGAAATGTGACAGGTGAAGATGCACTGTGATGATTGTTATCTAATCTCTTTCATCTGTTTTAGATCCTAACTTTGTTCGCACATTTCTTACCACATACCGATCGTTCTGCAAACCACAGGAGCTTCTCACCCTGCTGATAGACCGGTATGGTTTGACCACAGCACCTGCCGTCTCACCTGCCTGTTGGACTGCAGTAATTTCATGTGCTACTGTCTATGCTGACATGGTGAAATTTCACATATCTGGTTTTTCTTGGTCAGGATTGAGATCCCTGAGCCAGAACCGACTGAGGAGGATCGACAGGCTCTCTGGAACGGCGATCAGCCGATGGCTGCCGAGCTCCAGAGGTTCAGGAAAGAGTATGTGCAGCCGGTCCAACTCAGGTATGTACAGCTGTCGAGTCAGAGCCGATGCTTTCTCAGAGCAGCAACAACACAGATGGTACAAACTAAGTTAAATAACAGCAACAAGAATCGAACATTTAGAAACATTGCGCAAACTAAGAAACAACAGAAACAGTGATGTTGGTCCTGAGGTGGTTAGAACAGATTCCAATTTTGAGAAATACTTTTGTTGATTAGAAATGCTTTATCAATGAATAATTAAAAGAAACCCTAAGATAAAAAGATTGTGGCACAAGGTGAGCTGATTTATGGCTCACCGGAGCTTGAATCTGACATAGTGAACTCAAATCTCAGAGTTAAATCACTGAATAATGTCTGTCAATTAAATTCGAACTTTTACCTGAACCTTCTGCAGAAATGAGGTCACTGGTTACTTTGAGACATCTCTGAACATGTAGATCAGCTGTTGAGGCTTGTTCGAGCATCTTGAACTACTTTCTTTTATTTCCTAACAAGGGCTTTTAAAAATGCCACAAAGATTTCGTCTGTCTTTGTCCTGTGTTGTTGTTTGTGTCTTTTGCTCTCTCCTGTTAAGGCCTGAATGTTCTCACTGAGCTGCAGAATTAGTTTTGTATGAGACTTTTTATCCTTATAAGGAGCAACAGAGTAGGGAATCGTCTCTTAAGTCCCATTAAAAACTGCGAGTCTCTCTGTCAGACTGAAATGCTGCAATGGTGAAGAGAAACTGCTGTGAAATCCTTTAAACTTAAATCACAGAAACAGTTGAAACACAAGAAGATTGTTAGTCCTGTACAGTACATCTTCTGAACGAACAGTAAACACGGAGGTAAATCTGCCGTGAGGGCAGAGAGACAGACAAAAATACTCAGCAACGATCATTAAAAAGGCCAGTAACAGAACATTTGACTGACAGAAATGAAAGCAGCTTCGTGGGCAGTTTGGGCGGTCTGTTGTTACGTAAACACTGTGATGTGGGCCGACTGTCGCTCAGAGTAGGTGAACGTACATCTGAAAACGTGACTTTTAAGTACTTTAAAGCACAACATGTCTCTTCTGTGTCTATTTTTAAGTTTCCACTCTTTGTTGTTGTGTACACAGCGGCCACCAGCCAAAGACTTCTCAGCCCTGTTTGTTGAAGGTCTTTTTTTTATTATTTATTTATTTTTTTCATGGTGTCCATTATTCCCTGGTGTTCCGGTCTGGCTCTGCACTACGACCGTCCAACAAAAACAGAAATGACAGCAAAAACAAAAACACTAATAAATAAATGTCTCTCCACTTGACGGGGTGAAGAAGTTTGTTTCCTGTTTACTGATCCATTGTCACGTGTGAGGAAGGGACAATACAGTTAGTTAAAAAGGTCCTTTGTGTTTGTTTCACAGGGTTCTTAACGTTTTCCGTCAGTGGGTCGAGCATCATTTCTACGACTTTGAGAACGACCCAGAGTTGAGAAGTCGACTAGAGGAATACATCACCAGCAAAATTCAACTGAGAGGTCCGTCCCAGATGCAGCGTCTTAATGCCACCATCAGATATTTAGCCACGTAGCTTCAGTATTAAAAATGGTCTTCTTCAATGTTGAAGCAAAAAGATTTTAAATGGAAAATTATCTTTTTTTTTTTTTTTTTTTTTTTAATTGCATAGAAACTGGCGTGCACTTTTACAATTTTGTTTGAGTGATCTGTAACTATAATAATGTTTTAAATGAACAGGAGCTGAAAGTGACAGTTTGGGCCAAGCATGAAACCATTAAACACTGTTTTTGTTTTTTAGGCAAGTCAATGAGAAAGTGGGTCGAGTCCATCAACAAGATCATCAAGAGGAAGCTGCAGACGCAATCGAACGGCGTCAGTCACAACATCACCTTTGAGAGCCCGCCCCCTCCCATCGAGTGGCACATCTGCAGAACGGGACAAGTGGACTCCTTCGAGCTCATGACGCTTCACCCCATAGAAATCGCCCGCCAGCTGACTCTGCTCGAGTCTGAGCTCTACAGGTGAGTGGACGAAGGTTCTGACGTTAGCGAGGCGGTTTGTTTACACAGATTCAGGAGAAAACCTGCTTGTGCCTGAAAAATGAAACTCGTGCTTCCTTAGAGCTGTCCGGCCATCCGAGCTGGTCGGCAGCGTCTGGACCAAAGAGGACAAAGAGAAGAACTCCCCCAACTTGCTCCGCATGATCCGTCACACCACCAACCTCACGCTGTGGTTCGAGAAGTGAGTCTGAGCATCGAAATGTTTCATTCACAAGAAAATGCAGCATCGGTTTTAGAGGCGCGGCTTGAGAAGTCATGTCTGAGACTTTGTCGCCCTCAGGTGTATCGTGGAGACAATGAATCTGGAGGAGAGGGTGGCAGTGTTATCGCGGGTCATTGAGATTTTGCAGGTTTTCCAGGAGCTTAACAACTTCAACGGTGTGCTGGAGGTGGTCAGTGCTATCAACTCTGTCCCAGTCTACAGGCTCGACCACACTTTTGAGGCAAGTCGAACAACAATTAGAGGAAAAATCAGCAGGTTCCATACTCTATATGTGTTTCAGCAGAAAGAATCAGGGCATTTATTCCCTCTGTGGCCATAAATATCAGGACAAGATGCATCAAGTCCACTCAGTAGTCCAAGTTATAAAAACACCAGAGCCAGAGTGTCCCATCGTGAAGATAAAGCTACTCATTACATGTCACAAAAAAATTAATTAAACAAAAAATGAAGAGACAACTTAGCTTGTTAGCTAATTATCAGGCAATACAACTTAAAATGTATATCTGACCTGATGGAAACGTCAAAGTCAGTGTTTCATCCCAAAGCAAAAGGTTTTATGCTTTAAAATAACTGACACTAGGAAACTAGCTCAAGTTCCTTTAGTCTGGCCTGTAACTCGTATAGTTTGATGATGTTTGTATCATATCGTGATGTGTAAATCTGAGCTGCAGCCGAGAGGTCCTGTTGTTGGAGATCACCGACAGCAATAGTTCTTCAGTTACTGTACTCTGAAAGTGTTGATTATTGAAGCAGCTTGTCCTTAAAGCTTTGGCTGTGAACTGGACTGAAACTATCAAAAATACACAGACAGGCTCTGATTTTGTGAGCTTGTTTTTCTCTGCTGTTGTGTAACGCACAAGCCCTGAGGATAGAGACTGAGTCCATATGCTGCTGAGCCTGGCTGAGGAATTCACCTCTGCTGTTTGTTGCTGTGATGTAGATTTTGGTTCTGTCAAGCATGCAGTCTAAAGCTAAATGGACTTTTTCCCGCTCCTCTGCCCACAGGCCATACCAGAGAGGAAAAAGAAAATCCTGGAAGAAGCTGTGGAGCTGAGCCAAGACCATTTTAAGAAATACTTGGCTAAACTCAAGTCAATAAACCCACCCTGTGTGCCTTTCTTTGGTAAGTCGTCTACACAGTTACTGAACAGATCCTGAATGTCCAAACGTTCTCCTCTCGACCATCAAATTCACCTCCATCCTCAGGTATCTATCTGACCAACATCCTGAAGACGGAGGAAGGCAACCCCGACTTCCTCAAACGTCACGGCAAGGAGCTGATCAACTTCAGCAAGAGGAGGAAAGTGGCTGAAATCACCGGAGAGATCCAGCAGTATCAGAACCAGCCGTACTGTCTGAAGGTGGAGCACGACATCAGGGTGAGAGCTGGCCCCAAGTTTGTTTTTTTTTTTGTTTTTTTTTTTACACAGCTTTTATTTTTTCCTAGACTCTGAACTCAAACCCTTTTTTTTTTGCTGTTGTTGCTGCACAGAGGTTCTTCGAGAACCTGAACCCGATGGGAAACAGGAGTGAGAAGGAGTTTGCTGACTACCTGTTCAAAATGTCCATGGATATTGAGCCACGGAACTGCAGGCAGGCTCCCCGATTTGTAAGTGTTTGGTTTGTTTCTGTGTTAAATTCAGATTTGAATTCAAGCTGAACTGGGTGGTTTGGTTTGGCAGCTTTGTCATTTCTGTTATTTGCCCACTGTAGCCCAGGAAGACCATGTACACTCTGAAATCCCCGGGGATCCGGCCTGTACGAACGTCTACCTCTGGCACCCTGAAGGGCCACCCCGTCCCCCTGGAGAGGGAGCCCCCACACAAGATCACCTTCCGGAGCATCGCGGAGACCGAGCCGGAGATGCCGGCGTCGGCCTCGGTGCCCACGTCTCCGAACACGCCGACCCCTCCACAGTCAGCCTCCTCTGACCTCAGCTCAGTCTTCATGGAGCACGACCTCAGCAGCTCCTACGGCGGTGAGTAGAGCTGACGTGGACGTCCCGCCATCATTATCACAGCACTTTAAATTCACTGAAGTTTTCACAGTTTCTGAACCCTGAACACAAACTGCAGTGTGATCCAGTTGGTAAGAACAGTAACGAGAACACAGCTGCTTTTGCTTTGTGTTCACAGCGTTAACGTAAAAGGTGAAACATGTTTTTAACAGTAAATCTTCTTTGTCTCTCTCCTCCTGCAGGAAGTAATCCCATATTCGTTTCAGTTATTCTGCCGCCTTCGAGTGAGTCTGGAGTTTCTTTTATTTGTCCTTAATTGTAAAATATTTTTCTGTAACGGTCTGCCAACATGTTGAGGAATCATCCGGTGTCTTCCTCTTTTTCTCAGAGTTCCAGTCGGTGTCCTGCGGCAGCCTCCACCAGCTCGGAGAGGAGCAGCACAAGCCTCCGCCTCTGCCACCACGAAGGAAAGACGCGATGTCTGAAGCCAAAGTAAGTCACTTCCTACCACGATACCGATAATTACAGCACCCGACTGCTGTTTGTAGTGTTAAACAAAAATACTAGAGGCTGAGAGCGAATACAGTTCGTCAGAGAAAGGATTTTCTAAGTGGTTAAAAAATGTAGATTAAAAGAAGGCCTGAGTCCTGCCGCGTGATGAAATCAGCAAAGATTCAGCTCTTTGTGACGCCCCCCCAACTCATCACTGCTCTGATCTGTTTCAGCTGAGCACCAGGTCCGACAGCCCTCCAGCCATTCCTCCCCGGCAGCCCCCCCCTCCGCCCAGGAACCAGCCTCGCCCGCTGGTCTACAACGGGCCCCCCGTCGACGGCCCCCTCCCCAGCCCGCCTCCTCCGCCGCCCCGTGACCCTCTGCCGGACACGCCTCCCCCTGTGCCCCAGCGGCCCCCGGAGATCTTCATCAACTACCCGCCCCTGCAGCCGTCCCCTGTGGGCCGATACCACTGGGACTTCGGCAGCTCCCCCAGCTCCCCCAACACCCCGCCCAGCACGCCGTCGCCACGCGTCCCCAGGCGGAGCTGTCCGCTCAGCGCCAGCCAGAACAGCCTCTACCCTCTGCCCGTTCCCATCACCGCTCCCCCCGTCCCACCTCGCCACAACTCCAGCTCACAGCTCCCCAAACTCCCACCAAAGACTTACAAAAGGGAGCTGCATCATCCGCCACTACAAGGCCTCTCATTGGTGGAGAACACCGACAGCAGCCAGTGATTCTGCTCTGTTCTGTTTTTAAATACCCTGAAATGCAAACTTCAAACTGTCTCCTGCAAACTACGACACATTGGACTTAAAGCTACTGATCGGAAAGAATAACACTGCTCCACATATTCTTAACTCCACCCCCCACCTCTGCATCGACCAGTCACGCCCCAGCTGTGCCTCTCAGGGGATCAGTAGCTCCGCCTTCATCACAAACCCTCTGTGCCAACGAGAAACCCACACCGGTGTGCCAGCTAACAAACAAGGAGCAGAGTTTGTGTCTGTCTGTGCTGTACGGAGCGACCGTGTTTGTTCCTGATAAAAAGTTCTCACCCCTCAAAACACTTAACTCGCTCTCGCCCCTCGTCCTCACCCCCACCCCACTCCGTCACCTGAGCGAGGTGAAAGTGGGCGGGGCCTCGGACTTTGTAGCCTTAACTGTCACGCTTTGTTTCTTTGGGCATTGACGTGATCCGGAGTCGTGCTGCACCTCAGAGTTTCCTCCGAGCTCTCTCTCCTCCTGATCGATCAACGCAGACGAAGCTCTGTGGACGTTTCCTCTGACTTGTTTCCTACTAGCTGAAAACAAACAGTTGCCAAAGTCTTATTTTATGCAGGGGGATAAGGGATTTTTTTTTTTTTTTTTTTTTTTTGGGAAACAAATGTGACATTGAAACAAACAGAGAGGCGACACTGAAACTGAACTCCCCTCAGCATCCCAGCTGTACACTGTGACTGGAAAGTCAAACTGGCTGATTGTTTTTCTTCTGTCTGAAGTCCTCCGCAGCCACTAAATGTTGCCTTTAAAATAAATACATAAAAATGAAACATCCAACAGCGGTGACCTCTGACCCCCAGGCTCCAGTCCTCCCAGCCCAAAACAAGAGCCAAGAACACTCCTCTTTTTTTTTTTTTTTGTTTGCACATCGCACTCGGGCGACGTCAGCAGGTTTCACCTGACAGAAAGTCCCTCTGCCGCTCTTCGGAGGTTTGCCACGATATCAAAACAGAGCCGATCCGGGACGAAGAGAGAGTCTTTCTCTCTCCTGTGTCTTTGGGAAAAATAAGAAATAACGATGTCTTAACTGCCCCCCCCCCCCCCCCCCCCTTACAGACGTCTGACACTGTGCTCCTCTCTGAACGCCCTCACCAACTTTTCTTCATTGGTATTCAAGCTCAGCACTGGATGTACACAGACTCCCACCAAAGCTGGGTGCCCCCCCAGTATTAAAAAAAAGAAAAAAAACTTTTAACCCAACTTCTTCTTCCTCTTTATCTCTCTCTCTCCTTCTTTTCTCTGCTTGAAACATTTTTTGTTTCACTTTTGGAAAAGACTGAAATAATCCATGCATCATGCTCAGATGTGCCTTTTATTTTGTTTTCTACTTTACAGAAATAAGCAAATGGTGTCTAAATGCTAAAAAATAAAGTTGCCTATGTAATGTTTAGAACAAAGCTATACACTATGAAATTGTACATGTTTGTGGATACTGTGTATATATAACATGTATACACTAACTAAATAATTTGTATAAAGTGACAAGTTTTTTTCCTCCCTCCCCCTCTCGCCCCCTCTTGTATTGTACCCACATCCGCATCTGTTCAGTCAAATATTGCCTAATAATCCAATGCTGCTACAGTCGGATTAGAAAACAAAACAAAAAAGTAAAAAAAAACAAAAAAAAAAAACCACAAACAAAACAAAACAAAAAAAAAAAAAAAAACAGGTCACTGTCACTAACTTACTTACAGACAATCTCCAGTTGAACACTGGGAGTATTAACTGAGGAAAGCCATCTTTTCTTCCCCGCCCCTTCGCTGTTTTAAAGCAATGGAAAAAAATACACAGTTGAATATGCCAAGCACTTACTTAGATGTGTGCTTCACTTTGTACATCCTACTAATTGCCTTTTCTCCTGTTCAAGGACTTTTTAATGCTAACACTCATTAAACGGAGGTTGGAATTGTATTGAAGTTGCAGTTGAATATATAAAGACGTATATTCAGTTTGCAAGTATTTGAGCATAGTGAAGAATTGGACTTTTTTTTTTTTTTCTTCTAAGAAACACACTTTGTGCACTTTAGGCTGTACTGTTGACGAGCCGCGGCTGTTATAGGTCATGTTTGTAGATGCAGTGGTCCTATGCAGCTGTTCAACTCACTTTCTATGCGGATCAGGGCAGAAAAAAAAAAAAAAAAAACACAACAAACCAACACGAGTCTACCGTCTCACTCCGATCCCCCTCCAGAAACACACCGAGGATGTCCGACCACCGCGAGCTGGATCGCAGCAGATTTTTAAAGATCACTCATGCCCCCCCCCCCACACACACACACACACCTTTTTCTCTCTCCTTGCTTTGCTCTGGGAAAAAACTAGACAAAAGCAGAGCGCTCCTAATCGAGGGATGAAGCTTTGGAGGATTTTTTTTTTTTTTCTTCTTCTTCTTCTTTTAAGGGACAACTGAAGTCGCATCACTTCACTGTCTTGGCTCTTCTGTCCATTTCCCAAGTTTCCCAGATCAGTATTGTTGGGGTTAGTTTTTTTTTTTGTTTTGTTTTTTTAGCCCCAACAGATTAACAGACTGGTTTTCCTCTGGTGGCACTGTAACAGCTTGATCCAGCAGTCGGTTTATTTGATGGTATGTGGCCTTTTAACTGCTTTGTATTAATTGTCTTGATGAGATTAATAAATCACCCAGTCTTATTTTGTACTGAAAAACTCATTTCTCCTGTTTCCTTTGTCCGTCTCTGTGGATCCAGCCTCATTAGCTGTGAATGGATTTAAAGGAATAGTTTGTAGATTTCTTTTGTGCCAATTGTTTTTAAAGATTTTTGGAAAGGACAGCTGTGTCTTGTTAGTTCACTGAACCCAGCACAGCAGCAATAAAATTGTCATATAGATGCTCAGGCCTATAAAATAAAATGTGTTCAGCTAAATATTCACAGAATGTGCTTGACTATTAAAATAAAAGTTTTAATGTTTTCTGGTAGGATTTTTTTTTTTTTTTTTTTTTTTTAAATCTACATGTCAGAGTGTGACTGAAGAACCAAACAGCTGAACAAAGATGTTTTAGCTCCAATGAGAAAATCAAGAAAAATCCCAGTTTTCAGGCTTTTGTTTCCCCGAGTTGTCGTTCATGCTCTTTGTGTTGCTGTTGTCTTTTGGAGAGGAAAAATAAAAGGAGTCACAACGTGAGCTCGGGTTTGGATCTGTGTGGCGTCCTGCTGTCTGTCGAGGAGGACGGCGGGGGTCAAACGGTGCTGCAGGGTCCCTCGCTGTCCTCGCTGTCGTCCCATAATCCTCCGCTGCTCATCACCGCTGCGTGGTTGGCTCTCTGCTGGACCAGACCTGGTCTGAGGAGAGACAGGTCAAAGGTCAGACAGGCCGTCTATTTTTTTCTGTGCGTTTGCTGCGCTCAGTCTCCTCACCTCAGGTTTTCTCTGTTCGGGTTGAAGGTCTGAAAGTTGGGCCTGGCTGGAGCTTGAATCGGGATGAAGCCCTGCCTGCTGTCTTTCTCCGGAGCTGAGTCCAGCTGCTTCAGGACGTGCACACACACACACACACACACACACACACAGCAGGTTTGAGGAGCTGAGGTCAGGATGTATTTGGGAACAAAGTGAAAAGGGTCTGAATACCTGTTTGGACGGGTCGTCCCAGATGGGCCTGAAGGCACTTTTGGGGTGTAGAGGAGGCGACCCCTTCCTGACGCTGACCAGCCTCTTCCCGTAGGAGTTGACGAGACACGGCGTCAGCCCGTCCACACAGGCGCCCCCTGAGCTTCTCAGCGGAGGGTGGGGGGTCAGTCTGGGGATCTGCCACCGCAGACAGACGGTCCGCTCCCTGGGGGCCTCCCTGCTCTGCTGCTGGCTGTAGGAGGGCTTCAGCAGCACCGGCACCTGGCTGTCCTCCTCCTCGTCCTCCCCGCTGTGGCCGCCCATCGTCTCCCTCCTCAGGGTGCCGTCGGGGCTGCAGGAGGTGACGGAGGAGTAGTCGAAGGCCGAGGTGTCGTCGGGGTCGGTCTCGCAGTCCTCCAGGCCGTGGATCCCGGGGGACGCCTCCAGCTCGTTGGTGCCCTTCCCCGTGGGCTGGCTGTAGGTGCCCTGGCCGGAGTCACTGTTCTCGCCCCATGCCGTGGTGTCCGGGGTCAGGAGGCCGCAGTAGGCGTGTCCGCAGTCCTGGGCTGCCTGGTTCATGGTGGTCTGGTCTCTCCGCCTCACTGGGCTGCAGGACCAGCACTCCACACGCATGGAGTGGTGGGCGTCCACGCCGTTAGTGAGGGGTGCAGGCCGCTCAGCGTCTCTGGGGGAGGGGAGGGGGGGTTTATGGTCTTAACTTTCCTTCTGTCACAGATAATCCTTCAATTTGGTGCAAACAATCACTTGACTTTAACAGCTAGAGGTCAAAGGTCAAAGGTTATAGCCGTGGTGTCCTCAAAAAGATGGTTTTAGTTTTTATGGAGGCTGTAAATAAAATTGTCATGAAATTTTGCACATACATCCATTTGGACTCAAATTTTGGTCGTAAAAGGTCAAAGGTCACAGTGACTTCACCAAACATGACCTCAGATATCTCAGCAACACCTTCAGGGATTTTCTTCACATTTGGCACAGACATTAGTTAGGACCTAAGGATGAGCTGATTAGATTCTGGAGGTCAGAGGTCAAGGTCGAGGTCAAGAGACCTGACAAAGCACAGAAATTAGGATCAGTGTCTTCCTGATTGTCCTTTGAAAGTAGAAACTTAAACTTCTCGATCTTAAATGAGCGTATGAACGCAGGAACGGTGTCATCTGGGTGCTGTATGCTTAGAGGCCAGCAGAGGGCAACACTCACCCCTGAGCAGCAGAGGTCGGCTCTCTGATCTGCTGGCCTCTGGTGCAGCTGGTCTCTGAGGATCCTGCAGCCACAGCAGCATCAGAGCAGCTGCTGCAGGGGACGAACAGAAATTTTAACTGGTGCTGCTGTTACCAAACTATGGCTGAATAAGTTCTATATGAAGGTTCCATCTTTGTGACATCAACCATGTAAGATCTGCTCCAAAATCATACAGTGGATTTTTTTTTTATTTTTTTGACCTCTGCCCTGACCTCTGAGCAGCCCCTTCTCCTTCGTCCCAGCGGACATCTTCCTCCAGAATCACGTGGCAGCGGGACAGAACGCTCCTCAGGGCTCGCTCGGTGCCCAACAGGAGGCTGCAGTCAGGGTGCTCTTTCCCCGTCCACTGCAGCAGGCTCTACGGGGACAAAGCAAAGTGACAACAAACAAACAAACAGGGTGATTTTGGTTAATCGGTCAGATGTAAGTACATTTTTTGTATTTTCGGAAGCCTTTATTATCTCTAAGTGTTTCCAAAGCTACTAAAATACCAGAAATGCGTCATAAGACCTTTAATTTTGTTGTGTTTCAGATGTCGGACGTCCGACCCCTCAGCTTTAAGGTCAACACCCCCGCCCCCCCGCAGCGTCCCATCCTGCAAACTGGACTCACCGCGCCTGCTGACTCACCTGAATGTGACTCAGGTAGCTGTGTATTCGAGCAACGGGCGCCAACAGAAGGGAGAGCAGTTTCATTTCCTCTCTCTCCATCTGGCTGATCTGCAAAATCAGAGAAAAAAAAAAAACAAAAAACAAAACTCCTCCTGTCAGCATATCTGCCCTCAGGAGTGCATTAGCAGTGAGTGATGTCGATGCTGTATGACCTGAAGTACCTGCGCTTTGTGGCCTTTCTCGGGATGGTTCAGTCTGTTGAACTCCAGTGAGAGGAAGGACGCCAGGGTGGTCGTGTACCCGAGGTACATATCTGAAAAAGCTGTCTGGAGAAGCCAAGTCAGAGCAAATGTGAGCACAGCGTCCGTCAGGGTTCGGTGTGATGGACAGAAATCAAAAAAGCATCAGCTTACGTCATTTTGGCCGATCAGTTGCACCAGGATGTCTCCGACCAGAGATTTCCAGTGTTCAGCAGAGAGTCGCTCCTGCAGGGTGTTCCTGAAGAGGAGGTGTCTCTGTAACAGCTGCTCCACAAACCCCACATATGTCTGACTAAACGAAGAAAAGGTCAGCAAATCATTTCAGCGACAGAACAGAACAGTGTTGTCTTTTTACTGTGATATCTAGTGCTGGATATGAGATCGTTTAATTTCCATGTCTGCCTCTGAGCTGCAGAATGAGTCTACCAAACACTTATTTGTGCGTGCGATCAGATTTAAAACTGATTTAACACACGAGAAAGACGAGAAAGATCTTAGCAGCTGGAAAATCCTGTGCAAACACTTACTACGGCTCCACAGACTTCTGGTGAGCTGGTGGTGTCTTGTATTTGTCATATAGCTGGTTTAAGGTTGAAACGTACTCCCACTCAGAGTGCAGAAGCTGCATCGCCACCTGATGTCGTGCATCTGCGCAGAGAGGACAATATTCAGCGGCACAGATGTGATTTCCTGTCTCTTAAATGACATCTGAGCTTTGCGTCCAGACTAACGGAGAATGAGGCATCTCCTGCCACAGTCTGTCAAACAGGTCTTCAGTCTCAGCGTCCTGCTGAACATGTGAATCTGTAAAGGCTGGCTGATGATGACATGCAGCAGGTGTGAAAGGTCAGGGGTCACTGAAACACACCTGTGCCTTCGCTCAGTCCTGCTTTGAGTCCCTGCAGGAAACAGTGGAGCAGCAGCTTTCCTCTGGACAGAGGTGCCGGACGCTCGCACTGACTCCGTCCACCGGCCGTCTCTGCTGCGTCACTGCTGCCCAACAGTTAAAAGATCAGGATTAGACGAACTATTTTTAATTTTTTTAAGACCAACGTGTCAGACTAAATGATGCTTCACACATTTAATGAAGCTCATTATGTATTCGGTATGAATGCTGGACTGTTGTTCATGCTGTGTGTGTCTCACCTTTCTCTCTGTTTGGATGTGGAGCTCTTCCCGTCCTCCTGAGGTCTCTGTCTGTTACTGTACAGCTGCAGGACCTGACATCGCATCACACCAAGTTCTTCCTGTTGGATGACGAAGCAATGAAACTAACGTCCATGCGTCATCACCTAACGCTGAGTAACATCTGTTCTGGAAGAGTCTGGAGAGAAGTCCCTGCAGTCGCGGGTTAAATGTCACCTCTGTGCTGTCTCACCTTCAGGGACTCCACCAGAGCCTCCAGGCGAACGGCCTTCTTCTGGCAGCTCCTCCTGTTCTCCTCCAGCTCCTCCCTGAGGAAGGTGTCTCCATGTTGGATCTTACTGAGCTCCAGCAGAGCGCTGCTAAAACCCATCTTCAGCTCCGACACCATGCATTGCAACTGAAGGTGCAGAGGGTGGAACATATTCGTCAGGAGTTTTAGATTTATTGGCAGGAAACAGGATGAGCTGAATGTGTCAGGTGTTTTTTTTTTTTTTATTCACTCTATGTGCTGCTTGTTTCACAGCCTGTGTCTCTTTACCAAACAACATCAGGTGGCTGCTGGGGGAAGAGGAGGAATACCTTGGAGATTTCAGTGACAAGTTCTGCCTCCTGAGGCTTCATGACCTGTGCAGAGAAAGATACACAAACAAGCCTGTTTGCAAACACCCTGCGACAAATCTCACAAAACTACGAGGCTGATCTGACCTGTGTGATATAAATGAGGTGAAAACAGCAAAAAGACTTAAATCGAGTCTGTACAGAAAAGCAGGTTCTCTTGTGTAATGCAGATATATGAATAGACACAGACGCACAATAGGAACGGCCGTTTTTTCTCTCATTAATGTGAATCCTGAAGATCTTTCTAACCAAAAGAAACACACAAAAATGTATCATCTGAAAAAATGCTAATTCTGCCAGCATCCTTCTTATCGAAGCTTATACATGCACATAAGGACTTTATACATTTGCAACCTGTTTTAATGTGTCTTGTTTGTTTGTGGTACCTGCTCAGATGTTGCCCCTGCCAGCAGCCCCTCTGCTAAGGAAGTGGTGAGCCAGCCAAAGAGCTCAGCCCTGCAGGGGAAATGGCTGCAGGAGCCAAGATCCCTCCTTATAAGTGTGCTGACAGAAGGACAGGCACGGATCAGCAAAAACAAGGAAAAATGCAATCTGCAATCAGCCTTATGTGTGTTATACTTCAAATGCAACCAGTAAAAATCACTGTAATGTGGATAGCAGTGTGTGTGTAGAAAAACACTGCGATGTTAATGTTTTCTACTCAAACACATCTTTTTCATACTTCCACCCAAAACTGCAGAAATCTGACTGAGAGCTGAAGCAAAAGATGCCAGAAGAGAAACTCACCTCAGTCAAAGCTCCTCAGTGTTGCTCCTCCAGACTTTCAAAAAGATGCAATGAATCTTAAAATCCAGACGCAGGTTTCTGTCTCTGCTCCAGTGTGGTGAAAGTTGCCCTCAGTCATTTGCTGTGTTTTGCAGGCGGTGGTGTTGTGTTGTGTTGTGTTGTGCTGTGCTGCTCTGTGCAGACAGCACACGTCCTGCATGACGCTCAGTGAGCAGCTCTGGGATTTACTGGAGGAGTCAGAGAAGTGCTGCCTCAGAGTGGACTTATTGTCATCATTTTAACCTGCTGTCATTGCGGCAGCTTCTGCTTGTTGGCGCGTGTTTTTTCTTAATGTTGTCATATGATCAGTCATATCAGCCATCACTTCTTAGAAAACAGCAATAAGGCGCGAGGAACAGTTAGAACATTCAATGATAAATAAACCAAAAGCAATCAGAAATAAGCCCTCATCACTGACGTCACAGCTGTCAGACCGGAATGATTGGATGGACTTCACCTCCACCTGCGGCTGAAGCCTCTCCCTTCGCGTTTGTTAGTTTTGATTGACAGCGTCGCTCCTTATGCGGTATGACGTACGTGTCATCGAGTAAAACAGCAGCTGTTCCTTTTCGTTTTTGTTTTTTTAAACTTCTTCCCTGCGTGTCAGAGTTGACATAAACTGAAAACAAAACAGTTAACGTCAGAAAACAAACGCTGTGACACTTTAGCTCCGCCCGTGTGGGTGACTCCGGTAAATACGTCGAGCACGACGACGTCTGGGGAGGGGGGGGGGGGGGGGGGGGGTTGTTTGTGGAAGGGGCGTGGTTTGGGGCTGATACTCGAATCTGATTGGCTGTCGGGTTCATTGGGTTTTCAAAATCGTAGCTGTCAAAACATGTTCAGGATCCGACAGTGACCGGTGAGAAACGCTGCAAACTGTGTGATTATCCGTGCATGCACACGTCTGTAATGTTAAAGAGGGGTTTACTGTTTTCTCATCACGGACACACGAAGGTAAAATCACATTTTCTCTCCGATCAGCCTCCTTCAGAGAGACCGGCCGCTCGGCTAACGTCAGCTAGCACTTAGCGCTGATTCCCATGCTAACGTGAATATTTATCATTTTTCCGTTTAAAAGGTGTGAAATCACAAACTGCTGGTTGGCTTGTTGCCTGTTAATTTCCTGCAGTTTATGGCGTTTATTTAAAGCACCACACGTGTTATGGTGTTAGCATATGTTAGCTCAGCAGGCTGTGCTTTCAGTGCACACTGTTAGCAGGAGCAGCAATAAACTCAACATTTATTATTTAAGTGTGAATTAAATTTTAAATAGATGGAATTTGTAATGCATAGCAACACGGTGTTTTTTTAAAAAGAGATTTCTACTAAATGATCAGATATAAAACAATTAAAACCTCTCATTGAGAGTAATATCCAAAAATAACTTAAATGAATTGGACAGATCAGAGGAAGAGACAGTCTGCATTTTAAATTTCTTGAGAAACTCTCTGAGGTAAAGTTATGGCGAGCCATAGATCCTCCCATCTTTTCTCGACAGTTTCCTGGGCTGAAGTCATGAGGACGAGTGAGTTTGACTCCTCATCTGAAGACGAGGAGGTGGCAGAGGAGCAGCTGACACCCTTCCACATCTCCTGGTGAGTTTTTCTGAGGAACAACACGTGTGATTTCTCTGAGGACACGAGCAGCAGAAACGAGCCAGATGGTTTCTAAATGGTGGCTCTAACCTCATTGTGTGCATGTGTGTTATGTTTTGACTGGCTTTCAGGTTGCCTCTGTCCATAGTGGAGTGCTCACAGTTTCTCGGGATATGTGCACTACCAGGTGAGGTCACACTCACTTTATTTCAAAGGCTTTTTTTGTCCATCTTCATGTGAAAATAACGAATTCCCTTCATCTGACTTCAGGTTGCAAATACAAAGAGATCCGCAGGAGCCTGCAAAGAGACATTGGTAAGATGAACGTGATGTTTTCTGACGCTCAAAGAACAGGAACTAAGACATGTCACCAAATTTGGGTCAAATTTACATTCACCAATATTACAGCTTCTTTGAAAAAGCTCTGTACCTGTGAATTTAGGAAATGGAGCCCCTGATTACTTTTTTCTTTGTGAGCTACAATGTGCTAAGGAGTATTTTTGTGTTTTGTCCGTGAGAAGAAAATTAGGTTTGGACACTATCTTTTCACAGAAATGAATTTTAATATCCTGTTAATTAATTTTTATTCCGTTTGTAATAATTTAAATGATTAGAAAGAATTGCAGATATCAAGCATTTTCCCAAAATTCATGTATTTTAGATCAGTCTCAGGAGTACAGTAAAAAAAAAAGGACTTTAACATATCTATTTGAACGGGCCGCTGCTGTTTATACATTTTGCCCACACCACTTGGCTGTTTGCTCTCGTTCCCAGAGGAGCTCCAGAACCAGGGGGTACAGGACGTATTTGTTTTTTGCACCAGAGGGGAACTGAACAAGTACAGGGTTCCCGCCCTGCTGGAGGTTTACCAGCAGCGAGGCTTCACAGTTCACCACATGCCCTTCCCGGACGGAGATGCTCCCGAGCTGGAGCAGTGCTGCAGGATCCTCGAGGAGCTGCAGGTCAGCCTCGAGAACAACAGGAGGACAGTGATCCAGTGAGTGAGAGCATTATTCAGCAACCGCAGAATTTAAAACAAACACAGCTGTTCAAAACGTTCTGCCACCACGAAATGCTGAAGGGTATTTCACTTTTCTTAGCCAGGCCTCCTCTTCGATTTTTCTCATGAACGTACACCACAAAATCACAATCGTTTGTGGTTTAACCGGTATTACCACATTTTACCTGGCACTGGTTGACGTAAACCAAAGCAACCGAACAATTTTAAACCCTTCGTTTCATTTAAATATCCCTCATTTCAAGGTATTCCTCCTAAAGATGCACCACCTACAAACTGTGTAGAAGGAAGACATAAAATACAAACAAACTTAACTCAGGGAATTCTTCAGGACCAGACCGATGATTCTATTGGTGCTCCTTCTATTTGAAGGATAAAAGCAGATGGAGCTATTCTATCTAAGACAAATAAATCCTGTGTGTTTTTTGTATTTGAAGTTTTTAAATATTTTTTATCTTAAAATTTTGACCTGCGTGTCAAACAGCCCCAGAGAACCAGGGAACATGTCACCACAGAGATATCTGCTTTCCTGTTTGCGCTTAGTTTTTTGCCCACTTTTAACAGGAACTGTTAACAGGAACGCTTTTGTTCTTCCCCTTTAGCTGTTTTGGAGGCCTCGGACGCTCTGCACTAAGTAAGCATTTTCTGTTTCATACTCTTGCTTTGACAGTTACCCTTTATCTCTTTTGCTAAGACAGTGTTATCCAACATTGGCGTGTTTAGTTCTTGTAACACTTGATTGTCTCCAGTTTTATGTCACTGCTCATGTTCTCCATTCAGTCGCCGCCTGCCTGCTGCTCCAGCTCTCCTCCACAATGACGGCAAACAAAGCCATCGAAATCCTACGTGAGCACAGAGGAGGAGGAGCCATACAGACAGTGAAGGTGACTGAATGAGTCAGTTTAAAGATGAGGAAGAGTTAAGCCAGCATACCCTCACTGTGTGCCGGTTTCCAGTTCTAATCTAAGTGAAGAGACTCTGAACTCGCTGGACGTTTGCAAACTTTCACAGAGGAATATTTATTTTTTCTGTGTTATTATCATGTGATAGCTTTTGCTGCCAGTGGGCTGTTTTAGAGGCACTTTCATGTTTTTTATTTTTAACTAAAATTAAAAACACGAGACTACAATTATGATCATCGATTGCTCAAGTCTGAATCCTCTTCACTACTGACTTCATGTTGCTTTTCCTGCAGCAATACAACTTCCTGCACGAGTTTCAGGAGAGGTACGCGGCGTTCCAGGAGAGCAGGGAGGTTTCCACGGAGCGCTCGGTGTCCCGGTGATCCCAGCTTGGAGCCGTGGAAATCGCGATGGCTTCAGACTTCCTCCTGTCAGTAATTCTTCTCTGATTGTGTGATATTGTATTCTCTAATGGCTGCACTTTAACAGAATACTATAATATATTGTTTTTCTCGCCCTCACTATCAATGACTTAAGATTTAAGACTTAATGAGGAATCCGTTATTGTGTTGGCAGTGAATTCAAAATATGTGGTCAGAATATTGGAGGTTTCTGCTGCGTGTAGAAATTGCTATAAAATAAAAGCGGGATTCTTCACATACACAGGAAAAAACCCTATTCCTTACTTCCTTACTCTGTTCAAAAGATTTTCATGATTTTAAAGTGAGCTCTGTTTACTCTGCTTGGAGATTTGTTTTGTTTTTGCCTAAATGTGTCCCACATCACTCAAAATCAGAGTACAGAACAAAAATAATTTACAAATATTAAAATAAATACAGATAACATTGATCTAGAAAGAGATTCCAGTCCAGATCAAGAGTGGGATAGTTTTATTTTGATTCAAATAAAATCAAGTTGTTTCGTAGATGTGACATGATGGGACCTAATACATAAACATGATCATCCCTTTCCCTGATAAATTTACACATTTGAAAATGGAAATAAATACTCCAGTATTTCTGAAAAATCACATCTATGGGGCCTGACGCTAAAGAAACAGATGTTTTCAGATGTTGATCCTGGAAATGGGTGACACTGCGCGGAGTGCTTGATATCGTGGAGACATGAAGAGTTCAATTGAAAAACATTGAATAAATAAACACTGGAGTTCCTAATGATGTAGATTTGGTGTGGAATGAAATGAATTGACAAAAAGAGGCTGTTGTAAAAAGGTACAATCAACAGTATGGCACCTCAGCTGTCGCATACTGAAGCTCTGATGCAGAAAGCAGAGGATTTGAACGTTTAGTTGCTTGTTGCTGAAGATGTTTGTGTACTGTTGAGTCTACCTTTTAATTTACCGACAGCCGCGGGGGCGTTCTACAGAAACACAGATCACGTACGTGTCGCTTTCTACTCCGGAATCACACAAACAAATATTGCCATTTATTTCAACAGGGATTACATTGTTTAAATGCGATAGATAGGTCTAAAGTATGGAAACTGTACATCAGTTTGAAAACTGATGTGACAACCAGACTATGATTGTCCCTGTGCAACACGTTTCACTAAGTGATAACGACCCATGCACTTCAGCCCTCACTGTACGAAAGACTTCATGTATCCGTGGGCAAGAACATAAGTCTAGTTTGCATGTTTGCTTTTTGCTTTAGTGATGGTAATGAATCATTTGGCAGGTATAAAATTAGCTGTTGGAGCCCAGAATCTAATTTGCAGAAAAAGCTAATGCAATTCAGCACACAGCTTAGATTCTCACAGATATATATGCACACCTGAAAATGATGTCTGCCTACTTTGTAAACACTCAATTCCAAAAAAAAAAAAAAAAAATCACACCTTTAAGAAAAAGAAAAAGAAAAAAAAAAGGGGTGGGTGTCCATTCAGGTTTGTCCATGTTTTCCATAAAATTTTAACTATAGTGTTGTGAAGAGCGCTGCGACCAAGATATTCTCCTAAAACGGGCTAAATGTTTCCGGAAATGAAACTCTGCACTGTTGTGGGGGTTCGAGAGTTCGTCCGCTTGAAATGGCGTCTTGTGTTGCTGAACAGTGGTCTCCAGCAGGTCCAGTGCTCCAGCACTAAGATCATAGTGTCTGGTCGTCTACTGTACATGCAGGTCCTTCTCCTTCATGGTCCGGTTTAAGAGCTCACTAGTACATAGATCATCCTGTCAGAAACACAGGAGCAAGAGGGAACTAGGATTTAATGCATATCATCAAGATCCAAATAACTTTCATACCTAAATATCATTCATGTGCAGCTATGGCCTTCAGGCTCGTCTTAGCTTAGCATAAAGGCTGGAAGCGGCTAGCCTGTCCAAAAGAGACAAAAGAAGCCTCCTTCTCTAAAACTCACTAATTATTATGTAAAAAAGCTCAACTTGATAGATGAATTTCGTAACTTTCAGACAGTCAGGCTTTTATGCTAAGCTAGGCTTAGCAGAGGTAAATGTGACATTGATTTATATCATCCAAGTATCAGCAAGGAAGTGAGCAATCCAATTCACTAAAATGTTAAACTATTCCTCAAGTAAGAGCTTCATCTGAGTATTATCGGTAGAGTGTTGAGTAAATAAGAGCCAACTCATGAATTCAAAAAGAGCATCAAGGTGTAAAGATAAATACATACCCATAGAGATAGTAGAAGAACGACAGCAGATAGAAAGCCAGTTTGCACCAGCCTTCTTTTTGACAGTACGCCAGGATGTCAGCATTCATGATGGTTGTTGGGTCGTAGAGTCCTGGACAGCTCATCACAGGTCTGCTCATATACCTGCATCACAGACAAACAAAGGCAGATTGTACTGTTTGTTGTGAAAAGCAGAAATATGACGATTGATGGAGCCAAACACGGGGGTTCAGCAGATGATGGACTGCTGCTGTCAGATACCAACCTCCACACGTGATAAGCCAACAGTGGTAAGTTGAGACAGAGGGTGAGCCACTCGGCTGCACAGAAGAACATCACGCAGAAGAAGAAGTGGATGAGATACTCTGGGAGCACCAGCTGCAAAGAAAGAAATGACACAACTCAGACTCCACACACAGTAAAACGTCAGTGAAACTCCCTTGTTCTGGTCAGTGTCTGTAGTTTTATAGTTTCATGTAACTTTCCATACTAAATATTTAAAAACAATGTGTGGAATAAATAAATGCAGTGAGTTGTAAGAAGTTAAACCTCACTGGTCAGAAGATAATGCTGCAGGAAGTTAGAAAGCCTCAAAAGCAAATGGGGCCATTTTAAAAAGAGAAAATTGGAGCTATTTAAAGTGACAGTCTAAAAATTCATGGCAGCTCCACAGAGAGTTAAGCAAAGGAGTGAGATACAAATTAGCAAAAGTGAGACACTTATGCTCAACTAAAAGTTCTGTGCAGTTATCAGGCCCAGCTTAGTGTCATTTCTACACATCATTGCATTTTCATTAAAATGTCAGTCATTTTGTAATTGAACACACATTGATCCGACATGACATTTACACAAACAGGGTGAAAAATTAAGACGTGCCAAATCCATAATGTTTGACTTTTTGAATCCTAAGCCTCTGCTGCCAAATGGAGAACAAACAGGTCCTGCTCGTCTGATACGTAAGGCCTAGTCACCCCACGTGACTGTGGTAAGACATGCAGCCAGATCGTATACTGCTGATTTCTGAATGCTGTAACTCTAACATAGCTTCATGTGCAGAAAAGAAGTTTCATTAATTTCCCACCCTGCTTTTATGTCACAGATCAGGTCAAGTCTGACTACTAAAAGAAGGAACCCATCAACAACTTGCTCTGGGGGATGTTTGCACATCTCAACATTTATTGCAGTGAGGGGCAAACCTACAGATCATCCCACCTCCTGACAAAAACGGAGTGGGAGACACACTGGAGAAGAGACCATGCTGTGAGCACTAGCAGTGTTGATGCAGCAGCTTGCTTCAGGTTGACAAGAGTTTGAACTGGTGCAGGGTTCAGGGGGGCAGATGGAAGCGCCACATGGAAGCCATGCATTCAAAAAGAGCGGGGGGTGGAGGCGTGTGCATGTGTGTGTGGAGGGGGGCAACCAACAGCCCACAGATGGAAAGGTGAGGAGCATGTAGGGAGGGGAAGGGGGGGGGGGCTATAATGTGTTGAAATCCTGCACTGTGCTGCCAAATACAGAAAAACCCATCACAGCACAAAAAAAAAAAAAAAGTTTTCCAACTGAGCTGAGCGTTCCCCACACAAAAAGACTAGCATGGTCAAAACAGCAGATCATAATGTGGAGGGCAACTTTGATTGGAAAAAGAGGAATCTGTACTTTTAACTCGATTACTCCTCCTACTACTCTAATCAGCGACCAATCGGTGGTTCTAAATATTGCTGAGCTGGAGAGTGTTGGGGTTCTGCTGCCATCTGCTCTGAACCACAGGTGACGTAGGTTAGAGCCAAACAAAGAGCTCATACGTAGTATTGTAGTTGTTCTAATTGCTGAATCCAACTGCACCCTCCTCCTCATAGAAAAGTGAAATATGTAAAATGTGTTAAGACAAGTTTCATTTAAAGTTGGAATATAACAATATATTTCTACCTGCACCAAGATCCACAGCTTCAGGTAATAACTGTTGAATGAATGTTGAATGAAAATGTAAATACCTTTTCTCTTCCTCTAATATTATTTTGGAAAAGTTTGTCAGGACAGTGTATAAGTCTGGTGTTGTGTTGCTGTTGTTTCAAACTCAAGACAAGTTACCCGACTTTCTGAGTTTACTGGGAATTTACTGTACCAGTAACACTGTATGAAAACAAGGGATAGGTTGTATTCAAGATCATGCATGTTTTGAGCATTTGCAAGTCTTTTCAGTTAACAACTACACTTCATCAATGATGACTAAAAATCTCTATTTCAGCCAGAAGAACTTCATCATCCAACTACTTCATAATCTATTGTTTCTCATGGGCACCATAGCTTCTATACCTTAAGAGCTGCTTAGTAAAGGTTAAGATAAAGTCAATTAAATTTGTTAGTTGAGGCATAAAAATAACAAAATAAAACACATTTTTGAATACTTGCGCTTTAAAAGCTGCAACTTGCATAAAAAGGCTCACTCATAATCCTGAAATACACAAAAGTAAAAACACTCAAAGATATATTTAGTTATAAAGAATAAATAAAACATCCTACAGCACAAGAGAAGAAATCAGGGGCAGAGGTGGAACACTTGTCTAATCCCTGAACTCTAACCTCGACTCAGCTTAGTTAACTGAAAAGACGGTTGCAAACACTTCCCCGTGCAAAATGACAAGACTGCAGACTGAGTTGAACTGAGCGGGCATTTTAAAGATTGGTACAAACCTTTAATGCAATTTTGACTCTTTTAATCTTTTTGACCTTTTCAACTGTCTTTTTGCCGTTAAGTGTTAAAAAAAAAAAAAAAAAGCAGAGTAGGAAAAACAAAACAAAAGGCATTAGAGTTTGACAGCTGACAAGATTACTGAATTCATAACAGGCAGGTTATTTAGCATAACAGTGCAGAGAAATGATTGAAAAAGAAGGACAGGCGGATAAAGTCCTATGGTAAATGAAATATATCTATCAACAGAGCATATCTGCATGCAAGTCAAAGAGGCAAGTCGCGTTAGTTTTCACTTACCGGATTTAAAGTGTTACACTGATCTATAGGATTCTTGTAATCGGTCTTCAGCTCATCAAATGCTATTATCTGGAGGAACAAGATGACAACAATGCAGCAATGAACAGAGAGCAGTACATTTTAAATGCAATGTCGGGCAGCTTTGAATTGAGTTATAGATGGAGGAATAATAACCGACAGTATGCACAATATCAGTATAACTTTTTATTAGTCAGGGCAAACTCCATATTTCCATTGTGGATGTTTCTATCAATTTTAAAAGTTTTACAAGTGGCACTATGAGGTACAGAGAAGCTGCAAAAACAGTTTAATAATGGCTAAATTATCTCCTAAATAGCATTGTTTGGATTATTTCTGATTGAAACTGGGTTTGTGTCGACATCGCATTCATAATTTCCTGTTTTTGTGTAAATGTTTTGTCATTTTACACTCTTTTTGCACGTTTACAAAATGTTGCAGTTGCAAACAAAATACTACAGTGGAATGTTTATTTTCATGTTTTCATTGCATTTCATTTGGTAACCGATTGATTTATATTTTCTTGATTAATTAGTCAAAGGGGGGGAAAAAAAACAAACCAACTAAAAGCATCTTGAGTACCATTAACCACCTGACTTTTGAGTCGTGGACAAATTACCTAAAAGTTTACAATCCGCACTGCTGATGCTGACGATGAAGGATTAAAATGATGTTGTTCAATAGAGATCAAGATAAGAGTGCAGAGGTTAGTTAGCTAAAACCTGCTAACTGGCTCCTAGCTTAGCACTAACCTTGTGACAAGCTCGCCGCGGTAACACAGTTTAGTGTTAATAAAACGAAAAACGACACCGTAGAAATTCGGTCCGTTATCTCGACATGTCGATAACTGTTTGTGTTGTTGTTGTTGTTGTTGTTTGTTTTTTTTGCGTGTTTAAAGACGGCTAACTTTAGCTCCAAGCTAACGGCGGGGTGTGATTCATTCATTCGTCAATAACGCAGCAGTCGAAGCCGCTGAGCGAGCGCGGCCGTTTCTATGGCGTCGCCTTGGTTACGTCCGAACCCGGTCGGCGGGCCGATGGACGGGCGGACACAGTCCCGGGGACGTCGCTGCGGAGCCGGCCTTCCGTTAGCCCGCCGCCCGGCTCCTCCCTCCGGCCGGCCAGCCAGCCACCCGGCCACCTCTCTCGGCGCCGTCCGGACCGACAAAGGCCCGGGTCGGTCTTATCTGAAGTTGTCGACATGTTCACTTACGTGCCAGATGGCGAAGAAGATGAGCGCCGCCGTCAGCAGCAGAGCCAGCATATAACAGAAGGCCGCGAACGTGAACGCCATCTTTGTTCCTCCTCCGGTTCGACTCGGCGGCTCCGGGCTCGGTCGGCGGGTGATGCAGGCAGCTCGGCGGCCGGCGGGTCTTCTTCTGCAGTGAGTGCTCAGCCGGCTGACATTGTTGTTGTGACATTACTGCCATCTTCTGGAGCTGTCCACGTTTGACCGAAATTCAAAACTGCCCTTTTTCCTTATTGTCCTGGATGCTAACGTTAGAAAAATAACATTACCGATGTCATAAATATATATATAAATACTGTGACATTGTATCTATTTGAAAAATACTACGAAGAATATTTTAAATGTGAATAACTCATCTGATAAATTATGTGAGCTCTCCTTTAAAACAGCACTAGTTGTCTGAGCTACACTCATAATGTAGTTATATATATATATATGCTGTACATAAACTAACAAACAGATGTTAAATAACCTAACATTACTTTCTAATATGCGCACTATTTATTCTATTAATTTATCCTGAGATGTTGTGCATTGTTTAAGTGCAACATCAAATCATGAAAGTACACAGTGTTGTCACATGGAAAGGACTGGACAACATATTAAAAACACAAATAGTTGTGCAACAGCAGTCACATGAAAACACTGAGATAAACATTGCTGTCATTTTATTTGGACAATAGGACAACCACTTTATAAAGTATGGGAAAATACAAATATCTCAAGTTTCACTGATGCCATGAGGCAGCTGATTATGGTACATGTTTCAGATGTCTTTTATTAAAACGGAAAGAGAATAGTAGGCATTTGTTCAGAGAGGACACCAAAAGCTGACCGACACATTTGCAGGTTACAGAAAAAGACTAAATATTTAACAGGTTTACCATATAAAAGGAAAAGCTATTGAATCCACAGGACATAACCTTATACATGGCTCAAAACCAGAGGGAACTCTTTTTCCTCTAGACCTTCAACTGGGAAATAATTTTTGATACCTGACCAATGTACTGTCTGTTACATCCCACTTCCATCAGAATATATGAAAAGAACATGGTTGTTGGTATGTAAATATTTTAGATGTTTGAGATGCATCTGTTTGAATCAAATCAAAGTAACAGTATAATTTAAGATAAATTCTATGCTCTGAAAGAAAACGTGCACCAGAACAGCAAAATCTTTAATGTGCCATTAGGAAACTGTTTAGACGTGTATGTAAACATGCACCTCCTATACAGTAGTGCTTTATGTTTTAGAGGTCTTAAGAACTGTAAGTTTTTATGTATTCACATCGAAAGCAGTACATTGCACATATTTCAAGTGAAACACTAAGACTGTTTCAGAGTTAGCCAGTATTGCGTTTGTAAAAACATCCTGATATTTGTTAATTTCAGGTTTACTGTGCATTTTTGAAATTCTAGAAGGCTTTAGAAAGTGTGATAAAAGTCCCTTTAACCATAAAATACAGCACACGCCTTTATCTTCAGTAAGAACTGGAACCATTATAGATATAATAATTACCCATATCAAATTCTGTTTTAATGCTACAACAGCGTAAATCAATCCAATGGTTTAGATCTTCATTTTGATGTTACCAGTCGATAAGTGATGACGGTTACGCCTTGTTGTTCTCATTAGGATAAATCTTGCCTGACATGAAAATAAATGATTATTGTCATATGTTTAGACATCACTTTGCAGGACAAGCTGATTGTGCATACATGCCGAGTCTGATCTTTAGAAAAAGGAATAGTTCCTATCACCATGTTTGTACTTTGACAAAAAGAAAATGTCTCTTGGACTTATATTAGACTGTTTAAAAAAAAAAAAAAGACTTGCAGAACAAATAAATCACCAAAAAACCTTTTCCAAGCACCATCTATTTTTCCCTCTCAAAATATGTTTGTCGTGTTTTCATTTTGGCCTCATGGTTTTTCAAAACAGACATAAATATGACAAAAATTGTCAGACAAGGCATTGCTATGGTAGACATGGTAGCAGTATGACATCGTACAGTATGTGGTGAATCCCGTCTTGATTTTGAACACAACCACAATGCTGAAGTATCTGTTCCCAAAGTACAAGTTTATCAGTATGACATGAGTCTGAATGAGGGAATGTGACTCATTTGTGCCGATTATCCTTTACTAGGATAAGACCAATATACTGAGCTGATATTAAGCTTTAAAAATAATCACAACCCTACTTTTTAAGTTATCCAACCAAAATTTATTTTCTAGCTGTTACGCTGCCATTGTCTACGCAGATGTTGAGTACAATTTATTTAGCTTTTAACTATCTAAGGATGGCCACTGTGTTAAGAGCTGCTAATCCTTTGTACATGCTCATCTTCATATTTTACAGCACTGAAATAGTTAGTGTGCTGTTTTAGAAGATTTTCAGCAGGAAATGGGGAAGAACTATCATTTTTGGGTGTGAAAACAGCCAAAGATATACACAAGACTCCATACGCATGTGGAAAGTGACATATTTTTGTTGCTTTCACTGTGTGTTCCAACACATTAGCTATGAATTGTGTCCGATTGTTTAAAAAAACAAATTCAGCTTTTTAACCGTTGTCTGTATTTAATTAAACCCAATATGATAGAATACAAGTCGCACATAACAAAAGAGTGCAACTGTCTATGGACTTAAGATAGTAGACATTGGCACAAAATATGATCTGCTGGCAAATTCAAATTTACAATGATCAGCATCAGCCATCAAAAAGTTATATTGGTCGGAGCCTGTTCTTTATGGAAAATGTAAATTTTTATCTACCAAGTCTAAATTTGAAGCACAACTGGCATCTGGAGAAGTCACACCTGTGACCACCAAAAAGCAATCAAAGTGGCTTTACATCAGGATTACGCACAACATTCTTTAACATTAATAGTTATAATGCACAATATTACCTAACAATCTCCCTAAAGACACACTAACCCGCTTATACAGAGGAGCCCAGTAGAGTAGATGGAGGGTAGTTATTGCTGCCCTGTGTGCAGTGTTTTCAAGACTGTTGTGGTCACTGAAGACGAGGGTTTGTTGTAGAAATAGCTCAGTCTGGAATGTTTCAGTGGAAATATTGTTTCCTGGGTGTGATGCAGGTCAAAGGCAGAACACAACTTTACCCATGATTCACACAGTGTCTTCCCTAAGATGAAATCGGATCACAAACTCTCAGGGGGGAAGGAGAGCCCCCGCCTTTCTTGTGACATAGGAGTTGTGGACAAAGCAAACCGTCATGGCCTACTGTCAGTGTGTTCATCGGCACATGAGAAAGTACAACACATCATATATGCTATAAATCTTGTCAAATGGTTGTAGTGTCATTTCATTTGATACTTAAATTATAATTTAAATGCCCTTAAACTAATACTGAAGGAGAAACTGAATAACTTAGAATTGCAGCTATGATTGTTCAAGCAGGAAGTTTGCTTTTCTAAACAAAAGGAAATTAATACTATAAAATGTATGCTTATATATCCCTAAAGACACCAGTGGAAATAAGAAAAAAAATATCTAAGACTCCCTCAAATTATGAAAGATCATTAAACAAAACTGTGTAAACTACTTAAGGAAACAGAAAATGTTAAAATGCCTTTTAAATTTTCCTGAATGATCATGGTTAGGAAGGGCGGATGAGTGCTATCAATTTCTCTTCAGTTCAGGAGCTATGAGAGTGTTAATTCTATACAGACACAGAACTGGCACATGGAGAGATCGTATGGGAGACAAAAGCAGACCTGCGTAGTTAGTATTTTCAGTTTTAGGCTGCCTGATGGGTGAGCTGCAGTAAGTGCCACAGTTTTGACAGTTGGAGGAAATTATTCAAACTCCTGCAGCTGTCTGAACTGTCAGACAAACTTTGAGTTGTAAGACACTGTAAACTCCACCACAGAGGCCTAAAAATGAGAACAGAAAGCGTTTTCACATGATGTTTAAATCAGGACTGGAACAAAGAGGAGGGAAACGTTAACTGCGATGTGTGCTCCTTCAGAGATGAAGGGTTAAGCGCTGCATCCTGGATCCTCCTCACATCCCAGACCTCGAGATGAGGTGATGGGTTTAGCGGAAGAAGCCCAGTTTCTCTCTAAGCCATTCCTCTGTGAGGTCCTCTGTGTTTCTGATCTCAAATACCTGAATAAACATCAAGCAGAGCAAAGAAGCTGTTGTAGGATAAAAATCAGTTGGTGTTTTGAACCAGATCATCAGTTTGGTTCATCTGAAACATTTAATTCTTCACCATAGTTGAATTTGACCATATCTTAGATACTGAAGTATTGTGTGGGCCATCCAAATTATTTCAGGTATTAGCCCATCCAAACATGTGTAGCTATAATTTGTACTGTCCAAGGTTTAGAAAAGCTGCATCCAGAAGCTCTCAACTATAGAAATACAAACTTCTTCTGTCACAAACTTTTAATTTAAGCCAAACAAATTTAAGTTCTATTTCAATTACCCAATGAGTCGTGGTTAGGATTAGGTTTATGTGTCACCATAGGTCCATAGGTCTAAAGGGGATAAGTCACACATTACCAAACACACACAGTTCACTAACCTTGGTCAGTTCAACAGTTTGCACCAGTTTGTTTTTGCTCCCTGCATACATCATCTGCTGCTCTGGTCTGCAACCTGCAAAAACACAAATTACCCAACATTCCTTAAAGTGAATATTAGATACCATCTATAATCTCTAATTGCTGATCTAAATCTCTGATCAAATATAATTAAAGAGATGTTCTTACCCACTGGGCTGGAGAAGATGAAGCAGAGGGGATAAGACACACGTCCATCATCATGTTGGTACTTGTAACTGTAGACAATAAATTTTCCCCGTGCTAAGGACAGTTCACATATTTCACACCAGAAAGACAGACAGAACTGATTCTGGAAATGTTAAAGGAGCATGAAAACAAAACAAATTAAAAAAAAATCCAATTGAAATCAGACAGATCACAAAAGGATATCTTGGCTGTCTCTCAGGCAGTTCATCCTTCAGATCATCAGGAGAAATGTCCTAGGAAAAAAAAAAGAAAAAAAAAGAATGCCATGTGATGAACAGTTGGACAATTTCGCTGTTGACGTTGTGCAATGTCTTAAGTCGTACTTTATCTAGACAAGCTGTTACACAGTAATACTTAACAGAGGTCAGGCCACATCAAAGTTTAAAGCCATTTTAATGAACTACAGAATAAGTGTTATGTGCGGACTCAAGAATAAATTCCATCATAATGAATAACTTACCTCATGTTCTTCATCCAGAATAACAAGCTGCTTGTCTTTGTCAATCTTCACTGAAGGGTTAAAAAAAAAAAAACGACTTTCGGTCAACAGGCACAGAAAAATTTGCTTTAGTAGTGAATGTTGTAGTAGTTGTGGTTTAAGAAGTTAACACACTATAAATATTCATACATATTTTCTATTGCAAATCTGCCTTTGGAGAAACTGCCCTACATTAATCCAGTTTAACAGCAATGACACTGTGACCCACAGGTGGTGGAGGACAAAGCTTAAGTCTGGCTGATGAACCACGACACTGTCAAACCACCTGCTGTATTTGAAGGTAACTGTTGAGTATTCACTGCATCCGTCTGTCCTTTGGAATATATTTATACCATGTGCATATGGATAGTAATGTATATTATGCATATTTTATATTCTTATTTTTTTCTTGCCTTTGCACTTGTACTTGTATACAAATAATTATTCTACAAATAATCTTCTGTTTTCTCCAAGAATACTCTGTGGCTATCTTACATCTTACTCATGTAATGCCAAATTTCCTTCTTTTTTGTTTCATTATGTTGTTTTGTAAATGCATGTGATGAGTAAAATTGTATGTAGGAGAGACTCTTTCTCTTCTGTGACAACTGTCTTAAACTGTGGCTGATGGAAACAGCTGTAACCACACAACTGTTCTAGTCATTTTCCCATAAACCCTGGTCTTAATCCGAACACTAAGACTGCTGAGTTTGGGGAAATTTTCTTTTTCTTTTTAATGTCAGCTAACAGCAACAGAAGGTCAGTGAACAGAACTGTGGTGCCCCCTGCATTTAAAAAAAAAAAAAAAAAAAAAAAAGCAAAACAAAACTGATTGGGGAACCAAAATCTCTTCCTAAAAATATATATGCATCAGTGTGATGCAGCAGTCACTGAATATGGATTCATTTGAGTTTACAAAGGCAGAGCCTCCATCTTGTTCCACACAGCAGGAGGCAGTAACAATCCGCTAACCCTGTCAGCATTAATGATGCATTTAACCCTCCAGTGTTGGTTTAAGGAGAGTTTTGGGAGGTGACCTAATTCTGCAAACTAAATTAAATGCCTGCAAGAAGTACAAGCATTAATAATAATGTAATGTTGACAAATAAAACAGATAGATGGGCTGCTGGTACTCACTGACGATGGCAGCATTATTGGTCTCCTTCCGGAAACGAAACTGCCTCAGCTTTTTAACCAGATCCTCATCCACATCACACACCACCAGTGATTCACTCTGACAGAAAACAGACATTAATTAGGTCAATCTTTGTGTTTTGTGCTGGTCAAACTGCATCTGTACATCAGCTGGTTAGGGTGCACGTGTCTGCTGTGAGAGGAAAACAGAACTTAGCCTTTCAATATTACAGATATTTGCAGAAGCTTTAGATGTACGGAAGACAGCCGCAGAGTCACAGACTAGCTTTATAAGTTTACATGCATTTTTTTGCTTTACTGGCAGGAAAACTATGTGTGAGTGGTAAATATGTTTGTGATAATAGCTTGAATTATGAACCTTAATTTTTAGCTTTTGTAGATTTGATTGACAACAACAATCGATCTATTTTATTCTTAAATGAATTGCTTATGGAATTTGTTTTCAAAGACTTTAAATATCTTGGTATTTCGTATTATCTTGAGGAATACACATGCACACATGGGACAGCTGACTCCCTCCTCCTTTTCTTTGATTTTTACTGCACTTTCTTTGTCCCAGTTCTTCGACTAACTGACACTAACGCCTACTTTTAACACAGTATCTGATACTCAGTGATTATAGCTTTTATTATGCAGAAGTCAAAACTGATCTGATCCAAATTAAAAAACAAAAACAATACTGAAAACTTTCTAATTTTACTGAACTTGTCACGTCCACACACACATTATATAACTCAAGAACAAAGACATAAAGTCTTGAAGAGTCTCTGAAATCTATAATTACACCTTCCTGAGCAGATGGCTGGTGGGAGTCAGGATTTCACTGAGCTCAGAGAGAGATCTCTGCAGATTAAAAGGAGGCTGGAAAGTCTATGGCTGGGACGAAAAAACAAACAAACAAACAAAAGCCAGGATGCGAAGGAACAACACAACACATGACAATTAAAACCGGATGTGGCCACAGGTTTACTTCTCGTTTCAGACCTTCCTGTCATCTAAACACTCGGGCTGACTGGGCGTCTGTCACGACACGCAGTCAGAAACATTATTCATCACGGCTGAGCCCAGCTAGCATGAAGGCAGCTCCCCAAACCGAGACATGTTCAGACACATCACTGCGGGCCGCAGCGCAGGAAGCCCGTCTCTGACCTTTTCAAAATCAAAGCTGGGGCTCCAAATCACCAAAACTCTTGACTGCACAGAGCCAAACCCCGTGTGTTAGTAAATACCTACCAGCTGCTTTCATTTTACATTGTTTTTAAAAATGGCTCACCTTTTAACATCCTCAGCTACGTCTCCACGAACAACTCCAAACTCCAAAGATATTTGATTACAGTGAGATAAAAAAAAAAAAAAACAAAACAGAAAAAGCCTGAACGTTCTCGTTTCAAAAGCTTTACTAGCTCATTTGGATTTAATGATTAATAACTACTCTTCTCAATAAGTTACTGAGTCTTAATTCAAAGAGCCATACCAACCAATGGAAAACTCTCCTATGTCAGTACATTTTAATTATTTTTTTTTTTTTACCTTTAACAGAATGACTCATCAATAAAAAACATTCTCTACATTATCCCAAACTGTAATATACAAGTTAGTTATATTTGATTGAAGAAACAATTAATACAGACTTTTAATATTTTCTATGCAGTTGTAATGTGCCAATTTATCCATCTGAGGAGTTAATAAAGGATTTAAATCTGCTCTTACCTTTCATTATTTGAAAGCAGTATTTGATAAAAGCTTTGAGAATTGAACTTTAATCAAATATATTATACATGCTACAGCACAATTGTAGCTACAAGACTGAGCACATCACTTATTTAAACTGGATTTGATAAGTGATTTTACTTTATCTGTATTTTTACTTTAAAATGTTCCTTTTTAACGTTAACCGAAATCAATTTGTCAGAGGGCGGTTATTTTATTTTGAAATCCAACACCGGAAGCCCGTCGGCCCTCTTTCAGGCTGACTTGACGCGGCGGGCGGGACTAAAATGCTAAGCTAGCAGGCTAACGCTGCCGATCTGCGACCTTACTTTTCCTCTCCGGTCTCGAAACTTCACAATAGTTGATGAAAAAAGCGGAGACGAAAACATCGGCAGCTGTTCGGACGGAAGCCGGGAAGACTCACCATTGTTGTAGAGTTAAATCTCCCTGAAGCTGCAGCTGCTGCCTGACTGGTGGGGACGTTTTCAATGTTTTTTTTTTTTTTACTTCACATCATCTTGTGACTGCTTTGGCCAATCCCACATGAGACAGCGCCCCCTCCTTCAAAAGCTGCAAACAAATCTGTCTCCGCCGCCTCCTGGCCAGATGCAGAAAATGGTCCAAAAACAAAGTGAAACTCTGATGCTCTGATGCTGTTAATAGGCAGTTATCACCTGAATGCCACGTCCCATCCATCCATCCATCCATCCATCCATCCATCCCCACGACCTGACTGGATACACTAGATAACAACAGCAGCAGTTAAGATAAAGCAGAATAAAGAAGAATCGCATCAAACAACATATATGTTATTAAATATCAGAAGGTTAATTTTTTATTTGCCCAGATTGTCAGAAATCTTATAATAAATATGTTCCCACCGTGGGACAGTTACAGATCATTTGTGGCAGTGCGAACAATTACAATTTGTAATTGTAACAAAAGAAACACCTCCTGTTTTTTAAAGCTCCATTTTGCAGCATCCAAGACTGTATTCAGAAACACACACACACACACACACACTTTCTAGCACTACTTTAAAAATATATAAAATATATATAAAATATAATAATACAAAATGAACAAACAAATGAACACAAACAAAACAAAGCATGTTATGACACATCAGCCTCGTGCGTGTCTCGCTTAACTTCTTGCGCGCGCGCGTATAGGTGTGTGCGCTCGTGCGCGTCACAGGACGTCATCAGCCCTTCCTCCTCGGTTGTAGTTCAGCGTGAGCGGATCCGCCGTTAGCTTGTAGTCCGGTCACTCGGCAGGCAGCTAAACTAGCCGGCTAACTGGCTCCCACAGCTGGACAAACCCCCGCCGTTACCCGCCAGAGTCACCCGAGAGGAGTCCATCTTCCGGCGAGGTTAGAGACAAACATCAGCTGCTGTTCACTTCGCCTTGTTTTGACCGCGGGAAGCTAAAATAAACCAGCTAACCTGCTAACCATCTGAACGTCAACCAGCAGTTAGCTGCTAACTGCTAGGTCCGCGGCCAACTCTGTAACATCAGTGAAGTTGGTATTTCATAGAGCCACATTCCTGTTAATGTCCAGATGAAACACACGACGTGTGTTTTCCGTAAAGCTCGTCCTGAGGTGTTTTAGTGAAGCCGAGTTGTTTTGACCCAGCCCGAATGGATTTTGTTGATCAGCAGTGGAGGTTGGAAATATTTACTCAGCCTCGGTGTGACATGCCTGCCTGTGTTTGACAGTTTGTTGTTGTCGCTTGTTGTAGCCACTTGGGAAAACTAATGAAAGTTGTGTCTTGTTTTGTTGTAGATCATGGCAGATTTCTCGGTGAGTCACTCATCTTGTGTTTTTATTAACTGGATCCCAATGCTTAAAATATATATTTTACAGAGCGGTATTCTCTCTTTGGCTTCCACTTCAGCTTGCAGATGCTTTAGGAGACGACACCCCAAGTCAGGCAAAGAAAATAGGCAACACCAACCCGTCTGCCCCAGCCAGCAACCCTCCACCTGCTGCAAACCCAGGATGGCCTGGGTCAGCCCCTGGAGCTCCCACCCAGCCTTCTGCTCCCGCTGACTTCAGCGGGGGATCCTCAGGTCCTGGTGCACCAGGACAGTTCCCATTCCCCTCTGGTCCTGGAGCACCAGGGCAATATCCAGGACCTCCTTCAGCACCTGGTGGGTTCCCACCTGGTTCTGGGATACCTGGACAATATCCACCTGCACCGGGAGCTCCCGGGCATTTTCCCTCTAGCCCTGGAGCCCCTGGGCAATTCCCTGGGCAGTACCCGCCCGAAGGAGCTCCAGGACAGCTGCCTGGAGGGCCCGTTCCTTACCCTACTGGACCGTTTCCTTCTGGCCCCGGAGCGCCCCCTGGGCCTTATCCAAATGTGCCTTTCCCAGGGGGGCAGCCAGGAGGAGGCAATGGCATGTACGGACCAGGTGGTCCAGGCGGATTCCCCCCTCCAGCTGGCCCTGGTTCGTTCCCTCCATTTGCCGCTGGAGGGTTTCCCCCTTTACCCACTGGGTCTTGGGGACCACCTGCTGGTGGAGGCTTTCCTCCGGCTCCTGGCCCCTTTGCTCCTGGCCCTGGGCCTATGGGTCCATATGGTGGGCCTGCTGCTCCAGGTGGCATGCTGGTGAGTATTAATACTTCTGAGAAATGACAGCATACTGCTTGCTTGCTGCATTTCTTCTCTGATGTCTTTTGGTCTGGTGTGAAACTGAACATCTATCTTGGTGTGGCAGTCTTTGAGATTCAGGGTAGGAAACTATGACTAAATTTACTGAAGACTTTCACTGTGGCTGTCACATTCATACACACTGCCAGGGAGCCATTTTGCCAGTCAGCTGACAGCTGTACTCTAACAACATTTGTTATAACGTAAAAAATTTTACTAATGTGGTGTCCACCTACTACTGCATCGGGTGTAAAAGGATGGTTTCCTGCCTTGTTGGGGTTTACTGAACAGTGGTGAAGTTTCTCTGAGGGCTGTGATTGGAATATTTTTTTCTGTCTTTAGCTCTGCTGAGGTGCAAAGCAAAACATAACAGAGAATCGACAAATATTCAAAAGTAGTTATTAAAAATGTATTTTTGTCTTTCAGCCCAGATATAATCCACCATATAATTGAAAGCAATGAACTCAACTTTTCAGTCGGACAAGGATGTCACCTCCAGAATCACCATATGGTTTGATTAGTGCCAAAGACTGAATTTACAATACATATATATCGTACACAGTTATGTTTCACAACGTGCAATATGGTTTAAAATTACACTTTTCCACATAACTTACGTTACATGTATTAAGACATGTTCACCGTTGAAATCACAGTTTGTATGTTTATCTTTATGCACAGTGATGTGTCTTTTTTTTGTGAATGTGATTATAATTAAAATATTTTTTCCTGTTTTCAGTCATTTTGCTCTGAAGTCACTTTGTACAACTGATGTTGTAAAAATGTTTAGCAAATTTAATTTTGTAATTTTTTTCAATGAATCACTGAATTGCACAAGAGTGGAAAGTGGTGATGACTCATTGGGGTGTTGCTGGAGGAATGCGGACAGGGTTAAAGTTTTGATAATATTTAACTTAAAACTAGCTGACTGTCAAACACTTTTCTTTATAAGACTATCTTCAGACTGCTAGTGATTAAATGTGAGCCTTTTTGCAATTGTTCATGAGGATAAAAGCAGCAGGGTAAATATTACTTGAAATTTCTATTTCTGCAATTTGTTTTTGCAAAGTATCAAAAAAATCAACTGGAATTCAAAATAAAGCATTATAAATAAAAGTATTGTTATGATCTAAAATGTAAATATCTCTTCTAGATGGTGCCGTATGATCTACCGCTTCATGCTGGAATTATGCCACGACTTTTGATCACAATAGTGGGGGAGCCCGTACCTGGAGGAAACAGGTATGAGCAAGAGTCACCCTCCAACACCGCTCTTAGTGATGATTTCTGTTTGTGGAAGAAACAAACTGGGTGACCAGTAATAATCCTGGATTCATTCTGATTCACATCATAACAATGTTATCATCTTCAACACATTATTCACATGATTGTGACATTAGGCCAACAACGCTTTGCACCATTTCTTTACAACATCAACTTGTTCATAATAAAAAGACTTGGTTTTTTTTTTCTTTTTTGCTAAATGAAAACATTCCCTTCCATTGTTATCAACTAAGTGGAAAAGTGCAACAATAATTGCTTGTCAGCAGCAGCACATAGTCCGAATACTTTATTCTATAATCTTTTGTTTCTGTTTCTTTTTTGCAGGTTCAACGTTGACTTTATCAAAGGTCAGGATGTTGTCTTTCATTTCAATCCTCGTTTTCATGAGCAAACTATTGTTCGAAACTCCAACCTCGGTGGGTGCTGGGGTCCAGAGGAGCGGGATGGCGGCTTCCCGTTTGTTCAGGGACAGCGTTTTGAGGTAAAGTGTTACAGCTTTTGAGGTGCAGCAAAGATTAGAAAATCGAAAAACCTGAACGTGAAAAATATTATTGAGAGTGAGGTCATGTGACCTTTTCAAAGGGGTGATAATAAACAAAGATGCTGAAACTGCTGTACGATTTTTGGGACTACTAAAACCTTAATCATCTTTATGAGGACAATGACTTAGGTGATCCAATATTATGACCACCATAGCTCTGCACAGTTGTATCCTAAGCACCTATGTGGGTGTGGGGCCTTAAACATCAGGCTAATGACCAGTACAAGCAAAAGCTGTAACAGTGGGACCTTTGTTCCATGCTGTCAGTTATTTTGATAGTAGTTGCTAACCGCATAGTTACCTAATGGAAAGATGGGAGTGGAGGTGTTCCTAATACTGCAACTCCTGTGCAGCACACAAGATATTGATAACAGGCGAAACTCCACAAGTGACTTGTTAGTTATTGGAACTTATCATGCATCAGTGCAACATCAACAACATGACATCAGAATTCACCCATTAATGTTTTTTTATTGATAGTTTATATGGGTTTACTGATGAGCATTGGCTGAGACCATGAAAGTATGACTGTAAGCATCACTGTTCACCATATTTAATTGTGTGACACTTAAAACTGTTCATTGCAATGAGAATGAATGAAGTAATTTTATTTGATGATGATTTAAACAACCAGTTTTAAAGTAGTCACAATCATAGAGTGCAAAAGTTTCCATAACATTCCAAAGCGTTCAGTTAACAACAAGGGCCAAATGGATACATGCCAACAGTTCAGTACATATTTTAATGTAAGACAGGTCATAAATAAGGAACGTTTCCGGACTACTTTGAATATACACACTGATGCCGTCAGTTTCAGACTTTTTATGCAGTACCATGGGTCACAGCGATGTGTAGAAATCTGTTTAATACATTCATATGAGACCACCAGACAAATGCAGCAAATGCAACTTTAAAGCTACACATTTAGACTTTGCATATTGTTCATGAGAATTTTGCTACAAAATCAATAAAATTTGTATTAGTTTTTACCATTTATTCGATGAGGCATATGAAAATGCTAAAGAAAAGGTTGATCATGTTATCCCACAGCCCAAGGAGACATTTTCAAATAGCTTGATTGACTCAATAAACAGTCCCAATCGCCAAGGCATTTAGTTTACTGTGAAGGAAACAAACATTTACTTTTGAGAAGCTGCATCTGCTGAATTTCGGGGCAATTTGCTTAAAAGAAAAGATCCAAGAGATTAATCGACCAATTATAGATATAGTCAAATATTCCACAGTTGCCTGCCTTGTCCTGACAGGTTGTTTTTATTGCCCTCTCTGCAGCTGAAGATCCTGGTGGAGGAGGACATGTTCAAAGTGGCGGTCGACAACAATCATCTGCTGGAGTACGAGCACAGAGTCGGCGGGCTGGAGGAAGTGACTCTGCTGCGAGTCGCCGGTGACATCGTCCTCTACAGCGCAGCCCCAAGCATGATCTGAACCTCAAAGCTACTAAACCACAGCCTGTACAGGAGACATAGGTCAAACATAACCACTGTATTTTTGTATTTGAAATCCTTTCAAATACTTTGATGCATTTGATGGAATTTACACGGCACAAGAGTCAGCACAGTGCAATCTTTGCTCTCCTGCCAGATTAAGCCAGGTCTGCACATCATAATCTTTTTCTTTTCTACTGGATTACTTCTCATTTTATAGCCACTCACAATCTGATATATTTTCTGACATAACAATGTAGTATTCGATGAGGTGAAGTGCATTAAAAACAGATATTTTAGGGAAATACTAATTTATTCCTAATGAAAAGATTGTAGGCCGAGTGGAAAAGTGTGACATGTCCTGAACTTTTTACATATTTTCCACTAGTATGCTGTATTTTGTTTACAGTAGGTGTATGCTTATTATCCTGTCCTTTTTATCAGATCTTGATAAGCCTTTGTAATGCATGAGAGTGTGATGATGCTGAAAATCAACTTGGGTCTCCTTTTTTTGCAGTCGTTATCAGTGCTGGCCAATATATAATGGGCTAAAGAAGTTTCTTAAAATTTAATTTAAATACAGACTCTGATTTCCTCCTTTGTTCAGTATTAATCCTCCTGAGATCTGAGACTGGAGGGTCACGTAATGTTTTATGAATTATGATTTCATGTTGAAGTCAGAACTACTTCTAAAAAAAATATATAATAATGAGGCTCAAATTTAAGTAAAATGTAGAAAATGGGAGGAATGGGTCTCTGATTTGTTGCCAAAGATGACAGTGGTACAATGTTTTGAGATTGTTTGCATATAAATAAAGGAGCAACAAGCAAACACTGGCTGATATTGCTGTTTTATTCAGAATGGTGTGTACATTTTGCGAGCTACCTGCCTGTTAATGTAATAAATATATGTTTCTCTCAACGCATGCCTTTATTTTACGTAAAGATGGAGAAAGTAAATCTTGTTTCATCAGTCAACAGAGGATGTGACTCTATACTGCACATCTTTCATTAATAGAGTTTATATCATATATCTTGCTACAGTTACAGTTATAACTTTTGCTAATTTTACTGCTCACATGTAAAAAGAAAAAACTGCTGAAGGAAACTAGTCTTGAAAGAAGAATCATGAAATAGAGCTCAACACCACCACAAAGACTACTCAGGTATTTATCTAAAGCCGTCTGTATGACAGTGCAGATATGCTGAGATAGCCAAACCAAAACCATCCAGTCAGCGGCGGCTGTGTGTACAGAAAGGCCTGTTTGATATGAGAGGTCAGAGGTGAATGGTCAGACCTAAACAGTCCCTAACCTAACAACAGTTTTCCTCAGAAAACACAAGTTTAACCCACTGTTTTATTTTATTTTTTTATTCAGATGGTCTTAACATTTCTACTACAAATACAAGAGGTGACATTTGACATCTGTCGCCATTCAAATCCTTATAGAGCCCAAGTTACTCATAAATAAGGGAAAACAAAGCATTGAGAATCAAGGCTGTTTTCATAGCCGAAGGGTTATCTACATTCTATGATAGAAAGATAAACTGATTGATTGATTGATTAACTTAATTGATCAGATTTGAAGACAAACTGCGAGCACAAAAAAGAGTGCAAAACATAAATACACAAAACAAACATGTTGTATAATAGGGTGTAAAAACAAACTATACAGGTTAAAAATATGTATATAAATAAGATAAGAATTAAATAAACAAACAAATAAATAGCAGCGGTGGGATTGTGGGAGTTGTAGTCCTGAATCAGCACGACTACAAACCAACGGCTCGGCTGGAGGAAGCGAATCGAAACTCCTCAATGAGTTCACCTTCGGAGAAATAGTTTGTCCCCGGAGGGCCTCCGCCTGTCTTCTTTCTCCCGTCTACACGTTTGTTTGTTTGTTTGTTTGTTTGTTTTTCTTTCCACCGTGCAGGCGGCCCGACACCATGAACGGCTCGGTGCACTCCTCGTCCCGGGTGGTGGACATCAGCCTGAAGCGGGGACCGACCGGTGAGAGCGAAGTTAGCATGGAGCTAAGCTAGCAGCTAGCAGTTAGCTAGCTAGCAGCCAACTGTCGGGCTAACCGTGGACCCCCTAACCCCCCCCCGGAGATAAAAGGCTAATTTAGGAGGCAAAACCGGACTAAAAACTTCTCCCGGTTCTTTTTGTCGTGAAATATAAAACGACATTGAGTTTTTTTCATGGCTTTAAAAGCCTTATTTGATGTTTTTAAAAAAAAATCCGATTTCTTCACTTTGACGTCACGTTTAAAGTTGGTCGGACAAACGGCCTGCTGAGCGGACGGTCCGGCTGTTCATTCACAATATTCAGAGGAACAAACACAAAGTGTGGGTTATTTCTGCAGGTTTGTTGTGTAACATCCAGGTGAACTTGCCTGTCTTTGAGGAGCAGCAGGGATTTCTCCTGAACTTTGGCCAACTCTGATAAATAGGATGATTGTATCCGCACCTCTCTGACCTGCGAAAACTTTGAGAATTGTCCCTTTAATTTTGTTTTTTGTTGTTGTTTGTTTGTTTGTTTGTTTTTCAGGCTTGGGCTTTAACATAGTCGGGGGTGTGGACCAGCAGTTTGTTGTGGATGACAGTGGCATATATGTGTCTAAAATAAAAGAGGATGGAGCTGCAGGCATTGATGGACGACTCCAGGAGGGGGACAAAATCCTGGCGGTAATATAACATGAAATAATCTAAATCATGAAAATAATAAGGAGACTCTGATTCAGCAGCTGCAGCACGAAGAGTGCATCCATGTGCTGGGTGAAAGCAAACTAAATTATTCTATGTATGATCATGGGCAAAGATATGAAGGTTTTTCATCAAAAAGATAAAAATATGAACGTTGTGTATTTATAAACATGACAAACTTGCTCTTCAGAATTTCCATACTAATTGTTGCATAACAATTAGGTGTTGGTGTTGGTTTTATTGTTGAGGGAACAGCCTTCGTTAACATTTACTTTGTTTGATAGAGACTTAATATTGTGTGATAGACTTTTATATCACATCATTTGTTTTTAACTCACCCAATGCCAGTGCTTGTGCCTTTTTTATACATTTTTTTTTTCACCTATAAAAATACAAAGAGAAGGGGATTTCTTTCAGTCTAGATTTGTACCTGTGGACAGGATAAGATTGTGACAGTAAAATTGAAAGTGTTGTATGAGCATGAGTAAGATTTTACAAATCCTCTGGTGTAAATTACAGCCTTAATTAAAAGTTAATTAAAGGTTTTGTTTCATGCGGGTCAGATCAATGGAGTGGAACTGGTGGACCTGGCACACAAATCTGCAGTGGACCTGTTCAGGACAGCAGGGGAGGATGTGGAGCTCCGTGTTCTGAAAAAGGTAGGAGGCATGAGGCTTAAAGTTATTTCTTTCCAGCACTGAAATGTTTTTCAACATGCTATAGAGTTATAGAGTGTCTCAGTCACGAATTGAGAAAATAAAGGATGCAAAACATGAACTGATCACAAGAAGCCAACCTAACCACAGTTGTCCATGGAAAGCTAATGTTTTGGCCACTTCTGTTTCCTTTTGTTTAGCTTTCCAGGGCAGTGTTTTCTGAATAACTTTATCAGTGAACTATGTTCCGCTACTAAGAATTGCAGGTGAAGTCGGAACAAACATACTCCACAGGAAAAAAAAAAAAAAAACTGAAAACAAAGACATAGCAGTCTGCTGAGCTTCTGAAACCAAACCATACACATAGTGTTTTATTTCTATTCATCATAAAACCCACATATCTAATGGTCAGATAGCGCACTGCTCTTTCGGGTTGCATTAAGGCTACTTGTCCGTTCTTTGGGTACAGTAGCACTTTGTCAGCAAATTGAATCCATGGATCCAGTCGCAGTCAAATTTCCGTTGGCCTCTTTCTTATCTACTTGGGATTTGCTGGATTCTGAATATGTGGCACATGTTTTCACAGCAAACATTATTCAGTTTCTCATAGACTGAAAGTTTGATCAGTTTAGCGTTTCACTTTGAGACTTTGGGAAAGTTCTTTCATGTATTTATTTTCATGTTGTAGTGAAAAAACAAGTCCAATATTTTAGAATCTGCTGCCAAACAGAAACCTGGTTAACCTTGAAGTTCACTGCATTCTGTAGGTTTAGCAACAAATTAAAATACATGTTTTAAAGCTCTTAAGAATAATTTCAATTTCAGAAATATCATATTTACTATTTTAACCTTCTCCCATTGGACAATTTGATGTTTTTCTTTGCTTCACATGAAATTTAGCTGAATATCTTTGGGTTTAAAACTATTTGCAAGACAAAGACATAGTTAAATTTCGGTGGTTAGCTGATTTACAGCATTTATAGATTTGAATTGAAAGCAACAAATGAAATGGATGTGTAAACATCACCTCTGTTGCAGCTGTAATGTTTATTCGTGTTGTCATATCTGTTTTGCAGTCGCCCTCTCACATGAACGGACCTTCGGGCTCACACTCTGACCGCCACTCTGGGTTTTCTCTGGGAATAGTGGCTGCTATTGTGGGAGTTGTCCTCGCTTCATTCATTTACATGCGGCACATGAAGAAAAACTTTTAACTAAGCTTGCAACATACACATATAAATATATTATTATTTTTAAGATCAAACACCTTTGCTACAGGCCAAATAAGTGAAAGAGGGATCTAAAAAGTAGAGCTTATTTTATTTGATCAGTAGGTCTTGGTGTCACCGATGAGTTTCTCCATCTTCATCTTTAATATGTGATTAATGGTAGCTTCTTGACACCCTTCCTATGCAAGAGAATGCTCTCTCACCACAGAGATGACTTCTGATAAATGACTTTATGATGATAAGGGAATGGAGGAGGATATACACATGATATTCCTGCTGCTGGGCTGAGCTGGGCTGAGCGCTGGCACGAACCGTTGTGTATATAAATGACTATTAACACCTTGGGTTGTGTCAAACTGACCAAAACTTCAGGGTTCAGTCACAAACTGAAAGACACTATTGTGTTAAGTCACCTGTGGGTCTGCTCCCCCTTAACTGAGTGCCAGATCTTGTCCAAAGAGGTGCAGTGAGAGGAACCCATTCCAGTTTTGTTGGTTTAAAAAGGTCATGTGAGTTGGGCTTGATTTTCATTTTGCTCATTTGCACAGAATCAGCTGAAGGAGCAGCAAGATCCAGACCGAACTGGAGGTTAGAAGTAAAAACCTGCAGTAGGTCTGATCAGTTGTATCCTATAATGGACTTTGAGTGCCTTTTGTAGCGTTCTCCACATACTTGGTTCTTGTTGCTCTCTATTGTTGATCAAAATGAAAGTGAAACCCACTCCATTCATAGATAGCATTAAATTAATGGACACAGATTGTATCTCTACTTTTCTTTTTCTTATAGTCAAATCCCGTAAATGGTTCCAAACCAACAGTGAAGTAGGTTTAATACTTTGACATTCTTCAGCCATAAGCCCATTTGTTAAATGTAAATATTTCTATATAATTTCATTTTCTGAAACAGCTCAGTAACCCCTAAAAGGAAAAGCCAGGCACTTTAAGAGTTATAAGGGTCTGGTCCATGAAATCAAATTTATATTCTTCTTCAGAGAATCACCAAGTAGTTTCACTTTGAAAGGTTTACAATGAAGTGTCACTTGTTCACTCAGGGTGAGCCATTAAATGTGTGTATAATGTGGTGAGCAGGCCACTTACTCATGTTCGGTCACAGCTAGAGACTCAGAACAATGCTGCCATGTTCACGCCACAGCAATTTTTAAATGTTCTCCTAAGTTTGCATGGAAGTTGGTGCTTGTAGTCACACCACACTTTCCGCAAAGGGATTTGTCTTGTCTGGCGACTATGGAAATTTGAGGATGTTGTAAGAAAGAAAAGGAGTTGTTCTTTTTGTGTGAAGGGCCAACAGCATGAAGCAGCTTAAGCCGTTTCCATGTTTTGTTTTTTGTTTTTGTTTTATTTCTTTTTTTTGCACTAGCCACAATCATGGAACTCCTCCAGCAATGGCCATACACAGCAGGTGAATTGTATAAATATGTGTACTAGGTGTGTTTGTTCACATTTGTCAGTCAGCAGTGCATCAATCACGTCATTGTCTCTGACTGTATATGGCTGTTGCTGTCTGTAAATACATTTCATGTTGCTCTGCTGATTGGGACTGTGAATATGTGCATTGTACCAGAGAAAGAGATCCGAGTCACTACTAAATTATGCAAATACTGTGTGTTTGACATCCGAGCAACCATTAAAATTCATGTTGAATTCACCTGTTTTTTTTTTTTTTTTTTTTGTTTAGACTCAGAGAATTCATGTCTCTTAATTAATGGTCTCCTTAGAGCATTCCAGTGATAGACTGTAATCCCACCCGATCAAAGATGGATGTAAAGATAAGGTTGGTTAAAATATAGTAGTAGTAAACACACAGTCAATCTTATGAAGTATTGTTTAAATGATGGGGCAGATTAAAAAGAGCTTTGGTTTGACCTCAACTTGTAATTAACTATGAGAAAGATTTTTTTTTTTTGGGGGGGGGACAGTAAGTGAAATTTGTTAGCTATTAATATTCTGAGTTAGTAAATATTAAAGTATGAATTTTCAAGTGAAGGTGTAAATGTTTATTTTTGACTCCCTTTGTTGGCTTTATTAAGAATAATTAAAAATATGATTGTAAGACACAGTTCCGGATGTTAATGGTTCACCTTCACAATAAGAGTCGACACTGATTTAGGAATATGATCAAATACATAAAATAAATATACAAAAAAGTATTTTTCCAGAATCCAATAAAGCATCCCGTATTGAGTTAGTCTATATAAAAGTATTTAGAATTAAAATATCGCATTTTTGACTAAAACAGATTCTGGGAGAACAAAAATGTCGCAACGTCCGGAAGTCAGCTGTTTACCTTCAGAGTAAAAGTGATCACTGATGCATGAATGTTTATAGATAAATAAAAGTGAAAATTGTGTTTTTATACAATTAATGTGTAATAATATTTCTTATTATGGAAAAAATTGAAACTATACCAAATATATATTTTCTTTATTTAAATAAATTAGACACCTGTTGGTTTGTAGCTTTTAACGATTATAATTAAAGTGTGGCATCATTTTATGTTTAAAGAAATGTATTATTAATGCTTTTTTTTTTTTTTTTTTTTTTTTTAGAAAACGTGTTTTCGACGCCAGCAGATCTTTTTGTTGGTTTGTTGGTTTGTTTTTTCCGGTTGCTGTGAAATGTCTCGTGGAGCTGTGAATGTTTAGAGGTGAATGAGGAGGACGGACGGAGGTGTGTGCTTCGGTACTCCCACCGGCAGCCCGTCTCCATCAGCTGCTGGAGGCAGATATGATGTAATCAGACGCTTCAGCCCGTCCACAGAGCCGGATCCGGATCTGGAGCTCCGCACGCACACACACACACACACACACACTGGGACGGACCGGAGAGCCTCTCTGGCTGAAATACACACACACACAAACACACACAAAAAGCCCCTCCGAAGAGCCAGCGGGTTGGGCGGACGGTCCGGTGCAGGGTGGAGGGGTCATGTCTCCGGGGCGTCGTGTGGACCGGCCTCCCCTCCTGAAGAGGATGCTGGATGCGGAGGAGCGGTAGCGGGGGATGCTGCTGCTGGAGAACCGGGCTCCCCTCTCAGCTCCGACCGACCGCCATGCACCGGGAGTCCTCCCCCACAGCTGCTCACACATCCTCCGCCTGAAAATGGCTCCGTCGGTCCGCCCCAGCTGCCCCCCTCTCGCCCACGAAGACAGGAGGGCGCCCGCTTCCCATCTCACCACTTGTAGGCCCTTTATGTCGGACGTGGATCGCGCTATCGCCTCTGATTTGGTGTTGTAAGCTGTTTTTATTTGGTTAGTTGCCCCTCCTGCCCCCCCCCCTACACCCTCTACCACCGGAGCCGGGACACGGGCCGCTGCAGCCCGCGTCGCCCTGCAGGGCTCTGAGCTCCATGCCTCCCTGACCTTCCTTCCCATCATGGCTCTGTGACATCCCTCTGAGCTCCGGTCGGTCCGGTGGTTTTCTCCTCGGCTTTCTACGTGCAGAGCAGTTTCCCGTGCAGTTGCTGCTGCCCTGCGGAGGAGGAGGAGGAGGAGGAGGAGGTGGTGGAGGTGGAGGAAGGGGGGATGAGCAGCCTCCATCCGCCCAGGAGACGCCCGCCGTCCGCCGCCGCTGTGCACCGTGCGGCCCTGTGCTGACGACCTTAAAGACGTGGAGGGTGGAGGACGGCCGCCTTTCCAGCTCAGGTTTAAACCATGGCCAATGAACCTGTCATCCTTAACGTGTATGATATGGTAAGCATGCCTCTGAGCCAAACTGACACACACTGATTTAGTGTTAACGTTTATGCACCACCACAGACACACACCTGTTTCAGTTGTGCACTCACCAGCTATTTTTGTGTTGCAAAGAGCTCAGCTGGACCCAAAGATGACACTGAAATAAGTTTGTTTCTTATTTAACACTCCCTGTTAGAGGAGGATTATGGGCTCTGATATATGGTGAGCAGTCACACCCACGTTCAAAGATTTACTGCAACACAAAGTGAAAAGCTGCACAGTGTGTGTGCGAGCGAGAGTGGCCTCACAGCTGCTGTGCTGCAGACATGCATTGTGTTCTCCATTCTCTGCTAAGCAGCAGAAGATCCTCCAGTGATACCTGAATGGAAAGAACTGAAGTCCATATCTAGTTTGACTGTTCCTAATTCAGTTTCCCTCCACACTCTGACCTCTGTCGCTCTGCCCTCAGCTCACATGATACACACACAACAGCAAAGGACAACGATCCTCTTTCAGTCATGTGCACACTGTCTGGTCTTCACACACTGTTTTGCTGAACTGTGTCCTGTGTGAGCATTGTGCAACATGTTGCTCGAAATTCACAGAATGTTTCCATTTCTCTACTAAACTGCTGTTATTTGGAATCATGCAAATGTTGTCATTTTATAAAGAGCTTGGTCTAGAACTGCTCTGTATGTAAAGTGCCTTGATGTAACTTTGTTATGATTTGGCACTATACAAATAAATCTGATTTGATTTAATTACATTAAATGGTCATAGCAGCAAAAAAAAAAAAAAAAAAACAGTGCGGACTTGTGACTACACAACAAAGACATAAAAAAATCACTTTAATTAAATTCTTATAATTAGGGCTTTGCTCTATTGTATTGTCAGCCCTTCACTGCTCATACACCACGTACAGGAGTCACAGCTGCTTTTATATGTTCTTAACTCTGTAGCCTATTATAAATAATTCATTAGTATACTGTTTGCAAACATTAAAAGCTTGAGTGGGGGTTAAAATCAAGTTTTACACATAAAAGAGTAACAGCGCAGCTCTTACAGACTGGAGATTGTTATTCAAAGCTAACGATTTGAACATGTGCCCTCATTCTCTTACATTTAACTCCTGCCTCATATTTTGAGAGATTGTACAACTGCAAGACATAATGACCAAAGCCACAGACCTGTTTTAGGAATAATCCCATGAATCTTAAACACCACAGTAAAACTGGAGGCCCGGTGCACATTTGGACTCTTAGCTCTCCCCTGATCTCTTGAGGACCCTGGCTGGGCCTGAAGTGACAGCTCATACAGCTGATTTAATTCGTCTCTGTGGTGAAACCGGAGAAAGTGCTCAGGAGGGCAGCGGCGGTCGGACGCCAGACTTAGATACTTTACTGAGAACTAAACACAAGAAGGCAACAGCATTCACGTGAGAGTGAGTAATGCAGGGAGGGATGATCACGACTGAATCATCTTTAGCGTGAAATCGGGGTGACTGGTAGATGTGTGTAGTGGTGCGTGCTGTATCTGCACAGAGGAGGCTGCATGGATCATTGCAGCAGCGTTGGCATGCAACATGACTTCACTAAAGGAAGAGTGACGATGCATCGTCATGGAAGGATGATTTCATATCTGTGACCGTATCCGGCTTCACTAATTTGTTTGGGAGAAGTCAGGTTTACGTCTAACAGAGACTCCTCACGGTCACATTTCATTTGGGTGGAAGAATTTGTCCTTGACGATGTTTTCCTTCCAGGAAACTGACAATTTTCCCCCTCTAAAAGATTTCCACCCATTCCTGGTGTTAAATGACAAAAGCTAGAGAGGCGATAGGGCAGAGGTCACTGCAGAAACACAAGAAGACTCACACATAAGTGGTGGAAATGCTTTTATTGTATCACTCTGAGCCCGGAAATGTGTTCTATTATTAATAGGGGACAGCTGGGGCAGCGCGGGTAGCTCTTAGCATGTTTCCTCATGGGTGTGTCCCAGGGCATGGGAGTGTCAGTGGGTGTGGGATGGGGGTGGGGGCTCCTCACAGTCTGCACTGACTGCACAAACAAGCCACGTTTGATGTGCTGGGGTTGGTGTGTGTGTGTGTGTATAAAAGTCAACATATTAAGGAATAATTTATTTCAATTGAAGGTTTAAATTTTAGTTGGCAAAGATTGGAGACAAAATGAAATAACATAAATCACATTGCATTTATTTGACTGTTCTGTTATCAAGAAGCTGTACTATTAGACAGATGATGTGGAGTATTACAGTGTTGTCTGGCTGTGGAAGGCGTCATGGTACGTCTCAGGAATCAGTTTATTGAATTTTCGTGCATTGCCTGTATTGTAGTGGAAATATTGGAAATATATAGCTGCACGGAAGCTGTTTGCAGCTCCCTCAGGTTCCTACAGCAGCTTCTTATTTACCGTACAGACATGAGAGTGGTATTGATCCTCTTATCAAACTCTCAGCTGGCAACATAACAAACTTTAAACAAGTCTTGTCACAAAAAAAAAACTCAAATAGGTTACATTTAATTAAATAGCAAATGTGCGGTGTAATACTTGGATTCCAGAAAGCCAAAAGAAAATGTGTAATTAATGATCATCCCTGTAAGTGATTGGGATCTACTTATTCAGCAGTAATGAGTTACCTTAAAACTCACGTCAGCTTTTCTCAAGTTAGTGATCACATATTAAACTACATGTTCTGCAGAGCTGATAGATTTTTTTTCTTTGTTGGATACAACACAGATATTGATCCTAAATGCTTCCTTCCAGCTAAACCCTCTCGCTCCCTCTTTCTTCCTCTGCAGTACTGGATTAACGAATACACTTCCAATCTGGGCATTGGAGTCTTCCACTCAGGCATTGAGATTTACGGCAGAGGTAAGACGGAGCTTCCTTTGTGTCTATAAAATCAGAACAGCACTGAGGCAGCCTTTACAGCTGCAGAAGAAGTGTGGCTTTAAAAAATGGAATATGGAGTTGTGTGCCTAATAACATGACCCAATTTTTCTGGGTTGACTCACCACTGACTCACTGTGTGTGTGTGTGTGTGTGTGTGTGTGTGTGTGTGTGTTTGAGGTTTAAAAAAAAAATTAGATGCAGATGCAGCATGAAACTAGATCACTGGGAATTCCATTATACACTCACAAACAGAAATATTTAGTCTGCAACCTGAGAAATATGATGATGGTGAAGATGCCGTCTCTACCCAGGGAGGAAATCAGCCCTTCTAATGGATCGTCAGGATAATATCCTGAGCTTGCAGCATATTTTTCCATAATGATGCCATGAATTTAATATACCGCCACTGTCAGGTTAAAGTCTCCTACTGCAAAATATCCCAGCTGTGAAAGCTAAGGCAGAAAAATGTTTCTTAGAATAAATCAAATTTTCTGCTTTATATAGTCCTTCTTTCAGACACAATATGTCTAACTCAAAGTTTTGTTATGGTTTAGTGAATCTGTTGGAGAAATATAACACTTTTTAGTTTGGTGTATTTGTGTGTTAAGTATTTAAAGGGAAAACATTTTATTATTTTATCAAGTATGATGCACTGTAACGGGTCAGTAGTATATAAAACTGACAACACAGCATTAAAATGTTGCTTATTTATTCATGTATTCAGTCTTAATATAAAACAGAATTGTTCAGGAAATACTGTACTTTTAATGATGATGATGATGCAGGACCTTTGTCCTTCTACGAGTAAAACATGATTTCTTCCTTCACCACAGAGTAATGTGTTCACCCTTAACACACTTAAACATGTTTCCATCAGCAGTGGAAAATGCATGCAGCGATGCATCAATATAGAATTAGTCATCAAAGCAAATTCCTGGACGTAAAAGTATTATTAGTAAAATGTACTTAGAGTATTGAAATTAAAAGATATTTTCTGACAGTGCTGTTAAAGTGCATATAATCAGATTACATTCTGACTCTACGGTTTCAGGCGCTGTGCTCATCTCTGCTTGTTATTGTGGCGCTGATTAGCCAGGCCTAATGATTTAAATACAGTGTGGCTGTGATTAATTACTTGTTTCTCTTTAATAACAGCTTGTGTTGGAAGACTTAACCTCTGTTTTGGATCCTTGTCCCCACAGAATTTGCATACGGGGGCCACCCATATCCTTTCAGTGGCATCTTTGAAATCAACCCAGGCAACGCTGCCGAACTGGGAGAGACATTCAAATTCAAGTGAGGGAGCTTCTGTTTAGCATACAGTGCATGGGGATGTTGTCAGTGTGGACGCTGGAGGTGAGCGTGCTGCCGTGTCTTTGTCTGCCTTTCTAACAGGGAGGCCATTGTTTTGGGCACCACAGACTTCACAGAGGAGGACATAGATAAAATCATGGAGGAGCTGGGGAAAGAGTTCAAAGGGAACGCCTACCATCTAATGCACAAAAATTGCAACCACTTCTCCTCCTCACTGTCCGAGGTCAGTCCGTCTATAAATACTGCACTGTACACTGAATCAACCGGTTTTCCATATGAAGGTCAGTATAGTCTCTGTGAAGAGGACTGCACACTCAAAGACAGCCGTATAATGCAGCAGCTTTTTGATTATGAAGGAATTTTTCTTGTCCACCTGATGAGCGACAGAGTCAGGGTGAGAGGTCAGCGTGAGGCCCGAGGTCTGCCACAGCTACTGCACTTAATCCTACAGGCCTTGACACACTGGGGCGGCTCCTGCAGACACAGCTGTGGTTTTCCGCTGACACTGCTGGTAGCAGGACTGATAACAGCAGACCTTGGATGGGCAGCAACAAGTGCCTGGGTCTTCTAAGAATCAGCACTTGGGGCAGATATGAGCATGTTTCCTTGTTTATGTCTGAGGAACCAACAGTCACACACCCCTCTCCGACCTCCTCTCCTCCTCTTGGAGTATTTGACCAATTATGGAGTGTAAATTAAATATATAAAAACTTATCATCAGGGGTTCCTGCTTCAGTTATGAGGTGGCATCAAGCACAGAAGCCTGGATGTATGAAGACAGAGAAATCCTTCCATCTTCTTGAGCTCAGGCTTCAATAAGACAGGATCCTGGATTGTTGTGCCCTCTCTTGGTTGAAGAATTTTCCGTAACACTGATCACTGATCTGTGAAATTAACCCGTTTTATGTCATCATGGTCGTCTTGGCTTCAGCATCTAGAATTCAAATGTTTGACCATGGCACGACTCAGATCCAGCGTGAAAGAGCTCCATTATTTGATCGATTGCAATTAAATTTTGGACAGCCAATCAGGCTGGTGAACCTCTGAGTATTTTCCTCGCCACAACAGGCTCATGTACTTATAAGTTTGTGTGTATGTTGCTGTATACCGACGAACAGCATATCTTCACCTATTCAGATACAGATACCTACATGTACTCATATAAACATGATAAAATAATAAATGCATAGCACACATTTCACAGAGCGCCAGGAAAGGCCAGCGTGAATCACTGAGTTTTTAGTTGTAACCTAAAAGAAGCGACGTGTGACTTTGAGTAAAGTGTTTTAAAAAAAATACTGTCTAGACCTCCTGGATGAAGAGGTCTGGATGATTCAGAGCTGAGAGAGATGCTTTGGCACCAAACCATTCAGTGCCTCTAAAAGGAAGTCACCGTAAATGTCTGAGAACTGGAGTGAGGATCAGCCAAAGACAAAATGTTTAACGTGTTTTGGGTTTTGTTTTTTGTTTTTTCCAGTTGCTGTGTGGACGGGAAATCCCTCGCTGGGTGAACAGACTGGCATACTTCAGCTCATGCATCCCCTTCCTGCAGAGCTGCCTGCCCAAGGAGTGGTTAACCCCGGCCGCCCTGCAGAGCCACATCAGCCTCGGCCTTCACAAAGAGGAGCATAACGAGTCCAGCGATGAGGACCCTTCGTCCCCGCCCGGCGCCGCTGCTGCCGGCTCGGGCTCCTCCCACAGCTGTCGCCACACGAGGGTGTGAACTGCCCCTTGAAACACACACATACACACACACACACACACTGACCTCTGGACCTTCCCGCCACCACTGTTAGTGGCTCAAGTGGCATTAGTAGGCTTGAATAACCACCTGACCTCATAATGTTTGTCCTCTGAGTAAAGAGGCAGGAAAAGAAGCGCCTCCTCCTCCTGGGGGGAGCTGCAGCCAGAGACTTCAGACCTACAGCACAGAGACCCTTCCTGTCCTCGATGACACGGGCAAACTTTGACCTGAGCCCCGAGCGCTGAAGCGTGGCTCAGACTCTGACAACTACTTGTAGATCTGAAGTTTGTAGTATGTTATTATTAGTCTTTTCCATAAACTTTTAAACCTTTGTCAGCCTTGTTCCCTGCCCTGCCTTCTGAGCTGCTTTTGTAGAACAACTAGATAAACACCTGAGACTGTTGGTAGTGACTTTACCAGAAAACTGCTAATCCGCTCAATCTCAACAAGTTCTCATTCAATAACCTCAATGTGGCCTTCAGTTGATATTGTTGAATCTGCTTTCCTTGTGTAGAGCTTTACTTTGGCCATTTTAGAAAACTAATGGGCTCAAAAGGATTGGACTGTTTCCTGAGATGAAACATTGCATGTTGAAAGAAGCTGAAAAAAACAAACCTAACTGAGATGCCACCCTTTTGTCAAGTGTTTCCTCCCCCCCCCCCTTTTTTTTTACATCAGTGATCTTAACTGGGACACCTTTTAAATCGTAAACTGGCAGTTAGCTGCAATGGCTCGAAACAATCAAGGGCAAATACTGTTGATTTTAAATAGCCGCCGTTCAAACAGCGCAGGGCAGCCCAGTCACTATCTGTGAACATCTCAGAGACAAAACCACAAAGAAGGTCGAGCTGCTACACTGACTATTATAGACTTTGTGACCCTGTACAATTTTTTCTCTACGCTTTTATAACCTAATGGTATTTATATTATAATGGTGCGATAACTTCCAGGCTAGGAAATCTACATTTACACCCAGAGATTGCTCCTGGGTGACACTGTTCCAATCCATTTTTATCAACGTTAAATTGGTAAAGATTGATCTTCCACGAAACTCAAGTATTGCCACTTTATTTGCAGTAACCCTTAAAGGAATAGTTCAACATTTTTGGGAAATAGGTTCATTTGTTTTCTTGCAGAGAGTTAAAGCAGAATATTGATTGCACTCGTGAACATTTGTCTGCACAGTAAATATTCAGCTAAAGCCAGCAGCTGGCTATCTTGGCTTAGTATTAAGACCGGAAACAGCCAGCCTGTCTGTCCAAAGGTAACAAGATCTGCCTACCAGCACCAGTACACGTCATGTACCATCACCTATTGGAATATTTTTATTAAGTCCAAAATTAATTTTCTCCTGTAATTCATAATATGAGAATAGGAATATTTCCCAAAATTTCCCAAAACTATTTCTTTAAGACCATATTTTTATGTCTGATTTATTTCAACTGTGAACTGAACTGTGACACATTTACAGATACAAAGGTTTTTAATCATAGAGAACAAATCTTTTTCTGTGAACTCCCTCATAATGTCACAAGTTGGATTTATTGCGATGAGAAACTCTAATTGTCATGAAAAAAATATGATGTCATAACATTACTTGCAAACATTGTGTATTTGGCATATGTACTCAATTATTACTTCCCCTCTGATATGGATGATGGTTGTGATTGTAATGGCAAAAAAATTGGTTTTGTTTTTGAAGTTTTATTCATCTTAACTCATCTTGCTTGCTTTTCTTAATGTAAAGCTTCGGTAAATAAGCTACGTCTGATTTGAATCTTTTCCCATTCCCCATGCTGTAATGTGGTCATGGACAGCTACCCTTTCTCAGGAAGGGAATTGTGTGACTTTAAATACTGAAAGTCATCTAATTCCTGCTGAACATCTTGATTAATGGGGCTGAAAGTGCTAATTAATCATTTGACTTCTTCATGCTCTTTAATAAGCTATATTCTTATTTATAAGTGACGTAGTCTTACATTTCACCAAGTGTATCTCATTCTTTGGTATATTTTACAGGGGCTGTAAAGTGATTCAATGCTCTAAAGTCTTTGGCACTTCCTACAGAGCAGACCAGGAAGGTATTTTTTTCTATCGTATGGTGTCAACCTTAACCCCGTATTTCCTCTTCCTAACCCAAGACAATTTCAAGAATGATGATATAGTACTAGAATAAAGAGATGGATAACCAAGAGATGTTTGGCTTCTTTTGTTTTAGTCTAAAATATGGATATCATAAAATGACGATGATGGCTGTGATATATATGAGGCTATTTGGGACTATGCTGGAAATGAATGCACAGGGTGGCTGTAATTTAGTATTGGATATTTTAAATATGTCTTCTTTTTGCAGCATTGTGACTATGGATTTTCTCTGTCAGGCATTTAACATCACGTTCACCGAATTAGCCAAAAATATCAAAATTTAGCTGCTGAAAATTTATAAAATCGATTTTACAGAAAATCTCACAAAATATGTTGAGATGAGCAAATACATCAGCAGTCTCTGATTTTGTTGTCCAAGCCTACGTAAACCAATAAAAGAACTGGAATTACTTATATGTTGTTATTCATGATTCATTCAGTTTGTATTGGAGCTGATTTAGACAGGTGTTGATTCCACTGTTTGGTCATTTCAGAAGCTACCATTTCTATTATTTTGTCCATCCCATTTAAATCCAAGATGATAAGTTAAAAAAAGAAAGAAAAAAAAAAAAAAAGACACACCTCAACACAATAATTTAACAGCATCACAAGCTCCAGTTTCCACGATGATTATAGACTGAATTTTGAATAAAAACTGTGCAAAAGAAAGCTTGTTCACACTTGGGCCATACAGAAAATCTGACAGCTGTCAGCCAAAAACAGCTGAAATCCACCCAGCTGTGGACTGAGGATGAGCATAATGAGCTGCAGTGACAGACACACATGGGGGGAGGTTTTCCTGCTACACTGTTGTGTTTTAGCTGAGTGTACCTAATAAACTGTTTACAAAGGAGTGCTTTAAAAACCTTACTCGGAAATACAAAACATGGATCTGTTGAGTCATTTAAAGGAAAGAAAGGCGAGTTAAAGTGTTGTTTGTATAAAGAACTACTAAAAAGAAAATATTTGGATTTCAACTGGAATTTGTTGTTTGGACCATATTGATCTATGAACTCTGACCTCGGTTGCCAAATCCGGCTCATATCCCCTACGAGGAATCCACGGTACTGCGTTTTCTTTAAATAAAATATATATATACTGTAAATGTAAATTTAATTGAAATACATGATGTCAATGTAATACAGCCAGTGGAATACTTGTTTGGACTGTGAAGGGGGATAAAGTCGTTAAGTTTTTTTTAATAAGTAAACCGGATCTGGCAACCTGCCGGCTGCAGCGCCTCCAGTTCAGCCGCTCTTTGGACCGTTCGCCATTTTGACTCAGTCGACCGAACGGAGCGGCGCGAGCAGCAGCAGCAGCAGCAGCAGCAGCTTCTACCCCCCACGGAGACAACACGACCGAGAGACGACCTGAGGCAAACATCACGGTGAGAAACTGCCCGACACAACCGGCCCAAACCCGGCGGATTAGAGCAGTTTGTATCCGTTTCTTCACTAAAATAACCGCCGCGCTCGGTGCTTCCTTTGTGGCTAACGGCTGGTAGCTGAGCCGCCTCGAGGCGAGCTACAGCCGTTAGCCACCAGGCTAACCGGTTAGCTTCTTCACCTGGTGAAATTAAGATTTTTATTTATTTATTTATTTATTTTTACTTCAATGCCACACAGATGAAAGCAGGATTACATTTGGATGATGTTCGGGTTTCACGTGTTATCTTTGCGGTTTCCGGCGATGCGTTAGTTTTCAGAGAGATTGATGGAAATGTGTCTGGAAGCTAACACGAGGCCTGACCTCAGCGGCAGCACTTGGCTCCATTACTGAGGAGGAGAGTGCAATCACACGAAGCACAGACACCAAACTATAAACAAAAACCCTGCACTTCACATCAATAACACAATTTAACATCTTACTTTGATTAAAAACGTGCAAGTATAATCACGATAATGTACTAAAGAAGTCACAAATCGTTGTTTTTTTCATCGACTGCATTTGTCGATGAATAGTCTGCAAGCAGTTACAATCATCAACCTAACGTGGAATCTCCAGATGAAAAATACATGTATTCATAAATATTTTCACCTCACTGATCATTTGTAAGAAAGAAAAGTACCAAAGCATCTGATAACGGCTGCTGATCGAGTTTCTGTTGAGTCAATAATTAATCAATTTACTCCAAAAAGTCAGAAAATTAAAACTTTGAGAACATGAAATTTATATTAGAGCAGTGGAATTACTCCAATACAACCTCCACGAAGGCAGGATTTATTTAATCCCTTTTAGACTGTGGGAGAAACCAAAGGGCATTTTAAGTAAACAAATTGAACTGGAACTGGTTTTTCCAGAACCTGATTCCCCAACTCCACTTAGCTCAATGTGACTTTACCCAGACCTTGAAGAACCACCAAGAACATTTAATCATCAAATTAGTTTGAAGAAGTCGGTCTAATTTATAACTGCAGTGACTCAAGGACACACCCTGAACTTGTGCGGGCTGCCCAGATATATTAACAACTTCCAAAGTATATCTGCTGATCCAGTTATACTGTTACACCTTTAAAACTAACTGGGGTCAAAGTGAAGTCGGGACAGTGAAAACACAAAACTGGCTTTACTCCACTTGCTCTCCTGCTGTGGGTAAACATTTACAGAATCTTGTGTTCCCATTTCTGCAGATAACAATATGAGTGGCTGTCGTGTCTTCATCGGCCGTTTGAGCCCCCACGCCAGAGAGAGGGATGTGGAGAAGTTCTTCAAGGGATATGGACGGATCCGGGAGATCAACTTGAAGAATGGATTTGGCTTTGTGGTTGGTGTTGCATCACGCTTCGTATGCACTGTAATCTTTGACCCCATCTAATCGTTTGCCTCTACAGTTACCAATATTTTGTCTCTTTTCAGGAATTTGATGACCACAGAGATGCAGATGATGCTGTTTACGAGTTGAATGGCAAAGAGTTGTGCAGTGAAAGGTAATCATCTGTTTTCTTTGTGTTCTCACCACATAACAATGGCTGTTTAGTAAGAGAGAGATGCAGCTTTTGAATAGCATCACAGCCAGTTTAGTTAATGCCAGTGTTCTCCAGCACACCCACCACTGGTCATTAATGTGGTACAGACTGAGCTAGAATTGATTACTGGCTTTATATCCCTGCTTAGTTTCTGAATATGTATAGCTTTGATGCAACAACTTTTTTTTTTTTTTTAAGAAGAATTTATTATATTAAAAAAATCCTTAAAAAAAGCCTTATTCTAACTCCCAAAATATGAGGATTTGATCTTGTATTTGTCATTTTGATGGTCAAGGACAACATGTTCAGATATCATGAATTGAATGTTTGAAGACAGTTTAGTGTCCTTTTATAGCTCTTTACTTAATGACTCATTTGAAATCCATGATATGAAATCAGTCATGGTGTTGCTAAGTGTCGGGGGGGTGAGAGGGAATGAAACTTTCATCACTTTCTTTTTTAAACTGGACAGTGATGATAGTTTAACCTTTTAGACTGTACCCACTGACACGTATCAATGAAAAAATCTGTTGGTTACCAACTTACTCTCCCCTACTAGACACAATGATAGCATTTAATTGACTTGTTATATTGCTGCTCTATCTGAGTAATATCTGACTGTCACCTGTTTAGGGTCACTATTGAGCATGCTCGCTCCAGACGAGGAAGAGGGGGTGGCCCTGGGATGGGACGCTTCAGCAGCAGCAGTAGCAGCAGCAGCAGCTATCGGCCATCCCGCAGCAGTGGATCCAGGTACATTTGTCTTTCATTACTTAAAGCTTTTCATATTTCTGTCCAATTTCCAGTAAAATTGACACAAAGTGTCAGACAAAATATTTGTGGGGAAAAAAATCCAAATTAAATCTATAAAAATAAATAAAACTTTCTTTTCAGTCACTGTACTTCATTTAGCACTGTGAACCATGATGACTGGTTGGTTGTGCAACTACGTGTTGTGCACTAATCCATGAATATATAACCGATTGTTTGCAAAAGAGAAATATATTTGTACGCATGTGGCAGAAAATACTTACACAAGAAGTATTTGACTTTAATCCCATAATCAGAACTAACAGAGAAAGTCAAATCCAGTGTAAAATGAAAGCTTGTTCTACGCCTGAATCAAATTCAAATATTGACCCAGGTCTCAGGCTGGCAAAGTAAATACAACAGCAGCAAATCCAAGTGAATGTTGTAGCCTGCATTCAACACATGGAAAGATTTCTAATCCATGTTTCTCACCAACAATGTTGGATTAAAGACACCTTTTCTTTTGTGTTTGTCTGTGCAGGTATGGCCCTCCTGTGCGGACAGAGCACAGGCTCATTGTGGAGAACCTCTCCTCACGGATTAGCTGGCAGGTAAGAGATAACTCAACTCCTATCTGTCTCACAACACAAGCTCTTTCAAATTGCAAATCAATGACATGTTTTTTTCTTTAAGTGAAGCAGCATTCATTTGATCGGGCCGGGTCAATTTGATTGGCGACAGATTACATAGAAACAATTCAATTGGCTAAGCCCCAATTTAATTTTTTTGTAAAGAATATAGATATTTTTTGTTGTTGTTTTTCGTTTACCTCCACCTACATGTCCCCCACCCCCCAAATAAAAGCACATGTTACTGCTTCTCATGGGAATTCTTATCCAAAACATTAAACAGATTTTTAACAGCTGCTCTGATGTGGTTTCCTTTACACCAGAGGTTAATGCACAACCTCCATGGAGGTGTGAGAAGTGTGTAGCGCCCTCTCCTGGTTGTTTTTCTGAATAGTGTCCATTTGGTGCCTCTCCTTACACGCAGTTGCCGCCGGTCTAAAGTCTTGGCTGGGCCCCGTAGCGGGTGAAAGTGGTCTAGCGCAGGATACGGTAGCCTTAGGAGGTCCGTAGCCACAGTCTGGAGGTTCTGTGGGCTGGCATCCCCGACTGCTGTAAACCCCCTCAAATCCACGGTCCCTACACTCTCCCATTTGGGTCTTTTTCTGTTGCTGATGGAGCTGGGGGGGGTGTTGAGTTGGGCGCACACCCCTCCCCCTACTTGCTCTCTGGTGGTTCCTTACTTGTGGAGGCCGGATGCTGAATCAAGGCCGAGGTCGTTTCTCAAGGGCTTAACACTGCATTGGTTCCCATTTGCTATTTGGACAAGTGGCTCTATGCTAATATCTTCCTGGGTATGGAGCGGTAAGTAGCATAAAACTCATGTGATTGGGTTTGTTCAGGGTCGGGTGGTAACGGGGTACAGAGTTACAGTCTCAAATGGGAAGCAGGGGGTAGTTTTACTTTCAGACTTTGCGTCTTTTGAGCCAGGCCATTTTTAAATGAACAAAAAGATCAGATTTTTGTTCACTTGGCTCGTAGTTCTATTATCCATCCATCCATCACCTAATTCAATATTGACCTACAACGTAATATATGTAGAAAAAGAGCAAATTTTAACCATTGACACATAAAAACTTCTGAATAGAGGCCTACTCCAGGTATCAGCTGAATTAGCTTTTTTGCCGCTGAGTTTAAAAACTAAACAATAAATGGGATTTCATGGAGCCGAGTAGAGGGACATACTTTTTTCTCCTTTTTTTTTTTTTTTTTTTTTTTTAAGAAAATGCAACACTTGTCCTCTCACAAAGCATTTTCAGAGGCTCTTTTTGCTTACATGACCTCCACTGAAATGGGAGCTTATCAAAAGTGACAAAAGACAGCATTAGATAACCCATGTTACTGTCTGCTGGTTTCTTGCTGCCTGCTCATTTCTCTCCCTCCAGGTCAGAAAGGGCTCTCACTGGCACCTCATACTCTGCTCTGTGTTACTAATCCTGCATTATGCTTTGAAACAGGACCTGAAAGACCTGATGAGAAAAGCAGGTGAAGTTACCTTTGTGGATGCCCACAGGCCCAATAAAAATGAAGGGTGAGTTCTTCTGGTTGTCAACCTTGTCTCTTGGCCTTTGTCCTCAGAGTTTGGTCCTAATTGATGTTATGACTTAACTGCAGGGTGGTTGAGTTTGCATCTCGCAGTGACATGAAGAATGCCATCTCCAAGCTTGACGGGACAGAACTGAATGGACGCAAGATTAAGATTTTTGAGGACAGCAGAAGGTGATTGCCTTTAAGTTGTCGTGGAAGACTTGCTTGTATTTATGTAACTTTAAGTGTAAGGATGAGAAAAGTGCTAGAACACCAGCGTGCAACAGGCACTGCTCTCCTTATTCAACTGTCTGTGTCCCAGCAGTGATCAAACGTAACCCCACAGCAGACGCAGATCAAAACTCCTAAGTCAGCATGATTTGTCCTTTTGTTCTTCCAGTACTGTGTAAAACTTCAGTAATGTAGGACTTTTCTTCTTCTTTCTGTTTCTCTCAACAGTCATAGCAAGAGCCGCTCCCGTTCCCGCAGCTACTCGCGCTCAAAGAGCCGTTCCCGCAGCCGCAACCGGTCCAGGAGCCGCTCCAGATCTGTCAGCCGCACTCCAGAGAAGAAGACGTCAGGCGGGGGGAAGGCTGCAGGCAGATCCCCCTCCAGATCCAAGTCCCGCTCCAAGTCTCGCTCCAAGTCCCGTTCCAGGTCCCGCTCACGTTCCCCAGCTCCGGCGCAGAACAAACAATCCCGCTCCCGCTCTCGTTCCCGGTCTCGGTCACGTTCCCGCTCTCGCTCCCGCTCTGCCTCTGCAGACAGCAAACACTGAGGGTGAAACACGTGTAGGCGTTAAAATAGACTGGTAGTTGTTCACCCTAGGCCTGTGTGGTGACACCTGGTTTTGTTTTCTTGATGAAGTGGAGGGAATCGCCTTTTGACGTTCCATCTACTTGGCTTCTTTTGAAATAAGATCTTCAGTTATCAATGTGCCCACTTTGATTTCCTTACCATTTTGTTTTGTTTTTTTTTTTTGTTTTTTGTTTTGTTAGTTTGGATGTGCTTCCACAGGGAAAGTGATTTTGTTTTCCTGTTACTTAATGATTTATACATTTCCCTCTTTTAAAACTCACCTTATATTTTGATAAAATACCGAGCAACTGAAATTCATCTTGACCGGCGCTGACCACGACCCTGCAGCCAGTCGTCGCTGTCTGCCGTGTTTTGATTCCATCCACTCCTGCGTGCTTTGCCCGAGTGTTCGAGGTTTACTGGGAAAGGTTTCTGATTCCCAAAATGTTGATGGGTGTGATAATTTGTTCGTGACACGAACCCCCTGGCATTGCCGTGAAACTGTGATCCTGCTTCTGATGATGCACCGGGACAGGTGCCTCTACACATGCTGCATTCACTGCCCTGATATGTATGTGAACATAAAAATGCAAACATCTCAGTTGGTGATTAATTTCAGCTTTCTTAATGTTGAAATCCGGCACTAATTTAGTCTTTCTTTTTAAAACACTGCTGTATCAGGACCCTGTCTCATGTTATTTTATCTCCAGCCTTGGCTTTGTGTGCTTTTTGTCTTTTCAGCAGGAAGAAATAAGATTATTGATTTGATACTAACAAAACTCAATGCATTTTTTTTTTTTATGTCAATGATTTCTTTTATATATTTTGTGAATGCAGAGACATTGAAATGCTGAATAAAGACTCTGCAGTTCAACTGACAGGCTTTCACATCACAAGTTGTTTCCATTGTGCTGCGATTCCAGCACAAACGTGAAGTCCAGATTCAGACATCGACTCTTTGACTCATACTGCCGGTCTCTTTGAATAATAAGTTTAGATTGGAACTCTGTTCTTAACTATAATAAAACTGAACAATGGACAATAACTTCAAATTCTGGAGGACTAAATTATTTAAATGTGACAATTTAGATGTGAGACAAAACAGAAAAAACGTTCTTTAATTTACAAAGAAAAGACCAAAAAGATGAACTACACTCAAATAAGAGAAGTCGGAGTATAAAAACTAGAAAAATATTATCTTGGTGGACTCTGAGCAGGAACTTTTTTTAAAGAGCCACGAAGAAGAAATATGTGGACCAAAGTGAAGCGAAGCTTTCTGTGGATTAATATGATCACAGCTGATCTGAACGGTTACACATCCAGGACGAGTCAAACCTGATTGTTATGAAGCTTCAACTTTTAAGGGTTAAAAAGCTAAAAGGGGGGGGGGGGGCAGGGTCACTGAGTTCATCCTGCATGTTCAGCTTCAGACACACTGATCACCACATGGTGGCAGTGCCTCCTCACTGAGCAGCCAGCTGTGTTATTATTATTATTATTATTATTAGAATAAACTCGGAGTGCCTTTATCGCCCATGTTTACTCAGCAGGTTGACCTTTGTGTGGGTTGGGTGCTGCTTGGCCCAAAGGCACCTCAGCAGTGCAGGTGTGGCAGCAGGTTTGGGATGTCCTCCATTGATGGTCTTCCTTTAATTACAATGAGAACGAGGCCGGGCGGAACTACAGTGTTTCTGAAATAACAAAAGCCGCGAACCGGTCCGGTATAAAGGGGCTTTACGTGGCAGCAGCGGGCCTGCAGGACACCGCAGTGTCGGCCAGTCTGAGCGGAACCGGGTCGGCTTCGGTCCAGATCCGCCCAGACCTGCACCGTCTGCACCTGGCAGCCCTTCAACGACGTGTTCCGTCAGAGGGCGGTATGAGGGGCGGTTAGTGCCGCAGGACGAGCTGCGTCATTCAGGTACCGGCCGGGAAACCGGGAGAGGAAGCGCGTCATTCATATAACGGAGTGAGCTCATCCCGGTACATCCCGGTGCTGGCCCGGGCCTGTGGCACGGATTGCTCCTCATACTCCGGGAGCAGCGTGGTCGGTCTGTCGGTGCAGCCTCTGCAGATCCTCCCGGACCATCCCGGATCAGCCCGGACGGAGAAATGAGCTCGTCCTCCGCCGATCTCATCGAACTAACGTGAGCCGCTGACGGACACACACACGGACACACGAACCCAGAGAGGAGCCGCAGCGGTCCGCCTGTTTACCGACCCCCCGGTCCTCCGGTCCTCCGGTCCCTCCCCTCAGCTGCCCCGCTGCTCGGCGCCGGCCGCCCGGACGGTCCCACCCGCAGCCCGGACCATGGCGGAGAGAAGCGGCCGCTTGAGCTTCCCCGGCGGCGGGGCGCTCAACAGACCGGTGCCCATGAACCTGTTCGCCACCTGGGAGATCGACGGATCCTCCCCGAACTGCGTCCCGAGGTGAGTCCCTGCAGACCGGCTGTCTGCTGCTCCTCAACTTTAAAGCTGCACAGTCATGAACCCCAGAGCTCCACAGCAGGACGGGGCACCATGCCAGGTGATTCTGCCCCAGCTGGGGCAGCCGTCGTGATGGATGAGCAGGTCGCTGTGCCGGGCTGCAGCATGGACACCATTTGGCTCCTGTGAAAATTCCCATTTCTATCATCCACAGTCTGCAGCTGACAGTTTTTCATGCTGTGGGGTTATTTATTGATAGCTCGGCCTTGAAAATGATGGAGAAGCCCCGTCAGGTGATTTCCTCTCACTGCAGACTAAGATATTTGTTTTACAGTCATAAAAACTGGGGGAAAGCACCAAATGTTTATATTTAAAATTGATGATAAAATCAGCTGGCAGCTCTCCAAAGAGTTAAACATCTTTACTGTGAGATTCTAGTTTTACTACATGAATGCAGCTAAAGGTCCACTTGCTCCGTTTATTGGGTGCTTTCAGCAGCTTCACCTCATCATAAAGTTTATTTGTATTATTCTTAAACATAGTTGGTCAGACAAGGCGTGCAGTCTGAACTGCTTCAGTCTGCTTCACAGACCAAACAATTCACACAGTAACATTGATAATGAAAATGACTCTCTGGATTTATTGTTCGCGCAGCAGCATTGGAAAATGTGCATGTGATCAAACCGTGGACATTTTTAAGGTTCAGTCTTTGGGTGACTTGCTGCTTCATTCTAAGGTTGTTTGTTGGAAGAAATAGTCCAAATAGGGGGAAAATGGACACTTCTCAGAAATTAAATGTAAGAAAATTGCGTAAAATTTCCATTTTAATTTCCCAAGGCCCAAGTTTGACTCCTAAAAGTCCAACCAGCAGTCCAAACACCAAAGATCTTCAGGATAGTGTCAGACAAGACAAAGAATTCATCTATCTTAAAGTTTCACATTAGCTCATATCAAAAGTTTTAGTGGAGCTCGGTGACCTTTGACCCACGTGCTAAAAACTGTTCACTCTCCAGCTGTATTCAAGCTAGAGCCGATTCCAGCTTCTTCTTTTTTTTTCACATCGCGCTGAAACACGATAAATAATCTGCTCGTTTTTATGCTGCTATAATGACAGGAATAAAGGAGTTTGTGGTTTAACCTCGTGAATAAAGCCTGCTGCCAGACGTCGGCCAGCATCTGTGGAAAAGAGTGGATCTGTAATTAATACGAGTACGAGGGAGTATGTGTGTTTTTTTTTTTTTTTTTTAACTGATGACTGTCTCCTTAGCTTCTCTCTATCCTCTTAGGTTAATACCGCCAGTGAGTATTACATTGCATGGCTTTTAGCTGAAATAAGACTAATTCGTTTCCAGGAATAGCATCACTGTGATGTTACTCAGCAGAAAGCTGATAAAAAGGTTCCTGTAACTAAAAAGCCCCCCCCAACGCCGACATGACCCTAAATGTCTGTCAGCAACATGAACGCTGTAGATCCTCATATGAAGCTGCTTCTCTGTGCGGCTCGACTTTATTTAACAGTGAAGAGGCTTCACTTCAGATCTCCACCCGACTCTGTCTGTCAGCGTAGACAGAAGGAAGCTCTTCTTGTTGACCAGATGTCAAGTGGACTGCCTCATCCAGTGATGGCAGCGTCCTCAGGTGGATAAACAGACCGGCTGCTGTCCATCTCTAGAGGACAAACTGGACCTACGGCCGTAATATCAGCTTAAAGTATATATATTCATACAAAAATGGAAGCAGTCGGTGAAGCCATTTGTAGATTTGTGCTCCAACTCTTGAAATTAGACAGAAAAATATTCTATGAAGGAAAATCTGTTTTTCAACCTTCACCATCCTTCACCATCCTCTGTCAGGAATGACATTCATTTTCGGCGTCTCAGCAGCGCTGACCTTGATTAATCCTCATTCCTAATTTTTACACTTCATTTTTAGTGCAGATCAGGTGGTGCCAGTGTGCCAGACTAGCTGTTTCCTCTGGTTTTCAGTCTTTGTGCTAAGCTAAGCTAACAGCCCCCTTGTTCCAGCTTCATATTTAACTAAAAGATGAATCAACCATATTTTCCCTCAGTGGTTTTATTTTCCAGAGCTCGTTTCTTTGCTGGCTGCTCGTCGATAAAGTGAAATTGAACATTTACTGAAAGTGAGGAGCTTTAAGGCCGAGTCTAAAGGCCAGGAGGACTAAAGGAGGACTAAAGGAGGACTAAAGGGGGACTAAAGGAGGACTAAAGGGGGACTAAAGGAGGACTAAAGGAGGACTAGAGGAGGACTAAAGGGGGACTAAAGGAGGACTAAAGGGGGACTAAAGGAGGACTAAAGGGGGACTAAAGGGGGACTAGAGGAGGACTAAAGGGGGACTAAAGGAGGACTAAAGGGGGACTAAAGGGGGACTAAAGGAGGACTAAAGGGGGACTAGAGGAGGACTAAAGGGGGACTAGAGGAGGACTAGAAGAGCACTAGAAGAGGACTAGAGGAGGACTAAAGGGGGACTAGAGGAGGACTAGAGGAGGACTAAAGGGGGACTAGAGGAGGACTAGAGGAGGACTAAAGGAGGACTAGAGGAGGACTAGAGAAGGACTAGAGGAGGACTAAAGGAGGACTAAAGGGGGACTAAAGGAGGACTAAAGGGGGACTAAAGGGGGACTGAATGAGGACTAAAGGAGGACTAAAGGAGGACTAAAGGGGGACTAAAGGAGGACTAAAGGGGGACTGAAGGGGGACTGAATGAGGACTAAAGGGGGACTAAAGGGGGACTGAATGAGGACTAAAGGAGGACTAAAGGAGGACTAAAGGGGGACTAAAGGAGGACTAAAGGGGGACTAAAGGGGGACTGAATGAGGACTAAAGGAGGACTAAAGGAGGACTAAAGGGGGACTAAAGGAGGACTAAAGGAGGACTGAATGAGGACTAAAGGGGGACTAAAGGGGGACTGAATGAGGACTAAAGGAGGACCAAAGGAGGACCAGAGGAGGACTAAAGGAGGACTAAAGGAGGACTAAAGGGGGACTAGAGGAGGACTAGAGGAGGACTAGAGGAGGACTAAAGGAGGACTAGAGGAGGACTAGAGGAGGACTAAAGGAGGACTAAAGGAGGACTAGAGGAGGACTAGAGGAGGACTAAAGGAGGACTAGAGGAGGACTAAAGGAGGACTAGAGGAGGACTAGAGGAGGACTAAAGGAGGACTAGAGGAGGACTAGAGGAGGACTAAAGGAGGACTAAAGGAGGACTAGAGGAGGACTAAAGGAGGACTAGAGGAGGACTAGAGGAGGACTAAAGGAGGACTAAAGGGGGACTAAAGGAGGACTAGAGGAGGACTAAAGGAGGACTAAAGGGGGACTAAAGGGGGACTGAAGGGGGACTAAAGGGGGACTAGAGGAGGACTAAAGGGGGACTAAAGGAGGACTAGAGGAGGACTAGAGGAGGACTAAAGGGGGACTAAAGGAGGACTAAAGGGGGACTAAAGGGGGACTGAAGGAGGACTAAAGGAGGACTAGAGGAGGACTAGAGGAGGACTAAAGGAGGACTCAAGGAGGACTAAAGGGGGACTAAAGGAGGACTAAAGGAGGACTAAAGGAGGACTAAAGGAGGACCAAAGGAGGACCAGAGGAGGACTAAAGGAGGACTAAAGGAGGACTAAAGGGGGACTAGAGGAGGACTAGAGGAGGACTAGAGGAGGACTAAAGGAGGACTAGAGGAGGACTAGAGGAGGACTAGAGGAGGACTAAAGGAGGACTAAAGGAGGACTAGAGGAGGACTAAAGGAGGACTAGAGGAGGACTAGAGGAGGACTAAAGGAGGACTAAAGGAGGACTAAAGGAGGACTAAAGGGGGACTAAAGGAGGACTAGAGGGGGACTAAAGGGGGACTGAAGGAGGACTAAAGGGGGACTAAAGGAGGACTAAAGGAGGACTAAAGGGGGACTAAAGGAGGACTAGAGGGGGACTAAAGGGGGACTGAAGGAGGACTAAAGGGGGACTAAAGGAGGACTAGAGGAGTCGGATCGTGGGGAAGCTAATGACACTGCTGTGCTACGATGGGAAAATCTTGAGCTTGAAAGTTCACGCTTGACCCTTCTAATAAACAAATAAAGTCAATTTGAGGTTAGTTTACAAGTTTTGTGAGGAGAAATAAATCTCACTGAGCCTTCAGCAGCTGGAGTTGTATTATTATTCATGTGGGAAAGTAAAACGCAGAGTGAAAAAGCTTGATGATTGTTGATGAAGAGCCCGACAGACTTTTTTGGTAAAATGAGATTTTCGGTGCGATCCATTTGTTCTGTACGCAGCTTGTTTGTTTGCTTGTTTTTGCTTTCTGTTTACTTTGTATGAGCCGTCAGGATTTTTAGTTTCGGCCGGTACACTGTGTTCTGCTCCTGGTTTTTTCACGGCTCTATAACCTGCTGCTCGCTGTGGCACGGCGGTCTCTGAAGCCCAAGGCTATTAGGCTGGGAGGCTGATGTGATCTCACATTTCTCCAAGTCACATCAGGACATGTGCCCCTCCACGCAGAGGTGCTTAACAACAACCATCATAGGTGAAGGAAGGGCCTTGATCACCCAACTCGGAGGGCGGCTGAATGAATCCAGATGTCAGATTCACGGTGTGTTGAAATGCAAAAGTTGCTGTATATCCCTGTTTTATAAGGCAGCTCGGGGCGTTTATGAGGCTCTGGTCTGCTGTTATGATATTAAGCCAGGATATGATGTTCTTGAGGGACACACCCCCCCCTCGGCTACAAGGCCTGTCCTTATTACAGTCCATCCGCCTGCCTAAATGTCTGACTGACTTTCTGTGTGTGATGTGAAATGCACTCATCGTGAGAGGCATTTGAATGAAAGCGTGCCTTTTCGTCGGTCAGCTTATTCCTGAAGATGGACGTGTGGTCTTAAGAGACTCTTCATCCCTCCACGCTGCATACAAAATCAATCGCACTGGCAACGCCGCCATCAAAGCTCCCTGCTCTTAAGAGCCAAGGGCAAGGTTCTTGGTATTTTTCAAGTGGGCGCCCGTTGCATTTCTGCACATCAGCCCACAGGCGTGAGGCTAAGTGTTCGCGAGAGACGGGGCCAATCTCTGAGACAGAGCCTGATTGAACGGGCCCTCGAGTGGCAGCTGGACCCAGTAGGCCGTCATATTTGGACCTGTTGGAGGCGAGAGTGCTGAGATGTCGCTTTGAGTAGCAGTGAGACACTCGCTCTTTTGTCCCCGGGCTGCCTGGGATGCTCACACTGCGGGAATTTAGAGTAGGATGAATGAGAGGCAGTTAAAGTCTGTCATTGTTTTATGCTCCCCGTGTTGTTGCTGTTGTCCCGCTCTCAGTGCCATGTCTGTACTAACGTTTGTGAGTTTGAGCAAGTCTCAGGCCAACGGCGCTCGGCTGTGCTGTGAGCTAAATGCTAACGTCCTCACAGTGACGCGTCGAATGTTTTCCACGTTAGCCGTCTTAGTTTTGTGTGCACAATGCAAAGCCTCCAAGAACAAACCAAAATGTGGAGACCCCTCAAACATCCCCCACAGTTTGGGGTCGTCCTGATTTTAACATGGAGGATTATTAACTTCTCACGCTGTTATGATTGACTGATTACGAGCTGGAGTGCTCCAATAATCTTCACTTCATATTGAGGTCGCTTAACGGATGACTCCTTCAGGTTCGTCCGAACTATTCGTGCGTTTGTCTTTGCCTCGGGGAGTGAATCTCTCTGCCATGTTCTCTGAATGTTAAGTCAGAGGGCCTTATGTAAGATATCCATCCCCTCTCATCATCCTGCTGATGCAGCATGACCTGGAGGACAGACGGGGCAGGACAGGAAAGGGCGGTCGCCGTCTCATTCCACACACACTCACACACACATTCTAGACTTTGTGACTCTGCAGGCTGATCAATTTTACCTCCAGCTGACTTTTCTGTCACACTTGGCTGCCCGACGGAGCACGGCAGCCTGTTTTTTCTTTTTTTCCAGTGTTAACAATGTCTGCTCAGCTCACATTTGGATCCTCTCTGAGATCTGAGAAATCAGAGAAACACGACACTCCGCCACATGTTCTGTGCCAACAAACCAGCTGAAATACAAACCTGACGTGCACAATATGGGAGTGTTCACATTGTGTGTAGTTGGTGTTCTCAAACTTCCAGAAGGAACAAAGCTGTGATGAGGACTCACGGCCTGCAGCAGTCTGAAGGGTATACAGCCAGAGTTTAGACATAAACACCAAAACACTACAAATACTCTTGTTTATCCGGAATGTGTGGTGTCAAGGATGTTTTTTGCTGCCAAGAAAAAGAGTTAATCTTTGGCTGAATGAAGGTTGTGAGAAACTGCTTAAAAAAAAATAAAAAATAGAGATTCATACTTTAAGACTCAGCAGCTAAAACTGTTACTGTGCAGTTTTGCACATGCACCCACAGAGCGGGTGTTTCCTCAGCTAATTAGTTCATGCTAATTGGAAGATGGGACAAGAACATGTGCTGCTTGAGGTATGAAGTAAGACATTTCTTTTTCCCTGCAGGGTGGAAACTGTCAGCTCTGGTGCAGCCCAACTAAACTAACCTTGGCCACTCCGTATAACAGAGTAAACGTTTGGTCCAAGGGCACGGCGTCCTCCTCGGTGGGCCTTTTAGTCCAAATAGACCTCAGGGTGACAGGGAGCAGACTAAATTGCATCCAGCTAAGCCCGACACATGATAAGGGAAGGGACGTTTGTCAGCAGAAATGTAACGCTTCAACAGTTTCTGTTAGATTTGTGCACATTTCTTCTTTTCTTTTTGTTCTAGAAAGCTCAAGCACAAAAGCCTTCATAATGTGATTTGCTCTGTTTAAAAGAGAAATGTTTGTAAGTTTTGTCGTTGCCGCACCTCAAACGTTGGCCTTAACCAGCCTAAACTCAGCACGTACACATTCACGTTTAATGTGAACATTTTCCAGCTCATCAAACGCTCAGAATTTGCTGCGTTCAGTTGCTTTTTGATCGTTTGTCAATCAAAACCTGTTGTACTGGGCTGCGTGGCCACCAGGGCTCCAATTTAATCAATTACAGATATTGCCATTATGATATGCAATTAGAGTTTTAGTTGATATTAAAAAATCCAGGTTTAATTATATTTTATTGCACTTCCTGCAGTCCTCTCCTGTGACACGGATATTGCACTTGGCCATTTTACTGTTTATATTACTGTTTATATTTCGATGATTTGTTCAGCCCTTTGTGCACCTTTCTCCAGTTTTCCTGGTAATTTCCTCAGAAACGTTCTGTTTCTGAGGAAAAATGTTCATGGAGTGATGAAAAAAAATCAGAAATGAATTACTAATGGAAACAAATCCTTTGTTGCTCGTTTCAGTCCGGTTATGTGAGGTCAAGGTTTTTTTTAAGACAAAGAAAGGACGATGTCCTGAGTCAATTGGACCCACAGTATGGCTTCCCCTTCCATAACTGCAGATCGTGCTCTCTTTAGTTATGAAAGTGTCTGTCTCATTTTTTAACCTAAATCCCCAAAGCTCATTCCCACCTCCGTTCTGCTAATAGATAAATTCCGTCACCATGTCGGAATGGGCTTTCTGTGATTATTGGCTGCCGAGGTGACCTTGTTTCCAAATGTAGCTCAAATTATCCAAATAGCTTTGCGATTGTGCAGGTAAGGAAATGTGACATTTCTAGAACTGAGTGTGCTGTTTTTATAAAAGGTGTCTTTGTTGTCCAGGAACACGTTTAAAGGGAGTTTTGATGAGCCATTTTTCCTCTTCAGTCCTGGTTTACTTTTGGTTAATATTCTTATTTTCCATCTTAGAAAAGTGGAAACTGCGAGAGCACGTTGCCTGAAATGCCCCTTTTTAATGTTTAATGTTGCACAACGCACACATCCAGTGTACACAGAAAATTAATGGGTGATTGTCTCTGACTGAAATTAAATTGCATTTTCTGCCTCACTAGTGATTCAGTCACTCTATTATCAGCCTCAACTGGTTGAAGTTAGTCTGACAAATTCTACATTAACGTAATTTACTCAAGGCGTCCAGACAGTGTTATTCCCGGCCAGCTCCACGTTTTTCATTTGTTTCCTGACATCTTGATTTGTTCCTTCGTTCTCGTATTGATCATTCAGGCCCGTGAGGGGAGTTTTTGTTTACCCGCGCAGTCACATTGCCGGTATGGCTCATTTTCTGATTTGTGTCCAAACGGTGACTTCCAGGGAAATCCTCGTCATGCATTAGTCACCGTTTTCCATAGCTACTCTGTTTGTGTTACTCTGCTCTTTTGTAGTGGGAACGGCAATCCAGGTCAGCAGGTCCATTCTTTTCATGTTGGTTTGTCCCCAGTCGAACCCCCTGAATTTTGTATGTCTTCATCCTTGTGGTTTCAGCTAATTGCGAGAAGGCCCTGAAAACCTGCAGCCTTTTGCAGCAGTCAGTGTGTGAAAAGAGGGAGTTGCTATTTTGGTCCTCCCTTCACTGAGGTTTAAGGAACTCTGTTGAATTCAGAGCATGGGGGGGAAGAAATGTAGGTCAGGATCCTTTTTAGAAAACATATTGTTGTAATTAGGGGAGCTGCCATGCCACTTCTGGCATCTCGCTCCTGGGTGGCTGAGTCATATGACGTCGTCCGTGTTTCCAGCCGACTCCTCCCTGACGTGCTGCTGGACGGACGGACGGACGGACGGACAGCAGAGAAAATCCTAAAGGTTGGCGACACGAACCAAAGCCTCTGTCCCCGGACGACGGTAGAAATGAGCATTCATTATCACCCCCAGTCAGAGATAAGCATCAGTGTACATGCCTGTAAACATAACCTCCCAGGCCTCCCAGATGCTGAGCAAGCTGCAGCACACACGTCGACTGGCGCAGTAGAGCATTTGAATAATGACAATCAGTGACTCGGACAAACCTCACATTTAGCCAAGTAGCTGTGTCATTCCCCACCAGCTTCGGTTTCTACAAATCTAGTCCAGAAAGGAGGCACGTTGTGTGTCTGACCTGCCCGTAAGATGGAGCCATATTTATTGGCGCAGACGGTGGATATTAAAAGCTTCAGTTACAGCTCAGAGAAAAGACAGACTCACTCTGATATGGGGGTGTGTTGTGATTAATGTGTGACCCTGGAAAAGAAATATCCAGCTCCAGAAACAGTTCAGCTGGCCCTAAAGATGGAGGACGACAAGATTATTTGTGTTTTTGTTTTATTTGTGAATTCATTTTTGTCTAATCTACTTTTTCATAAATCTAGCTACAGTTACTATTTCTGAATCTGATGATAAAAACGTTCATAACGACAAGAACAAGTTTGACATCAAAACAAAAACAGAAATATGAGACATGTTTAATGTCAGTTTAGCTTTTAACAGTGAAGATAAGTGTAATCTGCTAAAACTGTGTCTGAAGTCATTTGTTGTTAGAGGTTGTGTGTCTTTCTTTTAAAGGACCGTAAAGACTAACAGAGCAGGAAGTCCACACAGCTGACAGTCAAAACAAGAAGTCGCTGCTCAGGTTGTCTGCGTCCACATGGCCTTTAACGTGCCGTCAGATTAACCCAGCTGTAGGTTTAGATGTGACCCACTGAGACACATCAGTCAATAAAGCCTGATATTAATGGACAGAGCGCAGAAACCCGTCGAGCGGCGGTGAGAGCTCCTGCCAAAGGGCTCTTCATCCAACAACAGAGATCAATCCAGATCAGGTTTCTCTGCTGTGGCTCTACAGTTCATTTGCAGCAAAAAGAGTTATTTGGAAAGTCCTGAACGTGTTCGATAAGTGATGTGGCCAAAAGTGAATGGACACATGCTCACTTGTTTTTGTGGTCTGTACTTTCGGTCCTTTAGGTGTAACTGAGGGAAACCTGATGGGCCATCGCAGCATTTAATAATATTTGAAACCGTATCATGCCTAAAACTTGGAGAAGTAAATTCTGCTTGAGCCTGACTTGTGCCCTGGAAGAAGAAATCATTTTCTGAGGTTGGTGTGGAAAATGTTTTACTGGCCTGGAAGCTGAACACTGGCCAAGACTTTGGGAGCGACCTGAGCCTTACGCTGGCTGCAGAGCTGGAGCTCACTCATAATTCTCCTGTGGCTGAATTGGAGCCAGGATCCAAGATCTTGTGCAACATTTGAAGACAGCAGGCTGTTTTGAATAGATATGAGTGTTGTGTTTATGTTCTGTAGATGCAGCCGTAGCACACCACACAGAAATACGTGTGCATATGCAGTCTGTCATGGGGCTTTTAACAGTCCGGGATCTGAACCCCGGGCAGGGACGGGGATTCTTTTGTCAACCGCGGAGATGATGGAAGTGGGTGTCCGGCAGTCAGGCATCATGGGTGGAGCTGCATACAAAGCTTTCATTTGTATTCCAGTTTCTGCCGCCGCCCCAGCCCCCCTCCCTGGGGGAGGGGGCGCTCTGTGAGGGCACGGCTCGTTTTGTGTCCTCTTTACTGGATTACATTCTCCGCGCTTTGGCTGCGAGACATAAAACAACAACTTGGCTCTCAGTCGGCTACTTGAAGTTTCTCTCCGGCCCTCCAGCTCTGCGTCAGCTGCTTCAGCCGCTGAGTCCGGCTCCAGCTCGTAACCTAAATACCTCCCATTGCTTTCTCACATGGGCAGGTGCTCTTGTGTAACCACAGAGACACACTTACAAACATCCCTGGAGGTAAATCAGTCTCGGTATCCATCGTGGTTTTAATTGTTTCTGGGTCACTCTTTTTCTGAGCTGATGGAGGAGATGGTGTTCAAATCTGCCTGTTCTGCATTTTTAATGGAGTGCATTCATTATAGACATATATTCAAAAAAAGGAAAGCTTTCTCCTTGTGGTTTAGTGAACGTAGCTCAACGTCAGTGTCGCTAATATCCTGGCCGAGTATATCTGGCCCAGAGCAGAAGTGGAGAAATCTGATTATGAGGCTCTTTCTTTGTGGACGGCTCCTCAGTTTCCAGCAGCCTGTTTTTTGTGCGTTGCATTGAATTCGGAGGACTCTTTGCTCTCTTCAGCCGGCTTCAGAAGCAACTCAGCTGTGTCGAATGAAGGAATGTCATGTCATCAGAGGAAATGGAGCTGGATCATTTTAAGCAGTGCAGAGAAAATAGTCCAAACATTACCAAAGCAATTTTTCCACTTCGGATTAGTCCCCCACAAAAAAAAGGATGTCAGGATGTCAAGATCATCCTGTCCTGTCCCACCTATAGCTGCTATTGTGTTGTTTTAACCAGCAGCTCCACAGAAGCCTCAGATGTTCGAGTCGCAGGCAGAACCAGAATTTTTCCATCTGGGGGGACAACTGGCGTTTTTCTGGAGATGTGGGTTGACACTGGTGAGAAAGAGAAATCCCGATGGGTTGTGTGGATCCGTTAACGTCTGGATGATATCACAGAACCGCAGTAAACATGAAATATTATAAAGCTGTTGTTTTCAAAAATCCGTTTAGTAAAATTCAAAATGAATCGCTTTATTTATCGCCCGCCAACTTTCATCCTCAGTTCGCCTGTCAGTCTGATGGTCTTTAAGAAGTCTCTCTGTAAGGCAAAATGACGGGAAACAAAGCTGAATGTTTGTTTGCTTCACAACACCTTCAATAAAGCGTATCTGGCCTGCAGGGCTTTTATCAGACGACGAGCCTCCCTCCGCTGCTCCGCTGGGTTTTCATTTAGCAGCTCTGGGTGTCTGAAGGCCGTAAACCATCATCATCCTCAGCTCCACTACACAGGCTGCAGGATTTTTTTAATTCAATGCAGCCTTTTTCAGGGGGGGGGGTCTGCCTGCTTGATACTGTTATTTATAATCACTAATGAACATGCGTTTATTGTCCTCTGCTGGGTTTGTTGAAAAACAAAATGAATCGAGTTATTCATTTCTTTAGATCACATTCTTCTTCTGTTCTTCTTCTTAAAGCGCTTAACAAATTCATGCTTTCTCCACCATGAAGTCGACAGTTGTGTTTGTTGTGTTTTGTGTTGGTAATCAAAAAACAAAAAAACAAAACAGGGACGCGTATGCGAAACTTTTTGCCGTTGTTTTATTTTCATTGTGTGAAAATGAACTCATTCATTCGTTCGTCTTCTGCTCTCTGCTATCCATTTCCGGGTCGTGTTGCTGCCGGAGCCAATCCCAGCTAATCCTGTTTGTTTCTGTCCTTTCTGTCCGTCCACACAGGGCAGAAACACCGACCTCTTTGAATCTTTGAATATCAGATACTGCGTCAGGTGAAAACGTGGTTCTGTGATCAGTCGACGTCTGTGCCGGCTACACTGAGGCAGCCCGAAGACCTTGAAGTTAAATTTGTTATCTTGAACTAATGAGATGCTTCGACTTGTGATCATGAGAAAACTGTTTGACATGGTTTGATGCGTTGAGTCTTTTGGAAAGCTGCAGAGACTCAGAGTCCTCCGCAGTCTTCATTATTAAGACGGAAGCTGTTCCTTTCAGGACGTTGTTGTGGAAAGAGCCCATTCGTTTAACTGTTGCTTTGTGGTGTGAAGCATTGTGGGTAACGTGGTAACGCAGCAGCGACGCTGAAGCCACCTCTGTTGTCTGTGAGGCCGATTAAGAGGCCGCGGTACAGTGGAGCGTCGGCCAGACGCCAAAATATGAGACAAAAAGAAAGGAGGAGGTGTCTGATGTGAGCGATGGAGGCGCTTTGTCCTGAAGACGAAACCCCAGACACGGCTCAGCGGCCTAATGGCTCCCTCGATTAATAAAAGATAAGCAGGCAATTATTGAGCTGTCAAAGCAAGGCTGGGGAGGAGCTGTGTCCTCGGGGCTCAGGACCTCCCCTCACCTTTATCACTTTGTCTCTAACTAACCTTCTCCTTGTCTCTTCCTATCTATTTTTTCCGTTTCCTCGTCTCTGTCTGTCCTTTTGTCTCCTTTACTTTATTTCTGACCGCTAAAAACACACAAATGGCTGGAAGGCATCAGCTGGCGACACTTGCTCCCCACATCGACCCACAAGTTCTCCTTTTGTCATGAAGCCAGATTCAAACTGTGGCCGACGAACCTTTCTCCTCTTATTTTTTCTTTATTAATGTGCTTTGTTTATGCCGCTGCATCGGAGGTCGAAGGTCAATTTCATTGCGATTTCATGTATTTGCTGTTTAAGGAAGCCCTGCAGGGAATTTCATTACGTGTGGCACAAATATCCAAGAAAGGTCAAAAGTCAATGTCTTTGTGACCTCGCATACATAACTCAAGAACTTGCACGCTAGTAATGGAAACATTTCACCCAAATGTCCAATAGGACGAAACAACAAAATTCACTGCCACGTCATGATGCACTTAAAAAACTGCAGCTTGACGGAGGAGGCGTTAATTTTAGTTTTGCTTTCATTTAGCTTCTGTTTGATTGGGTTTGTTGGGACTTTTATCATCTCACTTAGTTGTTTTCTCTTTTTGCTCTCTTCGGTTTCATTTTTAGAAGTCTTTCATGTTTCACATCCCTGGAGGATTTCCTTTTGAAGCTCGCACAATACAACTGCTGTGCAAATGAAACAACACACACACATGAATGCGTACATGCATACAGATTTACACACACAATCCCAGGTTGTTTTACGCTGAACCAATTAGAGAAATACTCCTTTGAAATGCTTTGATTCTGCATGCATGCCGTAAAAATGCCAAGTGTCTCTCATATTTTCATGAATTTTGCAGCGTCATCGTATTTTATGCGTGCAAAAGAACAAAAAAGTGCAACACTCTTTATCTGGGTTTATTTCAGCAGAAATCATTCATTTGGATTTCAAAAAGTTTTCTCTCTTCTCATCTTCCATGTGCACATATTTACACACATTGATTTCCCTTTTCCCTTTCTGCCCCCCCGAGCCAATTAGGAAATACCAGGTTAGAACCCAGTCCTTGTTTTTCCTTTCTGCTTTAGTGATAAAAATCTGAAGTGCTCCTTCTTCCTCTTGCCGCGTTATTCCTCCACCTAATAAGTCATGGCATTCCTGTGTTTTGGCAGCGTGGAGAAGAAACTTACGCCCCCCTCCTCCGCCCCCTCCACCACCATGAAAGCTCGTTGTTGTGGAGGAAGAAGGTGAGACGTAAAGCCGAGCTGTATCTGTCTCTTGCCGCTCCGCTGGCCTTCACAGCTTAATGATCGACTGACACACATTCATTGAGCAATTATGAGTGCGATTTTAAAGGAAAGCAGGACGGAGTTTAGACTTTGGCTCCTGTTGTCTGTTTATTATTCATGAATGTCAGAGAAAGACGCGTTATGTATGAATCTCAGAGACTTCAGAGAGGCGAATGAATGTAGATGTGCAGTTCTGTTCTGTTATATAGGCGCGAGTCCATTTTGTGGGGTAACAACTGTAAATCATTAACCGGGTTCATATAAGGTGAAAAAAAATTCATCCAAATCTGAAACCATCTTCATTCCTCAGAAGTGGATAATACGAATCTTTCACTTCACACAATCAGAGATTTATTTATTTTTTCTTCTTTGGCAATACACTCACTTCCTGTTCCACCCTCATGAGCCAGCAGCTGGTTAGCTTAGCTTAGCATAAAGATGCAGAGGAGCAGGAAACGGCCAGCATGGCTCTGTTCAGCCGGAACAAATCTATCAGAGTAATCCATGGACTTTCAGAAATGAGCTCCAGCGTTAGCGGCCTGTATTTGTTTACATTGTCTATTAATAGTTGTTTGTAATCCAGTCATGTGTGCACGTGCACCTGTTGCTGAATTAGTTTGATACCAGAGAAAACCAAAAAAACGTGACGATACTAGTAAAGCGTGAGTCCAACTCTCTGCCAGGAAGTGAATTAGCATTCCTAAAATTGTTAACATTCGCTTGAAACGTGTTTGTGTGTCTATTTTTGTGTGTTGACACCACACCTCAGCACACACTCATTCACAGACTCGGTCTCTTCCTGTCGGGGCTGTCTTCTCTCATCAGACAGTTTGAACTGAAATCTATTTTAGGCTCAGTGTGACCAGCACACACACACACACACACACACACACACACACACACCTACCAGGCAGTACTCTGTCACTCCACTACGCCGTCTCCCCAGCCAGCCGGTAAATCCCACAGCTGAATATTGCATGAGCTGCTGAGCGCTGGAGAGCCCCCGGCACACGCCTGAATAATGTGAAGGGAGCAAGGCGGATTGATTATAGTGTGTGTGTGTGTGTGTGTGTGTGTGTGGGGTATGACTGCTGCTCCGTCTGCTGCAGCAGAGCCGGGCCTGAGCCGGGCCCAGAACCTTCTCTGTGTTCTTGTTGTGCTTCGGTGAATAAACCTGCTCACCAACATGCAGTGACAGTCATTGTCTGCATCTAAGGACCAAAACAGACCGACTGGGATTGAACACAAGCCCGATCCGATGTTTTGGTGAACACCAAGAGTGTGGAACAGTTAGCTTAGCTTAGCTTAGCTTAGCATACAGACGACACTGCAACCGTGACTTTGTCCAAAGATGAACACGTCATATTTCATTCATTGATATCTTTAGACGCAGGCCAAGCGAAGCTTAAGAGCTCGTGGCCATGCAAACATCCGTTCACAACAAGTTCTTTGTTTTTGGCGTGTTTTTATGGAGAAGTTTTATGCATTTTTGATCGTTTTCTCTGATTAAATGTTATGACCAGAAGAGTTTCTGTACAGATCAGTTTTCATCAGATTCATCAGTCTGTTCTCCCTCCGACTGGAGCTGCTGGCCTCCACGTGCGGTGATGACCCCCACATCTCCACGATGCTTTTAAAACATTGGATTGATTGTTTTGCACGTTTGTCTCGGAGCGTCACTCCGTTAGAAGCGCCTTGGACCGGGTTTTGACGTCCTAAGCTGTGAACTATTACAGACACCAAAGTGAGCGATGCGGCTGTCAGTCGCTTCTACCGAGCTGACAGTCATTGTCTGAATTAGTGATGTTGAGGGCTCAGTCGTTGTCGCTTCATTCTTGAAGAGCTTGTTGAGTCTCATCAGAGTCTCTTTGACAGGACAGCCTGAGACATGTTGGACCTTCCTGCTGCACACTTTAAACTAAAACACTTCTGCATATATTCACGAGATTACTGCTAACTTAAATGTAAAAAAGAGCCACGTTAAGATTTGATTTATAAGGTTGAAGCTGTGTGTCCTAACTTTATGATCAGGCCTGTTGTCTCTGTTCTTCTGTTTCCTCGTCCTGCAGTTTGGTATTTTTCATGTTCCATCTGCATCTTTTTTTTTTGCATTTTTTGCATCTTTTTTGCATCAACAAGGGAAGACTGAATTAGAGACCTGCTGCAATTCAACAGCGCTGCAAACTCTAAAGTTGGAACAAAGCAAGCCAAAGTTATTTGTATAGCACATTATGCTTCATAGGTCATTGAATGTGTTTAACAGAAACAAATGAAGCATTAACAGCCATAATAAAATAAAAAAAACATGATCTAGATGATATCAGATGCTTGAAGGAAAGCAGTGGAGAAGAACGCCTCTCTAAATCAGAAGCTGAACTTTAAAAGCTCAGTAACGTCAGGATTTATATCAGGGCTGTTGGATTAATTGAGGCTGTAAATGTACCTGATAAAAAGGTTTATGTTGTGTTGTTCTCTGCCTGAAAATGCTGCTGGAGGAGAATGATAACGACCTTTTGTCTCTGCTGCTGTAAGTGTCCTTCTCCGTGAAGGAGCGGTAATTGGGGGGCTGCAGGCCGCTTTCCAGCTAAACCCCCACAAACACGACGTGGCTGTCAGATCTGTTTCATACGCTGACTGAAATATTTTGTTGCATCGGGCTGTGGCTGCAGCTGCAGCTTTCCCTCTCTCTTTCTGTCGTTGGAAGATCGTTTATTATAGAGCCTTCTCTGCTGTTATTCAACCTTTCGACATTTTCTTCCTTCTTTTTTCTCTAAGGTCACCCGGTCTTTGTCAGACTTGCAGGATGAAGGACTCGTGGTTTCAGGGGTTGTTTGGGCTCAGGACTCGGCCCTGATCCACCAGGAGGGAAGGAAAACATGAAACGAGTCCCTAATCATCACTCTGAAACTTGCAACCTGAGTGATTTTATAGCTTTTACAAATCCAGCACCTGGTTGGGCAGTAAACGCAGCAGAGACCTGCTTCTGTAAAACAGATGTTACAGATGTCTGCTTTAATCTGCTGCTTCACTGGAGCACCAGGTGGATGAAGACCTGAGTATACTGGAGTCCAAAAATCTTTCTCATTTGTCAATCGTAATCATTTCTTTTCATGAGGAATGATATCTTGTGCCAATCATTGTCCACGAAGATGAAAATCAGAGAGTGACGATCGACTGGAAGGAATAAAATAGTTCTCGTCCAGCTTTCCGCAGGTGTCCGTCTCTGTCTGCTCCTCGTGTCCTCACCGACACCCCTCTGTTTGTGCCCTCAGTCTCAGACGTGGATACATCAGGGAGCTGGATCTCATTCGGTCATCCACCGTGAAATGCTTGGATTTCTCGTTTATTTTCCTGAGAAGTGGTTTATAAAGTGCAGCTCGTCCTCTGAGACCAACACAGCACAGCCTTCTTTTCACAGCTGATTGGAGTCGAGTGTTTTTTTGAGCTCTGTCTCAGATGTATTGATCCTCTGACAGGTTGTGATCCAGTTTTCTCGAAACGTCTTCGACCTCCAATGGGTGCAGAAAAGCCTCTCTCTGCTCAGAGTAACGCTTTGACATCTGACACTGCTGAAAAACTTTGAGCTCCTTGAATGAGATTCTGATGAGCAGATTGAATCCACCTGAGTCTGGGTGCAGGTTTTTGGAGTTCATCGCATGTTGTGTGCTGTCGATGCCTGCGTTGTAATGGAAACAGGAAATGAGGGAGTAAAAAATAGCTGTGGCTGAAGTGGTGAGACCGATCTTACAAAACTAAAGTTCAAATCAGGAAACTAAACATTCTTGTTGCAGATGCTTTTGGTTCGTTTCTCTCACAAAATGGAGGTGAAAATGATTTCATTTTTGATGCTACAAGTATTGAGCTGTAGTTCAATTTCCATTTTTGAGCTACACTGTGCTTTTATATACACTCTGAGGTCGTATAAGTCGTATTTCAGATGAAAACCTGCAGTTGATATCTCTAAACTTCTCAGATGATTCAGTTTCAATGATAAAACATATTTATATTTTAAAGGCAAACATAAAAAAAAGCTGTCATTCCGCTCATTGCAGAATAACCCTTCGCTCTGCTGGCCTCATTGGCGCTGAGATCCAACATGGAGGAAGCTCTCGTGGTTTATTATCAGTTTCACTGAAAGGAGTCAAACGTAGCTCTTCATCCATCATCATCATCATCATCATCGCTTTCACCACTGCATGGTTCAGTGCACACACTCAGAGTGGACACTTCATGATATTGTGTGTGAAATGTGTGCACACTGAAGTGCAGCTTCTGACTCAGACAGCCCCCCCCCCCTCCACGGCCCCCCACGGCCCCCTCGTGTAAAGCTCACCAAAGCAGAAATGTGTTGGAAGGAGCTGGTGGCGCTGCTGCCGCCGGTCGTTCCACGCTCAGTATGTGAGGCATGTTTGGAGTGGGATGCCACCGGCTCTGAAGCAGCAACAACTCTGACTGTGCTGTGTGTGTGTGTGTGTGTGTGTGTGTGTGTGTGTGTGTGTGTGTGTGTGTGTGTGTGTGTGTCTGTGGCGGTGCTGTGTAGTGTATTTAAATAGCTGAAGACAGTATTGCAATGTAATGTTGCCGTCTCAGGTTTCATTCTGGGCCAGCAGGGCGACAGGACACCGTCTCCCCTCTTCTTCTTCTTCCTCTTCCTCTCTGACATCAAAACATGAAAAAATAATGCATTTTCAGTGTGCCGCTCCAGTAATCCCCAATCTGAAAGGGCTTGATGAAGAAGCTTTGCTGCCTCATCAGTGTCACAGATGTGTGAAGAGCCACACGCATCTATGGAAACACGAACAAGCAGCAATTACAGTCGCATCTGAAATGTGAAGATGATACAGAAAGTGAGTGTGGAGGGAACAAGTCAGTATATATGAAGCCTGTAATCTGGAAGCAGTTGTGTGTGTGTGTGTGTGTGTGTGTGCGCGCCAGTTAATGCTAGCTACATATAGGCAGCATGTGAAGTGAGCTGATACAGTCGGAGCAGTTTGATGTTACACACAAACACCGTCAGCATTTGTCATGCTTTCTTTGCCCATTTATTTCCAACACAGCGTTAATTAATGCAACCGTCTTAGAAGCAGACAAACATCCCATAGTCTGTTGTTCAGCCTTATGTAACGCTCATTTGATGGATAACCATTTCTTGTCTGAGCTCTGACCGCCACAGCTCGGTTGCATCGCTGCACTACATCGAGTGAACCTGAGCTGGAAGGCGATGAACGGAAAAATGTGTGGACAAAAACTCACCTGTAGCAAATAAAGGGGTGTTTTTTCGCTGGAAGTGCTGCTGTTGATATGCGTGGTACGTAATTACAGGCGCGATAACAACACAAATGGCTGCTGATAAACCACCGAGCTGTGAGCAGAGTCTTGAAATGTCCTGAAAGGAAATCATCTTTACCTTTCCTCAAGTCGAGCCAGAAGTTGTTTTTTTTTTGTTTTTGTTTTTTATTATTTGTCCGACTTGTGTTCGTCTCTTGAGGCTTCCAGTTGCATCTGGTGTTAATAAAAAAAAAGAAGTTTGTTTTAGGAATTAAAGATTCCTCAGAGGAAGATCAGCTCTGGATGAGGGAGGGGGAAACAATTAAATATGTCACTTTTTATGGCACTGACTTCATCTGGAATAAAGTGATTTATCGGTAACACTGGAAGACGCCCACACATTTAGGAAGTGTGGAGCCGTCGAGCTTATCTCAAAAAATTCGAGATTTAGGTTTCTCCACAGAAACTTTATTTGCAGGCAAGAAAGTTAAGTAAAAAAACCTCCCAGACGGCTTTTATTTCTTTCCTTTCTTGTTCCCGGAGGCCTCTGCGGGTCTCCCTGCCAGCAGCACGCCTCCTGGGTGACATTTTTCCTTTGCTGACAGGTGAAAATACTCCGATTCCTCGCAGAACGGCTCCAAGTTTCCTCTCAGTCTGTCCAACAAAGGCATCTCTCAAAATACACTGAGGGGCTGTTTCAGCATCTCTGTGGAGATGTTTTCACATTTTTTCATGGTGAGTTATAAAGAAGGAGATGTTTTGAATCAGACTGATGACGAAGAAGCCGAGCAGGAGACATAAACAGGGGGATGTGGCTTTTCCTGAACTTCCCTAAATTTAAGTCACTCCAGCTCTTTGACACACGGCGGGTAAAAAGTGTGAGCTTCCTTTGTTCCGTCAGGTTCACGAGACTTTCATTTACCCACAAAATCACACATTTTCCTCAGACGCACTCAAACACAAACGCAAAATCACAGATGGACTTGACCACGCCAAAACAGAAACACATGCGCAGTCCTCAGAGGCTGAAAGGCAATAAAAGTCACCAAAGATGCCGAGGAAACAGAAAAGACTGAAGAAAAATGGACCGATCCGAGCTGTTGGTTTCACACTTCCCTGTTTGTTTTGGAACAACAGACTGCTGTCATTACACAGTCCGGTCATCACTAACCAGTTGTTCAACATGTTGTGTAGTGTGTTTACACTCAGGCAACTGTGCAGGTTGTACAAACAATCTCTGTGTGTAGTTGTTCCTGTATTTGCGGCTTTCTGACGGAAGCCTAAGAAAACAAATGTGACGTGTTGTCCTGTCCTGTCCTGACTCCACAGTTCAATTATTATACACAACAATCCAGGAACGCACAACGTGTCAGACTGCAAGGGGGAGAAAATCAGCATCCCCCGTGATTAATACACAACAAAGAAACCGTCAGTGGAAACATTCACAGACACATCAAGCTGCACTGCTGATGTTTGGAGAAATCGGCTGGTCCGAATAAAATGAGGTGATGGAACCAGCGATGTCGGACGTTGTTATGGCCAAAACAAAAGGGGAACACAGATAATGGTGAACAAAGAGTACATGATTTAAACCAAATGTTTACAGTCATGTAGTTGGTTACTGTCAGCAGCACAGTTCTGACTCATCCAGGGAAAGAGCAGGAGCGGTTCCTTCACCGTCTGTTCCCACAGGCAGTCCAGGTCCGACTGATTCAGTTTGTTTTTTTAGCAGCCAACTCTCACTTTACACACAGATTTATTTCGATATTCATTTCAACTGTGGGATCAACGCATTTGAAGTTGTGGCCCAGACGTGACAGGATGGAGAGACACAGATAAAACGGCAGAATCAGACAGATAAACTGCTGAAACTGCTTCTTCACTGCGACCTCCTCGCAGAAAAAGTCAGAACAGAGTAAGTGCATCAATATGACGCACAGCAGATTGGCTCTTAATGCATTCCAGCCTATAAAGAGACTCATACACTCTACTTTATTCATAACTGATGCTAACCCTAACCTACATCAGAGGAGGAGAGAGAAATATCTCCATGGCAACCCTGGAAATTCATGCAGCGCGCAAGCATCAAACCAATTTGTCTGAATTTAATACTACTATCAACTGCTGTCCAGACTGTCCGTGCCATTCTGCCTCACATGAATATTTCCCAAAGCTCCCCAGGCACTTTTCCCATCAGCCCCGGGTTCACGCGTGTGTCATTTGTGTGGCCGCTCGCTGTGTGTGTCTGTTGTGTTCAGCATCTGTCGATTTACTGAGAGTCTTGTGTTTCATATATCGGAGGTGATCGGATCCTTCTGCTCCTCTGGCTCTGAGCCTGACTCAGCATGCCTGGAAGGGTTAAGGATGGTAACTGGAAGGTCACCTAAAGGTCACTAGTTTGAATCCCTGAGCAGATTGAAACATGAGTTCAAGTCTCCGGTGAGTCTGAAATGGTGATTAGACGTTGAGTGAATATTTCAGTTATAAATATTTTATCACGCTGCCAACAATATTGAAACAGTAAAAAACTGTCGGGTCCTCCGTTCATGGACGCTCGGTGATGAAATATACTGAGTAATGAAAAAAGAGAAGACAAAACAACTTTTTAGTTTTTGCAGTTCAGGTTTCAGGCTCAGGACAGAAGAAAAACTGTGACCTTGCAGTGGTGGTTTTTTTTTTTTTTTTTTTCAGGCTCTGAAACTAGTTCCCTCTTTTTGTGGAGGTCTGAAGTTCTTCAACTCCAGCACATTCAGGAATTGAATTTCTTTTTTCTCAGAGACTGAAGGTGTCAGAAAGCGTGACGTCTCCTTTCTGTGGTGGTGCGATTTCATTGACCTTCAGTCTGCTCTCTGGTCCCACGGCCGCACAGTCGAGAGCTGGAGCTGTAATTTAAAATAACACCTTAGAGCTGTCGCTTAGCTCGGCCGTGACATCTAATCAAAAAGAATGCAGGGAGATCAAATGGTAAATCCTCCAGTTTATCTTTTGCCGTATGGCCTAAGCCTCCAACTCCATCTGTACATAAGCTACATACAGTCGGATAAAACCAGAGTGCCCTCAGTTTGTCTGGATGTGTAAAGACAGACCTCCTCTTTTTGTTCACATAACAATCGTCCTTTGAAATGGGACCCTAAACTGGACTCCCCCACAACAGGGATCCTCTGACAGACCACGAATGCCTGACCCCTGACCTCCTGCCCAACGGAGAATCAAATAGAAGCTCCTCGACGACTCCTTTAATGATATCTGATATTCTCTTAACTCAATTCTTACCTTGTGTCCGAGCATCTATTTTAAGTGCCTGTGTGTGTGTGTGTGTGTGTGAGCGTTGAGGAGGAGCAGGAAGTGGCGATGCAGACTCTGGAGATCTGATACTGATCAGCTCCCCGTGTCCGGGGGCCCAACTCCAGCCAAGTTCAAAAGGTGAAACCGACCCTCGTCTCCCCTTCACTTTCTAACTCGTGCAGAAACGAGAGCTCTGCTCTTGTTAGTGCACGGCGAGAACTTTAATTCCACAATTTAGGAACATTTTCTGATGATTCTCAGGACATTTGATACGAGCACTCGAAGCTCAGTGAGCCGCGGAGAGCTGTGCCTCATAGCTGCTGAAGGTTGTTGTGACTGTAAGAAAAACCTGCAGAAACCATTCACAGCCCGAAAAAAAAAAAAAAAGGCTTCAAAATAAATGTCTTTCGGAGTTATAAAATAAATTATAGTGAAATGTTTCATTCAGTTTGTTTTTGTTTCTTTCTGGAGAACTGATCAGAAATGTGAACGCTAAACTAGTCTGAGGTCTGTTGTTGGTCACAGCAAGAGGAAACGCTCCTTTGTTGTATTCTGCAGAACAACATTGACAGTGTGTGCGACTTGTCAACATGCAACAAACTGACCAGAGAAACGTCAGGCCGCTGACGTGCTTCAGCTGGACTTTGTATTTAGATCTATTCAGCATGTCAGCAAATATTAGCATGCTGCAATGCTAAACTGAGAATGTGGTAAATGTGGTAGACATCACATTATTTGTGTTTTTGTAACTTAGTCCTCTTCCTTCTGGGTTTAACAGGCAGTTTAGTGTGTGTGTGAAAACTTTGTTTTGAAGTGAGCAACAAATGTCAGGCGAGTGATTAAAGTAGCAGAGGCTGTGTGTGTTGTGTAGATCTGACACAGTCCATCAGGTCCTGATGTTTCCCTCCTGTGTGTTTGTTAATTCGTCGCTGCGTCGGCGACACCAAATCGACTTCCTGTTGGTTTGTTGTCGCTGACAGATGAAGCGATGGCGGCGGCCTCCCGGGCCTGCAGCTCCTTCCCTCCGGCCCTTTCCAGAGCATCTGTGCCGAGCTGGCCGCTGGATCAGGATTCGGCAGGACCACCTTACAGGCGGCAGTGCCGTGTGTTTCAGCAGGCTGGAGTCCCTGTGGGGCTGCTGCGGGGGACGGCAGGGGGACGGCGGCGGAGCGGGGCTGCAGGTTACTTTGCTGCAGAGCCAAAACAACAGCTGTGTGCTCTTGTGTGTCATTAAACACGCAGGCGGACGCACACATTAGCTGGTGGCAGTTCAGCAGCTGCTGAGTGAAACCTCAGGACTTTGGCTGTGTTGTCCTCATATTTAGTTCTTTGCGTGATGAAGCAGGAACAGAGACTTTGTCCACCGTGAAAGATGGAGCATCATGGGAAACAGAGTGGCAGCGTGCTGTCGGTCGACCTGAACAGGTGTGAACGTACAGATCTACCTACCTCTCTTCATTCCTCCTTCTCATTTTTCTTTCTCTTCCATCGTCACCTTCTTCTACGTCTTCCTTCTCTCCCCCTTCTCCTCCTGCATCTGCTTCTGCTTCTTCGTCCTCTTAAAAAGATCCCCGTCATCCATCACGATGAGCCTCAAACACCCAGTGCGGTCCAGGAACTGGGATAACGACGTCAAAGATGATCACAATGAATTCCAGCTCATTTGACCTGTGGTACTTTTGAAACTCTGGAAACGAAAACAAGTTTTTTTTTCACTCAGTCAGCTACTTTCAACAGTTAAAAAAAAAAAAAAAAAAAGTCAGAACAATTTGTCCAGAAAACAGGAACTGACCCTTTTTAAGTTCTGCTTGTATCTGTTTTCATTTTCAGGCCGCCAACTAATGAGAAATGGGTCAACACAGATCCTCTTAAATGAAGCGCTGTAGCATTAGAAAAAGCGTTTCAGGGCTGCTCCTGCAGGTACATTAGCTGTCAGAGCACAAACTGCAGGATAAGTCCTGAGTGAGCAAAAAAAAAAAAGCAAATAATCTAAAAAGGCCCAAAATCCAAATGTGGCTTTTTCCAGCAGAGCAGAGCCGCCCTGGTGGCCGAAATCATCCTCATGAAGCCACCGTGCTGAGAGGTTCGAAGCTGATGGGTAGAATACAAAGCAGGAGCACAAGAATGCTGTGTATTGTGTGTGTGTGTGTGTGTGTGTGTGCGCGCAGGCTCAGGACAATGTGAGCCTTCACTGGCTTGTGTCCATTGTGGCTGGAATTTCTTGGGTCGTGTCTCGGTTGAAGAACAGAAAGGTCGTCATTCTTCATTCAGGCCTTCTGGGGCTTCTTCAAACCTGCCATTGTCATCACCCCCCCCCCCCACTTAAATACACACACCCTCCTGGTCTGTTATGTCACTCAGCAGGTTTTCAAAGCCCACGACTGGTTTCATTTGTTTCTTGTCTCACCTGATCCTCCAGTGTTTTACGTCCTGTTCACAAAATAGAAGAACCATGAAGGAGCTGGGTTGCGTCCAAGGCCTTTACACTCAACGACAGCAGATGTTGGTGCTCCTCCACCTCCATCACACGTGGCAGGTCTGACCCACATCTTTGTACGCCGAGTGACAATCAACCTTTACTGGCGTGTTTTTAACACCCCAGAATAGTCCACCGGTGACGTCACTCTAACCAGCAGCACCATCAGCGCTCTTTAATTTAGCAGTGAAGGAGAAGCAGGATGATGAATGGTCGGCCTCCATGTTGTGAGCAGCCAGCCGGCTCTGAGCGATGAAAGGACCCAAACGCTGCCTGAAAAGAAAAGCTCCTTTAAAAAAAAAAAAAAAAAAAAAAAACACGTTTCTTTTTTGCTTTTGTCTGCTGAAGAAGAGTCTCCAAAAAAAAAAAAAAACTGAACTCGTGACAGGCTTGTTAAAGCACCACACCTCCCCCTCCTCCTCCCCCACCACCAGCCCAGCTCCTAATACCCTAACAATGCCCCCCCACCACCTCCACCACCCTGCCTGCCTGCCAGACTCCGGTGGTGCAGGATTTAGTTCTGCGTGCTGCAGCGCCGTCGGTTCACAGTCTGACTAAGCGTGGGAATTTTGAAACGTTTCTCTGATCTCCCTCCAGGAAGCTGTTTGGGACGAGGCCGCGGCCTCGGGAACTCGGCTGAAAAGGTCACACGTTTCTCCCGAACAGTCTGACTGGCTGTCTGACTGTGAATTTAACAGTCAGGTCACATGTTGACCTATATTCTTTATTTAAAGGCAGTTCTTTTTACCTCTAGTTACATCAGTCTTCGTCTTCTCCTCGTCCTCTTTCTTCTTTCTTCTTCCTTCACTTTCTGCTCCTTATTCTTTGTCTCCTCCTCCTTCAGGTTCCTGTAAAGTGATTCTTGAACTATGAAGGATGAAACTGTCTCCTCTTCCTCCCCACTTACTGTAACCTGGTTAGCGTTTCTCTCTCCTTCCCAGGAAGGTGTAAAGATCCCGTATTGAATGTTTCACAGCAGCAGCAGGTCAGGAAAGCTGTTGATGAACCGGAGGACGTGCTGCGGGTGTTTGGTTCCCATTAAAACCTTTAACCTGTAACTGTTTAATGAATACATATGCAGCTTCTTTTTTCTTTTTTTTTTTTTTTTTACTGCGAATGACTCATCTGTTTGTACTTATTCAGGAAAACAAAGCGTTTTTCTCTCCTCTGTGTGTCTGTGCAGGTTGTGCAGTCTGACTCTGAAGAAGCTGGTGGTGATGAGGGAGCTGGATAAAGAGCTGATATCTGTGGTCATCGCTGTTAAAATCCAGGTATGTCAACACAAACCCTGTTCTGTATGGAGCAAATTAAAAATGTCTCCATCGTGTTGTTGTTTTAGCCGCTGGCCATATTGACATCCATATTTTGTTGTTATTTTTCACACCTTGAAGGCAGCGTTGTGTTTTGGCTCGTGTCATATGCTGCAGATATAAACATGCACAGACTTGCTTGACATGCTGAATGTCTGCTTCTATTTATGTCAGAGATGAAGCTTCGTCACGCAGCCACAATTTAACTCTCACATTAATTTCACCAGTTGCTGAGCAGAAAATGAAAAAAAAAAAAAAAAAAAAAGCAAATTAATTTAGATTTTATTAAATTGTAATACCCATTCAAAAACACAGATGTGTTGAGTCCTTTTCAGCAGTTCCTGAAGGGGGGGGCAAAATTAAACACATCCTGTATTTATTTCTTTATTTATTGATTGATTTGTTTGTTTGTTTTTTTTTCCAGGGCTCCAAAAGGATTTTGAGGTCCCATGAGATAGTGCTGCCCCCCAGTGGGTCTGTGGAGACCGACCTGGCTCTCACCTTCTCACTGCAGGTACACGTCAATTCACCTCGATGCTTTTTACTGAACAGCTTATAACCAATAACTCATGTGTGGGGTGAGTTTTCTCACGCTTGTTGCCGTCCCAATCGTTGAACCTTACAGTGTCTCAGTTTTTGGATTGCTGAAATAATAAAATGGAGACGGATTGATTCGAATGATTATGACTGTCTAAACTGAAGGTTTGCTGCGAGATTAAAAAACGTGTGATATTATTTTATGATTATAAAGGGGGGGGGGGGGTCCAGCCAGAAGGAGGGAATATTCTACTGTGGTCAAATCATGTAACAAGGTGTAACATTTAGAATTACAGGGAAGAAGGATTGGTGAGTGTTTTGGTTATGTTTGCTGATATTAAATGAATAACTTCAGAACCTTGTCTTTAAGCTGCAGGTATGACTCTGTTCCCTCTCTTCACTTTCAGTACCCTCACTTCCTCAAACGGGAGGCAAACAAGCTGCAGATCATGCTCCAGCGGAGGAAGAGGTACAAGAACCGGACCATCTTGGGCTACAAGACCCTGGCAGTGGGCTCTATTGACATGGCAGAGGTAAACGCCACGAGCAGATTTAACGATGGCTCATACAGCACTGGGATGTTGGTGTGCTGAAGGTTGGAGCTTATTTCCACCGTCGTGTTTTGAAGTGTCAGGCCAGACAGGCAGGAAGCAGGAAGGTCCATCAGCTCTGACAGGCTCAGTGTCTGGACCAGCGTGAAAATATAATGAGAATGGTGGAGGAGCGGTTTGACTTCGTCCTCACCTGGTCTCTAACGTAGCTGCCGCCTCATTAAATCACACAGTGCAAAGAAAAGTCTCCTCTGGTAAGCAGCTTTGCCTTCAGTCAGTCTGAAAATCATCCTTTTATTTTTGAAAGACAAACTTGTCTTGATGTAAATCTGCCTGAATGAGAAAAGAAAAAAAAAGACTTGGAAGAAGACGAAAGTCTGTTGTACTGTAATAGAACACATCAAATACACAAATAAATAGTGAACGCTTCGCTTTGGACGGATATACCTCAGTGCAGATGATGTGAATACACCGAGGACTTTCCATATGGCCGAGGAAGCTCAGTGGAGCTTATTAAGGTCACAAGAAAAAAATATATTTCTGCGCTGCACAACAACCGCACAAAAAAAAAAAAAAAAAAAAAAGAGAAGAATAGAAATGGCTCTTGGCGATTCAGCCGAAGGATACAACAAGTTTCTCCCACAACATCCCACACAAGTCCCAGCGTAAAAGGCCTCATGGGATCAGGCTGATTTGGCCAGATTTGGGTCAGTGCTGTCCTCCAGTGAGTTGGTTTTGTGATTGCCTTATTAGTTCACTAAAAAACAAAGCCCTCCTCTAAAGTGCCACTGGGCAAGGCACCCACCCTGAAATGACAGCAGAGAACAAAACATTTTCACTGAAATGCAAAATAGAAATGGGAAGGATGGATGAAGACCTTTACCCCCCCCCCTTTAAAGCTGAAGCTGGCTTTTAGGTGATGTCAGGATTATCCCCTCAGACCTTTTATCACATTATGATGTAAAAACGAGGAGTTCCGATTATTCACTGTCTTTGAATGGGCGGATTAATGCTGCTCTCAGGTCTGGATGCTAAATGTGAGACCAGCTGGTTAGCCTGTTTCAGCATAAAGGCTTGAAACAGGGTGGGTGGGGGGGTAACTAGGCGGGTTGTGACCCCCAGTGGAACCAAATCTGCCCCCCAGCACCTCTGAAGCTCATTAAAGCCTTTTCACTTCCCGCTAACCTGCAGAGACTACAGGAAGACAGAGACCAAACGGTTTGGAGCATTAAAATATTATATTTGCCATCATGACATAAACAAGATACAGCATTTTAATTATTGATTAAGAGGTAAGATAAGAAGAAATATTCATTGAACACAGTCGAGCACTCGTTATTATTATTAATGCAAACATGCCTTTTTGAACTATGTGCTTCTGAAACACTCTGTAACAGTGAAGTCTGCTTCCTTTAAACACAGAATCTCTGAGCTGACAATTAATTCTGGGAGATCAAAATAATACAAATTCAAGGCACGAAGACAGCAGCTACTTTACTGCCAGTTTTTGGATATCAAAATGAACCCATTCAATCTGCTCGCTGCACTCATTTGGCTCGGTTCTTCGCTCCTCACAGGTGATGCAGCACCCGACAGAGGGAGGCCAGGTCCTTCCTCTCTGCAGCAACCAGAAAGACATGCTGGGGAAGGTGGCGGAGATCTGGGTCTTCTCCCTGTCCAGTCAGCCGATAGACCACGAGGAGGCGGCCCTGCAGGGAGGACAGAAGATCAAATGCTCCGGTGCGCACTTTCCTCTCATCAGTTATCCTGAGGTTGAAACAGCTGCAGCGGCGCTCCAGGGGCTGAGCAGAGCAGAGCAGAGATTCATTTTTTCTCATTATTGCAGAAAAGCTGTACTGTACACCATGAATATTTAGATTCTGGCTGCATGTCAAAATTTAAAGAGGGGAGCGGAAATATGTATGAGGCACCTTGTACGCTCCGGCCTTTAATCTCTCCACGTCTCTCCCTCCCTTCAGATAACTACTCGGAGGAAGAGTACGAGAGCTTCTCCTCAGAGCCGGAGGCCAGCGACGATGCTGTGCAGGGACAGGTGAGTCCGACCGGACTCTGAAGGGTCGTGGGACAAATTAGTTTGCGTTATCTTGGTCAGTGCCAGCCGGTTAATAATTAAGCGCTCAGCTGGGGCGTTAGATTGGAGTCAAACATCTGTACTTGCACTGTATAATTTGCTGGGGAAACCCTAACGTTACGTGCGAGCATGAATAACGGATGGGCTTTGGTTTATTTATTAACTTAATGGGAAACTGTGATTTAACCAGGATTTCTTCACAATTTCCAGGATCTGGAGGATGACGAGTACGACGTGAGGAAGCCAAAGAAGCAGAGGAGGTCGATTGTGAGGACGCCCTCCATCACCAGAGTAAGAGACGGGGACCGTGTAGTATTTAAGGGAATCTAATCCATTTAGGATCTCAGCTGGAGGAGCAAAACGACAGGAAGTATCTCAGCCAGGTGTCAGGCCGCTTCACTGTTCCTCATCACAGATTGTCCAGATGTCTACAACCTTATAACCATCGCCTGATTAACTGCATCATGACAAATCAGGTCTCTCTTTAGAGATACCGAGCCAAAGATGCTGCTGGGGGAAATGGTCAGATCGGTTTTTTTGGCATTATAAAAACAAAAAGGTCTAAAAAATCAGGAGCTTTCTGAGAATGCAGTGCGACTGAAGCAGAGCAACCGAACTGTATTTTAAAGGATTTTTTTTACCCTTCAAAACTATTTAAATACAAATTCAGATTAATATTACCAAAACTGCTCCCAGCTGAATAGAAGTAAGCGTTATAGTCCAAATTTATCAGACGGATGACATTAAGAAATCAGTTATGACAGGAACAAGTATTTTTTAAATCGACTGTGACAGATTTGCGTCTGTGTTGTGCTTCATAGATGCAAATGGCATTTTTATGACATTTTATTGTGTGTGGATTGAGGTTTCAGTGTTGTGGTGCAAAACAAACTGCACATTTGCAAAGATTATAAGTCTCTTTGTGACATTTCTTTTGACATAAGCTGCTGTGATACTATTTGTCCTCATTTGCTAATGGAAAAGATTATATTTGCCCAATTAATCAAGTGGTATTATAAAAGGCTTTTCTAATGTAATGAATTAAAAACAAAGAAGCTGACCAGCTGCAGAGTCTGATATTAGTCCAAGCTGTGCAGTGGAATGTGCTGCTAAAATAAACAGCAGTTTTTCCAATTACCACCTCAGCGACTCCGTGTCTTATGGGATTCATTCGCAGATGGTCAGGAGCTGGACAGGTTGCTTTAGACACCTTTCAAAGAAAATGAGTTTTAATATTTTCTCCTAAGAGATGATGAGGCGTTATTGAGCTGAGTGAGCAGCAGCAGCAGGAGGTGAGACGAGGCATGATGCTTATTGATTTACACGAGCACCACAGCACAAAAATCAATCCACAGCCAACACTGCAAATGTATCTGCTGTCCATAAAATGACTAACCCACCTGCTGCACTTTTCTCTGTCCTGGATTGGGCGGATCATGTAGTAAATAATAAGGGACTTGTGACTGTGTGTTTATTCTCCTGTGCTTTAGCAGCAGAACTTTAAGCAGCGAGTGGTGGCTCTGCTGAAGCGGTTCAGAGTTTCAGATGAGGTGAGTGGGTTTTTTTCTGCACCTACGGACGGTTGTATTTCCCTCTGAGCCTCTGACTCCGCTCCTGTCTGTTCCTGTGTGAAGGTGCTGGACTCTGAGCAGGACCCTGCAGAGCCACCTCCTGAGGTGGAGGAGGAGGACCTGGACCTGGACAGCGTGGAGTTCGAGAACCCGAGTGACAGCGGCCCAGAGCTGGATGACGACGACAGCGTCCTCAGCACACCAAAACCCAAACTCAAGTGGGCAGCTTTCTGAGCTATCAGTGTTACATTACAAATAATCATAATAACACGAAAGTTAAATCACTACAATGTGCTAAAAGGCTGAAAGGAGTTACAGAAAATTTTCAGAATGATACGAAAAACAAGCCTTAGCGGTAAATAAGATAGACTTTGTTGTGATGTAAGCTAAAAACTAAAAACCTGTAAAGTTTTTTTGCCACAGTCCTGCAAAACACCTCTGTGATTGTTCACATTACAACACACACAGACTCACAAGTGCAAAACAATACAAACTGGTAAGAAATTGCAGCTCTTCAATGATTTAGTGTTGATATTTATTTATATTATTCTGTTTAATATTAATGCACTATTAATATTTATTAGAGCAGAAGCTGCACTCAGGTATATCCAGACTTTTGAAGCACCAAAGACTCGTTTCTTCCTGTTAAGCTTTTCGAGCTCTGTACCTCCGGTTTCTAACTCAGGTTTTCTGTTTGAAATCTGACTCATACAAACAGAAGCTGGGACGTCTCTGCAGAGCTCAGACTTCAGAAGGCTGCTCCACAGCAGACAGTAAACATTGGAATAAATTTTGCATATGAAGACGTTATATGACAAGATGAGCAGAGCCCCCCTTCCACCGTCAAATTGACTTGCAAAAGCGGCTGGTGAAGGATGTTTGATTTTGGATTCAGCAGCTAATCAGTGCAGTAAAACAAACAAATCCACATTATACAACAAACGACTCAAAGTTAGACCAGCATCCTGATAAACACTGATATCCTAAGTCTGGTTTCATATCAGTCATGTTAAGGCGTGATTCAAGTTTGTTTTCTTTGCTGTTTCCTGTTTCAGGCCATATTTTGAGGGTCTCTCCCTCTCCAGCTCTCAAACGGAGATTGGCAGCATCCACAGCAGCCGGAGCCACAGGGAACCTCCCAGCCCGGTGAGACCGGCGTCACTGAAACACGCTGTAAAAACACAGGCTTCGGGTTTCCCTCAGCACATCCCTGCTTCCTCTGCAACTTCTTAAACAAACTAACTGGGCTCCTAATCTGACCCTGAAACAGCTGGAGATGCACCAACACACTGATTGTCGATGAATAAAAATCCCCTGGAGCAGAAAGGCTCTAATTGTCCCTCTCAGGGGCAACTTTCCTCATGCAGAAGCGTCATATTTCACCCCTTGCCCCCACTCAGGTTTTCCCATCAGCAGGTAATCTGATCAGCAGTGTGTTTATGAAGCTGCGGGGCTTCTGCTGAACCCACAAGATGTTCAAACAATGTTCCTGTCTCCATGAAATAAATAAAACCAGGTAATGTTTATTATTCCTCTCACCGTCTCATTCCAGATTGACCCAGATAAAACCAAGTGTGGAGGAGCCAAGTTTCCAGATGATAACGTGTCTGATAACGTCTCCTTTGTGAGTACTTTCAAAGCTCCTGGAGATCAATAACGGGTTTCAGTGTTATTAAGAAGATCGATATTTTCAGGAAACATGGAGAAATGAGCAAAGTATTTAAAGATACAGAAACTGTATGTTTGTTATATATCGCTCTAGGTGTGAAAAAGGTCAGCTTGTTGTTCTGGGAAGAAAAAGGCATCAGAATTATCTCTTAATTATAAACCCTGTTCCTGTTTTTCCCTCAGGAGCAGCCGGAGGCGGTGACTCCAACCACAGAGCTGGAGATGGACAACATGGACACATTTTTAGAGAGACTGCCACCAAGTGGCAAAATGACCAAGACAGAGTCACTAATCATTTCATCCAACAGGTAAAGAAAACACCTTTAACTCCCTAAATTACTGAAACAGGCTACATATGAAGGATATAATGGAACATCATATATAAAGCATCAGTCAGTGTTGATTTTGGTGAATGTGTCTTATTTGGATGATCAGAGTTTACCGTGACATCCCTCCCTCAGTTAACGCAGTCCTCCATCTCTCTCCTCTTTTGTTCTCAGGCAGGAACCAAAGCTGGCAGGTAGGCGAGGCAGGAGCACTTCCCTGAAGGAACGCCAGCCCAGCAGGCCGCAGAACGAGAGAGCCAACAGCCTGGACAATGAGCGCTCCCTGGACACCCGGTGCCACCTACAGGTAGGAGGAGAGAGCAGCAGGACAGCTCCATTATCTGGAACACTCAGCCATCATCCGTCAAAAGCATTTTGCTTTCCCCCAAAGATCCCCAGAAAGACGGTGTACGACCAGCTGAACCACATCCTGGTGTCTGATAACCAACTCCCTGACAGCATCATCCTCATCAACACGTCCGACTGGCAGGGCCAGGTAAGGCTGCTAACGTCTGACATGTAGAAATGTTTTCAGGTCATCACATGTTTCTTCTTGTCCTCGCAGTATCTCTCAGACATGCTCCAAAACCACCATCTCCCGGTGGTGTGCACCTGCACCACAGCAGACATCCAGGCTGCGTTCAACACCATCGTTTCTCGCATACAAAGATTGTAAGTCTGCCTCTCTGAAAGCAACTCGGCCACAGGCTTTTGGAAATAGTGATGAATGAAAGTTTATCAAGTCCTTGTTTTGTCTCCCAGTTGTAACTGCAACTCCCAGACGCCCATTCCCATAAAGATAGCCGTGGCCGGAGCACAGCACTACCTCAGCGCCGTCCTGAGGCTTTTTGTCGACCACCTTTCCCACAAGACACCTGACTGGCTCGGATACATGAGGTTCCTCATTATCCCTCTAGGTTAGTAATAGCCACATCCGAAAGATCCTTTTTCTGATATAAATAAAACAAATTCAGAACTTCATATTGATATTTAATGGCATATTTCTTAAAAAAAAAAAAAACAGATTGAGTGTGATAACAAATCCTGTTGCCTTCAGGTGCTCATCCCGTCTCCAAATATCTCGGCACTATCGACTATCGATACAACAGTTTGTTCCAAGATGCTGCTTGGAGAGATCTGTTTCACAAGCCAGAAGCTCCTGTAGTTGGTGGGCTCCTTTGTCTGCCTGACTAATTTACAGAGTAAATCCAACATTGAGCCCTGCAGTAAGCGCACTCCTCTCTGTGTCATGTGCAGCCCAGGAAAACCCCGACGTGGTGTCGAGGGTAACTCAGTACATGGTGGGAGCTAACGGGGCTCACCAGCTCCCCATTGCAGAGGCCATGCTCACCTACAAACAGAAGAGGTATGGAGTTTTTGTTTTTCTTTTCATGATTTCACCCTCTTTTAATAACAGACAGCCAACAGAGCACGACCAGATGGTTTCTTATTGACTGTTGCTGCCCAGATGTGTGTTTGGAAGCTACACTGAAGTTTAAATTAGCGCAGATTTTCACTAAATGAGTGTCATTCACTATGAGGATAGTCATATCTGTAGAACGTTTTTAAAAGAATGGATATCTTTTATATTATCAACACTTTCAGGTTAAATTGTTCTGTGTTTTTATCTTTCTTTGGCAAATGAACATGATTCAATTTCGAGAAAGGGGAGGTGAAGAAAGAGCCTCCAACTTTCAATATAAAGTGTACAAAAATATAACAGTTAGTGTCAATAGCACACTGAGTTTGAATTTAGACGAGTCTGAAGTTTCCTCTAACAAATGCAGAGCGCTCATCAGTTTTTCAAAAGGGGACTGAAGTGATGTGTGAAAAATTTGCACACAGAACAAGTGAAGAGAACCAGCAGCTGATCAGAGCAGAGCTAAGCTCTTATCAGCTTCATGTTATTGGACTCTGACAGAATAATCTACTAAAACATACATTTAAGCTGTAAGTGAAGTGCATTTATTAACCCCAAAGAGGAAAAGTAATGCAAAGGTTGGCCCCAAAGTCACTTGGTCAGTTGTGTTAAATTAGCAACACATTAGTTTCAGACAGCTAACTGGTTAAGTGTAACTAACACTCTACAAAACGACGACCGCACAACAGCTGCAATTTAAAAGAACAGCTACAAACGAAAGACATTTGAGGGAAAAAGATGTTTGTCGAATGGATTGATTGGACAAAAAGACTTCAGTGTTTGCTGTAGAAACAGGATATTAATCTGCTTAGCAGAACATTTGGTTCGATCAGGACGCCAGTGAATTATTTAACTACATAAAAAAACCAAAAAAAACGGATGTCAGAGTTTCACTAATGTTGTGGGGTTTTTTGTGCGTTTGAGTGGGAGTGGCGGTGTCTGTCTAATAAACTTCACTGTCTTTTCATAACTGTGTGTGTGAATAACATGATTTATCTTTTTTTTTGTCGTATGTTTTCTTTCTTTGAAGGAAAAAGAGCTTTCATTTTGATTTTGCAGTAAGGTATTGTGGTCGATTGAGTTTGTTTCTCACGTAGCCTGGTGATTCATGTGCTTCCTCTGTGTTGGAGCCATTTCCCCTCCAATCTCCTCAGTCTTTGCTGTAGCTTGCCACTTTAACAGCAGCTTCCAAGGTTTTATTTTATTTTATTCTAATAACAGACTGAGCCATAAACCTTAAAACCAGCAAAACGCTATCTGTCATCCAAGCCACAGCTCAGACGTGTAAACAACAGAAGTGCACAGACAAAGTTTGGGATTTCTTGAACTAATTAAAGCTGCACCAGGCCAAGTTTGTATTTAGATGTTTTTTGTTTTTTTTTTAAATAAACTGAGGCACAAGCGATGTAACAAAGAAGACTGTCTGATCCTCAATAGCTTGACTCAACATGGGAAAATAACAGGAGGAAATAGAAGATTTCCTGCCTCAGCAGCCATGTTAGTATCCTGGTGGCAAAATGTATGTCTTCCTGTTTTGTTTGTTTTTTTTTTTGGGGAGGGGGGCAAATGGAAAATCAGCTGGTGCTGCTTTGATTGACAGAGGACTTTCTGAAAGGAGAAATGATCCTATCATAAAGACTGGAAACTGGTGGAAACAGCCAGCCAGGCTAAGTCCAATGGTACAACACTGCTAAAGCGCAACATATCAGATTTTGTCTGTTTAATCTGTACAAAACTTTAAGAATAAAAATGACATGTTGGGATCTTATTTCAGTCACTGCTATCGCCCCCCAAGAAATAGTCCCACAAATAATCACACATTTTCATTTTTATAGTTAAGTTTTCATATAGATTAAACAAAGCTAATACAAAATTCAGATTTGTGGGCTTTAGGAGTAAAGAAAGGCAGATGGTACGATTGATCAACCCAGTCTGGTTGCGTCCCTCTCTTTCCAGTCTTCATGCTAAATTGAGCTAATCTCACAATCTTCCAAAAAATAAGTTGAAATATTCATCATCTGCAGAGCTTCTTGCAGAAGTTTGGTCGCACATCTTCTAAATGAGTGTAAACCATTAACAATCAGGCCAGTAAATCAGCTCAGCATCTGTGTGCTTTTGTTTGTTTTTATATTTCAGAATATTTATCATTCGTGTCATTATTCCACCTCTGCTTTTTTTGGCTCCAAACACATCTCACTGATAAGATACCAAAGGCCCTGAATGGAAACTATGCTGATAAAGTGGCAGGAGACCAAAAACAATCAGCTTTTTCCTCCCTGCGGAGATTTTTGGGTTTGTTTCTTCCTCTCTGCTGTTTCCTCCTCATCTTTTCCTCGTGCTTGTGGCCATCCATGTCTGTCTGTTATTTGTCCAGTTAGATGTAGGAAACCTGCACATTGTCATCAAATTAATGTTGTTAAAGTCCAATTAAGTCTTTAATTCAGTCATTAACTTCAGCCACCAGGATAAAAATGGATTTAAATCACACTGTCAGTGATAGCACAGAGAATCCCCACGAAGGCCGAAGGAACCGGTTCTGGTTCTGCTTGATCAGACAGGCGTTCTTTAGTGAAGCAGGTTAAAACAAGTTGTCTGTGGGAAAAAAAGCACTATGTCTTCAGGTTAAATTTCATAAAATGTAACATTTTATACGATGACACCTCATAAATGCACTTTTTTGTTATAAAGGGGGACCAATTGTTGTGATTTAGTGGCCCCTCCATCTGGTATTTATGAAGTCCCAGATAGAGCCGATACAGGTCTGGTTGTTTGCATCTGCGTTCGAGGAATAAATTCATATTATTCCACCCGAAGATGAAATGCTTTATTTTTCTTCTTCCACGCTCGTCTGCATTATTCAGTGTGTAGCAGCTTTACCGGGGTCTCCTTCCTGTTTTTCATTGTCAACATTGTTCTTAAAATGGTAAAAGTAATTCTTTTTAACTTTAAATATCTTTATTTTTTAGTTTATGATCAGGAGTATTTTTTATGTATTTAATACGCGTGGCCACTGAACTTTTTCTGAGATCTGCATGTGTCATGTCTGCAGTTATATGTCCATATTCATGGATTGACATGCATGTGCATAAATGACTGCACCGCACATTTAATCCAATAGCTCCATTAAAACACATTAGACAGAAGACATGTGTTCTGTCTCACTCCATCTTTGCAAGGCGAGATTAACACAAACCGCTCACATACCAGGCAGACATCTGGCTTCCTCTCCCCCCCCCCCTCTGGCTGCTCTGAGACTGATTACAGCAGAGTTGTGTTGTGCTGGGAAAACAACCTGTTACCTACTGTAGACTGTCTTCTCTATTCTCTTCCCTCCCCTGTAGTCTCTCTGTTTCTTCCCTGGGGGGGCGATGGCAGGTTTCTTCAAGGCAAGAGCAACAACCTTTCACGTCATCGAACGGCTTTTTTACATTTAGGCAGCAGAGATTGTACATTAAGTTAGAACTCCGTCTAGACAATTTTTCTGGTCACCACCAGGAAAATAGCTCCCAGTGTAGAAGCGCTGTGGTGCGCTACCCGCTCTGTGGTGGTGCATGGAACCAGACTTAGGTTGGATCTAGGTTGGTGCTCTTCCTTCTCATCCATCTCTTTATGGTTCAGCAGTTTAGTTGCTCCCCTGATGGACTTGCTGCCTCCTGAATGCCCCTCTGACTTTAATTTGGTCGATCCACTCTTCTGTCTGCAGTGACTGGATGGCTTTGGTGGAGGCTGACACCTTTGCATGTCTTCTCTCTGCTTCGCCCAGCTACGATCAGGGGCCTGCACTCAGGGCGTGAATCAGTTTGAGTTGAGGTTTTAAAGCCCGGTAGCAAGTGCAGCATGCTCTGTTGATTCTGTTTGGGCTGTGACAGCTTTGCATACTCTATGCAATGCGACAGTATTTCCGGATGTGAAACTCTGGAAATCAGCATCATCAAAAGTTCATTTACTAACAGTCAATCTGAGTGTCAATAACTTTTGATACCATTTTCTTTTTACTTTTTAAATTGTTTAGTTGTATAGATCTAAAATTCTCATAGGCATCTGTTATTTTACTTTGAATTAGATTTTGATCTGCATAAACACTTAAAAATCCTTTTCTAATGACATTTATTTATTCGTTGTTGTGTCATTGCACAGCCCTGATGAGGATTCATGTCAGAAATTCATCCCTTTCATTGGGGTGAGTATTTACCTTTTCCTGAAAAATCCACTCTCCTCGGGTTTCGTTGCTGCCCAGCTGGTGATTTATCAGTTGGTTGTTGTGGCTGTTAGAAAGCATTCCTGCTTTTTCCTTTCGCCCTTTTTGCTTCAGATGGTGAAAGTTGGCATCGTGGAGCAGACATCAGCAACGTCAGGTAAGTCACTGTTTTCCATACGCCGCCCGATCAGCAGTCAATTGCAAAATGAAAAACGAAAGAAGAAAGTTTTATTCCTGATGTGGCGTATTGAGCCCAGTTTGGTTTTTCGTCCCTCAGGAGACTCTGATGATGCAGCACCTCTGGGCTCCTTGCTGCTCTCCTCCACACCTCCACAAATATCACCTGCCCTCAAAGAGGCGTCACCCACCCCCCCATCCTCTCCCTCCATCACCTCCAGCTTCTGCGCTTACAGGTAAACGGAAGAAACGAGCACAAAGCCGATTTTCCTCTCCACTTAGTTTCCTCTTTCATATTGTTTATATATGAAATTATTGCCGTAGTGAGTCTGAAAGACATCATTCATCGTGCGTTTTCAGCAGAATGTGATTTCATTATTTCCTGTCCCATTCATCATTAAATGAAGCCCCTGATTCATCTTACAATCTCATCCTGAGGAGTTTCTATGTCGATTCAGATTGTTGTCATAAAGAATTGGCATTTTTTCAATTAATTAAAGAAATTAAAGATTATATTTATTTACTTATAATAAAAAATTGGCATAGTGAATTGTTAAATCATTCATAAAAAAAATCTAAAATATGCAGTTTCCTCCTTCCTGTAATTTTTTTTTTTTCAGTCTTATTTCCTCCACATACTCTCAGATTTAGCCACTTTATTCTTCGAGCATTCATTGTTAAAAATGTCGAAACAAAACTTCACCCCCAGCATTCATGCATCTGACTTTTTCCAGCAGTTCTGGCGGTCAGGCGGAGCTGATGGGCCTTCAGGTGGACTACTGGGTGGCTCCGACAGAACGGAAGAAAGATGTGGAGAAGCGGGACTCCTCCGCCAAAAACACTCTAAAGTGCAATTTCCGCTCGCTGCAGGTCAGCCGGCTGCCACTTGGGGGCACTGAGCCAAGCCCCCAGCCCACCATGTCCATGACAGTGGTGACCAAGGAGAAGAATAAGAAAGGTACGCTGTTCCCCTGTATTCTCCGGGTGGACTGAGTCGTACATGTTTCCTCAGGTTTGTGTAGTGTGACCACCTCCACTCCTGCACTGCTCTTCTGGCAGGAGCCTCCTTTGTGCAAATCGACTCCAGGTCAACTAATACCAGCCCTCAGGGTGACCTCTGGACCTGCACCCATCTGCCTAACCTCACTCATATGGCTCTATGCTTAAGCCCATCGCAGCCCAGGCTGTTCTCATCTGTGGGTCCCAGATGGTGGAACAAACGCCCTCCATCGTCATGAAGCTAACCCTATCTCTTCTGAAAACACCTTCTTCTCCTAAAACCCCTAATATGTCTAACCAGCATCAACCTTTCATTTATGTTGCATGATTTCCTGAAACTTGGTGTATTTAATACTGAGACCAAAACCTTTTTCTGCACTGAAGCTTTACTGAAGTCCTTCAATTGTAAGTCCCTACTTTGGGTAAAAGTGTCTCTGGAATGTGTAAATGTAAATATATTACAGAATCTGCATATCATCAGTAGGTCACTGTTTATGGATGTAAGAGAAACATTTGGATGAATGACATCAGGGGATATTCACAGGACTGAATCCGGTCTGATAAAATCCGCTCTGACCTCCAACATTTCAGCAAAAGGCCGAATGTTCCCACAACTTAATCTTCAAGGACCGGAAATGTTCAGAATCCTTCATTCACTCACTGTGAACGTTTTTCCTCCTTCCGTTCTGCCAGTCATGTTCCTGCCAAAAAAGAGCAAAGACAAGGAGGTGGAGTCGAAGAGTCAAGTGATCGAGGGCATCAGCCGGCTCATCTGCACTGCCAAGAACCAGCAGACCATGCTGAGAGGTAATTTTCTAAACAGACCTCCCACCCTGTCGAGTCGTTCCTCCTCAGCGGTCCACAGAGAGGTCGCAGATGTTTTTGTGTTCACTGTTGTCTGATGTTTTTGCTGTTTGTTGGTATTTTTAAATGGAATTTATTTCATCACCTCTGAATGTCCTTTAATTTGATGTGTTGTTCATTATCAAGCAAATGTGATAAACAATTAGTTGTTCATAATGTAGCTGCTTTTCTTCGGTTTGTGTCATTGTATTTTGAATATCCGTGGGTTGTAGAGTTCTGGCTGTTCAAAACAAAACGGTTTTAAGATTTAATTTTTCTTTTTAGAGACTAAAGCGCCAGAGTCGACCGGGGAAAAGTGCTGTGATACAAACAAACTGTGACATTTGTTTTTCAATCCTTTCTCCTGCAGTGCTCATTGACGGCGTCGAGTGGAACGACGTCAAGTTTTTCCAGCTGGCGGCGCAGTGGTCCTCGCACGTCAAACACTTTCCCATCGGGATCTTCGGACACACAAAAGGCCCATACTAGCAGCACCTAAGAGACTGACCCCTTTCCCCTTCCCTCTCCCTCGTGCCAACAGTTTTTAACCCTCCATCCCTCCTCCACCCACGACACTTCTTCTATTCATCTGTCTTAATTGAAACTCCTGCTTTCCACCGTTGCATTTGTCCGATTATTTAATCTTTTGCGTGTTTTGTTTTTTTTTTTCTATTTATGTAAAAACGTCTTGAGGCAAGGCTGCCAAGGGAATATTTCTTCACTCTGCTTTTTAAAAGAAAGATCCTGCTGATGTTTTATAGATTTTTGAGAAGAAAAGCCGAATTAAATAATAATGAGAAATGATCTTTAACCTTTGACATACTGTATGAGTGCCCAGGTTTCACCCTCTGCCATCATGTTTTAGTTAGTTTTTTTTTTTTTTGTTAGTTTTTTTTTTAGGGAGGTCTCAAGCACTTGGCCAGCACAAAAAATCAAGAATATATATACATGTAAAATAAATCTATGTAAAAGAAAAAAAAGTGAAAAGGAAAAAAACATGAAGTCATGAAGTGGAAGATGTGATGATCATTTTATTTTCTCAACACGATGAAGAAATTTTTGATTCTCAGCTGCAGTGACCACTGTTGATGAGACGTCTGAAGAAAACAAAAAATGGCCCCTGACCTTTGGCCCTCGGCACTAAGTGAAGTCCTGATGTGCAATAGACTGAATACTGTGTAAAGCCAATCTGAACAATAAGTCGGCACTGTTAGAGGATAACACGCAGCTCATAGTTGTGGTTTTCCTCTCTGCATAGTCCCCTCTCTTTATTTTTATTTTCTCCTGTCGGTACGCTGGCTCGAGGTTTGAAGAGTTTTGCCCCGAAATTACACCCCCCCCAAAAAAAAACAAACAAACAAACAAACAAAAAAAAACAAAACAAAACAAAAAGCAAAAAAAAAACAAAAAACAAAAAACAAAAAACAAAACCCAAACACTCCTGCTTTTAAGAAATCTGTCATAGCACAAAATAAACCACTTTACACAAACCTAAAGCAGAATATGGATGTTTTGGGGAATTTGTTTACTTGTTTTCCTACTAAGACTTGGCTAGCAGCTGGTTTATTTTAGCATCGTTGGGGGGTGGGACGGCTAATCTGGATCTGTTTGAAGATTAAAAAAACTAATCTGCCAACCAGCACCCTTTAAAGCTCGCTAGATGAAACACTACTTCTTGTATGAATTACACAAAAGAGATTTATAAAAAGAAAAAAGAAAAGGTTGTCTTCAGACAGAGCTATGCTAGCAGTTTCTACCATTTCCCCATGCCAAGCTAAGCTAACCAGCTGCTGGCTAACAGCTAGCCTGGCACAGACCAAAAGTAACAAAATCCTCCCACCAGCATCTGTACAACACAAAAACACACTCGCATTAGTTTTATCTTGTTTATTTCATGAGCCAAACAAGCTGTTTCCAGTCTTTGTGCTAAGCGAAGCTAACTGGCTCGTCAATGTAGAGAAACTAAGTGAATACCAACAATTTGTGTATAATGTATATAAATAAAATGAATTTAAAGTGCATTTTTAAAGGGGTGGTTCCACTGCATTAGGTGATTTTTCCTTAAAATGTATATTTTTCCAAAAATAAAACTCTTCCTCCTCAAGCCAAACACTCCTCTGACACACTCCGTATCTTTTGCTCAAAGCAAATGTCACTTTTTGCCAAAAGAAATACCCATCAACTGCAGCTCACTCATTACCTGTGTGGTATTGTAGAAGACTTCATGATGTAGAGGTGAATGTATTGAAGGTACATTGATGTAAAGCACTTTTAAATGTTTGTCCATTTTAGATTTTAGTGTGTAAAACCTGCACTGGGGAGACTGCAGGCCGAGGCACATAGAAACACTGTATCTGTCACCATACCTGAGGTCAACAACAGCACAAGCAGTGGCAACGTGGTATATAGTCAATATGCAAAGTGAACCAAGCATCTGTTTAATATCACTTTACGCTCGGTGTGAAGCCTTGTCGGACTATGTTAGGTTATAGCTTATTAATCTGCAAGGTTAGCTTAGATCGTGTGCAGTATGTGATGTTAACATTTCCCAAAAAACAAAGAAAGCAAAAAAAAAAAAAAAAAGTCAGTAGATTTTTTTTTCTAACAGTCTTACAATGACTACTAAGCACTAAAAAACAAGAAAAAAAAAAGGCTTTTGCTTACGAAATTTATTTCAGTGGCAGTTTCATCATAACCTTTGCCAATTTCTTAATAAGTGCCTAAATTGCTTCCTTTTGACAGATCAATACAATGAATATCTCTGGCTGACATGGTGCTGATTCTGGCCTGACAACAAAAATATCTCAGTGCAGTGATTTTACAGTGGAGCCTGTTTATCAGAGGGAGAGGAATCAAAACCCGGGCCGGTTGACTCTCAAACATTGTGTTTGGATTAATGAAAACTACACTGTGGTCTGTTCAAGTTCAGCATATTTCTGTTTCTTTATGTCGAAGATGTTTTAGATGTTATTTTTGGTTTTTCATGTTGTCTCAGAGAAAGGCTTGTTGAAACTGAAAGTTCCCGTAAAGACTACCACTGTAATCCCAAAAACTGGGAGTAATAAAACTACTATACACACTAATATGTGCTTTTCTGTCTGTATGAGTTACTGAAATGTTTCTTACCAAGAAATGTGATGAAGAAAACTGTCATATATCATCTCCTATCATCTGTTTGAGCCTTGTTATTTCTACTGTTTCAACATCATCCATCATGTTTTATAACATACTTTTTTTTTTACATAGCCTACACCTAATAATTTATACTAAACAGTTGTGAACAACATGACACTAAATAAACAAAACAATTATTTGAGACTAACAAAAGTAGAAAATATAAAAAGTTTTTTTTTTGTTTTTTTTTTTGGCACAACACACTAGAAATCAAATCATATTGACTTTATTTATTCATCAAGTCTGTAGTAGGTATTTCCCCTGCTTTGGCAGACCTCACAGCCTGCAGATGCTGTCTGTAGGCAGTTAAAAGTCGTTCTTCTCACGCAGATTACTTCAAATTGCGAGATATTTTTGGCTGCCTTGCACAACCAGTATTTTTAAGATCCACCCAGACACTTTCAGAGACGTTCAGGATGTTTGGCAGCTCCAGAAGTGTCACCTTGTGTTTCCTCAAGTAGTTGATGATGGAATTTTGTATTTCACGTTTTGAATGATTGTCTCACTGTAGATGTAGGGCTCTTCACTTTCTCTTACCGTGCTGGCTTTTCATTTTCATCCAGTCTTGATATTATTTATTGGACGCCATTCTTCCTTCTGTTTGTGCAATGTTTCCTGTGTCACTTTCTATCATACAGGGCCAAAGGATTATTCAACCTCTCCTGTTTAATACTTACCAAAGGAGAAGTTGTGACGTACTGACTTGGCACAATTACATTTTTATTTATATTTTAACAGAATAAAGAAATCCTGCATTATTAAAATGTCTTGTGTTGCTTCAAACAAAACAAAGCATCATATATTTTTAATCCAAACTCATAGTCAGAAATGTAAGGTGACATAAAAGTATAGATTTTTTTTAAATTAATATAAATAAATACCAATTTCCCTTGAAATTTGGTCAATTTTGAATTTTTGTAAATTCACTTTCTACCACTGGTGACATGAACATGAAATGTTTCCTCTTTGAAACACCAAACATTTAATGCAAATTACATACAAAAAAAAATACAATAAAATAAAAAATAAATAAATACTAGAAAATTTTTCATCTGTCTTTCAGAGCTGAAGCAGAAACTTGATGTGTTGTCGTTGAAACAAAAAGAAGAATTGAAGTTAGTGAAGTAAAGTCCCGTGTTCCCCCCCGGAGGATGCTGAGCGACAGACAGGGGGAGAGAGAGAGATCCTCCGCCGGAGCAGGAAGCTGCTGCCGGGACAGAGGAGGTGCGGAACAACGTCGACATCAGCGGGGGCTCCACCATAATGTAGACCGAGCCGAGAGCCACATCCACCGAACAACACGAGCAGGTGTCGAGGCTGAAAACAAAGACAGGAAAGGGGACAGAGAGAGAGCGGAGGGGGGTGTTTATTCATCTTTATTTTTATTTTCGTTCTTTCTTTATTTATTATTGCACTCCCCCACCGCCACCACCACCACCACCACCACCACCACCCCCTCCGCCTCTCCGGTGGAAATGAAGGAGCTGAAGGGCTGCGGTATGCGGTCCTCGGTGGGCTTTCTGTCCCGCAGAGAGCTGACCGGGCAGCCGCTCATGAAGGAGGAATTCCAGAGGCGGAGGCTGGCCGGCTGCACCAGCCTCTACAAGAAGGACATGCTCGGACATTTCGGCTGTGTCAACGCCATTGAGTTCTCCAACAACGGCGGGGAATGGCTGGTGTCTGGTAAGTTGACAAACCAGCCCCCCCCTCCTCCTCCTCCTTCACCTCCACCATCCTCCTCCACCAACACCAACCTCCTTCTCCTTCTTTAGCTTCAGCTAGCTTAGGCTAACTAGCTAGTTAGCTAGCTAGCTAGCTGGCTAGGCAGTCAGCTGAGAGCCTGCTGGCTAGGCTAGCTTAGCTTAGCTTAGCCTAGCCTCTCCTGCTAACTAGCTAACGTCAAACCGAGCAGCAGCAGCAGCAGCAGACCTGGACTTGTCCCATATGTCAGTCCATAATATGAGCTCTGTGTCCAACACCCCTTTAATAAAGAGCACATCTATGGCCCCCGATGCGTCCCATCATGGCTTCCTGCTGGAAGCACAAAGCTCTTAATGTCCTGGGAGGATTAAAGAAAACAATCATCTGGCCTACTGTGGCAGCCCAGGGGCTTGTCTTTTCTTTTCTTATCTTATTTTGCACAATAGACCTGCAGTTTGCTTGAACACACGAGCCTGACTCCAACTGAGCAGGTAAGTATAAATGCAGACGCCTCCATTTAACTGTCACCTCTCATGACAGCAGTGAGTGAACAGACGCAGTAAACGTACATGGGTGTGTTGATGTTTATATAAAAGTGAGGATATTATTTAATTCCTGTGGAAAAGCACTGTTGCTTATTACTTTATAAACACAACAAATTCATGTGTTTGCAAAGTTTGTCAGGAAACTGTGACTTCACCCCCAACATGGCCCCCCCTCCCCCAACCTGAAAGGGACAAGGCAAACATTATTCTGTTTTGTGTTGCGACATGGCACATATAGAGAATAGATTGAGCTGAATATTAGATAATACTGGATGCGAATATTCTGCTCTGAGTCGAGCAAATGTCAGTGAAATCCTCATAAATGGAGGATAAAGAAGTTTGAAAGTTTGACGTCTGCCACAAGTGGGGTCACTGAGACTGAGAAGCATGGCCCAACTTTTGCACAAGCACCCACTGCTTTTGTTGTTGAGGCTCATGAAAAAAAAAACATAACATTTGAAGAAATGGGTTGTGCTTGCTTTTAATTTACTTTTACTTTTACTTTTAATAAATTATGTGGCATGCTAAAATTTTTGCATACATAATTAACTCTGGAGGAACACAAAAATGACACGTGGGTCTGGATTATGCATCATGTGCATCACATACTGGTGTTTACGTTTGGCTCTTGATTATGTATCGCACATCAAAAAGATTTGCCTCACAACAGGATACAACAGCCTCTGTGTTCAATTTTCAGTAAAAACTCTCAGCTTTGGATCTTGAGAGCTGACAGTTGTTTGTTTGGTTGACCACGGGCCTTTGGAAATGATTAAAATAAACCAATCTGAGAACATCAGGCTTTAGCTGAACATCTTTTGATGTTGTGAAGTTTGGCAGTTAAGTTGTTTGTCCACATCTGCAGGCGGAGATGACCGCCGAGTGCTGCTGTGGCACATGGAGAAAGCCATCCACGCTCGGTCCAAGCCTGTGAAACTCAAGGGCGAGCACCTGTCCAACATCTTCTGCCTGGCCTTCGACAGCACCAACAAAAAGGTCTTCTCTGGTGGTAAGAGCGAGAAAACATCCCACCCCAGCTGACCTTTTCACAACAGACCTTGGCCTTTGGAAATGCAAGTGTTGTTGCAGAATTATCAGTGTGCGGGTGGAGGTCAAAGGTAAACAGACAAATGGATAAATGAGAAACGGCCAAAGCTCTGAAGTTAGAGACGCTGCAAGTGTAGAGCAGTGGAATGAATACATAAATAAATCTGAGCACTGGCCAGAAGCCATCCATTACAGACAGTTGAGGACAGTTCAACATGATTTGTAAAACAAGATCCTATGTGCATTAAAGTGATTGCATAAGTTGTGCAGTAAACTGATTGCATGTGTGTTTGGTTTTGAGTGAAAATTATGGATTGGAAAATTTTAAAGATGCTGCAGCTGCCGAATTATGATATTTTGGAGACACATGGTGAGTGCTGGTCGTTGACCACCAGCTGCCTGCCATGCAAACGAACCTAAAGTATCTGTAAAGAGCTATAAAGCTACTTCACTGTTAAATAATTAACAAACCACACAAGTTGCAGCGCACCTTAGGAGCAACTTGTTTAGCATCTCAGTCAGGAGCTGTGAAGATAAAACGAGAGCATTTGCCTGACACACATTGGCACTGTTTCACTTGCGTGTTTTCTGTTTTACAGGAAATGATGAGCAGGTAATTCTTCATGATGTGGAGAGGTGTGTAAAATAACACAATCAACAATCATTTCTGCAGCATCAGAACATTTTGATTATACATCTCTAAAAACTTGTCACTGAACAGTGATTAAACAGAACAGCAGACCTTTAGATGTGCGTTTCTTCTACAGGAGGGAAACCCTGAACGTGTTCCTGCACATCGATGCCGTTTACAGCTTGTCTGTCAGCCCCGTGAACGACAATGTGTTTGCCAGCTCATCTGACGATGGACGGGTTCTTATATGGGACACTCGTGAGCCCCCGCATGGAGGTGAGTGGAGGAGCCCTGCATGTTACTGCACTGTCACAATAACTTCATGTAGCAATGCCTGGTTCTCAAACACTCAATTTGGAAATAAAAAAAAACACAGCAAGAATTAATTGGAGAAAACATCAGTCAGAGCAGAATATATTGTGCAGGGCTGCAATTAACAACAACTATCATTTACATTTTCAACAAATCAAACAAATTAATTCTTTAGAATTAAGTCAAAGATATTGTTTAAAAAAAACAAAAAACAAACCCAACAACAAAAAAAAACCCCACCCCAAAACAGCCAAAGTGATTTGGTTTTCTCTGACAAATAGTCCAAGAAATATTCATTTTACACTGACACAAAACAATCAAATCTCACAGCGGAAGCAGGAATCAGACAAGTTGATAGTTAATAGTTACATATTTCCCATCAATGAACTCACTGACAAAATTCACCTCTTAAATATCTAAATAAAATAGCATGGGTATGATTTCTGAATATCTGAATCTCAGTCCTTCAGGATGTCTTTGGATGGATTGTAGTAGTTGTAGTTTGAAAAAGAAAATGAAATTATATGGAGCAGAAAAATCAAATAAAATCATGTGGCTGCAGTCAATCAAATTTCCTACACTGGAATATAATTCAATAAGTTCAAGGTTGGTGAAAACGATGCAGATCAGCACATAAAGTGAAAATCAACCTCGACATGAGACTCAGTCAGAGCTTCTATCTGCACAGTGCCCCATCTCAGCTTGTCTCTGTTGGATTGAAGCATATGTATAGTCCATCATGACTGGACCTAATGAGACTCGGTGATATCTTGGAAAATCCAGTGGGTCATCTTGCATGATGTCCGCCTCCTTCTATTTTGGAAGCCATCCTTGTCACCAGGTTGGCCTAATAATACATTAGCAGTGACTTTTCAGTTTCTGCCAGCAGGCTTTTTATGTCGGCGCATTACAGCAGTGAAAGCCGAGAGCCAAAGGATGAATGTTTTGAATAAGTTGTGCTTTATTATTAATTATATGGTCATCAGTGATGCAGTGCTTAGTACTGTTGCACCGCAGTAAGGAAGCTCTGGGCTCAAACCTCTGGCCGGGGACTCCTGCTACTCCGGGTTCCTCCCACAGTCCAAGGACACCAGATAGGTGTAAAGTTTGACAATTTTAAATGCCATGCCTTCTCTGCCATCTCCCTCTGTAGAGCCCTTCTGCCTGGCCAGCTACCCCTCAGCCTTCCACAGCGTGATGTTCAACCCCGTGGAGCCCAGGCTGCTGGCCACTGCCAACTCCAAGGAGGGAGTTGGACTATGGGACATCCGCAAACCGCGAAGGTTAGACTTTCCCCGCCCCCCTCCCAACTGGCTTCTTGTCTCTTCCTGTGCCTTACCTCACCTGTTTGTGACGTTTACAGAAACTCTTTGTTTGCCGTTAGGTTCAGGCAGCCAAACAGCCCAAGGGAGCTGCCAGTCTTAGGTGCAGCTCCAGCCGCACTGCAACAGGCGTCTGCTGTTTGGCCTAATTCTCATTTTTTGAATTCTCCAAAAATAAAGTACTTCTGGACTATTTCGGCAGCTACATGTTATTGAAGGAGAAGGTGGTAGGGGAAGCACATAAAGCACATCACAAAAAATACTAAAAATGACTAAAGGCAAACTTCATTCAGAAAGGAAAATAGTTCGCTCTATGAAGAACAAACATCCTCATGCAGTGCTGGCTCTGTGGCTTATATCCAGCAGGTGTCGCTGTTGTCCTGTTGTTAAACTCCTCAGCTGCTGCTCCTCTGCCAATTGCAGTGAAATAATGTTAAGACCAACAAAATGACTGTGAAAATGCTGAATCACAGCGGAGTATATTTACACATACACAGATTAACTTAGGTCTCAGTTATTAGAGTGCAAATGACAACACTTCCAATAAAAGTAAGCTCTGAGTCATTTCCCTTTCTCCTTTGTTGGCTCTGCCTAATGCAGGTTGTGTTTACACTCAGCAGAAAGTTCACTATTTGGATTATAAATAGCCTCCAGCTGTAGTTTATTTAATTCAACACGTCATTGATGTAATATGCTCTTAGACTGCTGCACTGCTGACATCTTCATATTAAAGTAGCTCCTCTGATGATGTCATATTATTTTTATTTGACAAACATAAACACCCCCCCCAAAAAGAAAATAGGGTTTTAACACTGTGATATCTTAATTATTAGTGAAGGGAGAATATCTAAATGTAAATACAGATGTATTAGTCAGGTAGCTTTTAAATTCTCTTGTTTTGTTTTAATAAATGATCATTTCTATTTGACATATCAAAGGAATTTAGAAAATGTTACTTTCCTTCTTTCTTTTTTTATCATTTGTGGTTCAGCCATGAAACAAATGAAAATCAAAGTTATTTTGAACTTCATCAATGCAAAATCACCATATGCATTATGCTCTTTAAAAAATGAGGATTGCTACACAATCCTGATTTCAGCACAAATCTTTTCTTTCCTTCTGTTCGCTCAGCTCGCTCCTGCGTTATGGAGGCAGCATGTCCTTACAAAGCGCCATGAGTGTTCGGTTCAACAGCACCGGCACGCAGCTGCTGGCGCTGCGCCGCCGCCTGCCGCCCGTCCTCTACGAGCTTCACTCCCGTCTGCCCAGCTTTCAGTTCGACAACCAGGGCTACTTCAACTCCTGCACCATGAAAAGCTGCTGCTTCGCTGGGGACAAAGATCAGGTCAGTCATCAGATGATATGAATATGGGGGTGTGGGGCTGCCGCAGCTGTGACTATTACTAAATCAGTGAGGACATGTTTATAACATGGTGTGTTTTACAACATCAAAGAAGAAATATATCCTCTGTCAACTTTACACACAGAGCATACACAGTATGTATGAAATGTTTTGCATGATGTCTAAAAATTTCCATTTTATGTAGATGTACAGACACAAAAGCAGTTTCTCAATACATTGCACCCAAGAGTGTGATTTAGCCTCTGATAGCACAAACAGACAGAATATGCACAGAAACAATGTTTTCAGTTTTATCTGCCGTTTGAATGATATTTAAGGAGAATGTTGGAAACATGTGGGATCAATAAAGGCAATAAAAATAGAATATATTGGTTGCGTCTCTGGAATTGGGACTTTGAAGTTCTGGAGGAACACCAGGAGCCCTAACACTGAGCCAACGTTCGTCCCGTTGGTCCTCCTCAGACATGACATCACCTCGTAGTCATGTTTATTATGTTAACATTATCCTCGGGTGTCAGTGGAGCTCATGGAGGCTTAGTGATCATCCTCCCCCTACATGAGGGAGGTGTTTTCAAGGTTAGAGAGGAAGGTCGATGATGTGAGTCTGTCCCTGCTGCAAAGGTTGACAGAACAACTGGAGCTGAGCCGCTTTACATTGATCAGCGGTCAGCGGAGATTCTGTCGATGGGTCCTTCACATTCTGGAGTATAGTTTTGTTTTTTTTTTTAAGGGGTCAGCTTTACGTGAATTATAAAAGGATTAAACTGATTGTTGTTGTTTAAGAGTAAAGCAGCTTTGTCTTTGTTGCTAATCTACACTGAAGGCTCCAAAATATTTCCACATGCTTTTCAGACTCAGTCATGACCATCCCATCAGCTCGGCTTTGCTCTCCACCGTCCTTTCCTTTTTATTTTCTGATTGCGCCTTGAAAGGGCAGCAACAGCAGCAGCAGGTGAAGCAGAGCGCCCTCTGCAGAGTCTTAAGGGCGAGCTACTTCAAAGACTGATAAATTTTTGTTTCTGTTTCATGATAGTTGTCGATTAAGGCTTTGTGACAGTCAATTATTGTACGTCCATTGTGTTGATGAGGAAAAAGCCATAAAAATGATCAGCTGTTCATTTTGTCTGAAATCACTGAAAGTGGAGGGTTGAACTTAGAGCGGTTACACCTCTTGACTTGCAGCAGTGATGTTGAAATGCAGTGCAGGGCGGCTCAGTATGCTCTGACATCACAGAGGGTTTTTGGTTAGAGGTGAAACACAGCTCATGTCTGACCACGCTCATCCACACCCTGCTGCGATGTTTGGTGAGCTCAGAGGTGCAACTGACTCAATTATAGAGGGAAGTGAAACAAACTTCTTAACCTGGCATTAACTCGCTCTTTTATTATGGTTTCCTACTGATGATTTTCGGATTTAATGAAGACTTCTGTATCGTTACACACACAAAGCTGTGAAAAATATCACAGAAAAACTACATTGAGTGTCTATACCAAAAGTAGTCATTGTAGGGAATGACAGGATTCATTTACACATCCACAATCCAATATACAATCCATATATTAAAGTTTATCATTTCTACACATATTTATATATTACAGAATATATCAATTGAAGCCTTCTGTAAATATCTTTAATTTGCTCCATCTGCTTGATTTGCCCCGACTGTCTGTCTCTGCAGGTTTATTGTGATTCACGTTCAATTTAAATTAAAACAGAAATCAGTACAGGCTTATATTTAAGAATGATTATTTCTGTTGTTAATCTCTGATAACTCTAAGAGAGATGGAAATACAGTCAACGTTTTTTTAGTCTCCATCAGTAAGGTAAATTTCCAACTTGAGCCTCTCTCTGGGAACCAACGCTGAATCACCATGATAACTGAATTCATATGGCTTTTGCAGTGACATTGATATAATAACTGATATTGCTGCTCAGCTTCATACAATTATAGGTCAGACGTAATTTTAAAAATTAGGATTACTGATTTTAAGTTGGACTGTTCTCTCATCTCAGATGGCCTCCGCTGTAGTAGAACAGCAGAGTTTAAAGAAACCATACCATGTGACCAGATGATTTCATATGGCAAATCGGTAGCTTTGTCCAGTGGCTGCTCTCCAGCTCTCATACAGACCCAAACCACAACTATTAGAGGATTTTCTCAGACTGGTGTGGGAGCAGAGCTGCAGAATGGCAGCTGACCAGATGAAACTGATGCAAAGGAAAGGAGGGAGGGCGTTACGGGTGTGAGATTCCTACTTGACGGCTCCTGTGGGAACCCGAGGCGGCGCACACAGGTGTCCTGTTCTGACTTTTTCATCTGCCCCTGGAGCTGAACTGATCCCACTTACAGGATTTTGCAAAGCCCCTTTTAGATGGAGACATATTGATTGCCATTTTTCACAAAAAAGAGAGAAAGAAAACCCCATCTAGAATATGGGGTGGAAAAGTCAAAGATAAATGAACCTACAGAGACCAGCAGAATATTTAGTGAAGGAAATTAAAAACATTTGTTTGAATCGTTGACGGAAAAATATTGCATGTCTTTATACAATGTCAGAAAACCAGCAGCTCGAGAGCTTCTAAAAGGAAATGGAAATAACTGATGAAAAAATAAAATAATGCTTGACCTTTAAGGAAGGTATGCTGGAAGAAGATAAAGAACAGAGGACTGAGGAAAAATAAAAAAAGTAAAGTATTTGGATTCTTTAGTTGAATACTTCCATGTTAACAAATGAAGAATGGACTGATTAGACTTGGAGGTTAAAGGTCGAATATGTTACATAAGTCTGGACAGACGAGGATGTTCTTTGCAGTTTGGTGGTTGGTAGAGGGAGACAACTGTGAGCTGGTGATTCGCGTTTTTCTACCTATAGCTTTAGGACATGTGTATTTACAAGAACGAAGAACATCTCCCTCTCTGGCTCAGTCAAAACTTACCTTAAGTGACAGGTAAAAGTGGAACCACCTGTTTGCAAAGTCTAAAAACAGTCAAGATGAGGAGCAGGAACCGTGTTAGGGTCACTCTGTCATGTCGTGTCAAATGTGTGTGTGATCACTAGATTGTCTCTCTCTATATACATTTAGACAGATTTCTTCTCCCCGAAGGGCTGTTGGAAGGTTTTGTCATACAAAATGGAGCAGACTGGAGTCTTTAAACATCCTTCTGTTTTATCCCTCAGTACATCTTGTCCGGGTCGGACGACTTCAACCTCTACATGTGGAAAATCCCAAAGGATCCAGAAGCAGGTGGGTTATTGAATCTGTCTGCGCTGGCTGCATATTTGTGTGTCTGTATGGTCAGGTGAAGCCAATGATTTACATTCATTTTTGCATCCATGCATGACAAAAGAAGTTGAATAATTTAATCTGTCTGGTTCCCAAGGTGAGAGTTTTTTTTTTTCCCCAATAACAGAAAATTATACTGTTTTGTGTTGTTCCTCATTTATCATCAGTAAAGCAGAGCCAGTCGATGACTGTACTCTAAAGGAGCTTGTATGTCAGACAGACATTTAGTGACCTAATAAACTACAAGGTTACAGATTTCAGTGGCGTCAGTGCAGGCAAAACAAATCAGATTTCAGTTGTCGGGAGGTTTTCACCACAATCATAAACATTATAGACTTCTCTGTGCTCTACTTTAAACTTTTCCAGAGACAATTCTTTGTATTTAATTCAGTAATTCTTGAGTTTGAATGTTTCCAGCTGCTCAGACTCACAAACAGTAAAAATGAAGAGTGTTAGGTCTAATTACTTTGGGAAGAAATTACATAATGCAACAATCCAGGAATGTTGTCGTTTTCTGCTCTGTGGCACCACCTGACATATTTATAGATTTTGTTTTCCCTCAGCGTTACTCACTCAGAAAATATGTGCACTGGGCCCATTTGGTGTCAGACTAATGGAATATTACAAGGATTGCATTTCTGTTAGAAATGTTACGACCGTCGCATTTCACATGCTGTTTTTCTGCATCCTCTGAGGTGGAATGATTGGGGCTGTGTGTTTGTTTTAATGAATCACTGTCATTATCCTCCATCTGAGTGTATGCATTATGTCTGCCTGTGTCAACCATGCTGTGTTTTTCCTTTTAAGGAGGTCCTGGTCGTGTGGTGAACGGGGCTTTCATGGTACTGAAGGGTCATCGCTCTATCGTGAACCAGGTCCGCTTCAATCCTCACACCTACATGATCTGCTCATCCGGCGTGGAGAAAGTCATCAAGGTTAGTAAAGGAGATTTGTGTCTGCGTTTTTAAGAATAGACTGAGCCCTGAAGGGCAGTTACAGAGAGGTAAATCTATCTGCTGCAGCAGCGGGATGATGAAGTGGTTAGAGAAATGGTTCTGTAAGTGGATTGCCCAGCATTTGAGCGTCTGTGACCTAGGTTGTTGAGGCAGTAGATGAGGCCTTAAGTGAAACATTGATCTGGAGTGACACTGCACAGACAAACTGATTGAGCTCTGACTTCCACTGTGGAGTGGCCAATGGAAAAAAAAAGAAAAAAAAAAAAAGATGGATTTCCTCAATCGACGATTCGTCTGCAACAGATGATGTTACTCAGTTTTCAGAAACCAGGTCATGGAGAGAAAGACGTAGTGTCTCAGTAACCAGGCCCCAGACTGTGATATACTGTCAGGCCTAAGGCTAAAGTCCAAGTCAGCTTCATTCAAATACAAATTCCAGATAATTAAACTTCTGGCTCTCTCCCACGTCATGTCTGGCCCATATACTTCCACATCTGAAAAAGTTTGGCTGTTATTTTTCGATGTTGGAGTTTTTCTGCTACGTACACCAGAACTGGTCCAGATGTAGAAGCACCATCTGACCATCATGCTGTGTATGGGCCATCCTTGGGCCGTGGGAGCAGAGTGCACGATCGGAAAGAATAAACACAAGCACGTGGCCCAAGTGTAGACCAGAATGCTTTCACTGCATTTATTCTTATTGTGTTAATGTTCTTCTCAGCAACACCTGCGCTTTCACATCTTTTAGGTTATCAGGATGCAGTCAGTTCGGCTCAGCAGCTCAAACGCTGATGTTGAATGTCACTTTCACATGCAGTGTAGAGGGCTCAACTGACACCTAGCTAGTCAGCTTCCTGTTGTGCACTTTGTGGTTTGACTGTGTGAATAAATTTTTACAGACATTTTCACCTACTTTTGAAGTCTAACTCTTTAATGTCTTCAAAACAGAATATTTAGGTCCATGTAAACGTTGTCACACAATGCCATTCAACAGAAGACGTCTCTGACTCTTTGATGATGACAAAAGCTATAGCTCCTTTTTTGTGAGTACAGTAACCCAAGCTGTGTTTTGTCCCATTATGACTGTACAGAGTGAAAGGTGATACAGATGCAGGTGTTCTACATGGAAACTATCAGTAACAGGGAATCTTTCAAACCAAGCTGGGCCCCTTCACGCTCCCTTCTGGCTTCATTGTCATTCTGTCATTTGTCTTTTTCTAACTTTGAATCGTAACTACTTTCTTTTATCTCCATCATCTGTCTTCCTTCCTTCCTTCCTCCCATCACTGTTTTCAGGTGTGGAGTCCTTACCAGCAGCCTGACAGTCTGGGTGACCTGGAGGGCCGTGTGGAGGACAAATCCCGCAGCCTCTACACCCACGAGGAGTACATCAGCCTGGTGTTGAACAGCGGCAGCGGCCTTTCCCACGACTACGTCAGCCAGTCCATCCAGGAGGACCCGCGCATGATGGCGTTCTTTGACTCGTTGGTGCGTCGGGAGATTGAGGGCTGGAGCTCCGACTCTGACAGCGACCTGAGCGAAGAGGCCATCATGCAGCTCCATGCCCGGGGCCGCCGCTCCACACGGGCCACACCAACAGCCCCCACCACTGCCTCGGCTGCCGGTCACCACAGTGACTCCTATAACTCGTCGTCCTCGTCTCTGGCTGGACCCGATGCCTCAGGAGGGGAAGAGCAAGCCAGAGCGGAGGGTGAGGAGCGGCCCAGGAGGCGTAGCAGGCATCAACGCCACCAGTCAGGCTTTCTGGTGAACGAAGACTCGGACTCCAGTGAGTTTTGGCTCGACCCAATGCCGCGGCCTCGCTCCCCGAGCCCCAGGGACAACTCCACACTCTCCAGCCCCACCTCCTCCCCTTCACTTCCTGCCGGAGCCTCCAGCTCTTCCACCTCCACTTCCAGCTCAAGCAGTGATGACGAGGAGCGGCGCAGCGCAGTGAGGCGGCGCAACGTGATGAGGCGGCGACGCATGCACGTGGTCTCAAGAGCTGGGGATCGACCCGAGTCTGTCCAGGCTCTGTTCTCAGCCATTGACTCCTGCAGTTACCCATCAATCTCAATCGATGACCTGTCTTCGTCCTCGTCAGGCGAGGAACAAAACTCTCTCCAAATCAAGCCCCAGACCGGTGGCGCCGGAGAGGAGGAGAAATGTCTGAGCCCTTCTGACTTTGTGTGTTTGAGCCCAGTAATGTCCCCTGAGAGCCAAGAGAATGAGGAAGGGAGTGACAGGACTGAGCTGGAAAGCCGTTCAGCTGCATCTCCTCAGCCACAGGACGGACACAGGACTGAAGGGAGGGCCCCTACAGAGACGACAGTAGACAGCTCCGATAGCGGAGAGGCGTGCAGCAGCTCCCAGAGCCGATGTAGCCCTGGAGTAAACGGGCAGCACCGGGCTGTGGCGTCAAACGTGAGCGAGAACCCCCGCGTCTCCTCAGAGTCGGAGGGAGAGACTGGTGTTACACCCGAAGACGTGCGGCCTTGGAGAGAAAGAGGCCCAGCACAGAGCGCTCTGAAACGGACTCATGTGGGATCTGAAGAGGGAGAATCAGGCTCCGCTCCCTCAGAAAAGAAGTTAAAAACGTAATGACATGTTGTCCTCCCGGGAATAAATCATTTGTTAACAGACTTCATTTAGAAAGTGGGTTTTCTATGGGTTTTTTTGCAACTCAGCTTTTTCATTTTGCGTCTCGTTGTTGTGTGACACTCGTGAGCTTGCACTGCTTATGAGCAGAAGACATCAAGCAGCTTGAAAAAAAAAAAAAAAAAAAGTGTTGTTAGTTCTGGTTTCAGGACAAATTAGTTCAACCTTGTCATCAATCTTTAGGTCAAACCCTAGATGACATTAAAAGATAAAACATGAGGTAGATGTGTTGATGAAAATGGTGTTTTAAGTGAAATGCAGCGACCTCATTTATTTTCTCGCAGAATCGGTGTTTCTTTCTCGGCCATGCTCTGGTGGGTGCAGAAAGCTCAACAAAAAAAAAAAAAAAAAAAGGAGGGGGGGTCTCATGGAGGACAAAGGCTTTGCAGCATTTTAATTTCTACGATTTCACACTGAGTGTTAATCTGATAGGGCTTAGTCTCATTTTTTTACGAGATTCTCTGCTGAAGAACTGACTGTGTCTCTGTAGAAATTCTAATTTGTTTTAAGCTGTGCATTGAAATGATGCTTTCGGTGTCTACCAGTTGTTTTGTGTCTTATTATCCAGCCCTTGGGTACCATTAGAGCTCGCTTTTGTTTTCTTGCAATTAAAGAATAATTTGTTCTCCAGCGACGATGCCACGACTTCTTCCGGCGGGTTTGCTCATTCCCAGTCCAGTTCTGTTGGTGAGAGGTTTTTGCACATCCCATCACAAGGCCATCTTGAACAATGGAAAGCAAATCTTTTTACTGCAGATCCTCCAGTACCAAGTACTAAATCAAGTTGCCATAGCAACAGTCGACTCTCCTGTCAAATGAATGTGAAGCATGTTCATCTGGCGCTGACCCTGAACATCCAGTGTTCAGCCAAAGTAGAATATTTTACTGACTGAGCTCCAAGATGAAACGTGTCTGAGAATCACGGCATCAGGGGTTAATGTCCGATGGGTACTATCAGGAAATTAAACTACCAAAGGCTCTTTAAGGAAGCTAATGAAAAAGCTCAACGTAAGATCTGCTCAGCAGATTATGTTCTAAAGCTTCATGATAAAACTAAAACATTTTCTGGGTCACCTTTAGGATCTCTCTTCCATATTGGCTTAAATGTTGAAATTAAAAGTTGTTACCAGAAAAAGGGAATTTAAGATTCTCAGCAGAGGAAGTTCAAGTGATATGAGTGATTCAAATTTGTTTTCAAGTTCAAGAATAAACCTTCTGTGTTGCCTGTAACTGAAGCACTTTATGTGGGTGGTGTTTTCAACTTCACAAGCTCTTATTGTAACATCTATATTCTATCTTTTAAAGGTCATTTTTTGAGACTTTTTGCTCTGAATTCATAAAACAGTTTGTAATCATTTTCTAACTGTGGAAAAAAAACATGACCTCACTGTTATCAATAGTAGCTACTGGCCTGATAGTCACTATTTGGATTCAGTCTTATCATTAAGGCCCATATCAAGAACATTTCAAAGGAAAAATACACCGCAAGCAGCTCTTTCCAGAAAGATAGAAAGTTGAGCCGTCATGAGGTAAATAACCATAAATGGGCGAGAGTCTTTTTCAGCTGAAATCTGCCACACCTCCTCAGATTCACCAACAGTGTCATGATTGTCTAAGAATCACATGATGTCATTGCTTTTTGAGGAAACCACCATGCCAGTCGTGTCCTGTCTGCACTTGAATGGCGGCCCTCTTCTTCCAGACAAAGCGGACCTACTCGGAGGGCATACCAGGCGGGAGAGATAGCAAAAGAAAACACAGGCCCTGGCATCGTGGCCCCACGAGCTGCTGCTGCTGTGGTAGTCTGAGCGGGTTATCAGGCTGTTTGTACAGCTCTCTTGTCAAAATAATTTCCTTTATACTTTTTAGGACCTCTCAGGGTGGATGTCACTTATCTGCAGGAAGTAGACACCCTTCATTCAACCTTTGCTTTTCGTCGGGCAGAACTTTATGAAGAGGGATATTGAATTTATGAGCCTGTTTACATTTTGCCTGGAGTTTGCCTGTTGGCCTGTAGATGGCTTAATGATTAATTACAGGCTACAGAGGAAGGGGTGTACAAAAGAGGCTGCTTTTTTTTTTTTATTTGGCTGAGACATCAATCTAAAATATGCTGAGATTAAGTTGTTTTTTTTTTGGTTTTTCTTTTACGCTGATTGCAAACGAAGCCTCATCGGCTACGCTTAGAGGAGGATTGCTCTCATTAGTGAACTTAAAAATCTGTATTTGTTCAGGAAGGTTAACTGGTTGCGTCTGCTCTCTCCCTCCCGCCTATTGTAGGTCACGTTCACAACTGGGAGGAGTCCTGTGCAACCGCAAGCCTTCCAAGACTTCCTGGAGTGAGTCTTCCAGTCAGATGCACCATGTTGGTTTGGGAGGGAAAGTAAAAAGCTCCTTAAAGCCACAGAAAAGCTTTCTTGCTATAATTCTTTTGGTGCTTCGTTAACAAAGACTTCTGATAAGCTTGTCACAGGAGAATATTTCTTACTTTTCCTCCTGACCTGCGGTGGCTGGGACTTTTCAGAAAAGATGATATCATGTCCTTCCCTGCTCCAATCAGGAGTGAGCAATAGTTAGGTTTTTAGCTTCCCAACATCAAAATGAACCCAAACTACCCCCAACATAATCAAACCAACACTTTGATTTGAGTGTATTTATTTAATCTAAAAACATCTAATATATTGGTTTTCAACTGCTGAAATTTTATAATAATGCTTAGATGGATTGGAGAGTTTGGTAAAAAAAAAAAAAAGGAGCATAAAAACAGTAGACAAACACATCAGATGTCTGACGTTATGGGGGACACCTTTTTCTCTTTAAAAAGATCCTCCCCATTTCATCTGGTGTCCTGCAGATTTGCATAACAAAAGTGGAATGAAACGTATGAATTGGCGTTTTCTTTTGTTGACTTCCTGAAGGATTTGATGCTACTGTTATCCAGAATGGAGTTTCTGGTGTGTTGTGATGTGGCTGAAGTTTGTTAGTCTCACTTCAAACCAACAGAGTTGTTTTTTTTTGTGTGTGTGTGATTTTGACCTCCCATCAGATTTTAGCAGCTTTACTTCCCAACATCTGTTAACTGACTTCAATCTGTGAAGACTTTCCTTCCGATTCACCCCTGAGTTTGCAGTTAAAGCCCCCCCCCCCCCCCCACCCTCCCAGACACACACACACACACTCTGCTGCATTACTTCCTCTCCGTTTAGATCAAGCCGCGACATTCCTTTTGGACGCAGATGTTCCTTTGGCTCCAGTTTTTTCACCACAAATCCAAACACATGTACAATTCAATGGGATTATCGTAGCCGTTCAGCAGTATCCCATACATGGCTCAGCTTTTACAGCTACGACGGCTATTTAAGAACTCCCCTCCCAACATGACTGGAATACCTTGGGAAGCTGCCAGAGACCAGACAGAGCCAAACTCACCAGCTCTTCACATGACCTGTGTGCTTCAGAAAGCCGGGCTGAACCTCTCCGCTCCACTGACTCGTCACAAGATATTCTGACATTCTGCTGAATAGTATTATGTTGACGTCAAGTGGCTGGACCAGGGGAGAGATTCTCCAGGCTGCACGGGCCCAACCGTGCAGTCCGGAGCGTGCCACCGGAATAATTATGCACATTTCAGTGGTTAATTACAATGAGTTAATTCATGTGTTTAATAAGCCATCATTTGCAGCTTTGAGAGGATAAGTTCCTTTTGTCAGCCGGCCAATTAGAGCTCGTGTTGCTGCTCTGTGGGCTGGATCCCCTTTCAGTGTTCAGTGTGATTGGCTGTGTGTTGAAATTCATGAAAGAGATAAATTACAGAAAACTGACAGATTAATGTAAAAAGCACCAATTAAAATCCCTTTCAGGGACAGTAATGGCAGCCATTAGGCCACTTGGACATCCTGCCAGTTTAGTTATGTGCAGTTGTGAATAGTGTCAAAGTGTGAATAATATGTTTATAAAACATTTCTGCCGGCAGTTTTCTGATTATCCTCATTTAACAGTGAATTTAATGAATCACTTCATTTCTCAAAATGACTGTTGGCTAATTATCGAAGGGAAAAGTTTCTAATTATTCCCAGACTGAATTATAACATGCTGCTCTAAGCTACTTTGGTTTGGCCTTCTGTCATTGACCTGATAAGGCTGATTGATAAATTATTTACTTTAGTTTTTCTGCAACAATTTTTTTTTTGGTGGCCACATTATTTTAACATTAAAACTCTATATTAAGATTTTTTTTTGCCTGGTGAATTTAGCTTAAAAAAGACAAAAATCTCATGTTGGAAATGTTTCAACAAACCCAGTAATTGTTTTTTAATGGCTTCCAACTATTTCTATAAACAATCTTTCTTTATTCAGGCGGTCTAATTGAGAAGAAAATTCAGAGATACAATAAGTTTCAGCGAAGAAGTCAATCTGAGCGTGACAGAAGTGAGAGAGTTATCATTACTGAAGTATAATCATAGATCTGTAGATAAGTGTTTCTTTGCTGGCCTTTTGTGAGACTCTGTGGTAGTCTACAGTTACACAATTGCTATTCTTCAAATAACTCGGCTGTACTCAGCAGACACCTTCTGCGGTTCACTAAAACACACAGGGTTCAGCTGTTGAAGTAAAGATGGTAAACAGAATATCTCCTCAATCAGGTGGAGACAGACGGTAATAAATAACCTCACAGCTTTTTTTAATGGCTCACTGCCTTGATTTCTGAAAAATACGAAACAAAACAAATTAATTTAGACAGTATCAGTCAAATGTTGAATATCAGCCTGCCAGTACCAAAGGAATGATGTAAAAAAAATGTATGATAGTCATCAGTGAATAATTTATGAAATAGTGATCGGGCCATTAAATGCTAAATCCTGTTAGCCCTTTTATAGACGGTGCCTTATCGAAAAGCTGACTTTCACCACCACAGCCAGGGCTGCTGCTGTGCATTTGCTGCACCTCCACTCAGCACTCACAGCCGGCTTCCTCCAACCAGCGACCGGGCGGTGAGCTGGCAGTCTGCTCCCTCTCTGTGACATCACATTCCCAACCATCCACCGTTGGAAGTTTGTCCATATATGGAAGAGCACTCCACTTTCTCCTGACTGCCGGGGCTATCCCATGTCGGCATCTTTCCTCCTGTGTGTGTGTGTGTGTGTGTGTGACAGGAGAGAGAGAGGGAGAGAGAGAGTGGGTTTACCTTACAAGGCAGACAGACCTGGCTGCAGCTTCACATGTTTACAGGAACTACGTTGTGACTCACTGCTCTCTCTGAATGACTGTAGATCAAGTACAGTAACTGACTGTGACGAAAGGTTCATCACAGGTAAACGTCCTGAGGTGAAAGTGTCAGCGAAGTGTCCTCAGGATGACGTTCCTAATGTGGGCTCTGTTACATATTATATTCTTACTGCTTATTAAATAATGTGTCAGCAGCATTTGTTGTGTTTGAGGGCTGTTGAGCTGTATAAGGATATTTATGTGAATATTGTGTCTTGGTACTTTTAACACGGCACACAAAATGTAGTCCTTTGCAATTATATTTCAACAAATTTCACGTTGTACTTTCGTATCGTACTGTTTTCATACTTTCTGAATAATTTGATCATTTTATAAAATATGACTGGATTGTAATTGATTAAATTAACTTCTTATTGACGCTTATTGAGCTTAAGTTTGAGCACTGAAGCTGCGTCATGACCCAGAACATGTGATGCTGGTTTTCTGCTGATTCCAGTCTGAAACGGGCCAGCTGGGCTGGCTTTCTTCACTTTTGTTTGTTGAGGGAGTGGACTTATTTCTACAGGGATGATGGAGACACAGTCAGATACGTTTATGACTCTGTGCTGAAGACAGATAGAAATGGAGGAGTCATGTCTCTTATTAATCCGTCCCATTTTCCTGAAGGTAATATTTCAGTCATGGTCGAAGGTCAAAGGTCATAGTGGCTTTACAGACCACAACTCACAAATCCATCCTCTAATTATTACACTGATCACATCACAATGTGCTGTTGTGTCCCGGGAAGAAAAGAGACACATTCAGATGTTATTAGTTATGTAGGGAGGATTAAAAAAAAGAGTATTATTGCGACCAGTACTAACATTTGTGCTGTTTTTTAGCGGACTTTCAATTAAGGAAATAAGAAAAGCAAATATTTTATCAACTTAAATGATCAAAATATATAAAGTTGTGTCAGGAAATTTAACTGAAATTGTGCAGAACTACCAACACGTGACGGCAAATTCTGAACAATGACTCACAGTAACAAATACATGCTTGAAAAACATTTAACAGGTTTCCTGTTTACAGTTCCATAAAAGCTCTTGTGTGGTGTTTTTGTTCGAGAAACAAATGATTTATAATGTTCTTTAGCTGCTGTAGATTTTTTTCACACAGTGAACACAGAACAGCCACTAACTGCAAAAAATTTCATTCTCTATTATTCTTCTGAATTTTGACTTTAAATGTAAAGAATACAAACAACTACTCATAAGTGAATGTAGCATTGGTGCTTTTACACGCTGATGAAAACTTTACAGTCCTAATTATTTAACGTGAACTGTTGAATCAATAGTCAATAGTTTTTACTTCTTCTTTCTCTCTGTGTTGTCCCTCTTATTTTATAGTTTTATATTTTTACTTCTCATCTTCTTTGTGTATATATTATTATTATTATTGTTATTGTATAATGAGAGCAGAAGTTTACACTTACACTTACACTTTTTTTGAGGGGGGAAGGGGCAAATGTTTTATTTGCAGGGCCGGACTGGGGCCGCTGGCCTCTGGTTGCCCCCCCACAGGTCTTAAATATTGTGGCAGTCAGACATTCAGATGTTTGGATCGACCTCGGCTTTGACAGCCCGAGCAGCCAATCAGCTTCCGGGGAGGGGGCGGGGCCTGGAGCCACAAAGGCGGCCAATCAGAAAAGGGCGGTCGGTAATCGATTCAATTTGTCTGAAGTAAAGTTTTTTTTTTTTTTTTTCACTCCTGTCGCTCCTCCACAGCTGATCTGCCTACAGACTGAGGCTGAGCTCTGCTGCTGCTGGCCGGACAAAACCACCGAGGAAGAACCGGGGAGAGAGAGAGAGAGAGAGAGAGAGAGAGAGAGAGAGGGAGAGAGAGAGAGAGAGAGGGAGAGAGGGAGAGAGAGAGAGGGAGAGAGAGAGAGAGAGAGAGAGGGAAAGAGAGAGAGAGAGAGAAGACAGAGGGTGAGAGAGAGGGAGAGAGAGAAAGAGAGAGAGGGAGAGGAGAGAGAGAGAGAGAGAAAGACAGAGAGAGAGAGAGAGAGAGAGAGGGTGAGAGGAGGGAGAGAGAGAGAGAGAGGGTGAGAGAGAGAGAAAGAGAGAGAGAGAGAGAGAGAGAGAGAGAGAGAGAGACAGAAGACAGAGGAGAGAGAGAGAGAGAGGTGAGAGAGAGGAGAGAGAGAGAGAGAGAGGGGAGAGAGAGAGAGAGAGAGAGGGAGAGAGAGAGAGAGAGAGAGAGAGAGGGGAGCCGGGGCTGGACCGTTAATTTCATCCAACAGCGTCTTGAATGTGCGGAGGAGAAGAGAGAAGGCTGGAAACACAGCAGCTCCCCGAGGAGAAGAACCGAACCTCCGAGTGAATACATACACACGTTTAAATATATTTAAAGCTCGACTCACATAATATGGATCACTATGACGGAGAAGAAGACTACATGCCCCAGGAGGATGACTGGGACCGGGATCTGCTGCTGGATCCGGCATGGGAGAAGCAGCAGAGGAAGGTAAGGCGGACTTCCTCCTACCTCCGGTGGAAAGGTGCGGAAGTGACGGCTGGCTGTCTGTGAAGATGGTTACTGCTGATTATAATGGCGATAAAGCCGCCTGCTGTGGTGGTTATTATTATTATCATCATCATCATTATCGTTGTAGTTGCTGTTGTTGTTATCTGTCGCCTCTAACGAGGTCGTCTCTCAGAGTTTCTCAGCGCGGAAGCGGCCGCCGTGCTGCGGGGATTTGGGCTCCGGCAGGCGGATCACCTGTGCGGCGGCTCCCGGCTACTTTTTATTTTATTTTTTAATATTTTAGAGGAGGAGGAGGAGGACACACAGTTCACAACCTAAACTTTTCTCCCCTCCACCTTTCCACCTCTCCTCCTCCTCCTTCAGATCCGTCTCTCTCTCTCTCTCACACGCGTTAGTCCATGTCCTGAGTTCACGTTATGGAGGAGGCCCACCCATTATCTGTGCAGCAGGAGGGGAGGAAGAGGGGAGGAGAGGGGAGGAGAGGGGAGGGGGGTGTAAAGTAGAGTAAAGTAGAGTAAGGGAGGGGGGGGGGACACAATTAAAAACTGGACTGTTTCAGTGTAACAGATGTCAGCCATGCGCCTGACTACATATGGTGAATGACCGACTCCTCCTGTCATCTGGTTTATGATGAGATGTGGATCAGGTCGTGCTTAAAAACGGGTGGGGGGGGGGGTTGTGTGTGTGTGTGTGTGTGTGTGTGTGTGTGTGGATGGTTGTGCACACACGGGTTAAACTTACTTTGCGCTCGTTCTGTTGAATTTACGCACAGTTTCTGCTCTCTCTCTCCTTTTTTTTGGGGGGGGGGGGGGTGAATATACCGACTCTGCCCTGCTTTCTAGCTTCTGTGCTCACGGTGCGGAAGTTGGTTTCATTTCTAAACAAACCCCTGATTTACTCCTTCCACTTGGATGCACATGGGCCCCATAACCCGGCGGCGCGCTCGGGTCAAACTTCATCCATATATTGTTTTAAGCGGCCCAGATCTTCTCCACGCGTCTCACAGCTGCTCCGTTTTTTTTTTTTTTGTTTTTTTTTTTGTTTTCCAGACAGAGCATGAATGGCCTGTTTCGAGAAGGGGTGTTGCTTTTTCTCTCCCCTGCTCCCCACACATAAAAAAAGAAAAGAAAAAGGGGGAAGAAACGCGCAGTGGAATCTGAGTAAGCGCTGTGGTTTGGGTTGGGCCTGTTTGGGAGCGAGCGTGCCCAAAAATGGTAATAATCGGCCCCTCTCGCTGCTGCTTGCTGCTGCTGCTGCTGCTGTAGGAAAACTTTTCCCCCAAGTTTCTCTCTCTTTGCACTGCGACCTCCTAGTTTCCTGGATTATGTCATCCGGCAGGCTGCTACCGGTCGAAAGCAAATGAGGGGGAATGGAAGGAAAGGTATGCGGGGCTGAGGTCAGGTGCGTCCTGCAGAGGAGGAGGACAGAAACTGCAGCTTCTTCAGAGCCACGTCAGTCTGGAGAGCCACATCTCCATGTCCCTCATTGATCTGGTCCTCCAGCAGAAAGCAGGGATGTTTTATTCATGCCCCCCCCCCCTCCTCCTCGGAGAGAGAGCGTCGATTAGTGCTTATACTCAGATCTGACCAGACTTGTGCACAGTTACAGGCTGAGAGGGATGACAGCAGCCCCCCCCCCCTCTCCTGGCAGACATGCACCTCTGCCCCCGTCCTCAGGAAGACTGAACTGTCTCACACACACACACACCACCCAAATTCCTTCCAGGCCACAGCAAACAGCTTTGCTGCTGATGAGCAGATAGTCTGGAAGCCTTTTATGTCCGCAGAGACTTTTCCCCATCCAGAAAACCATCATCGTCATTATTATTATGAACATGTGCATTACTCTGATCTGTTTGCTGTCTAAATGAATTTACCGTGTTAGATTACAACGGCAGAGACAGAGATAAGGAGGAAATAGCCGCTGATGTCATCTCTATGCCGTTTTTCATTTGGCAATTGTCATGAAGGTTTTCTCGGTGACTCAAACTTAACTGTGTTCTTATAGCACAGGTTGCGCAGGAGAAGACTTTTGCTCTTTTGCAATCCACTTTTGACGCAAACGAACCCAACATGTCAGAGAGTGCTGAAAGCATTTCGAGTGCGGTGCAAGTCCTAACCTGACCCCCCCAGGTGTCTTCTTATCTTGGAATCTCAGTGACTTTGCAGACCCAGGCTGCACCTCCCTCATACTTTCATGTCAGAGGAGTTTGTTTGTATATTTTCATGATATCACACCTCCGCTAAAGAAAGAGAGAAACAAACACACACGCCTCATCGACAGTTTTTCTATATTCTTTTCATTGCAGGAGGGCGGAGTTCAGGTGTTAGCCGCCGTGGCTAATATGTCCAGGTTTGTCCTTATAAGGATAAAAGCTGCGGCACCTTCCTTCTCCTCCCACATCCTCCCATCTCCCACACCCCAACTCCAGTATTCCCAAACACTCCCAAACCCACACCCACATTCCCCTGCTCCGACTGTACAAGTCAGGTCACAGACCAGATCCTCTGATTTTACCATCCGTTTGCCCAAGGGCTTCAGGTTCATATTGATCAGATGTGCAGCACATCTCAGATCTGTTGGAATATAGAATGAAATCACGTGACCTCCTGACTGAGTTTATAGATTTTACTTTTAGTGTTTTTGGAGTGTATTTGGCGTCTGTGCAGAGTTGGTTAGGGTTAGGGTTAGGGTTAGGTTAGGGGGTTAGGGTTAGGGTTAGAGTTAGGAGGAATGATGACACAGGAGCCAATAAACCCGGCCCACAGGGCAGCAGGCTGTGTGGGAACTCATCTTTTATGTGACACAGAGACAGGAAGTGAATCAGTAATTAGACCTGTCACTTTACACTCCCCTCTCGGTCAACTGTGGCTGGGCGGGGCCGGCTATGACACCCAGACCGAGCATCCTGACTGCCATCTACACCAACGGCTGATTCGCAGGAGGTCGAAGGGGAGTATGTGACGCGTCTCAGCTGTCAGGAAACTGAGTCAACACAAGAATGGCCGCGTGACGTTTCAGCGCTACTTAGAGAAATCCAAAAAGAGATGCGTGCTTTGTTCCGGGTCTGCAGCTGTTTTACGAGATTGCATAATAGGATGTGTAATGTCAGCTCTGAGTACCTCGCAGAATGCTTCCTGTCATCAGATTCCTTTGCTCCCATGATGCACCTTGCACAAGCACTGTGTTAACAAAAGGAGAAGAGCGTCACGGATCGGCAATGACAAAGCAGGGGATGTCAAAAGCATGAAGCCCCCTCCACCCCTCTGATAAAGGCGTTATGTGCTGAAATGTTGCTTCTATTCACTACATAAAACATGAGAACACTCTCTCTCTCTCCGTTATTTTCCATATTCAGTAAACTCTCTGGCTGTGTCGCGTGATGGCCTCCATCCTGCAGCCCGACTCTTCACTCAGAGCTGCACACGGCTGAATGGTTTAAATTCATGCAGTCGTATTCGTGTGAGCGTAACTTCAGAAGAGAGGTGGTGGTGTTGTCGGCGCCGATCCTCGGGGAGAGTAGAGAGGAGGTTTGAGGCTTCTTCAAATGCTGAAAGTTGTTCAAATCCAGCGTCATGATTCTTATGTCAACTAGTTGCTGTCTCAATGAATCAATGAATTGCTTGATCCATTAAATGATGGTCTTGAAGTCTTAAACAGTAATTTGTTTCTGTCAACCAACCGTCCACATGGAGGAAACAAATCTAAAAAATATTTTACACTTAAGCGTGATGATTTGATCATTTGAATAATTCAGCTTTCTGTCAGTTGACCAGTTGGTTGGTGGACAAAAACAGAAATCTTCCGTTACTGTCTGTCATGAGTTTATCAGAGAACAATCGAACCCTTCATAAAGGAATGTGTGCACGTTTTGTTTTCTTATTTGGAAATTTGAATGACAGTGGCGGAGAATTGTGTGAAAACACACCACTGAACATTTTTCAGGAAGTAATCAAAGCTGTACTTTAGGAAGAGGCCACATTCCTCCTTTCAACACTTCCCTCCATCAAACAGCCTTTTATATTCACTTCTCTGTGGGAGCTGAAGGTCGTACACTTTTTCTTCCTCTTCTTTTTATTGTTTTGGATTAACAGTCATACCTGTTTGTCATGGAGCTGAAAACAGCTCTGTTCACTCTGGAGGAAGTTGCTGCTGAAATTTAAGAAATGTTACAACTTGTATTGCCCCACCAAATCCATGGCTGGTTACCTGCTCTCACCGGTCCAGGTTTTGTTACCTTTGGACAGATTCCTGCCAGGTTTACTCCCCTTTTTTCACTCTTCATGTTCTTTGACCAAGGTAATCATTTGTCGATGAAACGCTTCAGGTCGAACTTCTGTCTGAATCAGAAACGCTTCAGGGAAATGAGCAACTTTCTGCCCTGCCCTTTGATGGGAGACGGCTCGGCATCTGTTCCTGACTAACTCAACTGTCAGCGTGGCTCCTGCTCTCTGCGAAATAGCACAAAGTCAGAAAATTGATAGATATCTCACCAGAGGTCGGATAATCCTGCTGAGGTTAACGCAGCTGGACTATAAATCCCAACAGGGGCTCCCCACTGGACCGATCATCTGCCCCGGTCACGCCGTCCGGGGCCTTTCTCGTTTGTCCTGATTGATGGGGTCGCCCCGTTAAAAGGGCTCCTGAGCGTCATCACAGGAAGTTTTATGTGCGTGCTCCCAGCTTGGCCTGCGGGGAACGATGAAGGGTTCAGTCCTGCTCCTCTTTAAATGACCAGTTCAAGATGCCGGTTGTTATGTTTTAGATCTGCATGGACTTACGCTAACCTTTGTAGAAATTTGTACTATACTGTATTCTCCAGGGGAAGCTAATGCAAAGTGATGCAAACAATTTAGAAAACGGGCCGAGTTAATGAAGAGCGGAGTTTTCTTTCACCATCCACCTCGACCTCCCTGTCTTATCATCCCTCGACCCTGCGTGACCACCATCACAGTTTGATCGAGCACGCTTCATAATTTCCGAAAACATCTTGTTATCTGCCGTTAATGAGACGCTTCCAGTCGGGAGGAAGACATCTTGTCTTCATGGCCTGAAGCTGTCGGCTGATCTACAGCGTGTCAGAGGAGACTGACCTGCGCTTAATGACTCTTACATAACCTGACTGTGCGTCTCAGGGAGGGCTTTTGCTCTCCAGTGGGCTGCACCATGGCTGTTGTTGGAGAACTGGTGGCCGTGTTTACCCGAGAAAAGTCAATGTGACAGATGACACGCATCGATCTGTTACAGAGACGTTTTACTGAGCGGACCGCCGGAAACATCATTATCTCTTTAGCCCAGGTAGAGCGTCTGTGGCTGCATGGACGGTGAGGAGGGTCTTCATTTTGTTGCAGACTGAATTACCTCACTCAGCTATTGGATTGGCCGCCATGCTCTGTTGTTATTGTCCGAGGAGGGTGAGCCCTCTGGACTTTGGTGTTCCCCTGAAATAGGTTTGCACTTTTAGTTTTCAGTAAAATATCTCAACAACTGTTGATATTGTCCTGCACTTTAACTCGTGGTCCTTAGAGGATAAACCAATAACGCTCTGACTTTGTGTTTGGCACCAGAGATTCATATTTGTGTGAGTAAAATGTCTTGGTCCCCAGAGTATGAACGCTAAGAGCTTTATTGATTCCTTCTACTTTTCCTTTGGTACCACAGTGAGAGAGAAATCTTTTGGCTTTGAGTGAGACCGACTGTTGCAACAGCACAGTGAGCATATAGCTCACTGCTCCTCGTCAGACTGGGTGCTGCCTCAGGGTTTTCAAGAATTCACTGTTTGAAAAGTCAAATGTGAGCAATTAGCAGGCTCTTATCTAAGCAGCTCCCAAATGCCAGGGCCCTGATGCAAATTCTTACATGGCTTATTTTCTCATGCTCAAGCTCCAAATTTAGAAACGTATCGAGAAATCCAAATTCATGTCTACAGGTCATTAAGAGTTTCAAACTCAACTGTGCAATGAATTTTTAACCATCTTAGTTTTGGGAGGGCTGGATGTGTTCAGCTGCTTTGCTCCGTTTGAGTTGGACAATTCAAGCTGCACATACTCGACGTTTGGCGGCTCATTTGTTTTGTTTTTTTCACATTCAGAATGGGATTTGGGGTCAAGGTGCATTTCCTGCAGAGCAGCGAGTGCAGAGCTAAAAACCTGCTCAGTGCTGAACCATGTCTGGAACCACCATGAACTTATAGTCACATGTATTCAATAGCTTACGACCCAGAGGGAGTTTACAGGCGATCCGTCTGCATGTTTCCAAGGAATTTTCCTGCACCACATGGGGAGGATGTAGCCGGGTCTTTCCTCCTCTAATGCCATTAATCAAACCTCATGCATTCTCAAATGTATGTGAAGCCTCTCTTTGAAGCTGGGGGGGGTTTGTACTGTGCGAACATGTGAGTGTATTAGCTGTAAGCCTCCTCACAGGAGCAGCTGCACTGCGCCTCATTTAAGTGAAAGCAGCTTTAAGAAAACGGACACCGAGGTAAAGACAGGCAGCAGGCACACCTTTCCATTCAGTAGCTGTGGGGGGGGGGGGAGAAGAAGAAGAGCGTGTTCAGGAGGCCATCCTTGTCACAGTGTCAACCTGCGGTCAATAATTCATCCTCTCCAGCCAGGATGGATTTCCAGCTATCAGATGACCCCTGAGTTTCCTCTCTGCGGAAAAAACCTGCTCCGTTCTCCGTCCCTCAGCGTTGGATTACCTTGAAATTACTATTAAGTAGTGTGTACTTTTATTTTAGCACTTTATTTACATCGTTGACAACTTTGGTGGAGAAACAAAAGCAAACAATTCCAAATCCGTCACACGCAATTTCTATTAAACATTTTCATTTCAACATTTTCTGGAAAAATCCCCACAAATGTTGTATTTAACTGAAAAGATTGAACGCTCTTTAATTTGTAAAGATGCAGGACAAAGTGAGTTAGCTTGGTTTAGCTTAGCACAGCGACAGGAAACTGAGGGAACATCTTGTCTTTGTCTCAGAGCTGAATGAACTAATGAACTTTAGAAATAACATGTTATGTGCTTGTTTGTTTCCTTTATATAAAAAAAAAAAAAAAAAGACTTACTATCCCCTGAAGCATACCAAGGAAAGCATTACCAGATAAAAATGCCCATAAATAATGATGTTGCATAAAGTTTGACTTTTCCTTTGTCAGCTCAGACATGACAGGCCTCATTCCTCACTCTAATCCCCACTTCATATTCCTCCTCTGTTTATCCTAAAATCTGCTGCTGCTGCTGCTCCAGCTGGAAACTTCTCAACGCATCGCTTCCCATGTGGCAGAAGGCTTTTTTCCCTGGTTGGGCTCATGTAGCTGACAGTGGGGTTCAAAGCGCTATGTGAGAAAGTGAGAAAGTGGAGATCTTCCTGTGTCAAAGTCAGAAATATCCAACAATCTTTACAGATACAGTTCCAGTCCATCATATTCAGCTTTTCTCCTCTTTCCTGTCACCTTTGGCTCCTTCTCACCACCATTTATCTCCCCCTCTGTGACAGGACTGAGTGGGTGGCGATGCTTTTCAAGTAAATGTTTTTTTATTTTTCTGTGTTGAAATCTCCCTCCACTTGTGTCAGGAAGCCGCTCCTTCTCTGCACGCAGGGTGGTGCGTCCACCTTATTTGCTCTGTGTGTAATAAATGGGCAGTTGCAGCATTTGAACAATGAAGCCAGGATGTTTCTGAGGGGTTTTATTTACACTGCCGGCAATTAAGTAGATTTTTCAGAGGGAGTTAAATACGTGACGGTGAATCAGCCTTCCTTGGTGGCCTGTTAGAAGTGAGTAACGGGTGCGACGGGTAAATCTGCACCTTTTGGAAATGTTTCTGTGAGCTAAGTTTGATGATATTGTTGGAAATAAATCAATCCATCAATCTATGTTAGTGAGTCCTCGGAAAGAGAGTGTTCAGATGGAAATCGAGGCCGGGGGTTATTTGTTCAGCCGCACTCCTCCACTTTTCTAAAGTGGGACAAGTATTGAACGTGTGAATTTCAATCAGTGGTCTCCATTGATTGTCTGCTGCGCCGCCACTCGTGGTCAGAGTCGACTCCCTGAAGGCAAGTTGTGTTACGCACTGATGACTCTGACCAGCTTTTCTTTCTGCACCACTTTTTCCCGCCGTCCTTCGTCTGCACGCTCCCGATGTCGCTTCTTTTGTGATGATAAACAAGCAGTCACTTTGAAGTGTTCGCGGCAGATCTCATTACAAGCTGTGTCAGATACTTCCCCTCGACAGCCCCACCCCTGGAAGCTCGGCACAAGAGGAGCGCCCGCCTGCACCTCGTTGCTGTGCGGTGGAGAGCACTTGGCAGAGCAGTTTGAGCCGTGTGAAGTGCTGGCAGGTGCTGCTGCTGGTGGGCAGACACAGATGGATGATGGAGGGGGGTAAAACAACAGCTCAGCCAGTCACACATAACTGTGCCTTTTCATTTTGAATTGTCGTGCAGAAAATACTGAGGTTGAAAGGTTGTGAAGAGCTCCTGTGTGCTCTGTGGTCGCAGTTTCGCTTCTCTCTGGCTTTGCCCTGAACCGCTTTCCGCCTTTGCCAGTCGTCATAATTACAACCTCTGCGACCTTTACGCTCATCGAGCTTGGGAAAGCCAGAAGAGAGACACACACATGGCCACAAGATTTTTCTTGTGTCCCTGCGTGGAACCTGTGGCCATTTAGTCTGGGTCTGATTTCATTTGGATAAATGTGTTTACACTTCCATTTAACACCCTGAAATCACATTTATTTAGTTATTAGTTTCACCCCCCTTTACCAGGGAACGCTTCCTCTAACTACAATAAGTTAATTCTGATCCAAGCGGGCATCAAAATCCAGATGAAAGAGGAGCTAATAAAACTGCCAGTTCACCCATCTGAGAGAGATTTACTTATCGCGCTGCACTGGGAGCAATTAAAGCTCTCTACACGGTGAGTGCTCTGTGGACATTTAACCCCAGCAGCACATGGACCAGGAAAAAGTGCAGAAACCTTAAAGTGGTCTGAAATGATGATGATTATTGTTACCTGTGCATGTTGCCCCCTAAACTGTGAACATGCAGATTGCGCTTAGCTTTTGTTCTCTGTGTGTATCGTGAGATGCAGCGACGTTGGAGCTTGTGCGTGTTTTCGGGATCAGCGAGTCTGCAGAGTGACTTTCACTCCCGGTTTGATTGTGCGAGCTCTGAGCCGGATGATCGCTGAGCTGGTCCCAGCTGATTTGTTACCTGTTTTTTGTTTGTTTGCTGAACTGAAAATGCTACCACTTCTGTGTTTGACTCACATGTGGAACTGGTGATCATGAAGCTTCATTTTGTGTGTTTAGTTCCTGAAAGGATCCCACGTGTAAACAAAGCTGAGGCCAGTACAACAGGAGGCTGACCCCCCCCCCTACAAAGACCACACACATACACACACACACACTCTTACTCTTAATGTTTTCACTTCTTTATGTCACCATCTCGTCTGGCTTTTCTAAACGAACCATATGTGAGCGTTTTGATTGTTGCTGTAATTACATGTGATGAAATAACAAAGAAACTGAAGGCGTCGTCGTTGGTTTAAGGGGCAGCTCATATGGAAAACAATCTCTCCACGCCGCCCATCGAACAGGGACGTGTCCTGGAGCTTTCCATCGTATCACATCATCTCTATCAGCAGATGGGCTTTTACACAGTCCCCTTTAAAGTTAAATGAAACTGGCATCTTTTTTTTTTTCCCAACATCCTGCTACAGAATTGTATTTATTTATTTTTCGTTGCATCACTCATCCTCATAGGAGCCTTTTTGGTGGATAGAAACACCTAAGTACGGTGGCCTGAACAGGACAAATACACTATAGCTGATGCGTAGATGTGTTGAAAGCATCCAACCAGATCAGCATTTCTCTGAGTCAGGTGGCGGTCAGCACTGAAAAAATGCTGCTCTGGCACAAAGCAGCAAACCCCCCCCTTCATCACACGACCGCCGCAGCCAAAGCGAGCCGGCGCTGACTCATGAGTCCTGTGTTGTGACTCGGACGAAGCAGGCCGCTGAACTTCCCATCAGGCTGTTTAGATTGGCGTCTGTTGTCAGATGAAGCCGACAGCTCAGCCGTGACTCAGGACTTTTTGACTGGGCTGAGTCGTTGTGATAGCAAGTTTCTTCCTGTTGAGTGCAAAGAAAATCATTTGCTTTCTGTCCTCGCAGTGAATCATCCATTTACAGCTCTATTTAAATATCTAAACATAGGTTAATTCAGCATCGACCATAAAGTCAGGTGGAAATTTCCACTGCTTTCATAATATTGAAGTTAAGCTTTCAGTTGAATGTCCTCCATGTTTGTCTGAGCAGCCGGCCGAGCGGACAGATGCGTGCTCATCTCCAGCTTTTGAACAACCTGTTGCTCAGCACGGCTCCTTTGATGCCTGCGTTGTATTTGAATAGCATCTGCTTGTGGATTTGCATTCAATTTGTGTGCCGTGAGATCAGCACAAGCGCCGCATCTTATCGACAGCCGGACATTTGTTGGGCCGAATTTGTTTTGGTCCTCACCAAACATGGAGACATCACTCTGCTGCAGCTTATTTCCTGCCTATGATTTGTAGACGAACAGACACCAAACAGCAGTTTGGTGTGCTATCGTAGGAAGATTATCACATTTTCATGAGAAGTGTACTAAAGCTGTAGCAGTAGCCACAGCACGGCGCCTTACAGCAAAAAGGTGACACATCATGTTTGGCTTAACTGGGCTGAGTGTGAGTGGTTGTTGGTCTCTGTCTGTCTCTGTGTGTCGGCCCTGTGATGGACTGGCGACCCGTCCAGGGTGACCCCGCCCTCGCCGAGTGCGAGCTGGAAACGGCAGAAGATGAATGAATGAATGAAAATCACTGAGTTGCACGTGAAGTGTAGAGGGAGCGTAGAGGAAATGAGACGGTGAACTCTGACTGACGCAGATGTTGCCGTGGGTTTAGAGTGAGTCTCTGTGAAACCAATCTGTTTGTTTGTGGGTCTCCAGGCTGTTGTGGTTGTCATAGCAACCGCCCAGCGTAAGATGCTCTGCGGCATTTTCACAGATGAGCCGGTCTTTGTTCACTGAACTCGGCCGAGGAAAGAGCTATTACCACACTTTGACTTCTCATTGTAGCGCGCACACACACATGAATATGCATCAGAGCGACTCAGAGTAAATATCAGTGGACTCGTCACAATGGCTGCTATTCTTTGTCCGCCTGCACTTTTTGGCTGCTTCCCCCCTTCGTCAGTGCACAGTGTGTGTTACACATGCCTGTGTGAGTGTATTTGCTCATACCCGCAGTGAAGGAGCCTGCACACATATGTGTGACACAGACCAGTTGTGTGTTTTTTCTGTTGGTATTTTTAAAATGTAATTTTTCTTCTACACTTGTATTTCTGCTCCAGGCTGAATTTGCTTCGTGCATGTGTTTGCGCTGACGCAGCAGCTGAGCCGGTAGATAAGTGTAATGGGACGGCTGTGCTGAGTCGGCAGTTTGAGTTGGAGTGCCTGGCTGGATGGATGCTGCACCTGAGAGACTGTAACACTCCATCATGGCTGCAGAGCTGCAGGAAAGACGGTTTCCTGTTCTCCGCTGGGCAGGAAGGAGGCTGCTGTGACAGGAACATTAACTGCCTTCATCCATCCCACAATGTCAGTTTTTCTAATGCACCATTCTGCATGTGATTTCTGGCTCTTCCACTTATAATTTTATGCACTTTTAATTTTTATTCACCGTGATGGATTTGGTTTTTGGGAACCGTGAGAGCTTGACCGGAATCCAACATAAAGTTCTGTGGATTAGAAAAGTGACTGAGCTGCCTGAACAGAATTGAAGTGATTAATGAAGCATCTTACAGCAACATGGAAGACAAACTCCAAAGTCCTTCGGACTTCACACCTACATTTGGCTTTGAGTCAAATCTCAATACATTTTGGAAATCAAAACAACCTATTTTTCACAGATGAGACATTAAAATGTTCACATGGAGGGTAAAACTGAACCAAATATCCCACCAAGAGAAAATTATTATTAATAATTGGTCCGAATTTCTCTCATTTTAAAAGCGACAACGCTAAGAAAATATTTTTTCTTAGTAAACAAACTGGAGGAAGTAAAGCAGTGTATGTCAATCTTCTCTGCACACACACACACACACACACACTCTCCTCCTTTAGTGATTTTGAAGGGAGAGTCGTACATCAGGAAGTATCCTCCAGTGAGTGTTAGGGGAAGGAGACGGGGGGGAGAATGGTGAATGTTGACCTTTTGACCCTTTCAGCCTCCTTGCTGCTTGGCCCCCAGACTCCTGTCCTTCCTCTGTCAGGGGGGGCAGATATTCCCCCTTCATCTCTCCACCTGGCTCAACAGGCAGAAAGGTCGCATTGTTCCTGTCAGTGAGTCGCTCTGAGCAGGACGGACGGAGCGGCGACACTTTTTGTGCGGGGGCGCCTCCAACTCTGCACTTGTTTAGCCGATCGGCGGCTTCCTGAAATATCACTGAAACAAAGAAGACGACAACGTGTCGTTTTTATAGTTTAATTTTGGCCGACATCAGTTTTGATAATGTCGTCCTCCATCATGGCGCGAAGCATCAGCAGTCCGAAGGTCAGACAGACCAACCAGCTGGCTGTGAAGCCAGATGAGCCGAATCGCTTTATTTGGAAGAAACAGTGAAAGTCACAGCATGAGTGGGTGAGTTATTTTTGGAGATATCGACTCAAATCTCACTGCTGAACCTGGTGGGTGTAAAGTTGTTGTTATTTTATTACTGCCCTGAAAAAGTCCATCCTTCTGTAGTCACCTGCAGCTGGTACATCCAGGACAGGCCACCAGTCTACGAGGCCCCAACAAAAGTGGCAGAGCTTTCCAGAGTTTGTTGGTTTGTTTTGTTTCGGCAGGTAAAGGTTGGAGCGAGCCCCCTGAAATAAAGGCATTTTTGTTTGAGATTCTGATGGCCAGTAAAAAGTGCAAATATCCCAGAGCTTAATATCTTTAAATACTGAAAGAAAAGAAGCGGGAAAGAATAGAAATAGAAAAGCTGGTGTCTTTGTGTCTCTCGCTGTCTCTGGGTGTACGCGGCACCAATATTAGGCTTTTCAGACTCTCTCTGTTCTCTCACCTCCCACTCAGCTGCAGAGATGGGCTCTGACGCCAGCTGCATGAAGCCTCAGAGCTCCGTCCACTCTGCCCTAACCTAAATCTTCCTTTTTTTTTTTCCTGACATCTTGTTTCTATTTCAGGATGTCATGTATATGCGTGACCTTCCCCAACAGCCTGCACTGTCAGACCGACGAAGGGGCGGCTCGCATCGATACTCTTCCATCCGCTTTTTAAGTTTTTGTTTATGTTTGCAACTTTTTGACCAAATGTAGGCATCAGCCCAAATTCTGCAAAGAAGGATTCTCTGCACTTTCTGCTGTCTCTTCTGGTTGTGGCTCAGCCCACAAGTTGTTGTAGGTGTCAAACCTGCCGCAGCTGAAAACACTGAAAAACCGCAGATTGAGCTCTCGAATAAAAGAAAATATGAAAAGCGGTAAATACGAAATGTTTCACATATAGAACGTTTGATCAAATTTAGCACAGAGCACATGATGTAGATGTTAGATATGATAAATGACTTCATGAATAAATGTGTCTTCAGTTTCTGCAGCACCTCCATTGTTTAATTGTTTAATTCAAACCAACAGCACAGACTTGTTGCTTAAATTTCACACTTGGCTTGGCGATGAAGTCGTGATAACAGGTGATTATATTAAAAAGCATTTTTGAAATATTTCTTAAAAACATTTGTTGTGCGGTTTGGCTCCTGGTCTGTAAAGGTCAAACCCCCCCATCAGGGTGGCTTGTTGTTGGTCAACAGCGTAACTTTGTGTGTCCAAATTTCACTTGATGTTTCAGATTTGTGAAATTTCACTGAAACCTCAGATCGTAGCTGATTTTAGTGCCGTTTTAAAGCAGTTGTGTGTTTGAAGGATGAGGGTAGAGCCAGAGTTTATACATTATAGCACAGCTCCTCCCCCCTTTCCCAACATCTGCTTTTAAGAACGACAGTTCTTTAAGCAAAGGCAGTTCTTTTTACACTTGCCCTGTCAGAGGATGCTTCTGCGAGACGCCATTAATCGTCATTTCTCTTGCCTGAGTGAAAGATTAAACCACATTAGCGGTATCTTGTCCATCAGCTGTAGACTCGCTCTCTTTCCTGTCAGACCTCTTGAAGCATCAGCCGTTTCCTCCGACAGTTCAGATTCTTCAAACTGTCTTTTTGAGCTCATCACCTGTCACAGCAGTAATTCTTCCCCCGCCTGACAGATTTTCTCCTTCTTCGTTTCTCCTTTCTTCTGTGAGCGAGGTTACCTGAAACACTTTCAGTAATGACTCCCAACAAACAGACTTAATAGCTCAGCAGCATTAAGGCGATGAACTCCCATCAGTCAGCATTTTCAGCAGAAGATTGAACAGAAGTTGTGAACGTGTTAACACGGCTCTAAAAAGGGTTTTGCCTTTTTATTCCGGCTATAATGGTAAATTAGAAGTGTTCCCTGCTTTTTTTTTTTTTTTTATCACTTCCCATTGACCCCTCCCTCCCTCCACATGTGTCCCCCCAGGGTGCAGAGCGTGCTCTCAGTGAACCCATCTGGTTTAAAGGCGATGCCCTAATCTTTCACACATGAGGAAGTCATCTGGGAGTCTGGGTAGAGAAGGTGCTGTAGCTGTTAGCTGCTCTGTTTTCCTGGCACGAGAAACACTTTCCACCAGCACTTTCTGCCCCCCCATGAGCCCCCGAGTCTCACCGAGGCAGCAGAAATAGACTTCACATGAGAGACAGCAACACTTTTACCTCCCCAGAATCCACAGAGGCCCATTTCCCTCCCCAGAACTCATCCAGACATCTCATTACATTACTGGAGCTGTGGGTGGTGTTATGGCTTTTATGTTGTAGATTTGGTTGTAAAAGGAAATGTCTGCCCCCCCCCCCACCCTTCAACCTTTTCTCAGGTCTGCTCTTCATTTTAGCTGAACATTTTTGGAGGAGACGCTGGAAAAGTTATTCCCGTAGACGTTTTTCTTGCAATCCATCTGCCTGTTTGTGGGGTTTCGTGGGGACACGAGAGGCCCTCCGGCACCCCGAGCTGGAGGCTCCGGCTTGAGAAACTGGCCGCCGTGTTGAAAACCGCCTTCCTGTGTCGGATGCTCTGCCAGCAGTATCTGCCTTTCCTCTACACTTGTCCGCCTGCCTGTGTGTTCGGACATGGAGGGGGCTCACACTCATGAGCTGGCTTGTTTCGGTGAAAGGATTGGACTAATATGGAACTGGCAGAGTCACGGGAAATATTTTCCTAACTGAGGCTGATTAATGGACTGGGGAGGGAGTGGACGGGTGAGAGGTGGAGCAGGGGGGGGGCAGTGGGTTTATTAAACAGACAACAACATGACGGGTTCACGGCTTCTATTAGTGTGTCATGAAAGAGTTTTCACGCGTGTTTATCAGATTATGTAGTAGTCCAGCAGCAGGGAGGTGAAGCTTTAGTGAACTGTCTGGTCACACGTCTGGATCTGAGTTTATTTTCATTTTTTGTCTGAACCACAGGAATGAACTTCTTGCCCCAACACGCTATTAGTTCAAATAAAATAAAATGAAAGGGGCTCATATTGCTGAGGATTCACTGAGGACCTCTAAATCACTTTCCTGCCTGTGTGCCTGGTCTGAACTACTGCAGGTAGCATGTAAGCTTTTCTTAGCTCGGCTTCAAAACTTTTATCATGCGGCCTCCTTTGCCAGCTATTTCCTGACATTTTACAGCCTGAATGGTTCACCACATAAGTTGCGTCAGTTAGGAAAAATGTGGAAAATGCAGTAAGAACAGTAGTATCCTGTCGTATATACGATCAGGCCGCAGAGTACAGTAAACCTGCTCAGTCTGCCGAGCCGTGCGTTCATTGGTTGCCACGGGAAACGTGGTTAATGACGCCGGCTGGCAGCTTTCCCCTGAAACTGATGCGAAGCAGATTCCTGCCGCTCTTGACCCCTGTTGTTTTTATAGGCCGCTCAGATCTGGGAGGCTGAGACAAGAGAAAAGAGGCAGACGAGAGCAGGAGGAGGAGGAAATTTATCACCCTCCGCTTCCTCCTGGTTTCACTTTGCCCCGTTGCAGAGTGCGACTCAGCTGCAGCGGTGAGAATGGTTTTTGCCGGCATGTCGCCGATGAGCAGCACTGAATCAGCCCCCAGCATGCAGACATGTTAACAGCTTAGAGATTCACAGCACATACTGTACCCACACAAATTGTGCAACACGACAACACTATTGCACATGGAGCGCAGACTCACTACAGCGGCGTCCTGAGGGTATATCATACTACATCTAAACAAAGAGCGGTCTGTGAACTGTCCTGCTGAACTCCGTTACACAGCTGTTTGTCTTGTGCGTTATATTTTGGCTTGAGTTTTATCACATCTGGACAGCTTGATGTAAACTGCGTAAAATAAATCTTACAGAGGTTTCACAGTTCATCTCCAACAATGATAGACATAATAAAAGCCTTGTGTCAGTCTCAGAGAAAAGGAGCAGCGAGGTGATAAAGAGGAAGTAGTTTGACACATTTTGGTTATCTGTTATAACAGTTTCAAGTAAAAATGACTGAGACAGTTGGGTCCAGCGTCCTCCTGTGATGATCTTGGTTGTAGGTCCTACTAACAATAACAATAACTGGAATTTATCTACCTATCCAATCTGTTACTCTTTCAATTTCGCATATATACGTCACGCTTTTCCAAATTAGACTTAGAGCAATGCAGCTAAGCTGGAGGGGCAAAAAAAAAAAAAAAAAAAAGTCTTTGTGCTTTTATTGGGTCGCTACACAACCCATTCTGATCAGCAGAGAAATGGGACGGTTCACACCAGCGCCTGAATCTGGAATTGGTCAAAAAGTCATTCTCAAAAAGTCAGGAAATTCCAAAAGGGTTCACAAGTAGATGAAGTTGGCTGAGCGAAAGCAAAACGAGTAGCTAAAAGCACTTTTCACTCGGCAGCTGATCACGCTGTGAGAAATGAGAGAAGGGAGAGGAGAAGCTCACTGCGGCTGCTCATCCTGCCGCCTCCTCTGGTGATAAGCCCAGCTCTTCTGTCTGCAGCTTTGTCACTGCTGATCTCTCTGGAGTCATCTGGACACAGACAGCTCAGTTCTTGCAGGACCTAAATTATGACTTTACTCATGTTATTTAATGGTGCTGCGCTTTCGTTGCAGACTCGCTGTGCACATGCTGTTTTTAGTTTACAATAATGAGGGCTGCAGATTTTCAGTATTTCTCTTGGCCTGCAGGCGCCCGCTGAGTTTGCCTGAGAGAACTGTCAGAGGCAGATCGTTTCCTTCGAGCTTGGTTGGCCTATTTTGTCGACTCATTTTAAAACCAGGAGTAGAGAATGTGCGAGATGACTCGGCCCAAAGCTGCGAGGATGAGAAGAGCAATCATGGTGATCGAAATGAGTCACCACCAACAAGAAAGGCCGTTTGTCGGGGGGAGATCTGTTGTAAAGTGAAAGAAAAGAGTTAATCAGCTGTGACTTTGGAAAATGAAGCAGTCAACAATTTATTTAGCCGACTAGCTTAGCAGCTGTTTTGCAGCTTTAGCTGGTGTACTTTAGCTATTATTACTGTTATGAGTCAGTCTTAGTAGTGATGGCCCTTACAAACAGAAGGCTTACATTAACTTCCATGGCTTCTACAGAAAATACACTCTCTTTCTTCCTCTCAAAGCGTTTCTGAGAATACAAAGGCCGTGAGTTTTAATACCTCTGTGACATTCTGCTCATGCGATAATCTGCCACTTTGACCAGCGAACCGCTAACTTGGTGTCGTGCCCTGCCAAGTCCCCCAGAACACCCGAGGGGCCCGCCGCTGTTGACCACAACACGGCCGGCGGGTCATGTGACGGTGCAGGTGGCTGCCAGCCTGGACTGTGAGCGGCTGCCAAACCCCAGAGTGACCCGGAGAGTCGGAGGAGTCGCAGGAGGGCCGGCTAATTCCTGTCAGGAGGAGCGCTCCAACTTACCCTCCTTCCAGCACATTTAACAAGCTCACATTCCTTCTGTGAACTCTCAGCCGTTTTCACAACTGTGCTCTTCGCGGACTGACTCGAAACCCTTTGGCATTTTCAGTGCTGCACTGAGCAACAATACCATCAGTTTACCAACTTACAGCACACCTCCCACATTTTCATCTTTCTACCCAGGACGTCCTTTAAGATAAAGTAGCTGTTTGCTGAACTTTTTGGTCACCTCTGGCTGTCGCAACATTTAAGCTCTTCTTTCGGTCATTTTTAAGATATGTATGAGAAAACAAAAAAAAAAAAGAAGAAAATATGTATATATATATATATATATATAAAGGAAGAGAAAAAAAGGAAGGAAGAGAAAAAGGGTGACACTCAAAAATGACATCCTGGATAAAAAAAGTTCGCAGCAGAGTGAGAGCCTGAGCCTGCAGAGGCAGAAAATGCCCTCATCTTAACACAAATGAAACTACGCAGGCTCGTTACGCTTCTTCTGAAATATCTTTGTTTCTGTTGGAGCTCTACTTAAATCATGACCAACTTGAGAGGAATACAGTGTCGAGGGCGTGTGCATGCCAGTTGCACATAAATCTTCACCGCTGCTCTTTTTCCGTCAGTCGTACCCTTGGAGATAAAACACCATATAATCTGCCCTCTTCCCTCCAACTCTTCTGCACCGTCCACAGAGTTTTCTCCTGCACTTTCATGGGCAGAAACTCCATAATCACTCGCCAGCAAACTTGCACACATCTGAAACCTGGCTCTTCCACGCTCCAGTTTATTGATAGACATGGAAAACCTCATTTTCAGAGTGACTTCATAACGGAAGTTCCACCACCGCTCCAAACCGGCTCACCAGTGGCTTTTAAGTGGCTTTTGTTCCCCTGGGCAGCAGAAGGCAGGCCAGCGAGAGACAGTGCCGGCTTTCATGAGCGCCTGGCTCCGCTCCTGCAGGTCCTCCTCGGCTGTCTGCTGGAGACACAGTGAGTGATGTTTGGGCCCTGGGTGTAATTAACCCGGGAACTCATAAAGAGGCGTTCACAGTGGGGTGCACGGTGGGCCCAGTCCTCATGCCAGCTCCTGATCCAGATGTTTTCCGTTAGCCTGTTTGCGTGCCGGCCGTGCCAGACAATCCGAGGCCTGCTACACCTACTGCAAACCGTACACAAAGCTCCAGTGTGCTGCGGCTGCACGGAAAAGAGCGCCGTGCATAAGCTGGCTATTATCACAGGGAAAGGTCAAAGGGCGCGAGCATGTGATTAAACCAACAAACCACAGATTTTCGTTGCCGTGAAATCTCCCACTTTATTGGTTCCTGGCGGCGAGTTAGCTCCCCCCTCGGTTCTACCAAAAGGTCAGAGGTCACGTCTGGCTGCACAGAGCTGGTAGTGATTCAGCTGTTTGCTCACAAACATATTAAACTGACGAAGTTTCCACACCATGAATCTGAATGACTCTAATTATCTGACTTGTACTTTTCAGTTTTGTTTCAGCATCTGTTTATTTCACACATTAACTTTCTTTGGCATTTGTCTCTCATTACTGCTGATCAGTAAATGTTAAAAGCTCACACAATCCAGCTTTCAGGTTCACAGAGAACGATACAGAAAGAGAGCTCACTTTTTCACTCTCCTCTCACTCTCCCGCTGCTCTGAGGCTGACCTACACAGATATAATTCAGCCTGCGATGTTGTTACTCCTGCAGGCTCTCATACGCTGAACTGCTGCTGTTTGCAACCGATTGTTAAAAAAAAAAATAAAATAAAAAAAAATGAAAGTGTGAATTTAATAACTCAACAAACTGGTAGCTTCACAAGCAAAACAGAGCGGCCACGAACTGTGCTGTAATTATGGACACAGTGAATTATTTGCACTCCAACAGATTTCAGGTCTTTACATGCAGCGACTGATGTTTTCCCTTTTTCTTCCCTGTAGACGTTTACAGCTTGGTGCAACTCTCACCTGAGGAAAGCGGGCACGCAGATCGAGAACATCGAGGAGGACTTCAGGGATGGACTCAAACTCATGCTGCTGCTCGAGGTCATCTCAGGTAAATGGCTCCTTCCTTAACAGGATTAACAGAATGAACAGTTTGTATGGGCGCTGCTGCCATCCTGACTTTGGAAACCAGGATCAACCTCGTAGCTGCTGAAGAAAATATGTAACTCTCAAGCATGAGAAGATTGATACCTCTCATGTTTGCATGTCACCTTAGCAAGCAGGTGAAAAAAAAAAAAAAAGTATAATAATTGAATGCAGAACAAAATGGCCATCACCCACTCTGTGTTGTCCTCGTTTAGGCGAACGCTTGGCCAAACCAGAGAGAGGCAAGATGAGAGTCCACAAGATCTCCAACGTTAACAAGGCCCTCGACTTCATCGCCAGCAAAGGAGTGAAGCTGGTCTCCATTGGTGCAGAAGGTGAGCGAGAAGTCCCCAAACTGCTCCTGTTACTGTACATAGATAAAATAAGTGACTGCGATGGAATATTTGTCTCTGAAGCAGAAATATAACAGATGAAGTTTGTTTGAATTCAGCCTCACTGATTCCATTTGAACTGGTCCGTCAGCCAAATCGATATCTACTACTCTGTTGTGGGTAGCTGTGTGTGATGCAGTCGGCCTCCCTCCCGCCCGTTACCATGGCAGTGCCGCCGGCTGCTCTGCATTTAATGAGATCCTTATTTCAGACTCTTCTGGTGGAGGTTGTGCTTTGCGCTGCATTTTTTTGAGCTCAGATCTGTGGCTCTGAAACCCCCCCGGGGGGCCTGAGGCCGCACATTGTTCAGCACAAATAACTCGGGGATGTCCGTCCTCCTCCCGTCACAGAGTAAACAAGTCTTTAGCAAAGTAAACACTCCACTTTCCCTCTCGCTCACTCAAAATCTGTCCTCCACTTTCACAACAGGTCGCAGCCCACAGGCATTTCTCCCTCATGTTTTCAGTGTAATGTCTAAATACTCCAACGATCGTAAACGCCAGCATCCTTTATATTGTTTGGCCCATCGTCTCAGTTTCACAGAGAGTTTGCCTCGGCTTTTAGACGTATCTGTCAATCCTGGTCCAATGAAGGGCAACAGAAATTGGAATGTGCTGCTTAACGACAAAAACATGTTCTTCCAGCAGGACATGTCCTGGTTACTCTTGTGCTTTGTGTTCAGAAATGGGCCAAATGAAAATTGTTGACGCCTTTTTATTGGCAGAGATCACAACACTTAAGCACTAAACTGTCCCAAACTGTCTGAACGGACAAACACATGAGAAGGAATATTTTTTTTGTAAACTGATCCATTCAAAAACATGAACCCTTGTAAATTAGTCAAATCTAGGTTAAACACACGTGGTGGCGTGGGGGGTGGGGGTGGGGGGGGGGGGGGGGGGCAGGCTCTGTCAGAGTGCTGGGCCTGGTCTTCAGGTCCCACCCCAACACCTTATGAGATTAACCTTTGACCTCTTATGTTCTGCCCCTCTGCCCTTTCCATCAGAAGCCTCTTTTCACTGTCAGACATAGAAACCAGTCAGCTGACCAGTTAAATGCAGCTAAATCTCCATTAATGTGGATCAATAACTGAATCTTGACTCCACCTTACTTTTTCTTTTCTTTCTTTTTTTTTAATCCGCGGTGCCAAAAATCACTTATCGAGATAATTCAGAATTCATAACCAACAGCTCAAAGATGATCAGTCTGCTATTTTCAAAGCAGAAAAACATCAGTGAGGATCACATTTGACCCTTCGTTAATTCAAACAGCTCTATTTCATTCAATGCATTTTTACATTCATGCTTTTTTTTTTTTGTGCAGCGCGTCTAGGCTGGAATAAAAGATCCTAAACCAGACCAGCATTCCAGACAGATTAGCTGGCTTGACCCCCCCCTCATCCCCCTCAGCCCAGCGGCCCTGCTAATTGTGGTGCAGGGATGGGACTGGTGGCAGGCTCAGATCAAGGCGACTCATCAGGGGGTTAGTTTTCGTTCGGGGGGGGTGGGCGGTCAGTTTCAAATGCAATAAACAGGATTTGTGCCCCCCCACCCCCCCCACCAGCTCCCTGATGATCAGTCATGTTCATTAGGGCTAATCTCAACATGTATCTGCTTGTGTCACCTCTAACCGCCGGGCTCGACTTCTCCGGCCGTCTTTCACACACAGTTCTGCGTACAGACGTCTGACTGACATCTCGCAGGCCACAGTTTGTCCATCGCAGCTGAGCCGCCGTGCCCCGTGTCTTATTGGATTAGAGGCAGAGAGGGATGATTATCGAAGGCGGGCAAACAGGACGGCCTGCTGGAGAGGATTTTCATTATCGACAGCAACACGGCAGTTCATTCACGGCCTTCAGCTTCGGCCGCACAGCTGATTGACAGCTTAACGAGTTCTGGCTCAAATGACCGAATCATCGCACGTCTCATTCACAAAGGCTGAGTGCTAACAGGTTCAGTTTACAAATACTGTGTGGGAAATCGCACAACTGAAGGTTTGGCACCAAATCAACTGACTATCTGACGAGTCAAACTGGACTCTGACCTCCGAGGCCCAGGAAAGCTGTTTGTGTATATATAACACAATTTTAAAAATCATTACATCGAACTAGTTTTAAAAAGAACCGTTCTTTTTATTCATCTTTCAACTTCCTATCAGAGTTAGTGAAGTAGTCACGGACTGTTTGTAATTGTGGAACTATGCTTTCATGTGCTGCACCGCGTACATTCAACCCCTTGCTGACCTTCGTTACACAAAGTCATTATGGCTAGTCGTCACAAAAAAAAAAACAAACACAAATCACCAAATTCATGAGAAAGTCAGGGGGAACACCAGAGCTGGTCCGGTTCATCCTCTGAGGACCATGGAAGTCTGGCCTTTTCTCCCAGACCTAATCTGGTCAGCTTTTTGCCCAGAAACCTCCAGATCTGCGTGTCGGAGCGATATCTGTCAGATGTGAGAAAAATGAATTACAAGTGTGTGAACGCTAAAATATAAACACTGCTGCTCGGCTCTGCCTTTCAGAGATCGTAGACGGCAACGCTAAGATGACCCTGGGAATGATCTGGACCATAATCCTCCGCTTTGCCATCCAGGACATTTCTGTGGAAGGTACTGTGTGTGTGTGTGCTTCTCATTCATTCACTTTATTGAGAAGAACTGTTCCTCGCTGTCTTCATTTGCAATTGAAAACACTGTTCATTGACACATCGTCTCAAAGTGAAGGCCTTTGTCTCTCCAAACCGCACACTCCCAGATATAGACTGGAGCTAATGCATCTTAATTCCAACCTGAATGTTTCAGAGGCTTCTCTGCTCCTTTGGAAGAAGAAATGTTTACATTACATTCCCCTTTTTTGGTGAACATATATAATGCACTTACAATGTAATCCAATTAAAACGTCAGAAGTAGTGAGGCTTGATTTGTTCAGCTTTCGGTTTCCAAACAGCCCGTCTTGGTGTGTTTCACTTTCAGCGTTTGGGTGCAACACAATACCAGACAGCGTTCAGTATCCACTGGAAACAAGAGCGCGTGAAACATCCGAGCAATCGCACATGCTTCCCATTCAATTCACCTCCACTTAATCCAGCACTAAACAGGGATTAGTGCGGAGTTGGTCAAAGTAAAAGCCTCCGACCTCACAATGATTCCTTTTTCCCAACTGCAGAGACGTCTGCCAAAGAGGGCCTCCTGTTGTGGTGTCAGAGGAAGACTGCACCCTACAAGAATGTCAACATCCAAAACTTTCACATCAGGTGAGGCCGTGATGAGACACAAAAAACACGCAGAGATGAAATTATGGTTAACAAGAGGACGCTGTGGAAGCAGAGGTTCAAATCTCTGTTCGTTCAAAAGTGGAGCTTTTTTTTAAGACTTTACCAAAAGGGGATGTCAATATGAATCCAGTTCTCGGTCTGAAGTACTGTGAGAATCAGTCCAGACCCGTTTGCAGCACCGGGCAGGCTTGGCTGATGAATCCCTGAAGGAGCCTGCTGTTGGTGAAGGCGGTTCCTGACAGGCAGCATTAGGGGCCTCAGACGGCGCTGACGGTGAACAGAGCCTAAAGCAGACCTGCAGAGAGTGACGCGGCGGTGACCAACCAGAACTGTTAGCTTCCAGATTCGTTGCGTGCGGACGGTTTATGGGTGGCGAACCTGAACGCAACGTCCCGTCTGGGTGACTCTGCAGAGTTAGTCCTGAATCCACATCATACGTGTTGAATTATTGAACGATGACCACTGCGAGGCTCAGATGTGGATGAAAGCGTGAGGTCATTTCATGAGAAGGTAAAGGGAGAGGCTTGATGATCCCAGTGCGGGGGGGGCTCTTTGATGTGGCCTCTCTTTGAGAGTTGATAGCGGCACCTCTCTGACCAAAGATGAGAGCCAGACTAGGAGAAAGTACAGGCCTGCTGCTTCAGGAGAAAAAAGCTCCTCTTGTGCATTACAGGTTTTTTATGGCAACTAATACACTTAAACAATCCATCTCACTAATTTGCCGCCCGTAAATCCTCCAAAACTCGTCCAAATGGAGATGGAGATTGGACCGCTGCCTCCCGCCGTGCCGCATTTAGACAGCCTGCTTTCAGCATTGAAGCCACGATCGATAGGCCTCAGAAGGTTAAACTAAAAATACCCAGAGAATTAAACATGTGATCATTGATTTACTGACACTCAAGTTCTTAAACTTTGTACTGCATTGAAAATTCAGTAGCTATTTATTGTGTAAGTGCTTAAATTGAGCATTTATGTCCGTATACTGTTCGTTGTATGAGCGGAATAAAGTTTTAAAGCCAATCCTGAAGCTGCTATTATCAATATCTTCGTATAAACATTCGACTAAAATCCTAAATTAACAAAACGCAGCTTTAACTTAAATACAGAAGCATTTATCTGAGTTGTACTGTAAAAAATACAGTGGAATATATAAATAAACATGCGTGACTCAATAAGTAGCAAAAGTATTTTCCAGTGAATGTGGCGTCTGGGTGCTGCTGCATCTCTAAATCAGTTAAGTCGCCGTGAAACCACTTGCCAAGAAAATTACTCTGCAGAATTAAAGAAAACCAGCCACCGACGGACGGCGTCTGCACAGTGTAACAAAAGTTACACAAGACGAAATTTCTTTCTCTCTGAACACGATCCAGAATCTGGACCCGTAAAGCAAACCCACTGCGCTGCCTAACTTTGTCATGAGGCCTTGAAAGTAATTTGAGGGGTTATTTTTTTCGGCAGGGTTTGAGTCCCCGGCTGGACTCATCCCAACACGCTGAGATTAAATTACTTCCCAGTCTGTGCCTGGCATTGTGATCCAATATTAAATGACAAAAGATCAGAACATGTAACTTCTCGAACGTTAGAAACTGATGAACTGAACTTCAACACAGACTTTGTCGTCCGTGAAATGACGCATCGCCCACCTTTTGGCCTCCGGGGGCCGAAGTTTCTGCTGCAGGACGGGGAGGATATGTGTTTGTTTAATGAAACTAATGGGGGGGGGGGGGGGGGGGGTAGTCTTCAGAGACTGAAGCCACATTCCTTTTCTTATTGTCTTATCTCTTTCCATTTCTCCTCACGTTCACTCTGACCTCTCGCTCTCTGTTTCAGCTGGAAAGACGGTTTGGGCTTCTGTGCTCTCATTCATCGGCACCGTCCAGAGCTCATTGACTACGGGAAACTGCGGAAGGTGAGCAAACGTCGTCTGACATTAGCTCGACAGACGGATAAGATGTGGAGAAAACACCGGGACTCCAAAGAAAACTGATAAACCAAATAGAGAGGAAGCAAAGTCGACACAGATCTCCACCAGTGTCGCTGCTTCTCAATTACAGGCCCGCAAATCGATGTCTGTTCCTTTAAATACAAACATTTAAAATAAAAGCATCAAACCGTCCAATCAGAAGCTGAAACTGAGGGGTCTTCAGCATTCCATGTGCCAGACTGCGTCAGGTGTTAATGTTTTTATGCTTCTGGTGATTATATTTGAAAGGTTTTCTACCTAAACAAGGCCTCGCGGCGACATGCAAAGACAGAGTGTGTCATTGTTGTGTGTCTGCTGTTAACAGGACGACCCCATGACCAACCTGAACACAGCCTTCGACGTGGCAGAGAAGTACCTGGACATCCCCAAGATGTTGGACGCAGAAGGTGAACAGTCGGGATGTTGGGGGAGGGGAGGGGGGGGGTTAGTGGAGACATGAAGGACCCTCCCTCAGCGGGGGCTGCTGGCCAGGTGTGCACAGGTGTGAAAAGGCAGAGCTCCACATTCCTCTCTCACACGTCATGTTTGCTGCTGAATCACACTGACCGAATTGCTTCAGGAAGTTCTGAACAATGGTGAACCAACACGAGGTCAAAGCAAGACAGACTCCCTTTTCCGCCGTGTTTGATGAGATGAAATGGGACTGCAGCTTGCTTTGGCTTCACCAAACCAACTTTTTGTTGCATCATTTAGGGAAATAACTTTTTTTTTTTTTTCATTTGATCTGAGAGACAGTAATTTGGCTTTAACACTCGTGAATGCAGCTTTTTGTTTAGAGTGAGACAAACATTTATTTTTAGTTTTTTTCTGGAGCTCACTCAGTTAGAATCAGAAAAGTGCCTGTTCTCCACATCTGCTCTGTGATACAACATGTTTTTCTTTCCACTGGAGATGCTGTTTATGTGAAGAGTGGAAGCCGAACACTTCCTGTGTCTTGATTTATCTGGCTGTTTAACGACCTCCGCCCACCTCCATCCTCCACCCCCCCACCCTCCCCCGACCTCCTCTCTCTCCCACAGACATTGTGGGCACTGCCCGTCCGGATGAGAAGGCGATCATGACCTACGTCTCTAGCTTCTACCACGCCTTCTCCGGCGCCCAGAAGGTACCCTGGATGCAGCGTCTCCTTCCACCTCCTCCACCTCCCTGTTTTTCCTAACGTTGCTCCTTCTCTCTCTGCAGTGCACAGCGCCCCCCCCCCTCCCCTTACCCCCTTTTTGCAGGGGCCACTCTCTTTCACTCTCCGCATGGTTCACACCACCAAATGCATGAAGGGACGACGACACTCTAGTTCTTAGAGGCGATGAGCACAAGCGTGTCTCCGGTCTGCCTCTTGGTCGCGGCGCTGCGGGCCCTCAGACTCACTCCTGTTCGGGGTCTTGTTGCTCCGGACAGACAGTGATGTGGGAGGCGTGCGGTGAAGCTTTATCTAATAAATGATGATGATTGCCTGCGATGAAGGCCGTGCTCGCTGACAAATTGGCCTGAAGTCCAGCGTGGTGGGGGGCGGAATGTAACCGTTTAAATGGGTGGTTATGTTCAGCCTTGAGAGCGACAGATTAAATGGAGGGTGGAGGAATGAATGAATTTAAAAGCGGCACTTCAAAGTCAGCAGTTCATTTTAATGGATGTTCACCATTTTGGGGGGGTAAATGAGTGACAGTCGGTTAGTGTGACAGCTACAACAGGACCCAACAGAGCGCACGGCGCCTCCTGTCAGACCGTCGAGGCGAAGCAGAGCATCACAAAGCAAACGTTACATAAGATCCAGCTCGATTCAGGAGGCCCAGCAGCTGAGGAAGACACACACACAGAGAAAGAGAGAGTTTCAACACAGCTGTGTTTAGGCAAAAACGTCTGTGTTTATAACTGTGAAGTGGAGAGGTGTGGCCTGCTTCACCAAAAACTGCTTATTAGATTAACTCAGACCAAGTTTAGTTTGAAAATACGCCGAATCACACAAGATTAAAAGGTCAGAAAGCTTTTAAATATGAATGATATTTGCACCGTGTTGTATCTTTTGGCCTCAGTGTGTGTACTTACTCCACATCTCGAGATGAGCTTGAGGCATATTTTCACTTCGTCCAGCCGCCTCCCACATTTACTTTAACATTAAATCTAAAATCAAACAAACTGCAGGTAGACTGGAGACCACTTGTGCTGCCTCCTCCTGTGATTACGCCCCCTGCTGGCCCTCGTGTCTCTGCACACTTTTACTCTTGTGCATTTTTGTTTCTCTTCTCTGCCCTCTCTCCCCTTTCCTCTGTTCCCTGGGCAGATATCATTAGCACCTTGAGGCCAGATGAGAAGGCCGTCATGACTTATGTGTCGTGTTACTACCACGCGTTCTCAGGCAAGCAGAAGGTGAGAAATGAAATGAGAGAAAAAAAAACAACACCAAAACAAAACTAAATCTCCAAGCAAACAATGAGCGGATACCTGCCAAAGTGTCTGGCAACAAATGAGAGATCAGCCTCAGCCAGCATTTCTATTCTGCTGAAGTGTGAGACACCAATTTGATCCGACCACACTGCAGCACTCTAAAAATGATAATAACAGCCAATTCAACACCTTCAGAACACCTCAGCCGAAGATTTAAATATGCCATTTGTTTGGATTCACGTTCCTTATTCATCAACGATTATCCTGTTCTTCTATTTTTGAACTTTTGAAGACATTTGAAGCTGCTATTATTGTGTATCTAATGAAAATTTATCCTAATTTTGCACTTCCGCTCAGTTCTGCAGCATCATCCACCTCATTGTTCTGCTTTCACAATTACATTTTGGTTCGTTCCCATCAACCACGGGAAGGTTTTCAGGGGCAGGAAGCTGTAAAGTAGCTTTGAACCGAAAAATCCCCAGTCCAGCAGTAAACAGCAGGGAACAGAGATGAGCATTTAGCAGCAAGAGTGTCTGATATTTGCCGTGAGAGTTGGTGGAGGTTAAAAACTGAGCAAAAAGGAGCTCAGATACTTCTTAAAAAAAAAAAAGTCTGTAATTGCTGTGCGTCTGTGCTAAATGAGCAGTTGTGTTGCAGTTTGAAACATCCGAAAAAAGAAAGTAATGGCATGAATGAGGTCAAAGTGGGAGCAACAACTCGAGATCTTTTTTAAAATCCATTTTTCTAAATTAAATAACCCGAGAACAACACGTTCTCTCCCACAGATGTTGAACAGTTTAATTGTATGAGTCCTTCAAGCACAACAACTTTGTGTATCATTATGGTGTGCGGCACTCGTGGGAAACCGGTTCATCTCAGTGTGTATCGATCCTTCACACAAAACTAGAACTTCCTCCTCCGCCAGTGTGGAGTTATTGCTTTATTTCCGCTCGGGATCTGCGCAAAAAATTTCACGTGTGCAGGATATCTGCTTGGCCTGCTGTACTTATTAGGATCCACTTCCTGGTTTGATGGACTGAACCAGAGTCTAGAAAGTCTTACATGTGCTGGCAGGAGTTTTATTTAGAAACAGGAGGTGGAGGGCCAGTGTCACATACCTCACATTGTTCATCCAGAGCAGAAATGAACCCATAAACACATCACTCAGACTTTCTCCTGGAAATGGAAATCCCACAGTTTTAAAAGTTACAGGGGAAAAACTAAAGGAAAGAATAAAGAGGCTGTTCAGTGTTTTTGACCGTTACACCTGGAGAAGGTTTTCAACAACAGTGGAGATAAAAGTTCAGAGAAAATATAACCGTGACTTTACAGCGGAGATAATCAATACAGAAGGAAATCAGGGACAATGGATCGGATTACTTCCTGGAAGATAAAGAGGTCACACAGTTTCCCCTCAGCTCCACTCAGCTTTTTTCCACCTTCTGGAAAATGGACTTATCGATCCGCTGGATGTGAAAACTGTTTTGTTTACAGCTTAATTCAGCTTGGAGCCAAAAATGAAGATCTATTTTTAAATAAGATGCAATGAATGAATATTACATAAATCCTTTTTTTAAACGTCAGGCCCGCTGAGCTCAGGATTTAGCCCTGATTAATACCTGCTGTAAGTGTGAATCAGCCCATCAAGTGTCCCCCTCCTCTGCTACTCCTGGTGTCAGGACAAAGTCATTCCTAAAGCGCTCCCGGCTGTCAGCTTCATGTGCAAACATTTGCTCACAGAAGCACGACCTGCACATCCCGACTCTCCTTTTAAGGCCGGCCGCCTGCTCGAGCCTCACGGGAGCGAATCTCCGGCCGAGCCAACTTTCCTCCTGATCTCTGGACCAGAGGAGGCTGAGGCAGTCCTCTGGGTTATGAGACGCTGTGGGACGGGGTCGAGTGGATCCGACTCCTCTGCTGCCAGGTGACACTGCATTTTAAATCCATTTGTTCCCTCGGAGGGAAAATGGACGGTGGTGCGGTGTGACCCGACTCGTTCCATCAGTCGGTTTTTGATTTTATCTTCTTGTCGCGTCTCTAAGCTGAAATCCCCTGCAGATTTTCCAGACTTTGTGCATGATGCTTAAATATTCTTGCCTGTATCTTCTCCACAAACCGCCTTTTCAATATTTCCCATGAGCTTCCCTGACTACACGTTGTCATGGAAACGCTGCTTCACTCACACGTTGGCAGCCCAGTGATGGAGACTGACAGACTGATGTTGAGGAAGCCTCGTGCCGTCAGTTTCCCCCGCTGGGCTGCTTTTAATCTAACGGGGGGCCCTCGCTCTTTACCCCCCCACCACCCCGCCCCACATTGTCTCTGTATTTGGGTTGACAGGCTAAAATAACACAACTGTGCTCCGCTCTGCTGGGAAGGGCGCCCTCACACCCGATGACAGATACAAAACGATCTGTCCTTTTTGCTCTCCGGAGTCCTTTAGATTATTCATTCTGGTGACTTTCACGATGCGACACACAAGCTGAACACACTGAGCTGCCCTGTTTCTTCTGGCTTCATGCTGATTTGCTTCATTTCCAGTAAATATTGGGCATTCTGGTGTGGGCCTTATAGATGGATATATATGTGTGTGTGTGTGTTTTAGTTCTTCAGATGCATCACTTTAAGCACACAGCAGTGTAGCCACAGCACAGATTCTTATCTCCCGTTTCTCCCCTCGTCCTCGTCATCCAGGCGGAGACGGCGGCCAACAGGATCTGCAAGGTGCTGGCCGTCAACCAGGAGAATGAGCAGCTGATGGAGGACTATGAGAAGCTGGCCAGTGATGTGAGCACATCCCCGTTTTCCTACGATTGTCCTGCACCTCTCTCACCCTCCTCTCTCCTCTGTTTGAATCCCTCCTTCACCTCCCTCCCGGTCTGGGCGGGTGTCAGTGCTCCGTACAGGTTCAGGGTTATGAACAGACAGCCAGGAAAGCGCTGCAGATTTGAGGCGGAAAGAGGTTGAAACAGATTTTGCTTGTTTTAACTCATTTAAAACAGAACACGTTCTGTAGAGCTCGTTCTGTAACCCGTTTCTGGGTCGTGGAGGGTGCGGGGTCACCCTGGACAGGGCCAACACACAGACACAGACAGAGACCAACAACCACTTACACTCAGACCTGCGTACAATTCAGAGTCACCAGTTAACCCAAACATGTCTCAGGACGGTGGGAGGAAACCACCTGTTTTCAGTGGTATCTATTTTTATATTGACATTGGCAAATATATTCTGTATTTTCTGGCTGTAGTTCATGTCAACTTGAAGTCACTTGATATCAGTATATTAGCTGGAATAATTTTGTCTATCCACTGTTTTTGATCATTATTGAAGTAAAATGTAGAGAAAAAGAATCTTGTCATGTATTAGTTGGCTGTCAAAACGTCTCTGAGAAAATAAACTTTAAATATGATTTGAATTTTAAGCCAATTACCAACAAGTTTCTAAAACCAGCAAGTTGATTTTGTGGTCTCTGGGTTGATATTACTTTATCACAGATATATATTAGTACACACATTAGCAACATTTTTATAACCAAAGCTATCGTTTATCTAAAAAAAAAAAAAAAAAAAGACTATTGGTCAACTTTTATATTTTACATTTACTAAAAGTGAAATATTAGCATTTACACAAACCTGAGAAACGTTTGAAGGTAGCTGCTGGTTTTGTAGTAAATGAGATGAAACAAGCAAAAACACAACTGTGGACCTTTTTAGATCAGATATAAAATGTTCAGTTACATTTGTTTGTAAGAAATGCTAAAAAAAAAAGCTAACCAATTATCTCCCCCTTTATTTTTTTCACACATTAATCACATCCACTACGCCTCATCTCCTCCCTCTGACAATCAAAACTCTGCGTTGACTTTCCTTTTTTCCCTTAAACTCGTTTTTCCTCCATTTTCTTCCTCTTATTCTCACCCTTTACCACACACACACACACACACACACACACACACATTTTCCGTCACACCGACATCAACATCCCAGCTGCTGGAGTGGATCCGTCGCACCATCCCCTGGCTGGAGAACCGCCTGCCGGAGAACACCATGCAAGCCATGCAGCAGAAGCTGGAGGACTTCAGAGATTATCGCCGCCTCCACAAGCCGCCCAAAGTGCAGGAGAAGTGCCAGCTGGAGATCAACTTCAACACCCTGCAGACCAAACTGAGGCTCAGCAACCGGCCCGCCTTCATGCCCTCGGAGGGGAAGATGGTCTCGGTAGGACGGAGTACAAACTCACACACAAAAAGTTTCACATCCAAAACTTGTGACAAGCAAGACCTGCAAATATCTCCTTTAACAGTGAATCAAATGTATCAAACATTTGGTATATTTCAGCTAACAGTTTTGGTTTTACAGTTCTAGCTGTTGTTTAGTCTCCCAGCTCTGATAAGAGTCACAGCAGACGATAGTTTTAAGTGAAAAACCTCTGAAATCCAACAACAAAACTAAACAAAATAACAATTTTACAACTACTTGTAATACCGTTGCAGGGCATGTGCAGCATGTAGCAGCTAAAGAGCAGGTATTTTTCTGAGGAGTTGGTTGGATGCACTTTCATCAAGCAGCCAGAAGCTTTTTTGTGTTAAAGTGAGTGTTGCTTCATAGCAACAGGATGAGAAAATAAGCAACCGATTCGCAACGAAATCAACATCTTGACTTTAATGAAGTGATAATATGTGAGTGTTGTGTTAACAGCTTGTTTCCATTGCCCACAAGCTATCAAAAAAAAAAAAAAAACAGACATGCATATATAACATTTTCTGCTGCTCTCAGAACTTAATGCATTCTCACTTAAAGTTCGTTCTAGATAAATTCATCATCGTATCCGTGTTTTATTTCGGCCTATTCTTTGCCTCACACAGGACATTAACAATGCGTGGGGAAATCTAGAGGGAGCAGAGAAAGGCTACGAAGAGTGGCTCCTAAACGAGATCCGCAGGCTGGAGAGACTCGACCACCTGGCGGAGAAATTCCGCCAGAAAGCAGCCATCCACGAGGCTTGGACTGAAGGTAGTGAAAATCAGGCTCCAGTGTTGTGGAAAATTCAGCCTTTAAACATTTACATGTTTAAGATGTTGGCGTTGTTTCGTCATCACCTAACAGTCCAACATCAAGAGAAGTGTCACTGTTCCTTTCAGCTCTACTGATATATTCTCTGTAGGTAAGGAGGACATGCTGCAGAAGCGTGACTACGAGACGGCCTCCCTGTCAGAGATCAAGGCCCTGCTGAAGAAACACGAGGCCTTTGAGAGCGACCTGGCTGCACATCAGGACCGCGTGGAGCAGATCGCCGCCATCGCACAGGAGTTAAAGTAAGACACGACGAACCGAGGCCAGCGTTGGAGGAGGTAGGCGTGGATAGATGGAGGGTTTTCTGCTAAGAGCAGTAATGGCACTAGAAACTTGCTTTTTGTGTCCGTGTTCCAGGACATCACTCTCTCTTGAGCTCAGGTTCACTTAATCTGCAGATGTCAATAATGAAACATGGATAGGAACTTTGTAAAAAAGTGCTGTAGGGATCTCAAAAAGCTTTTCACGCCACAGAAAAATAATAATGAACACAGTCACAGCTGAATCTTAATGAGACAAAACCGTCCAAAGGAATATAGAGTTTTGCTGGGAATGAAAGCATAACGAGAACAAATCTCTGTTTGTGCTCCAGTGAGCTGGACTACTACGACTCCCCCAGTGTGAACGCTCGCTGCCAGCGTATCTGTGACCAGTGGGACGCCCTGGGAGCTCTGACCCAGAAACGCAGTGAGGCTTTGCAGGTGAGAAGGGTCCGAAGAGACATTGGGACTTTAAAATAAAGGAGTTACTGAGGAGGAGTCAGATTTCTAACTTTTCAAATCCCCTCTCTCCTTCTCGGTGCTGCTTGGAGCAGGAATAATTACACATTAAGAGATGAAAGCCGTCTCCCGCGCAGTGAGAGACAGTGACTGGGCCAGTTGATTTTCAGGGTCCCTGCTGGCCCCTCGACTGCTTTGAAATCTGGAGATTTTACCTGTAAAATATATAATCGGCCCAAATCTATCTATATGCCCAGCTCTTTGTAAGCAATGTGAATAAAATGAAACGCTCTGAAATCCTTGACTTCAACCCAGAGACTTTAGAAGTCAGTGAAAAAAGAGCCTGTGGGTTTGTGCGATAACCTTTTTATTCATGCTGCACAGAGAACCGAGAAGCTGCTTGAAACCATCGACCAACTGTACCTTGAGTTTGCCAAAAGAGCGGCTCCGTTCAACAACTGGATGGAGGGCGCCATGGAGGACCTGCAGGACACCTTTATCGTCCACACCATCGAAGAAATCCAGGTGAGACGGAACGGGCGGTGACGATAAAGGCACAATTAAATCTGCTTTTGAGGAGTTAGAGCAAAGGACTGACTCTTAGTTGCTTCCTAATGGAGAGTCAGATGTTGTCACTCATGTCTGTACAGCTGGTTAGCTTAGCTTAGCTTAGCACAAAGAGTGGAAACTGTCTGGCAGGAAACAAACAAATTTCACCGACTTACAAGTTGTATCTTGTTTGTTTAATATCTGAGGTATCAAAAAGAAAGGTTGGTAGTTTTACAAGAAGGAAGTGAAGTAAATAAACCCAGCTGAGAACTGTCTCGTCTTTCACTTTGCCTAAAGCTGACAGATATGAGAGTGATATGGATCTTCAGATCAAATAAACAAAGCTGTTTTCCAACACTTGAACATAACAAATAGGGAATTATGGGAAAGGGTTACTCACGGATATGTATTATGTCTTGGGTTTTTTTAAATAAACAGATTTGCTTTGTCAGTGTGAAATTAAAACCACCGGCTGTTGAAGAAGAGGAAGGAAGCCAGTTCTCTGTCACACACTCAGCTAATGGCAACATTTAATGTCGTTGTTGTTGTTGTGGTGGTTTGTTATTTCAGTTTAATGACCTCACTTTTTGTGTGTCAGGGATTAAGCACAGCCCACGAGCAGTTCAAAGCCACGCTGCCAGAGGCGGACAAAGAGCGCCAGGCCATCTTGGGCATCCACAATGAGATTGCCAAGATTGTGCAGACTTATCATGTGAATATGGCTGGCACCAACCCTTACACCACCATCAACCCACAGGAGATTAACGCCAAATGGGACAAGGTAATGACAAGCAGGGATATAGAAAACAAGATGGTTTTTATTTGTCATATTTATTTATTCAAGGCTGATCCAATCGAGCAGCTTGCTGTCTGCACAGTTCTGTGGAAATCTGTGGCTTAGTGTGCTGCTTCAACTTATTAGTAAGAGATGTAGAAGGCGTCAAATCGTCTAAGACTTTACACGGGAAGTGATCTAGTTTTTATTGAGGACGTGCATCATGTTTTCATGTTTTTTTTATTAATTTTTAACACATTTAAGTTGTGCAAACCTGAAAATGGAACTCACTCTGCTGTTGCTGCAGGTCAGGCAGCTGGTACCTCAGCGCGACCAGGCTCTGATTGAGGAACACGCCCGGCAGCAGAACAACGAGCGTCTGCGCAGACAGTTCGCCAACCAGGCCAACATCATCGGGCCCTGGATCCAGAACAAGATGGAGGTCAGTGTGAACGGAGCCCAAAGACCAAAAAATACAAACAAGCATGAAAGGACTTAAATTCAAACCCAGCTACATCAGCTCTGCAGCAAAGTTCATTTGTATGTCCTCATCGTGTCCTGCTGCAGGAAATCGGCCGCATCTCCATCGAGATGCACGGCACTCTGGAGGACCAGCTGACGCATCTACGTCAGTACGAGAAGAGCATCGTCAACTACAAGCCAAAGATCGACCAGCTGGAGGGAGACCACCAGCTCATTCAGGAAGCTCTCATCTTCGACAACAAGCACACCAACTACACCATGGAGGTAAAACCCGGATTTAGGGTTTTATTTTTTGTGTCCTGTAAATTCTTTATGCTTTGTTTAACGGCGCCGTGGTTTCAGGAGGCTGCGGTTTACCACGAAGTAGAAAACAATGGGAGGCAGCATGTTGAAGTTTAACACAGAGCTTTTCTGACGTTGCAGCTCACCATCAAGTCTTCAGCGTACAAAATTAACTTTCTGGCTCATCAGCCAAGTGCTTTACTCTAAACCCCCGGCCTGCCAACAACAGTTTTTACTGGCCAGAATAATTCATATAAGGGTTTGTTGGAGACATTTTGCGCAACAACAGAAGCACTTTCAAAGCTGTTGTGTGGGTGTGTCTGGAATCAGCTGCTGTATGAAGACTTGGCTACAGAGACAAAAGCGAAAATGTCTCAAATTAAATTTAATTCAATTAAAAAGTTATATTTTTGTCCCGATTTGCTTTTGTGACCTCATGTGCCCTGTGTGTCATGGTTACACCGATGTTGGAACATTTCGAGGACAAATCGCGTTCAGCTTATTTTAGTGTGCAAAAAATCAAAAACAGCAATGGTATTATCTGGAATCAAGGATTTGATACACCTGTTATCTGTATATCCAAAACCGGAGTATCTTATTCCTCCATTGTTTAAAAAAAACAAACAAAAAAAACGTTACTTTTGGCACTTAATGTTCGAGTCAGAAACTAAAGAAAAACACAGCCAAATCCCAGACTGTGTTAATTTGCTGCCCGTTGTAGTGACGATTTATCCCCCACAAGCACAGATAACAAATCACTCTCAGCCAATGTTGACCCAAAACTAAGCCTCAGCGAAGTGAATGAAATGAATGGGACACTGTTTCCCGACATCTCTTCCTCTCTCTTCCCTCTGCAGCACATCCGTGTGGGCTGGGAACAGCTACTCACCACCATCGCTCGCACCATCAACGAAATCGAGAACCAGATCTTAACGCGAGACGCCAAGGGCATCAGCCAGGACCAGCTGAACGAGTTCCGGGCTTCCTTCAATCACTTCGACAGGGTCAGTAGTCGCACTGAGTCACAGTCCAGACACAGAGCAGCAGACGGGCGACGCCCCAGAGCGTAAGATCAATATGCAGGGGCATTGTGGTGAGCTCTGTTGCTCGGGTTTAGGTTAACTGGTGACTCTAAATTGTCTGCAGGTCTGAGTGTGAGTGGTTGTTGGTCTGTGTGCGTTGGCCCTGCGATGGACTGGCGGCCTGTCCAGGGTGACCACCCCCCCTCATTACCCAGAAACGGAAGATGAATGAATGAATAAGACTGAACCCAGCAAACTGTTAGCTTAGCTTAGTGAGAAACATCTACACTGGTTCTGTCCAAATAAAATTACCTAAACACAAAAACTTTACTAAATTTGTAACCTTTTGGTTTGGAGACAGAATATTTCCCGGGCTGGGCCCCGCTGTTTTTTAGTGAGCTTTACTCTCCTCACCCAACATTAGGCAAGAAATCAGTTTACTTACCCAACATGGTGAACTGTTCCTTTAAAGATGTTTGCATCAGTTTCTGTTGCACGGAGTCAAAAGTTTGTCTTTTGTGCAATTAGACATCATCTGCAGAGTGAGGAAGTTGAGGTGAGGATGTGTCATTTCTGCGTTTGAGTCCGTTGACGTGCTGTCATGCTGCCTGAGTTGTGGCTGATGATGGTGATCTTTCATAGATCCTTTGAGTGAGTTTGTGTGTGAGCTGCATCGGGCCGTGGGCTGACCTCACCGCTCAGTTTAAAGGGGAGTTACAGTTCACTGGCACAATAATCATGTTTAACAGCTGAGGACCTTTGAGCCAAAATCAGCTTCACGCAGCCGTCAAATCGCTTTATTGTGAAATACAGAGCTGGCTAAATAAAAATCAAACACACATCAGGCAGAATGGGAGTTGAGTCGGTAGCTACATCATATCTTCCCATTGAAGGCTGCCTCTATAAAACCTTCTTACCTCAGACCTCAGTGTTTACTCTGGGGCTCACCGTGTCAGAAACAGCACCAATTATGGATGAGTTTTTACATAGCTCTCTCTTCCCCCTCTCCCTCACCGACTCCACCATTAGCTCATGCATTCTTCCAGAGCTGCTCGATCATCAATCATTAATCAATACCTGAGGTGGACGAGCAGGGAGATCGGGAGGTCTGCTATGGACCTCCTGTGATCGTGTCTTTGTCTCAGACTTTATTAGGCGTCAGAAATTAGGCTTTCAGTCTGACAGCTGTTTTTATACCTGTTGTTTCTTCTAATCAGTGTTGAGCATAAAAAAGATCAAAAGCAAAGCCAGACATTTTAAGAGGCCACTTTGCTTACAGGCATTGTTTATGATCTACTGACACGTTAGACGCAAATGATGAATTCAAAGTTGGAAAGAATGATCATGAGAAGGATAATTAGACACATCTGTGGACATGTGATGTGTTATTTATCTGACTGTGAAAATGTTTTAGAAAAAAAAAATTAATCTGACGTTTGCCTGTACAAAAAACATGGTTAAAAAGAGTATATTTTTGTGTTGTTAAGTACACGTGCCATCGACGGTATGGATAACATAACCGCACCACGAGGCCCAGTAGTCTGCCTGCCACACTGCACATTAACGCCTCTGAATGCCTTCGCCCAGCATGGCAGCACTGCTGCCACCGTGTGTTCACCTGCCACGTCCTAATCAATTTGCACTGTGTTCTCTGTTTTCTATCTCTCCTGCATGACCCCAACCCTTCACCTCCCTCCCACACCCTCACCCTGTGCATGGTGCACTCCCCCCACCCCTCCCCCACTCCACCCCCCACCAACACCACCTCACCTGCCTCCTCCTCCCCGACCCCCCTCACCGTCACTGACACCGCTGTATGTGTTGCTGCATGGCCTGCGGCCCCCCCGACGCCTGGCTCTGGCCTCCCACACCCCAGGACCGCTCGGGCACTCTGGGCGCAGAGGAGTTCAAGGCCTGCCTGATCAGCCTGGGCTTCGATATCGCCAACGATGCACAGGTACTTAAACGTGGCCACGCCGTCCTGGTGAGAGGTTTAACTGGTTTCTTCTTTTTTTTTTTCTTTTGTACCTTTTCTCTTCCCGTATTTCTTTTCTTCCTCTGTCTGGTCTGAATTCCCTTTGTCGTTTTGCAACATCTGTTTTGCGGATTGTTGCTGCTCTCCGTCCAAAATCTACTCTTTGTTCCTCCACTGACTTCCTTCGCTGTGCCTGCCTTTCCCTGTTCTATCTCTCTCCTCTTGTCCTCGTTTCATTTGTCCATCGCTGACCTTGTAGAAGAGAACAGGAATCATGGATGCTGAGGACTTCAAAACCTGCCTTATCTCCATGGGTTACAACCTGGTAAAGCCATGAGCACTGTTCAAGTATGAAAATATCACTGTGTCTGATTATGTAGGTCAGCAGGAAATTTGATTAAATAGATGTAACCTTTTCACTTTGAAAACAAAATATATGTACTGTGTTATTTTTGGGCCTTATTATTAAAGTATTCATTTCTAATAATGAACATGAACGGCACCTCACAACAGCCTAACGTAACCTCTGTGATAAATAATCCCAAGTTATATCACCACATGAAGGATGCTTTAGTGCGTTTCCATGGGCACTGTCGCCATGGTGACCGAGCTTCACAGCTCCTCTCTGTTGCCTCCAGGGTGAAAATGAGTTCTCGCGCATCATGAGCATAGTGGACCCCAACAGGATGGGCATCGTCACCTTCCAGGCCTTCATCGACTTCATGTCCCGCGAGACGGCCGACACGGACACTGCCGACCAAGTGATGGCCTCCTTCAAAGTTCTGGCAGGGGATAAGGTATCAGAGCAGCACATTCAAGTCCACCACGATCTGTATTTACTGTGACCACGCGTTTGTCTCAGGTCCCTTTTGCTCCACAGAGCTTTGTCTGCAGGTTTTTACCATCTCTTAGCACATTGTTTTGATTTTACAGCCTGCAAATTCACCGTTTGCATCAATATCATTTTGCTGCTTTTGTTTAATGCTGACAAAACTGTCCAACCCACTGCACTCTACCTGCTCAGCACCAAGCAGCGGACAAAGTTAACAACTAGATAGTGGGGCATTTAGCAGCTAATGGACCAGATATTTCTCTCAGGAGATGGTAGAGATAAAAAAAAAAACTGAGCTGAAAGGGAGAGGATATTGTACTTAAATTCATCAGGGACACACACACAGCTCCATGTATGATATCATCACTCTGTCTCTGGAATTTTTCAAGAGGAGATTGAACAAATTCACTCCATCAACTTAAAAGCTTGTGTGTGATGAGTTCATAGCACAAAGGACAGTCCGGAAAGTTAACAACACAAAACTAAAATACTGAGAGCACAGAAAAAGCAAAAAAAAAAAAAAAAACAACAAAACAAAACAAAATGTTTCTAAGCAGGTTATCTAACAACCAAGAAATTTGAAGAATGACTACGCAGAGATTACGAATCCATAAATCAGCTGACTAACTATTCACGAAGTCTGATGTTTTTTAAAGCCATGACGAGCGATCTCTATCTACGCATTGCACAGAAATGGAGCCTGTTCTGGTTCCGGTTCTGGTTGTGGTTGGATTTTAACACCGGTTTGTTCTCCTAACTCCTGTGACAAACCAAAAAATGTTTTATTCCTCATCTTCCACAGAACTACATTTTAGCCGACGAGCTGCGCCGGGAGTTGCCTCCTGACCAGGCGGAGTACTGCATTGCCCGCATGGCGCCCTACACCGGCCCTGACGGCGTGCCAGGGGCCCTCGACTACATGTCGTTCTCTACCGCTCTGTACGGAGAGAGCGACCTCTGAACACTCTGTCAGTCGTCCTGACTCGGGACCACCAGCCTACCTGCTCCGATCACCGCCACATCCTCTGACTGCCCCGTCACCACACTCCTGTCCTACTACGCTCATTTTTTGTATGTCTGGCCTTATCTTTTTGTCTCCTCCTCCGCCTCCTCGTCCTCGTCCCACCTGTCCAGCCTCGTCCCCGCTCCTTCACACTCTGTCTCCGTTGTACTTGCTTCCCACGCAACGCAGCAGCTCTCCAGGTTTACAAAGAGGGAGAGAGAAAATGTTTGTTTTTATTTTCTTGTTGTCATTGTTTTTTTTTTCTTCATAAAATGAATAAAGTTAACATATTTTATTATACTGAACAAAAAAGGTATTTTTCTTCACCTGATTGAAAATAAGAGACAAAAATTGTAATAAAGAAAAATTGCTATACTTTCTCTTCTTATTCTCTGTTTGCTGCAGGAATTGATTATGGCTTTTAATGGATTTACATCAACACTTTGGGCATCTAGCTTACCGATCTACACCAACTTTTAAACAATTTTGTGACAAAACTGAAATCAGTGCAGTTATCTCTTTATAGTGGGGTCATTGATTTACACAGCTTTAACCAGCTAATGTGCACTTATAAAAACATCTTATTGACTGTTGACATGAAAAGAAAAACCAAAGAGCCCAACATATACTAGAACTTCATTAGCCACAGACCTCCTTCAGGCAAACGTACAAAGAAACAGGCTAGCATCACCTAATCACTATGCATACAGATGAAGGTCCGTGCACTCCTCAAATTAAAAAGTAGAAGCAGTATTGAGTCTTTCCAGCTCTGAATTTCCCAATGCTCCAAAAAATTCAGTTTAATCAATAAGCCCCTCCACAGACATCAGATGGACAATGTCTTTAAGAGGTATTTTTTAAAAAAGCACCAAATGTAGAAAAAACAGAGCTGATTTTTTCAGCTCTTTTTTCAATAAATAATTTCTTGGAGTAGCTTGTTGTAGCCGACCTTGGACCCAGAGGCTGATGGTTTGTTTATCTGGCAGGCAAATTCAATAAAAGTAGAATGACTCTTTTTATTTATTTAACAAGGTGAAAGTATCATCAGCAGTGAAATCTCAAATCTCTTTGTTGAAGAGAGATGTGGCCTAGATGGCATCAACTGTCTGACTCCATCAGACAGCATTAAGCTTCACATGATCCTCGTGACGTCATTAACATGCACTAATTGGATGATTGAAAACACCTGAAGGGGTGGGGGGGGGGGTAAGCCTCCATATGAGTCCATCCAAATTAGCGACGCTGTCCCACAGCAAGAAGGTTCTAGGTTCGATTCCCATTGTCCAAAGATATGACTTCTGGTGGTTTTCCTTTATTAGGCCACCTGACGGATAAACGGCATCATTAGATGTTCGTAGGAAAACATTTGGACATGTGAACAAGCAGCTTACAAATGAAAACAAAACATGAGCTTTTTCACATTTTTGCCCCGAAACCTCAAACAATAATAATCGGTGAGAATTTATAGCGGAACCTTTTAGCGCGGCCGCGCGTCGCTCCGGACGCTTTAGCGCGTCGGACCCATTCAGGAAGCGCGTCCACCAACAGTGACCTGTTAGCATGAATTAAAATGTTTTTTTAGCTGAAGAAAAGAGTCATGTTCAGCTTAAAGGCTCTGCAGAAAAACAAAACAGTCAGATATGGAGTCCCGATGCTGGTGAGTGACGGCGATCCTGTTAGCTTAAACAGTTAGTTAGCATGTTGGCCGATTCATGATCTGTCAAAGGACGATTTAGTTCTCCTGTCTTTATTTCCCCTGACTGAGACATCCAAACATGTTGTGTTATAATTTAGCACTGATCTGATCGAACTCCTTGTTTCCCTTTTATATTTTATATTTTAACATTACAGCTCAGCAGAATTTGGTTTCATTTGAGCACCACAGTGTGGACTAAAGGGTAAAAGTCATAGCTGGTGTTTGTTGGCTCAAATAAAGTTGCCACGAATTTGGTCAGTCACAACTTTGATAGTTGGTTAGTTGTGTGATTTTTCAAGACAGAGATGCCAAATTTAATCTGATTGAGGTCTGTGTTAGGAGTTGTGCATTAATAAATAACTCTAAAGAAAAGGAAACGGGTGAATTGCATTAGAATGAAATAGAGTGATTTGACTAATTTGTGGCAACGTGATTAAACATCCTCCAAACAAATTTTTCAACATTTGATATATTATTTTTATTTCATAGTAAATTTAACAGAAGAAATTTTAACAAATCCAGAGGAAAGCAAACATAAAAATGACAAATATTTGGCTGTAAGTAATAATAATATTTATTCATGTGATTTATTATTATGTAAATTATTTTCTTTAGTTTAATCTGGTGCTGTTGAATTCTCTTGCCTTTGGACCAAAGACTTATATTACTGAATAATTAAAATAGAATGCACACGTAGTTTGCATAACAAGTATTTTTGTTAGTTTATATGTAATTTATCAAAATATTTCCAACTAGCAATGTTTTTGGTGTTTTAACAGTTGCTGATTGTTGGAGGTTCCTTTGGCCTGCGAGAGTTTACGCAAATCCGATATGATTCCCAGAGGATCAAAAGAAAGGTTTGTATTAAATTAATTTTACATAACCAATGAAACTATTCATAATGAAGTAAGTTTGTAGATCTACATTATTGTAGAAAAACCTCAAGTGCTATACAAACACTCATAATGTCAAGGCGACAGACTCTGTTCAGTGCTGTTTGGTTGAAATACTCCTCCTAGTGGGTTAAAGTACAGCTGCACCTGAGGATAGAAAATTCTTCCAAGCGTGCATTGTTGGAATATTTCGCATGAGATGTCATATTTCTACGTTTTCAAACCTTACTGGAATCTCCCAGGTCATTGTTTTACATTTACACACTTAATAGTTTTTTTGTGGGCTATTTATAGCTAAAGATTAGATGACTGCCCATTTGAAGTAGCCATTGGAGGCAAGCATCACTGAGAGGCTTTTCTAACCCAGTTAGAGTGAGTGAGCGAGCACAGGAGCAAGAAGTGAGAACAAGCTCTGATAATTCATTAAATGACATCCCCTATTCATTAAAATGACAGAAGACTGACCCTTTATTAGAAGCCATTACAATCTGATGAGCTGGCTGCGAGGGGAAGTAGCTGTTTTGTGCTATTTTACTGTGATAAACGCAGATGCATGTCATCTGGGAGGGAGCCAGATGGCAGGGGCATCTCTTCTTATTACTGTCCATGTGAAGCCGCACTAGACTGTGGAAGATGGGGGTATCATGCCCCTGGCACTGTGCCTGTATAACTGCCCTAGCCATTTGCTCTCTTCTGACAGGGCCTGCAGCAGACCAAGTTGTTCTCCTCTCAGATTGTAGAGCAGTGATTCAGTCCTGTGTGTGCACATCTAATTTAATGCATGGAATATCTAAAGAGTTAAATAACTCCTCTGGATCTTTGTTTGTTCTTTTTGACCCACTTTAATGATTAAAATCTCATTCGCTGTGTGATCCAATTTATATTTTCTCTTCAAATATTTAATTCAGCTTGTAGGAAATTATGAACCTTAAGGCTTTTCTCTTCCTTGTCCAGGTTTTGTATGTACCTTGGAATGCCCCTATTGGGGGTTCCGTCTACTAGTGTTGAATGTTGGGTATCTTGCTACTTATGTTGGGCAGTTGATATCCTGGTCTGAGGGCTGCAAAGTATTTCATGTATTTATTTTCCTGTGGTATGTAGGTCTAATTAGAAATCACTCATGGAGTCATGAAATTCATAATTCTCACTCTTAACTGCAGCGTTATTGCTATGAAATATTAGAACTCGTTAAAAGTAATGAGTGAAACTGGGATTCATTCAGTCCTATTCTTGGGCTAAATGAATGATAGTGCCATTGCAATCCCTCAAAATCTTTGATTTTTATTCACCAAATTGAAGAATGTGTCACACATCTTTGCATTTCTTCACTTTGCTTAATTTTCTTTTGGTTGTTAAATTGTGCATCTCTCCCAGAAAGCTGCTTACGTTTAAAAATGTTTCTTCTTGCTCAGCTGGACCCTTCACTGGAGGCCAAAGTGAACATCGAGAAGCAGCCAGTCATGCTGGAGGAGGAGTATGAGGTAAGGAAACAGCTTGAGACCTTGAGGGTGGAGGAGAGCACTTGCAAGAATCTAACCGACCTGCTTTCTCTGCAAGGAAGTGTGGTAAACGATATGGTCTTTTATAGAATATCATCAAATTGCAAGATGATTTGTCAAAATGGTTGTCCTGGTATTTGATACCTAAATAACAGATGTTTGTTTCACATGAATGACTATTGGCCTGTTATCAGTAAAGACTTTCTGAATGTTTGTAATGGTCCATTAGTTCTATTATTCCTGAGCCAACAGCTTAAAGATGGTTTAAACAGCTCCAGGTGGACACTTTGACATAAGCACCGAATACTGAATGCTCCTGTAAAGGACAATGCTGATGTCTGCAACCTTGCTTTCATTATTTTGAAATATTGCTTGACCCAGGTCTATAAAGCTCAAGACAACAATGACAAAGGCCCACTATATTCCAATGAGGTTTAAAACAATATGTAATTGGGTGATATAACCTTGTCTCTTGTCCTCCACTTCTGTCTCTCTCTCTCTGTAGAAGTTGAGGGATTTGAATTTGGACAACTGGAAGAACATCCGTGGTCCTCGTCCCTGGGAGAACTCCAAAGAGTATCAGGAGCAGCAGCGATCCAGTCAGAACAAAGAGTGAGGCTCTGGGATGCCGTGATGAGCAGACTGTACATGCTTTGTGTGTGGAGAACCAGACAAGAATGGATGGAGTCAGTGGCAAAGACACCACAGAGACCAAATTATCCCAGATACTGCAACTTCAGGGCTTCTGCTCAACTTGCTTGGCCTTGCCCTGTGTTGGACTTAAAACTTGGGAAATGTGCATTGTTGTGATCTTTTGTAGTTGTTCAGGGCTACTGGTGGCTACAATTATGCCCCATGAGCACGAAACCTTGAAACAGGTTCAAGGTGCTCATAAATAAAAAGGAAAGGGAAAAAAAAATGCACTGCTTTACACAAAAGTATAAACCAGTCAGCTATTGGCTGGTTACGCTCTCACCTGATCAGGAGATTGTCATAAAATCAACCAGTAGGTGGCACATCTGTGTCTGCACCATACACAAAAAACCAAGCCGGGAAATAAATAAATAATTATATCAATGTATGATTTCCATGCCTCAATAAATTATTGCTACAGATCCAAATTGCTGCTTTTAGTTTCATTTTGTTTTTGACTCAAGATCAGATGTGTTGAGTTTTTGTTTACAACTGTATCACATTGACTTACCGGTTGCAAGTATAAAGGAATAAATAACAACAGTCCAGCCTTTCTTCAGGCTTCATAGGTCTCGACAGTAATCTGTTTCTCTGACAGTTATTACTTTGCAATGTGGTGGATTTATTACGTTTATAATGGAAATAGTATTACCCTTTTGCTTTTTTTTGTCTTACAAAACAGGAACATGATTTTTTTTCCCATGCTGCAATATCTTCACCTCAGTATGTACAAGTAATGCACGTTCAGCCTCGCCTCAGTCACCTTGCAAGACAGGGATGCAATGAACATTCTTCAGGTGTAAAGGTCTCCATGACGGTGTCTCGGGATACATTTTCGATAATCACATTTTTTATGTTCATGATTTTTGAGTCACTTTCATACCAGGAGTTTCTCATATATGAGTGTGATTTGTTGATTTTTTTTTTTTTGTTTAGAGTCGTGTTTTATCAATGATTGTTTCTGTATCGAGCACAGCTGCATGAAGTACCAATTGCCTCTAATCCACCAAACAGATCTGAATGACAAAACAGATCAATCAAGTCATTTGTCACAGGAATAACAGGTCACATCCTGGCTTTCTTGTCAGGCTGTGTGCTGATAATAATAATAAAACTACGTATGCCTTGTGTTTCTGAAGAGGCCTTTCTAAATGTAGAGTTGCCACATGTTGGTGTGCCTGTAATCTCAGGTGAATCACTTATTCTGGATGCTCCACAGATGGCTCTGGGCTGTTTTCCTCATTAGACAGGCAGTCTGAAAATCAGACTAACAGCGTTGACACTGCTGTCTGTATCTGTGGGAGTATAAACACTGAGTCTGCTCAATGGGCCAAAGTCAGGCAGCACTTTGGAGAAAATGCATTTCTTCGTTTGACTTCAGAAAGAAAAACAACACCATAGTGTAGAAATACTGAATTAGGCCGCAAAATAAATGCAATCAAAAATCTGTAAGGGAAAAGACTACTTTGGAGGACTGAGAAATAAATGGAGAAATGAGCCTTTAAACGCTGCAGTCCAGGTGAGTCCCTGCTGGGTCACTCCTGGGAAACCTACCGTGGACTGATCGTGAGTCCTCACCTGCCCGGTACGAACATCAAGCTAATCCTGGTCTGCCTTTTCAAGATGGATTGTTTTCTTCTAAATGTAAGTAACTTTATGTTGTGTTGTCCTTTGAGAGCGGCTAACGGCTTGTTAGCTTCAGCTAACTTCCGGTCAGTCACATTGTGGGTGCTTAGCAACTGTTGCTATCGCTAGCAGGCTAACTGCTAGCATCGCTCCGGGCTGGTTTGCTGTTTTTGCTGTTATTTACTTTCTTTAGTTGTGTTTTCTTGTTTTTTTTGGTAAAAGGACGCTCTCTTTGGGTTCAGTCACACCTTGCTAGCTGAGAACAAGAAGTGCATACTAATACTAATACAGGTATAGTGAGTCAGAGCTAATTTTTAACCGAAGCTAATTGTTTTCATCATCGGATGATTTTTTTTCTGTCAATTAAAATAAGTAAAAAAGTGAGAAATGCTCAGCACGATTAACCAGATGTCAAAGTGAAACCTTGTTGTGTCAGAAGAAATGGTGGAAGCATTAAATAATTAGAAAGATGAGCTGCAGATCTTCACATTGTACAGATTGCAGCTGTGACGTGTCCTTGAACACAACACAACACAACACAACACAACACAACACAAAACCTGTCGGTGCCAAGGATGTTTTGTTGTGATGGATTGCTAAACTTTGACCTTTGACCCTTTCTGTGCAGCAGGCTGGGGCAGGTTAAAAGGGCGGTTTGGTGCAGGTATCATTAACCTCACTCTGTTTATAGGCTATTGTGTTTTAATGCATGCAGCTTTTGTGTAGTAAGAAAATACTCACACATGGTGTCGCTTATCTGTTCCCAATTTCTTCACAAATACAAGCTCATGCTGGTTTCATCACAGCGATAAACTAATGTTTTGTGGTTTGATTTCCCACAGTTTTAATGAGCGGCTCAGAGAGTTTTAACCATACACAACAATAGTTAGGTCTCTAAAACGATGACAGGTTTTATTAACATGCACATGAGTCGTGTTGGAAAGAGCAGGTGAATCTCCACCTTCAGCCAGCTGCTAAATTGTTGGGTCCATCTGTTTTACTGTCTCAGAAAAGCATTCATTTAATTTGAATTATTTTGCCTTTGATGCTTAATCTTCATTGAATTTACATCAATTTCATAGCATCTACTCCTGTGTGTGTGTTATATATTATAAGTAAATATACAACAAAACACAGTTTAAAACAGGGACTAACTGAGTTTGATTTGTTAAAATGAAACTATATAACCCAAACTGATAATACTACTTAAAATGGGAAAGCTTGGTTGGCTTCTTGTCCTTTCAGCCAGAAACCTTTCAGTACAACTCATGTCAGAGCATGTTGTTTTCAGAAATTATAAAACATCTCAGGAGAAACGATGTTTAAAAACCCAAACAAATGTTGCTCAAATGTCTCGCATTTTTCTCAAACGTCACTGTTTGCAGTATATTTGTGGTATTCGGCAAATTTCCAGAAAAAGTTTTGTACACATGGGGATAAATTACAACTCCAGAATCTAGTTTTCTAGTTTTCATATTGGTAGGTTTTCCTTAGTTAATGTAATCCAGTGATAGGAATTTGGCATATTTTCCCCAATGGAAGGAAGTAGAGTCCCTATGTAGTCTGTTGACAGGGTGTTTGTTTGCTGACGGCAATCTCCAAATCTAAATATGCTGGAGAAAAAGTGAACTGAGCTTTAAACTATCTATTACCATTGTTTAGTTATTTTTCAGTTCTGTGTTAAATGTACATCACATGGTAATTATTTATTTTGTCGTGTGTGTGTGTGTGTGTGTGTGTGTATGTGTTAGATGAACCATCTGTAACCACCCTAATTGTGCGAGGCCGTTCTGCCTCACAGGTTCTCTGTGCGACTCCAAATGAACCATGACTTGAGAGCACCGTGGCAAAAGATGTGTTACAGCACACTCTAATTCTATGGGTGTAGTCGTCATAGGCCAAAATGGGTCAGTCCTTTGGGCCTTGCTATCGTAAGTGTCCTGTCAGGATGCATGACGAGCTAGAGTCCTAATTTAAGAAAAGGCCCATCCCTTCACGTGCTGTTCAATTTTTCATTTGGAAATGCAAGAAAACGTCATTAAATATTCATTGGACAAGGCTGAAAACGGGGAAATGAAATTCAATATTTACCAAGTCATTCTGTGAGCAGGGGAACTAATGAAGAATCATGTAGCTGGTTGAAATTCTGGGCACTTTGAGAAGTGAGCTTCTGAAACGCTAAATTATTCTTAGCATCTTACAGGGGCCCCATGACGCTCTGTGGCTCCTGTATCATTCAGATGTTGTGCCCTGATATTCAAACTCATGAGTAGGTTTCTGCATGAATCAAATCAAACTCCTGCAGAAACATCATCACAGCTCTGATGTCGAAATACTGCAGTAAAAACCAGTCGGCACTCAGTCTTTTTGGCTCTCAGTGAATGAAGAAACCACCCCCCTCCCAAACACACTCCAGATGATGATTAATTACCACTCAGAGGAAGATATTTTTCACCAAGATTGGAGACAAGATGATTTTGTTTGGTAAGGAAATACAACGTACTCTGAGTATTTCCAGGAGAATCCTCAAACAACAAAATATTCATTCCATTTATTAGAGTTTATGGCCTTGATATAATGTTTGGGGTCAAATTTGACAACAAACCAATAGGCTGTTCCTTATGGAAAGAAAGGTTTGATGAAACTCATTGAATGAGTTTGTGTACTATTAGTTCTATATGAACCCATCAGTGTACAGGCTGTCAGTGTTGACTCATTGATTTGTCAGTATTCAAATGTTAATGAAATGGTTTATTATGTAACTGTAGCCAGCCATAATGACTTAATCAAAGACTAAGTGATTCGTGGAAAATAAATGAGTGGTTAATTACTAATGACATGACTATTTAGCAGCAGTCCGGCTGTATATGTGTGTATTTCACATGACGCCCTTGTCTCAGATTGTAAAGAGAGTCAGTGAAGCTGCAGTCAGCGAGAGCCTCAACCTTCACCCCCCCCCCCCCCCCCCCCACTGACTCACTGAAATGTCACTTACACAGAGCCACAGGATCAAACCAGAAAAAAAGGCTTATCATCTGCAGAAGGAGGGAGGAAAGTTTGCAGGGAAATGACCCCTGTGTTTATTTTATGTGGTCTCTCTCTCCTTTCACTCTCTTATTTCATTTCTATAAATAGACAGACGCTTGGCAGCTGAGGGGGTAGTCCACGCAGAACAAATGCACCCCCTGGCTGTTTCACTTCATTCCCCACATAATGAGCCAGACGGAACGCACACAGATCGCCCCCCCCGTCACTTCCACTCTCCCCAGGACCGAGGCAGGGGCCACACGTCACCATGGAGACATGGCTACCGGGGGGGGCAGAGAGGGCCCGAGCACGCAGAGTCGAGACCCTCAGACCAGCTGACCTCTCTGCCTCCATCTCCCTCCGTCCTTTACTTTGGCTTCCATTTCCATAATCAGTCCTTTCTCTTCCATTCAGCACCATAAGGCTCTTGGGGGGGGGGGGGGGGGGGGGTTCGGTGCCCAGCACGCACTTGTCTTCACTGTTCCTCTGATGTAATGGAGTCAGTGTGGGCATTCCCCGCTCACCCATCTTCCGCTGTAAATATATTCCAGACCAGTGAACCACTGAATGCTCGGCTCCAGTAGCTGCAGCCGCAGAATTGCCGCTCTCCATAAACATAGCTGTCGTATACGTGTGCAAACGCTGGTCTCTATGGATATTATTGAAGCTGAAAATGCATACAGTGTGAAAGCTCAGCGCAGGGCCCCCCTTCTATCTGCAGTGCACTCTGTATATTTATGGACTGTCAGGGTTTTATTTGAAGGGAGAATTTATTGGTGTAGGGGAGTCAAGGTTATGTAGCGTTATATGAAGAATAGCCAGCTTTTTCTCAAAATGATTACATACATGCCCACCTATTAAGGTGATGCACGGAGGTCTGAAGGATGGGATGACAGTGATGTTGTGATGCAGCTCTTGTCAGCTTTGGAAATGATTGTAGTTTCACTTTGGTGAACTTTGACGTGAATCTGAGCCGCTGGCTGGCTGTACAGTGTTTTGGCAGCGCTGAGCTGAGGGTTAGCTTTTTGCCCAGCTATTTACCAGAGCACAGATGGGCAATATTGCTTCCAACGCCGTATCCGACACATCACCAGGATGTGTGTTACTGCTTTCTGAGCCAAAAGGCACAAAGTTACAAAGTAACAAGTAACAGAATTATGCCTGTCAAAATCATGTTTGTTTATAAAACCTTTCTTTCATTTTGCAATGTAACCAACCTAAAAGTGGAACTCGTTCTTTTGTTGAACTCCCAATTCTCAGATATGGTACTGTGTTGCAGGTAGGCGAGGCTTTGTCTCAGGTGTCAGGAGTTACAGAAGCACATTCTGGAGGAAGATTTTTCCAAATTGTGAAGGTGAAAGTCAATTCTGCTGCATCCTGCTGGGGCAAAGTCAGGAATGCTTCAGATGGATATTTTAAAAACTGAACAGGTAAAACCAAAACCACCTGCCTGGCCAGATAGAACAAGTGGTGAGTGAAGCAACCCTTCAGTCACATTTTCATTTAAGTGTTCTATCAAGTCCTCAAGGGATCTGATGCTTTGCTCCGTGTGTGACCCCCACCACAACACCGCCCTCCAAGCACATACACACACATTTCACTGGTGGCAGGAAGTCGCCCTGCAGCCTGAGGGTCTCTTGGTCCTGATGTGAGATGACTCTTTACATTTCTCATTTCACAACTTCACCATTCTTTCCTGACTGTTATAAGTGGATGTCACCCAGGGGTGATGCTGGTGTTAGCTCCCCTGATGACTTCTCACTCACTCCCTCCCTCTTTCGCTCACCCGTCAGCCTCTGATTATTTTCTGCTGCAACTTAACTCTACAAATTATCAGCATGTGCAGAGTGCCGAACACAGCACGGGGAAAGGGAGAAAATACAAATCACAAAGTGCAAGTCCAGCACTATTCTCTTGTGCTAAGCTGTATCATTGCCTGCTCCAGATTTAATTTAACATTTTCCCTGTCTCTGCTGCATGCCAGGCATTTTAAGAAAAGCCATCCAGGGCCTCGACTGCCGTCAGGCACACTGAGGGATGAACAGGGAAGGCCGGCATCGGTGAAGTTGCCTTACTCTCTGAATCAATGCATTCAGTCAGTTTCAGGGCCGTGGCCATCAGGCCTCCCGCCCTTGTGAGTGCTGCTCCGCTCGGTGGGAAGCACAAGTAGCCCTGTTGTGTTGATTACGGGTATAATCAATTAATCATCACGGAAACGCATGCAGGAGCTTGATGAGAGAGGCAAGAGCGAGGCATTGAATTCCAATCATGCGACGCATGCAGGCTGCAGGTAGCCTGCACATTCGTCTGTCCAGTGGATTCTCTGCCTCCCCCCTTCCCCCTGCAGATAAGAAAACTTCATTAAAACATCCAACCACGGTCTCCATACTAATTACAGCATTACTTGGAGAGGAGTTGAGGATTGCGGATGGGTGTGGTGGTGATATTGGGGGCTGCTTGACCCATCTCATCCCCCCTCGGTCCATTTAGGAAGTGGTTGATTTTTGAATTTCATATTTGAATTTAACAAGCATAGAAATCTGAACAGGCTAATAAGATTCTGTGCCACAGTGTCGGACTATGTAATTAAAACCAGGCCCAATTGATTTTTTTTTTCCCCCCCTACTTTACATATAGGCTCCATCCCAAAAGAAAAGAGACTCTGCATACTGCAATAGGAAGACTGTGCCAAGTCTCTCCTTGTTGTTTCTTGGTAGATTAATTATAATTCATTATTGATCAATTGCTAATTAATTGTAAAGACTTTTAAACAGTTGTATTAATTTTACACAGTTTGGTTTGCCCTGGGACTTTCAGGATCTGTTTTTCACGACGCTTCAGGTCTATGTGATCCTGTAATTAGAGGTGGTAGCAGTGTCAACATCCTCCTGCTTCGCTCCCGTCTCTGGGGCTTCGTCTGTCTTGTCAGCAGTGGTTATGGGTGATTGCACTGCATCAAGATATGTGTGCCTAGTGAAGCTCATTATCTACTGGCTACTAATGCATCTAACAGTGGATGGAAGATCACTAGCTTGTGCAGTGCAACTGCAAGAAAGGGCACCAAGAGACAAATGGGATGAGGAGGATGTGCCTGAACACAGTTTGTTTCCAGCCATAGTTTCAGTTTGGGATATAAATTCAACTTTATCTAAAATTACTAATGAACATGTTAATGAATTCATTCGTTAATTCCTGTTTAGTTTTTTAACTGGAGATTTATGTGAATACCTTCTTGGGTGTTCACAGTCTTGTCTGTTTTAAAAACGAGATACCTACTGTATGAACAAATACAACACAGTATGGCACTTTTATGGCACAATTTTATTTTTTATTTATCTTTGAACAGAGCCAGCTGTTCTCTAGTTTCCAGTCTTCATGCTAACCTGTTAATACTTCTTGTTTTAAAGTTGAAAGCGCTCAGTTCAACCATCCTAAAGAGATGCAGATGAACCGATGAACAGGCTTTATAACCATCTGGGGGCTATTTTCTCATAATCCAACCAACTCTTGATGTCCGTGGTGCCGTTCCAACTTTTGCACCTGCCCCCGTTTGCTTAATTTGACACATAGCTAGCACTCTTAGAATGGATCTAAAACCACATATGTAGTTTTTGATCCCAGGAATGACTCCTATAGACTGCTTGAGCTCGATCTGATGTCAGCGCTGTTGAAGGAGGCAGACATTGTTGTCCATCAATACTTGTGCACTTTAATAATTGTATAGACATACAATGTCACAGTCGCAGCAAACTTTCCTGTTTTACTTCCAGGAGGTCTGCAGAGGTTAGAGGTACAATATCAGGACCCCCCCATCCCCCCCATAGCAGTGGTCATTGTGGGCTTGGATGATGTTCAGCCTTTGTGTTGCAGGCTTCATCTCTCAGCTGATGGTGACGTAGTTGCGCGTCTTACCGACTGTGTTTGTCTGACTTTTACAAATGAGGCGGAGGGGGTGCAGGGTTTGGGGGGGGGCTGTAGGGCGCAACCATTTCACACCTCCAGCTGACGAGAGGCCCGATCACATCAGAAATAACTATCCGAGGATGGCAGCTCGCAGGTGAAGCTCCGGAAGCTGAGGCGGCTCGGAGGAAGAGACCGGTGCGCAAAAGTCCGCGTCCGACAGCCGCGCCGGCCCAAAGAGCGGCGCGCACACGGCCGATGGAGCGCGTTGTTTTCGTCTGAGAGTCGTCTTCTTTCGTATCTGTGTGCCGTCTGTGTGGAGGGAGAGAGCCGGCACCCTCCGGAGAGACACCACAGATCTGCTGCGCTGTCACCGCGCAGAGAGGAGGAGGAGGAGAGCGCTGATTCACGGCCGGCAGGAGGAGGGAGAGCCGGGCGGACCAGATCCATCCCTACCGAGGGTGCAACCTTAAAATACCGACCCACCACCACCACCTACACACACACACACACACACACACATACACACACACACACACACACACACACATACACACACACACACACACACACACACACACCTCCTCCTCCTCCCCAGTCATTGACAGCTTTGCGACCTGGTCAGTCCGGCAGACAGGGAGAATCTGGATCCGGGGAGGAGGGCGCCGAGGCGGCAGAGGACGACAAGAGATCACCCCTGGCCGGTTTGATCCAACCGCCTATACCGAGCAGGCTTGTGTGTGTGTGCGTGCGCGTGCGTGTGTGTGTGTGTGTGAGAGAGGGAGAGATAGGGAGAGAGTGTGCGCGCGCGCGCGCGTGTGTGTGTATGGGGTGGGGGGGAGGACCTGCCTCTCCGTACATGAGGACGACAAAGCGGCTTCACCGGGGGAATTTGGTCCGAGAAGCACGTTTAACTCCGGGGATCCAAACAGCGAGCTGGTCGGCAGCTGAACAACGATAGAGGCGGCGGACAGGAGCTATTTTACAGCCGGCCGCCTTCATAAAGTCCCCGGAATACAAATCCAGGTATGTTCTCACGGACAACGCGTGATGCAAACTCACTGTTATCAGATCAGCTGTGTGCTAATGAGCGATGCAACCTGACCAACAGCCAGTCAGACTCTGTAATTCAGATATGTGACAGATCACATCAGGTCCGTCACTCCGGGGCGCCTGCTTCTGCCCAGGATTTAAAAAATAAAAATCAAAAATGATCATCCTACGGATATGATCCATTGCAACGGGCTGAAATGGATTCGTGATACCGTCTAATGGGTGTGCCATTAAATTAATTGGCGTCTGTCAGCTGAAGTAATGGACACCGGTTGTAACAGCCTGTCCGCCTGCTGATTGGCTGAGCACCTGGATTCCCACATTTTCTACCCGCGTCCTCAAGCATCGTGGTTTCCTTTCCACGGGGCTGACATTTGTTTATTTGTGGTGGTGGTGGGGGGGTGCTCAGAGACACAGTAAAAAGCATAAACACACGCAGGCCTCCGTGCGCTCCTGTGTAAGTTGGAGCCCGGGCCTTTGGGTGCTCCGGCAGGGATTTCCCCCCTCAGGCAGCACCGGCGTCGGTTTAGTGAGCGGAACGGCCTCCCGATGATTAATCAGGAACAGCTGAGACTCTCCGCGCGTCTGCTGAGTCCGTGTTTACGCGCATCTCATGTAGCCTCCTCAAATCCTCCAGCAAGAGCCCTGTTCCCAAAATAGGGACTGGGAAGGAGATCTGCCTGCAGCGGTGTGCACGCTGCCGGCCACTTACCAGAGGCACCAAATCACCCAAATGTGCGTCTCATTAAACTCCCAGCGGCTGCAACTGCTGTACCTGTCCGTCGGTTTTTTGGTCTCTAAAATAATCTAATTTAAAAAGCCCCTCTCTCAACTTCTCAAAGGTGAAGACGGCACGTTCAAACAGTCTGATTCATTAAGCCATCAGAGAGAAAAAAAAATAAATCCAGATAAATTTATCTGCATTTTTTTTAAGAAAAAACGACTTAAACATTCATTATCATCAGGTGCCAGTTTTCTGCAGATTGACTACTTGATTAATCTGCTAATTATTCCGGCTGCTTTCTTAGTAGACCCCCCACCCCCACCCCATCATAAAAGCCTATAAAGCTTGAGACATTTCTTCTTTTTTCAGGAATACTTCTAAATTGCTTATTTGGTTGAAGGTGATATTTACAATAAAAATGGGATAAAAGTGCTGTAAGAGCTTGCAACCCTCAAGGGAGTGAATCAGTTAGGACTTTTATGGAGAGTATTAATAACCTGATGATTGTCTGCACACTGTTTCTGCCTGAAATGTGTTTAAAATGCAGAACAAACTATACGTAGTTTAATAATGTCTAAGAATATTTGCACATAGGCCTCTTTAAAAAAAAAAAAAAGAGTGTATTAATGAACAGGAGTATCAATATTGTGAAGTAAAAATAGATGTTGTCGTATCGGCCACATTAGTCGTCATACATGTTATTGGATCATAAATTATGTGCGGTTAAGTCAGATATTTGATTTAGTAGATATCGCTGAGTATTACTTATACAGAATAAAGTTGTGTATACTGAGTTTCAGTAGGGTCACCCTCAGCTATTCGTGTTTGAAGTCGTCAGTGTCAGATTTAATTGGAATATTCCAAAACTACACTTCACCGTGAATTTAGATATGTCAGTCTCAATGTGGCTCTTCAGTTCCTGCGCAGCTTTTGTGAGCAATTTTGTCTTTTCAGTCAATTTAAATACTTCTCTCGTAGCTGCCGCTGAACCGTCTTGATTAGTCCCATGCAAAATTCAATCCTTAAAATAGCAATTAGTATGCAAATTGCTCTGTGTTGCTCCTAATTTAGGGGTCACACTTCTAATGGTGGCTCACACAGAGAAATGAGGTCGTTCGCTCCCCATCGCCAAACAGCACTCAGTGCAATCTGTGTTGAGATAGAAAGTCAATATTAAGATAGAAAATCGATATGGAATCCTTGTGAGGTCATATACCTGAACAGGCTGGCTGAGTGCTTTAATGTAATCATTTTAATGAGCTTTACATTATGGCTCAAGATCATTTTGTTGTCTCTCTTAAATGGTCAATCAGTCAATCATTTACTCAACCAATCCATCCCCATTCTGTGAATTACCAGCATTTATGTATTACTATAATTTATTTTGTGTTTTGGGGCCATCGAACTTTTGAAAGTCAGAAAATATAACCCTGATTTTAGGTGACTGGTGTGGAACTGGAGGAACTGTGACTTTCTGTGCCTGTTTCCACTACATGTTTCTGAGTTTAGAGTCAAGAAGAAAATTTAAAGACAGATTCTCAGTGCAGTTTTTGAAAAAAGTGATTGCACTTCAGCTCACTCCAATCGCTGCTCTGTGGGAATGGATGCACGTGTCTTATTCAGTAATTAGAGACTGCAGTCGATGTCGTCATTTACCTGGATGTAACTGCAGTTCTGTAAATCTTTATTTGGCTCACTATTGTTTTATATCACAAAGTAAAGAAGAATATAAAAGTTACAGTTAGCTTTGTTTTGACTATAAATCCAGCTTTTGGCCTCATTTCCACTTCTTTTACATTTGGTCTGTGTCGGGACACCATCGCGAAAACGAGCTGTTAAAAGAGCGGGATCGGTTCCCATCTCGAGCTGATACTGCTCACATTGTGATCGGATCTCAGTTGAGTGGAAATGTTAAATGTTTGACTGAATGCACCCAGAAAATTAAGAGATCGCTTAAATCCACCTCCTCCTCCTATATCAAGTTTCCTGCCATAAAACTACACTAGACCGTCCTTTCAAACAGTGAAATGAAGGACGCCGTCACTTTCCTGAATCCGGGAAATGCTATGTTTGTCAACAACTGATTTGCATGTTGAGATCTGATCAGTGCTGTCAGAATCAAGACAATGGGAAGGACCAGGCATAAATCCAAAGCTGCCATTATCCAGATACATTGACATCAGGTCTAAATGAAGCCTTTAAGTCTGAATGTAGTGTCCTCTGATGTCGACTCAAGGTTGACCAGTTTTATGGACACGTCTCCTAGAAATGAAAACCAAAATGGGCAAGTTGCGGAAATTTAGTTATTTAGTTAGCCAATATGGGAATCAGGTGTTTGCTAGGTGTGAGTCAGCTGTGGCCATTTTTATCCAGTGGCCTGAGGTCTCTGAGAAAGGAGTCTTAGACCAGAAGCGTGTTCACATGTTGATTGACAGCCGTGAGCATCCACCTCTGACCTCGGCCTTTTCTGACTGGTTAGAGGGCCGAGACTCACTCATGGAATTTAAAAGGAATATCGCTGCACTGCTGACCGTCTCCGTAACGGCGCCACTCCATACTCAAGATAAGTTTTGGTGCTAGTGACCTTTCTTAGCACAACGGTGCAGGGCACAGTGACCGAATATGCCGATATACAGAAGAAATGGAACTATCTGCATCGTTATCCTCCTAAAATATTTAGCTTTAGGCAAGATTATGCAGATAAATTGTGAAATGAATTAGTGATTTTAATTAACTTGGTGTGATAATACTGTGTTGATGCGACCTGGGTGCTTTTTACCGTAAATAAACAAAACTTGCATGCTATTAATTATTAATACTAAAAGGCACTAAAGGTTGTTTAACTTAACCAAACTACAGCAGTGAGTCTCTCGAAAGTCCACAGGCAGCAGGAATCAGGAGTAATATCCAAAGGATAACAGGCTAACGGGCACTGAGTCTGCTGTCTGACTCTGGTTCATGAATGAATCACAACAGTCCTGAACCCCCGCCCACCCCCACCAAGTGGTTTCATTGGCATTCATCGCCATTCGAGCTGCAGCTCAGCATGTACAAGTGTCTGTATAAGAACTGCATCAGAAGATCAGTTGGGTTAAGTCTATAGTTTCCCCTGGTTTGTGGAGCTGAAGGGTCTCGGCAGCTAATGCACTAAGACCCCCAGAGTGGAAAAGGTTCAAAATAAACTTTATCATTACAGTCAGCTCTTAACATATAAATCCTGGAGTTTGAACATTTCATACTGAAACTATTGTAAAATATTGATAGCTGTAGAAAAGATGAGTTGGCCTTTGCTCCCAAGACGACTGACCAAAAATAATATTATAATAGTTATGTACTTTAGGTTAGATTTTTGTATGGTGCCGTTTTAGGTTGTGTTGAGGAATGAACATGAGAGTTTAA